>NC_090374.1:195272286-196008536 GCF_036365525.1 Heterodontus francisci
GGGGATGCTCAAGAGACCAGAATTAGATGAGCACAGATATCTTGGAGGGTTGTGGGGCTGGAGGAGATTACAGAGATAGGGAGAGGCCGTTAATTGCTCCAAGAACGGGGATCGGAGTGGGAACGCCAGCAACACCCACTTCCAATTCTATCTTCCCCTCCCCTCCGGGTCATGTAAAATCCCGGCCCCTGAGTCTTTGGGAGAGCTTTTCTCAAGACTTCAAAGTTCTTTTCCATGTAACTTACAGGATCTCTGCGAAGACAAATATTATTTCCCCAACCTATTTATTGAAAATGTCAGACACTTTCTGAAGAGTGTTGTCTGGATACAACGTTACATATTTTTACCACTTGAAATCTGCCATTATTCTTTATCACATCGCTTCACTTTGGTATGGAATTCATTGATGGAGGGATTGAATTTCTGACTTTTCAGTAAATATCGTAAGCACACACATTAATGTAGACAGCATGCAAAAGCTAATCAACATTTCTCAAAAAAACTGATAACTCAAAAACAGCCAGGCATATAAGCTCTGCGACATAGTTACACTGGGAATCCATGTTTGAATCCCTCCAGTCAGGTTCTCGCCAGTAACAGTACCAAACAGCTCTCATCAAAGTCACAAATTACATCCATGTGACTGTGATAAAGGTAAATTTAGCCGCTTCATCCTTCTCAACCCATTTGCGGCCTTTGACATGGTTGACCACACCATCCTTCCCCAGTGCCTTTCCACTGTTGTCCAGCTGGGTGGGACTGCTCTCACTTGGTTCCATTCTTATCTATCTAATCATAGCCAGCAAAAGCTTCTCTTCCTGCTCCTGCAGCGTTACCTCTGGCACTCCCAAGGATCTATCCTTGGTCCCCTCCGATTTCTCACCTATATGGGTCACATCATCTGAAAGCACAGGGTTAGTTTTCACATGTACGCTGATAACACCTAGCTCTATCTCACTACCACCTCTCCCAACTCCTCCATTGTTATTAAACCACCAGACTTCTTATCCGACATTTATTACTGGATGGCAGAAATTTCCTCCAAATAAATATTGGGAAGACTGAAGCCATCGTTTTTGCTCCCCTCTCCAAACTCAGTTCCCTAACTACCAACTTCATCCCTCTCTCTGGCATCAGTCTGAGATTAAACCAGTTTGTTTGCAATCTTGGTGTCATATTTGACTCTAAGTGAGCTTGTGACATTATTTTTGCACTATCACTAAGGCCTCCTATTTCCACCTCTGTATTATTACCCAACTTTGCCCCTGTCTCAGTTCATTTGCTGCTGAAACCCTCATTTATGCATTTGTTACCCCTGGACTTGACTATTCCAAAGCATTCCTGGCTGATCTCCCACATTCTACCCTCTGTAAACTTGAGGTCATCCAAACCTCTGCTGCCCATGTCTTACCAAGTCCCATTCACCTATTAGCCCTTTGCTCATTGACCTACATTGGTCCATGGCCAGGCAATGTCTGAATTTTAAATTTCTCAAATCCCTCCATGGCCTCAACCCTCCCTATCGCTTTAATCTCCTCCAGCCCCACAACCCTCCAAGTTATCTGCGCTCCTCCAATCCTGGCCTCTTGTGCCTTCAGTTGCCTAGGCCCCAAGCTCTGGAGTACCGTCCCTACAATTCTTCACCTTTCTTCCTTTAAGACACTCTTTAAAATCTACTACTTTGACCAAGCTTTTGGTCATCTGATCTAATATCTCCTTATGTGGCTTGGTGTAATATTTTGTTTTATAATGCCTCTGTGAATCGCATTGGGACGTTTTATTACGTTAAAAGTGCTATATCAGTATAAGTTGTTGCTGTTGTTGAAATAAGGGATTTTGGCAAGAATTTTAAGGAATTTTCCATCACTTCTTGTTGTAAAATTACAGGCTGATTCCACTTTCTAGTCACTGTCCAATGGTCCATGTGGATTTTTAATAAGATGCGTATACAGAAAGGTGAGAGATTTCCTCTTTGCTACACTGTAGCAAAATTCTAAATGTTATTCGTATAAACCAGTTGTTTTATTACCATTTTGTTACCAAAAGTATAGATGAAATCTTCCACCAGGGTCAGGCTCAACTACAATGTTTTCTATTGTGAATAACCTGTTGATACTTTCTGGGTCACGGATGAAAGCTCACTTGGGGAAGGTACATGATATAAGCTGTAGCCTGTGGTACCATATTTTCTCTGAGGATCAGCACCATCAGAATGGCCTGTTCCTGTGGCCTATTCCTGTGCCGTAAATACTGTGTAATATTCTGTAAAAGGGCAGAAAAATCATGAAAAAAAATCAAGTAAAAACAGACACTAGCCTGTACCTGGCAAGGCAGCAGGACAGGAAGGTCAGTTGAAGGATGCGAACACATGCCAATCAGCTTTCTATCCTCAATTCCCCAATGTGGTACTGCCAGAAACCATTATTATCTAATCTCCGCTTCAATCACTGTCTTCTCTTTCTGTTCCTTTCTAGTTTTCCCAAGCTGTAGCAGATAACTCTCCCTTGGTACAAAGATGCTGAATGGGTGACAACCTGTCCCAGATTACGGTTATCTTGTGACAGATTTCCTTCATTCAATTGTGCCAGGCGAACAGAACACTATCTCAAACAATGTATGTGTATTACTGCTGTACAAGATATCCACTAACCATTTTTTTGGTTAACGGTGCTGCTGCTACATTGTTTGTTGTGTGCAGGTGTGAAACAAAGGTATTTTGCAGTGTGGACACTATTTTGAGTTACAACTGATGTGTAAAACAGAGAGACAAAGTGCTAAGCACAAGAAGCAATAGTCCAATTAAAGGAAATGTACTCTACAGGAAATGGTTCAGGAGTCCAGTTCTGAAGAATGGTATTTGCAATTAATTGGTTTAAGATCATAACACTTTGATTTTTCCATTAGTAAAATTAATAATTCTCTCTCACCTTATTAGTTCAGAAGAAGCCAAGCTTTAGAACCATCTATTAATACAACACACTTGTTATGATTCAGGCCCCCTTCCAATTATCTTGTTTTCACAGTAAGTTGCTGTTTTCATATGTACACCTACATTTACCATGAAGCAATACCAGCAATGTGAGGGTGAGTCTGTCTCAAGCCAACAATCTGCTATCTTATGTTAGAAGTTTTGCTGACGGACTCCAAATCACTGCAGATCTTTACAGAATAGGCATGTCAGCCAAGCAAAACCTTATTTTGCAACAGGCCAGTCTGCCAATCAGACTTATTTACTAATAACGCAGGATATGTGAGGTACTGAACAGCAGAATACAATACTAGATGCCTGGAGACAGTTTGCAAGAAACCAACAAAATCAGTCCAACAAGTCCCTTTGCAGTTTTTGCAAGCCTTTACAAAAAATGCTTCTGAGAAAATATGTGACTTTGCAGCTCAGCAAAGGAATAATACAGTATTTGGAGGAACTACAGCAGTACTAATTTACAGAGTATGGTATCCCCGTCTATCACAATATGACAAATCTGCACAAAACACAAAATATTCAATTCATACAAATAACTCTTCCATAAACAGACACTTGGGGCTGGACTTTCAGCTCCTGGCAGGGTCGGGATCAGAGGTGGATGGGAGCTAAAAATAGTCCCTCTGGCCAGCGTACCAGTTCCCTGGCTCCATCCCCCGCCTCCGGGCCATTTTTACAGAAGCAGGATGGGGGCTGGCAAGGCTACCCACCTACACATGGTGGGTAGCTGATTATACACATTCAGAGCCTAATTAGGGCCAATTAAAGGAGGCCAACCCTGGTGGCGAGGGCCATTTTAGGTGCCTGGAGGCGCGCACCTGACGATACGCCAGGAGCCAGAGCTCCAGACAGGCACAGAAGTCCTCCCTGCCTGTCTGAGTGCAGAAGCAGCCACACGCTGCCATGTAGAGGGGCTCCCCCCAGCCCCCCACCAACCCGCAACTCACCCATCCCACCAATTCTACCCCCCCCCCTTCCCCACCACAGTGGCGGCTTGGCTGCAAAAGCCATTTATTTTAATGGAAGAGTTTCTAAAAATGGGAGAGAGGGCACCTCCATCTTTAACTGCCCTCTCCCTTTCTTACTTTTGTTATGACCGGTGAGAAAAGAGTCTAAGGGTTCCCCCTCAGCCTTTGCCTGGTTTGACCGTAACAGAGTTTAATTTTTAACACACACCGTTTTTAGATCACCCACCACACCCCCCCACACTCCAGTGAATCCTTGTTCACTGCTCTCCAATTGTAAGGCAAAGAAATCAACGACACAGGTTTTCTTAGACTTAAACAAGAAAGGTGTATGTTTATTAATCTTAAAACACTAATTCGGTTAAAACTACTACAAATACACGATGCGACCATGCTGGCATGCACACGCGATAAACACACACGCAGATCGAGACAGAAAAGGAGAAATAATAAAGAGGAAAAGTTTGAAGCAATAGCTGGAGTTCATTTGCTATCTTTTGAGTTTGATGTAGAGACTTTAATTGCAGTTAAATCTTGTCGTTTGTTGGGGCCCAGTGCACATTTCCAAACTTGTTTCGATGTAGGAGTCTTCTCTCTTGAGGTTTAAGTGGCTTCAGTGGATCTGGAATTTCATGAGAGAAAGAGAGACCTTCATTCTCTTTTGTCTTCAAACTGTCTCTGAACACGATTCAAAACCCTGGGCCACCAAGTTCGGTCATGTGACTAGGTTTTTTCAACAAACTCTGCTGCGTTTTTTGTGGAATCACAATCTTAGCAGACAGCCTCAGTTGAGGGGGGGGGGGGGCGGTGGATGGAATGCTGGCTTGTTACACATTCAATGTCTGGTGATCAAAATACATTTGGATTAATTGGATCAGTTCTATTGTCTCTCCAGGCAACTATCTCTTAAAATGCAAATTTTCCCGATTTTTAGAAGAGCATTTCATTAAGAAAGACTAGAGGGAAGAGTCAGTACTGTAAAACACACAGGCAACTCTCTCATTCATTCAGAAGTCCTGAAAATTGTTACCAACAGCCTTTTCTTGGTAGCAGTGCTGCTTTATACTGCCCTTCTGGACATCCCAATAAACATGTGATTTTTGGGGAAGTCTTTTTTTAGTTTGCACCTTTCCATTACTGCCTAGTGTCTTTGTTCCTGTTGAGGTCTGCAGGGGGAGGGTTAGATTTAATTAGCCCAGCTTCGAGTCGGCAATGAGCAGTTCTACTCTGAACTCTCTTTCAGTGCTTTGATGAATTATGCAAGGGCTTTTCACCTTAGGGGATGGTTGGTTCCCTTTTCTCCTGACTGTTGGGGTGGATTCTTTCTCAATTTTCCCTTTGTCCTCTGGGATACTCTTCCATGCAGGTATTTGTCCAGATTCTACTGCACTCCCCTGCAGCACTTCAACTAGGTGAGACATCACCCTCATGGTTTCTCCATCCTTTTGAGGACTTTCTTTGTTACTGCAGGTTCCTGTAAATGCTGTGAGAAACTCTGGTGGGGTGCTTCTCATGTCTCCATTTACATAGGAGAATGTGGGGTCTAATTTTCCAAACATTTCAGGGTTGGCTAACCGGACGGTCAGAGTTTCCATTTGAGATGCCTGCCGGACTTCCGTTAACCTGTCCTCTTTGCCCTTTTTTCCCCATTTCTTCTCTAACCTGTTGCCAGCCTTGTGCCTGCCTGTCCCCTTTTGTTCTCGGCAGGGGTCCCTTATAGTTCACCAGCCCTCTGCTGGAGGGTCCTCCAAACACCGATACAGGACCTAGGGGTGCAGATTTCACTGTAGGTTGAGGTTTCCCCTCAACCTGGTACATATGGCAACTCCTGCAGTACTCCACCACATCGTTGTGGAGTTTTGGCCAGTCAAACTGTTGTCTTATGCGAGCTTTGGTTTATCGTATACTGACATGCACAGCCACTGTAATCCCATGTGCCATTCTTAATATTTCTCCCTGGTACCTCTGCGGCACCACTAACTGATGAACTACTGTCCACTCCTTGCCCTCAGGTCTGTGAGGAGAACTCCACTTCCTCATCAGTACCTCATTCTTTAAATAGTAGCAGTCAGGGACTCTCTCTGCTTCACTTTCAGACTGGACAGCCTATGCTAACCCTCTCAATACTGGGTCAGCTCACTGAGCCTCATCGAGGGAAGATTCATGTAATTCATTCCCTGGGTCTTCTAACTTTCCAAAGAAAGTCTCAGACAGATAGGCCTCATGGTCATCGGCCTGCAGTGCCAATACAGCCTCCTCTGGGGGAGCTGGTTTGGTCATGGCCCGATTCACTACACATTCAGGGAAACTGCAGGGGACCGTCTCCTGCCACTGCCCTGTCTCTCTGACACTACTGGGGAAGCTACCACCTTCCCCCCCACCAGATCATTACCGAGGACCAGGTCAACCCTGTCCACAAGCAAACTAGGGACAATCCCGACATTCATCAGTCCCGAAACTAGGTCGCACTCCAAGTGCATCCGACGTAAAGGTACAGGAGTACACTGCCCTCCAATACCATTCACCACCATTCTGGTATTTACTGCACTCTCTGGCGGAAAGGTCAGGCCTTTTCCCAATAAAAGAGATCTAGTGGCCCTTCTGTCCCTGAGGATAAGTATAGACTTGCTTGCTCCACTCAAGGGGTATGGGGTTACTCACACATCAGACAGAAAATCCTGAGTCCCATCAGGAATCTACTTACATTTTCCTGCACCTACCGCAGCATGTTTCCTGGGCCTTACTACTGCTGCAGTTAAAGCCACAGCTTGTTCTGCTGTGCTTTCCGTCAGGGTCCCTTCTACTTCACTGAGTGGGTGTGCCCTGATTAACCCTACCGGCTTTCCTCGTAGTTTCCAGCAGACAGCTCTTAGATGACCTGCTTTATTACAATGGGAGCGCACAGGTCTCCGGGTCTCACTCCTACTTTCAGCACTATCCTTTTTGTCTGGAGGAGAGCTCCAGGTCTCCTACTTTACTTTCTCTTCTATCGCCTTCCCACCCTTTGTCCTTTCTGTTTTTGTAGGAGTGACTATGAAAGGTTTCCCCCTGGGGAACTGATTAATAGATGAGAGCAAACTCATCAGCCAGAACTGCAGCTTGCCGGGCTCTATGAACTTTTTGTTCCTCTACATGGTTCTTTATGGAGAGTGGGAGAGCAAAATTATCTTTCTGTGATTTTCATATCTGGGCTGCAGTTAAGAGCCCTCAGCCACTGGTCAAAGGCCAGCTGCTGAATTCGCTCAAAATCGAGTGAAGTTTGATTATCTTGCTTCTTGAGGGTTTGAAACTTCTGGCGATAGGCTTCTGGTACAGGCTGATATGCCCCAAGGATAGCATTTTTTGTCAGTTCATAATTGGATGAACTCTCATCAGGCAACAGAGAATAAACCGCATGGGCTTTTCCTGTTAGCTTGCTTTGTAGCAAGAGAGTCCAAGCCTCAGCTGACTACTTTAACTGCCTTGCAGGTTTTTCAAAAGATACAAAATCTTCTGCATCCTCCTCATTGAATTTTGGAATTTGTTGAGCTAGTTTTAATTCTGTCCCCAACCCTGAATTACGATCCTCCATATTGGCCATGCTTTCACTGGGGTTACTCTGTCGCCCCCTTGTTAGCTCAAGCTGCCTCAGCTCTCTCTCCTCACATTCCTTCAGGAAGGATCCCTCTTTTTCTCTCTCCTCTCTCTTTTTCTTCACGTTCCTTCTGGAAGGTTCTTTCTTTCTTCCTCTCTCTTTCTCGGTCTTCAAATTCAAGTTTCCTCTGTTCCAATTGTATCTTTGCTAGCAATACCCTGTCGGTGTCTATTTCTAATCCTGTTTCTGCTTCTTCAGGTTCAAGGGCAAAATGGTTGGCCACTAGCCTTAGGAGTTCAGATGCCCTTGCCTTGCCACATACAGTGATTCCACACTGCTCAGCTATTTTTCTCAACTCCTCCATAGACAGTGCTTTTAGCTTATCCCTGTGACTTCACCCTGGCTGAGGAGTTACTGGTTTCATTCGCAGACAGGTTAGCATTCTAGCACGCACAACCACAAGAAAACTTGTATTGAAATCTTTTCCCTTTTTGATTGGGAACAATTTGATTTCCCACTTCCAATTTCTCATTTGTCTGTGGGTCGAATCCCGGCCGAGTCCCCAAATTTCTGTTACGACCAGGTGAGAAAGGGGTCTAGGGGTTCCCTCTCAGCCTCTGCCTGGTTTGCCCGTAACAGGGTTTAATTTTTAACACACACTGTTTTTAGCTCCCCCTCAGTGAATCCTTTTGTAAGGCAAAGAAATCAACAACACAAGTTTTCTTAGATTTAAACAAGAAAGGTGTATGTTTATTAACCTTAAAACTCTAATTTGGTTAAAGCTACTACAAATAAGCGACACATCCACACTAGCATGCACATATGATGAACACACACGCAGATAGAGACAGAAAAGGAGAAAGAATAAAGGGGAAAAGTTTGAAACAATAGCTGGAGTTCATTTGCTATCTTTTGAGTTCAATGTAGAGTCTTTGATAGCAGTTAAATGTTGCAGTTTCTTTGGGACCCAGTGCATGCTTCCAAACTTGTTTCGATGTAGGAGTCTTCTCTCTTGAAGTTTAAATGGCTTCACTGGATCTGGAAATTCGTGAGAGAGAGAGGAAGAGAGATCTTCCTTCTCTTTTGCCTTCAAAGCAGTCTCTGTCTTCAAACTGCCTGTGAACACAATTCAAAAACCCTGGGCAAGCAGGTTGTTTGTGTGACTAGGTTTTTCAACAAACTCTCCTGCCTTTTTTGTGGATTCTCCATCTTTGTAGACACCCTCAGTGGGGGTGGTGGGGGGGGGGGGGGAGGGGTAGATGGAATGCTGGCTTGTTTTACATTCCATGTCTGGTGATCAAAATCCATTTGGATTAATTGGATCAGAGAGCAGTTCTATTGTCTCTCCAGGCAACTGTCTCTTAGAATGCAAATTTTCCCATCCACTGCTGTTATCTCTTTAAACAAGTCATCTTTTCAGTCCAGTAACAGTTTAAAATTAGTGTTCATTTGACAAAATTAATATGCCTCATTCTTGGCAGGTGGGGTCTTCATGACACCCTCCATCACAGCTCCTTTCAAGCTGGAAGGCCTCTGATTGTCCCTCCAGCTTCAAGAACCCACCCACTGTCCTTAGTTGGACGAGGAATCTGTCTTCAGGCGATTTAACGGGACGCCCTCATGAAAATCACAATGATTGACTGTTTCCCCCCAGAAACAGTCCTGATCTCTGGAGGGGAAATCCTGCCCTTTATCTGAAACTCAAACAATGCCATTGTTATGTAAACTATTGAACACAGCGTCATGAAAACAACCATGTGCGATGTTCATGGGGACCACAAATATGCTTCTTCACCTTGGTTCAAACACCACACTAGTGACTTGAATACATATTCCAGATTGATACTTCAGTAAAGTACTGAGAGTGCTGCATTGTCACAGGTGCGGTCTTTCAGATGACATGTTAAATGGCAACTTCAACTGCCCTCTCAGGTGGACGTAAAAGATCCCATGTCACTGTTTTGAAGAAAAGCAGGGAAGTTCTTCCCAGTTTCCTGGCCAATATTTATCCCTCAACCTATAGCAATAAAAATCAAATCATTTGCTCATTATTTGCTGTCTATGTGCTAGCTGGACACAAATTGACTACATGTTCAACTGTTACTGCAATTCAAAAGTACTTCATTGGCTATAACGCTCTATGGGGCATTGTGACGTCATGGAAGGCCTTCTTTTCTTTCTTTTAACTAACCCTCAATAGACATTGGATACGTCCAATTTACACTTCACATGTTGAAAAACTTGAATTCTGTTGCTTTTAAAGCTATGTAAAGCTCAGCCAATGTTTCCATTGAACACATTTTATATGGAAATGTTTAAAAT
This sequence comes from Heterodontus francisci, assembly GCF_036365525.1. Taxonomy (NCBI): domain Eukaryota; kingdom Metazoa; phylum Chordata; class Chondrichthyes; order Heterodontiformes; family Heterodontidae; genus Heterodontus; species Heterodontus francisci. Next base: position 195,282,131 of record NC_090374.1, read on the forward strand.
GGAGGATAAGTGTATCACATAGTACCTTCTGCTATTCCATTCTCTCACTTATCCTAGCAGTCAGCACTTGAAAACACTGGAGTAGATTTTAGAACATAGAACATTACAGCGCAGTACAGGCCCTTCAGCCCTCGATGTTGCACCGACCTGTGAAACCATCTGACCTACACTATTCCATTTTCATCCATATGTCTATCCAATGACCACTTAAATGCCCTTAAAGTTGGCGAGTCTACTACTGTTCCAGGCAGGGCGTTCCACGCCCCTACTACTCTCTGTGTAAAGAAACTACCTCTGACATCTGTCCTATATCTATCACCCCTCAACTTAAAGCTATGTCCCCTCGTGTTTGCCATCACCATCCGAGGAAAAAGGCTCTCACTATCCACCCTGTCCAGCCCTCTGATTATCTTATATGTCTCTATTAAGTCACCTCTTCTCCTCCTTCTCTCTAACGAAAACAACCTCAAGTCCCTCAGCCTTTCCTCGTAAGACTTTCCCTCCATACCAGGCAACATCCTAGTAAATCTCCTCTGCACCTTTTCCAAAGCTTCCACATCCTTCCTATAATGCGGTGACCAGAACTGCACGCAATACTCCAGGTGCGGCCGCACCAGAGTTCTGTACAGCTGCAGCATGACCTCGTGGCTCCTAAACTCGATCCCCCTACTAATAAAAGCTAACACACCATATGCCTTCTTAACAGCTCTATTAACCTGGGTGGCAACTTTCAGGGATTTATGTACCTGGACACCAAGATCCCTCTGCTCATCTACACTACCAAGAATCTTCCCATTAGCCCAGTATTCTGCATTCCTGTTAGTCCTTCCGAAGTGAATCACCTCACACTTTTCCGCATTAAACTCCATTTGCCATCTCTCAGCCCAGCTCTGCAGCCTATCTATGTCCCTCTGTAACCTACAACATCCTTCGGCACTATCCACAACTCCACCGACCTTCGTGTCATCCGCAAATTTACTAAGCCACCCTTCTCCGCCCTCATCCAGGTCATTTATAAAAATGACAAACAGCAGTGGCCCCAAAACAGATCCTTGCGGTACACCACTAGAAACTATACTCTAGGATGAACATTTACCATCAACCACCACCCTCTGTCTTCTTTCAGCGAGCCAATTTCTGATCCAAAGCACTAATTCACCTTCAATCCCATACTTCTGTATTTTCTGCAATAGCCTACCGTGGGGAACTTTATCAAACGCCTTACTGAAATCCATATACACCACATCCACGGCTTTACCCTCATCCACCTGTTTGGTCACCTTGTCAAAAAACTCAATAATGTTTGTGAGGCACGACCTACCCTTCACAAAACCGTGCTGACTATCTCTAATGAACTTATTCTTTTCAAGATGATTATAAATCCTATCTCTTATAACCTTTTCCAACATTTTACCCACAACCGAAGTAAGGCTCACAGGTCTATAATTACCAGGGCTGTCTCTACTCCCCTTCTTGAACAAGGGGACAACATTTGCTATCCTCCAGTCTTCCGGCACTATTCCTGTCGACAATGACGACATAAAAATCAAGGACAAAGGCTCTGCAATCTCCTCCCTGGCTTCCCAGAGAATCCTAGGATAAATCCCATCTGGCCCAGGGGACTTATCTATTTTCACACTTTCCAAAATTGCTAACACCTCCTCCTTGTGAACCTCAATCCCATCTAGCCTAGTAGTCTGTATCTCAGTATTCTCCTCGACAACATTTTCTTTCTCCACTGTAAATACTGACGAAGAATATTCATTTAACACTTCCCCTATCTCCTCCGATTCCACACACAACTTCCCACTACTATCCTTGATTGGCCCTAACCTATCTCTAGTCATTCTTTTATTCCTGATATACCTATAGAAAGCCTGAGGGTTTTCTTTGATCCTATCCGCCAATGACGTCTCGTGTCCTCTCCTTGCTCTTCTTATCTCTCCCTTTAGATCCTTCCTGGCTAGCTTGTAACTCTCAAGCGCCCTAACTAAGCCTTCACGTCTCATCCTAACATAAGCCTTCTTCTTCCTCTTGACAAGCTCTTCAACTTCTTTAGTAAACCACGGCTCCCTCGCTCGACAACTTCCTCCCTGCCTGACAGGTACATACTTATCAAGGACACGCAGTAGCTGCTCCTTGAATAAGCTCCACATTTCGATTGTGCCCATCCCCTGCAGTTTCCTTCCCCATCCTACGCATCCTAAATCTTGCCTAATCGCATCATAATTTCCTTTCCCCCAGCTATAATTCTTGCCCTGCTGTATATGCCTGTCCCTGCCCATCGCTAAGGTAAACCTAACCGAATTGTGATCACTATCACCAAAGTGCTCACCAACTTCTAAATCTAACACCTGGCCGGGTTCATTACCCAGTACCAAATCCAATGTGGCATCGCCCCTGGTTGGCCTGTCTACATACTGTGTTAGAAAACCCTCCTGCACACACTGGACAAAAACAGACCCATCTAAAGTACTCGAACTATCGTATTTCCAGTCAATATTTGGAAAGTTAAAGTCCCCCATAACCACTACCCTGTTACTCTCGCTCCTGTCAAGAATCATCTTTGCTATCCTTTCCTCTACATCTCTCGAACTATTTGGAGGTCCATAGAAAACTCCCAACAGGGTGACCTCTCCTCTCCTGTTTCTAACCTCGGCCCAGACTACCTCAGTAGACGAGTCCTCAAACGTCCTTTCTGCCGCTGTAATACTTTCCTTGATTAACAATGCCACACCCCCCCCCTCTTTTACCCTCTTCTCTGTTCTTAGTGAAACATCTAAATCCCGGAACCCGCAACAACCATTCCTGTCCCTGCTCTACCCATGTCTCTGAAATGGCCACAACATCGAGATCCCAGGTACCAACCCATGCTGCAAGCTCACCCACCTTATTCCGGATGCTCCTGGCGTTTTGGGATGCACTTTCCTCTGGCTATAAAGTGAAAAGATACGAGCATACAATGATGTAAGCAAAATGAGCAGCAAGAAAAATGGAACCAAGAAGTATAGTTCGAGTGCCACTCTTTGTCTTGTTCCCATCATTAAAAGACTGAAAGTCAACAGGAAAAAAATCCAGTTAAGTGCCTGTTAAGACATTGCTAAAGGCTACCTATGATAAAATGCTGTAGCCTTGTGCAGAGGGAATATAATCACAAATTGGATCCTGCATTCCCACTCTGAACGTAGATTAATCATACAAAAGCATTTCAAGACATGAGTGCAACAGTACAGCCAGCACTTCGTATGAATAACAATTAGGAGCAGATACAGAAAGGACTAGGATAATGCAGGTACTTCCTCCTTACTAATCCAACTGCTGCTGGGCACCAGGACCCAATTTAGTGACCTCAGCAGGTCATACATTGCAACAAATGTTTGGTTGGGTCGTAACTAACAGTAGGAGTTGGATCAGATCAGGACTGCCAGCAGGGGTCTCACTGGAGCGCCATACATTTCAGGGAAGTTACAAAACAGAGTTCTATTCCCAGGTCTGTGAATGATGAAGCTTTGCATATTCCACAGAGCTGTGTGAATCAAATTTTCACAATTTATGCAGATAATGTGCTAATTTAACTACTTGAGCATGTCAAATGAGCATTATTATATGTGTGCTCCAATTGGCTGGTTATACTTACCTTCATATTCATTTTATACAAAACTGGTGTAAGTTAAATCAAAAATACCTACTGTTTTGATTGACAGGCATTTAAAACAATCAAAGTTAGTATTCATCTCTTCTCAACAAAAAAGACAAATACGACTCATGAACCAAGAACAGTCATAGATTACATCCTGGTCAGGACATAAAAAGGCACCTCCCATTTAAAACAAATATATTTTATTTATTTATTATGATCCAACTTACAATGGCTCAGTTTTGGTGTAGTTATTACAGAATAAAACTTGCAACAACTTTGGCAATTAAACATGGAAATATAAAGGTTGCTGTTGTTGATACCATGCTCCTCTGGACCTGCACTGTTGCAGTATTTGCCAATGAAATCTGCACTGAAATCACTGTAATGTTGTGAACTTGGGGTAAATACTCACTCGGCTGGCATTAGATATGGATGAAAAATTTAGGACTATTGCAACCAGGAATAACTGAGCTTTTAACGTCGTAAGTGAGAATGACTGCTGAGCAACCTCTCTGGCCCTGAACAAAACAAATTTACAGGTGTGAAGTCTCATTCCCTGAGAAGAGAAATAATGTTGCAGATTTTTAAAAACTTATTTTTTTTACTTTTGTTGTTCTCTTTTACGTCCCTTAATCCCTTTATTTGCCCCAATCTTTATTTCACTTCCTGTACAATGATTTAAATGCAATTTATATTTCCTGTTTTTTGCTTCCTGCTTTGCAATCTGCATATCTCAGTGAAAATTCTTCAATTCGATTGGTTGCAGGGCTTCTCTGCTGCCTGACCTGCTCACGATGCCACAGATCTATTGCAGAGGGTGCCACACTGGATTTGGTGCACAATTACTAGATATCGCCACTGACAAGCTAGGTAAAGTCTCTCAGCAACGGTACATGAGGTGACGGGCAAAAGCCATTCCTCCACCACTGAGAGCAAAATCCGGGTCATTGTATTTAATAACATGTACTTGGTCTCAGAAAAATCTCCTTGCTGCCCTAAAGGCTCAGTGAATAAATACAAAACACACTAACTGCTCTTTTGCAGAGTCATAGAGAATATGAAGCCCCTTGATTTAACTCATGGGCAGTGCTGAGCTAGTAGATAGAGCAGCAGATAGAAAATTACATGAATGTAAGTGCCTTTGTACCAAAAACAGGAAAGAAAAAAAAAATCAGCGAGGTCTTCTGCTCCTGGTTGCTTTCTTGTGATCACTATAGGAAAGTGCAACTTTGGTTTTGAAGCAGTGTTGCATTGATGGAGAAGCTTTACTTTGGCTGAGACATTGAACTGAGGCTCTGTGTGCCTGTTCAGGGGTACATTTATAACCCTATGGTAACATTCAAAGTTTTACCTATTCCATGGCTCAACTCTCTTACTTCAACAAAGGCCGCCAAAAGACAATGGTATTTTGCTAATTATTCACCTCATTCCTGTTCATGAGATCTTGCTGCATGTAAAATGGCTACTAATTTCATCTGTTTAAAACATTTTTTTTATTCGTTCTTGGGATGTATTGCTGAACCAGAATTTATTACCCATCCCTAATTGTCCTTGAGAAGGTTGTGGGTGAGCTGCCTTCTTGAAACGTTGCAGTCTATGTGGCGTAGATACACCCACAATGCTGTTAGGGAGGAGTTCCAGGATTTTGACCCAGTGGCAGTGAAAGAACGGCAATATATTTCCAAGTCAGGATAGTGTGTCACTTGGAAGGGGACCTGCAGGCGATGGTGTTCCCATGCATCTGCTGCCTTAGGTGGTAGAGGTCACAGGTTTGGAAGATGCTGTCAAAGGAGCCTTGGCGAGTTTCAGCAGTGCATGTTGTAGATGGTACACACTGCTGCCACTGTGCATCAGTGATGGCGGGAATGAATGTGTAATGTCATGGATGGAGTGTTGATCAAGCTGGCTGCTTTGTACTGAATGGGGTGGAGCTTCTTGAATGTTGTTGGAGCTGCACCCATCCAGGCAAGTGGAGAGTATTTCATCACACTCCTGACTTGTGCCTTGTAGATGGTGGACAGGCTTTGGGGAGTCAGGAGGTGAGTTACTTGCTGCAGGATTCCATTACAATTGTAATTCAAAGGTGATTTATTCTCTGTTGCTTTGCAACGTCCTGAAAGGCATACTAAGGTGCTATATAAATCCAAATCTCTTTTTTCTGGTCTCTGCCCATTCACTTTATCAGCTCAGTTGTAAAACAGCTATTAGAGTGATATCTCTGAGGGTCTACTGGGGATGTGTCTCTCCAATGGTGAAGGATGTTATACTCCAGCAATGCTCACAGATTTCCAAATGTAACCACTGTTTTCTAATTTTAATAATTGATCCGAACAAGAAGTTTATGGGAATTAATCATTATGTGACATACAGTTGACTACATGACTTGGATTCTCCAGTAGCAAGTAAACTTATCAGGTTGTCCATGTTAAGAAAAACCTTTCACCCCTTTATGTATGATAATTCATTTGGGATCTCAGAAAAAAGACCCCAAATAAATATTTCAAACAAACTAAGAGTATAAGGGAGGTTTATTACCATTAATCTAAGGAATATTTTGAGGCATTTCCAGTCCATTTTAAAAGTGACCAAAAACGTAACTTAAGTATGCCAAATCATAAGTTGAAATAATATTGAATGGTTAAAGTTCTGCAAGAGATGCTCTCCCCATCTGACAGTGAAGAATCAAAACACTACGAAACAGCACTAACAGTTATGTTGTGATTAGTAATCATTTTACTGCGTCACTGACTTTGAGTCATTATTAGGGGAATTAAGAATGTTCCTGCTTGAAGCCATGTGGAGCATACCAGCTGATATGAATGTCACAAATATTTACTGGCTGAACAGCCAAGCAAGTGTGTGTCTATCTTCAATAGACATTTGCAATGAAAGATGTGCAATCACTTGCTGTTCAAATTGAGATTGAGACTCCTAATGTAATTAGTAACTACTGAAAAATGCTCAAAGCAGAATGAACTCAAGTATCAGAACTGTCTGCAGGTCATATCATATAGTACATAAGTGGGTTTATCACCAGCAATTTATTCAGTCATTTATTTTTTACACTGACCCTACATCTGCTCCAAGCACAAGTCTTCTACAGTGATTTAGACCATCATTCTCCTTGATACTTTCTTTTAGGCAGGGATACTACACTATCCTTCATTCTTCTCTTATTCTTACCATTAGGAAACTGTCTCTCCTGACTTTTTTTACACTTTCTATCTTTTAGCCTCTGTCTTAGTAATCGCTACATTCTCTTCTCAGATGTATGCGAGCACATCAAGAGGGACAATCAATCTGCTTCGTGCTGCACCTTGTTCCTTACACTTAATTTTTCACGCTTTCTCATTTCACCTGATTCTTGCTTTCAATGCTTTTCATCTTTCAGTCTTTTGCTGTGGTTTCAAGTTCCACTCCAGAGACTTGAGCACATAATCCAGGCTGATGTTCCAGTGAAGTACTGAGGGAGTGCTGCACTGTCAGAGGTGTCATCTTTCGAATGAGACATTAAACAGAGGCCTTGTTTTCCCTCTCAGGTGGACATAAAAGATCCCATGTCACTATTTTCAAGAAAAGCAGGGGAGTTCTCCCTGATGTTGTGACAATATTTGTCCCTCAACCAATATCACAGAAAGACAGGTTATCTGCTGTTTATGGGACCTTGTTATTCATTTCTTCTGGGTTCTAGTTCCTGTCCAGGCACTTGAACACATAATCCAAGCTGACACCAAAGTGCAGGACTGAAGGAGTGCCACACTATCCGAGGTGCCATCTTTTGGAGGGCGGAAGAGATCCCACTATATGAAGGAGAGCAGGAGAGTTCTCCCAGTGTCCTCGCCAACATGAAAGTTTCAACCAGCACATAAAACAATGATCTGGTCACTTATTTCACTGTAGTTTGTGTGAACTTGCGGTGTGCAAACTGGCTGCCATGTTCCTACATTACAATAGTGAAGACATTTCAAAAGTATTTCATTGGTTATAAGGCAGTTTGGAATGTCCTGAGGCCATGAAAGGCACTATACAAATGCAAATCTTTCCTTACATTCTCAACTCTGTATGTTTTCCCCCAGTATGTCTCAATCTTTGCAGCACTATATGGCTTACAGCAGGGAAGTGTGGACCAAAAGGTGACATTAATATTTGACGTTCTCCTGTTCAGTGCTGAGATACACAAGTGTTCTCGCAATATAATCCACAAGTAATGCTGCTAAAATAGCTAATTTTAAAGTTAGATTGATATTTTTAACAATGCTGTAGATATTTGTGTGATACACATTACAGAGATGACAATTTATTGAAAGTATAACACTTGACATCAAGTGTACAGATCTTGCTATTTGATATACCTCATGGTTTCCTTTTTCATAATACACTAAACAGTCATATATCTAATGCAGAACAGCTTTTGTTGCCTTCATTGGTTTATTTTTATGAAATGAAAAGTTCTATTAAAAGGGTAGTATCTTCATGAAAAAGTTTTTGGCTCTTTTTATACTAAAAAGCACAATAACAGGCTTTAAAGAAATTTAGACAATTGGCCACTTTCTAGATTAAATTGATAAGTTTGAAGATAATGATTCACACTGCTTCTGGCCATACATTCTCTTTTTTTTTATTCGTTTCATGGGATGTGGGTGTCTCTGGCCAGGCCAGCATTTATTGCCCATCCCTAATTGCCAATTAGAAGGTGTTGGTGAGGTGCCTTCTTCAACCGCTGCAGTCCATGTGCGATAGGTACACCCACACTGCTATTCGGAAAGGAGTTCTAGGATTTTTACCCAGTGACAGTGAACGAAGATATAGTTCCAAGTCAGGATGGTGTGTGGATTGGAGGGGAACTTGCAGGTGGTGGTGTTCCCACGCATCTGCTGCCCTTATCCTTCTAGCTGGTAGAGGTCGTGGGTTTGGAAGGTGCTGCCTGAGTAGCCTTGGTGCGTTGCTGCAGTGCATTTTGTAGATGGCACACACTGCTGCCACTGTGCGTCAGTAGTGGATGGAGTGAATGTTTGTGAACAGGGTGCCAATCAAGCAGGCTGCTTTGTCCTGGATGGTGTTGAGCTTCTTGAGTGTTGTTGGAGCTGCACCCATCCAGGCAAGTGGAGAGTATTCGATCACACTCCTGACTTGTGCCTTGTAGATGGTGGACTGGCTTTGGGGAGTCAGGAGGTGAGTAACTTGCTGCAGGATTCCTAGCCTCTGACATGCTCTTGTAGCCATGGTATTTATATAGCTACTCCAGTTCAGTTTCTGGTAAATGGTAATCCCCAGGATGTTGCTCGTGGGGGATTCAGCGATTGTAATGCCATTGAATGTCAAGGGGTGATGGTTAGATTCTCTCTTGTTGGAGATGTCATTGCCTGGCACTTGTGTGGCGCAAATGTTACTTGCCACTTATTAGCCCAAGCCTGGATATTGTCCAGGTCTTGCTGCATTTCTACACGACCTGCTTCAGTATCTGTGGAATCGTGAATGGTGCTGAACATTGTGCAATTATCAGCGAACATCCCCACTTCTGACCTTATGATTGAAGGAAGGTCATTGGTGAAGCAGCTGAAGATGGTTGAACTTAGGACACTACCCTGAGGAACTCCTGCAGTGATGTCCTGGAACTGAGATGGTTGACCTCCAACAAACATAACCACCTTCCTTTGCGCTAGGTACGATTCCAACCAGCGGCGGGTTTTCCCCCTGATTCCCATTGACCCCTGTTTTGCTAAAGGCAAAATATTTTGCTGAACACTTTTCAAAGATAATAGCCCTTTAAATAAAGCAGCTAAGCCAAGAATACTTGTCTTATTATCTGAATGATCTACAATTTAAATGCACACAACTTCTATGTTACTACGGGGTCAGTATTCAACTAATATCAGCAGCTGTCCAAGATTAAACATTAAGACCATAGATCTTTTCGATGATTGGCAAATATATCAAGAGCTACCATTGTAATATAGCAAATTTAATGAAGCAGTGACTAATATTATAACAAAAGCAAAATACTGTGAAAGGTGGAAACCGGAAAGAAAAACTGATACTATACACCCGAGCAACAGGATTCACAGATATTTGTAATATCAGTTCATAAGACAAGCTTAAGGTGCAAGTATTGTTGCTTATATTGCCCTTCCTAAAACCCCAACAAAATCTTTTTTGTTATTTACATGGTTCATAAAATGCATTTTAATTTCTCTCATTCTCATAACTGGTGAAGTTGTCATGGGTGTAGTGCTGAGCAGGGACATTGTTTTCTATTGTGTCTCCAATGACAAGCAGGTGAACAGATGGTCATTTGCCACGGTCAGGATCTAACCGACTGGCCAACTCAGGCTGGAACGCCCAGCGTCTGTACCAATCTAACTCAAACATCTTCCTCTGTGACAGAAACTTAATGTAAAACATCACAGTTAACTCAAATTGTTTATTTGAAACCTTTTGATGGATTTGCCCAATACCTGACATTTGTAAATTTTCTGTTTCTGGACACTGTAGTTTTATCGGGGAGAGGATGAAAGCAAAAACTTCTATAGAACCATAGAAAAATTACAGCACAGAAGGACGCCATTTAGCCCATCGTGTCCGTGGCAGCCGCAGAAACTAGCCCCCAATCTAATCCCACCTTCCAGCACCTGGTCCATAGCCTTGCAGGTTTCAGCACTTCAGCTGCATGTCCAGGTTCCTTTTTGTTTTACACGCACACAGAGGCAGTAGACAACTCCACAGTTCTTTGCTACCTAGTGATTACATGATATGTAATTTCATGATGCATGCTGGATTTTGTAGTTCCAAAGCAGTCGGGTGAAAGTTACAACTGTGACCGTGCATATTCATTCACACACACTTGCTTTGACTGTAGGAACTGGAGCTCCAAGTCTTTGGCAACCTGATTATCATGATACATGCTGGATATCACAACCACAAAACCAGGTTTAAATTAGGACTCATACGGGGGGAAATTGGCTAACCCTCGAAAATGGGTGGCCATTCATTGTCTCACAGGCAGCATGGTAAATCTGTGCTGCCTGCATGCAGCCAGTGCTGCCCACCCCATTGGCTGCATGCATCTGCAGGGGGTGCGCCATGTGATTGACCAGGGTTGCTTGAAAGTAGCCTGCACTGCTAAAAGCGGAGTTACACTGTGGCTGCCAGAAGTTGTGGAAGTCATTTCAAAACTGAATCTGTGCTGTGATACCTTGAACAATGGCTGAACATGCCAGCGAGTGAGCACCCAAGTTTTCAAACACTGCACTGGAGGCCCTGGTGGAAAGGAGAGATGTTCTATGTCCACACGGGGGCAGGCCATTATGTGAGGCAAGGGATGAGATGACAGGGGCTTTGACACAAATTTTCAAATCCTCTCTGGCCACAGGAGAGGTACCAGAGGACTGGAGGACAGCCAATGTGGTACCATTATTCAAGAAGGGTAGCAGGGATAAACCAGGTGATTATAGGCCGGTGTGTCTAACATCAGTGGCAGGGAAAATATTGGAAAAAATTCTGAGGGACAGGATTAATCTCCACTTGGAGAGGCAGGGATTAATCAGGAATAGCCAGCATGGCTTTGTCAGGGGGAGATCGTGTTTAACTAACATGATTGAATTTTCGAGGAGGTGACTAGATGTGTCAATGAGGGTAAAGCAGTAGATGTGGTATGCATGGATTTCAGTAAAGCTTTTGATAAGGTCCCACATGGGAGATTGGTTAAGAAGGTAACAGCTCATGGGATCTAGGGCAATTTGGCAAATTGGATCCAAAATTGGCTTCGTGGCAGGAGACAGAGGATTATGGTCGAGGGCTGTTTTTGCGATTGGAAGCCTGTGGCCAGTGGTGTACCGCAGGGATCAGTGCTGGGACCCTTGCTGTTTGTAGTGTATATTAATGATTTAGACGTGAATATAGGAGGTATGATCAGTCAGTTCGCAGATGACACAAAAATTGTCGGTGTTGTAAATAGTGAGGAGGAGACGTTAGATTACAGGGAGATATAGATGGGCAGAGCTGTGGAAAATGGAATTTAATCCTGAGAAGTGTGAGGTGATGCATTTTGGGAGGACTAACAAGTCAAGGGAATATACAATGGATGGTAGGACCCTAGGAAATACAAAAGGTCAGAGGGACCTTGGTGTACTTGTCCATAGATCACTGAAGGCAGGTAGATAAGGTGGTTAGGAAGGCATACTTGCCTTTATTAGCCGTGGTATAGAATGTAAGAGCAGGGAGGTTATGATAGAGCTGTATAAAACACTATTTAGGCCACAGCTGGAGTACTGTGTACAGTTCTGGACACCACACTATAGGAAGCATGTGGTTGCACTGGAGAGGGTGCAGAAGAGATTCACCAGGATGTTGCCTGGGCTGGAGCATTTCAGCTATGAAGAAAGACTGGAAAGGCTAGGGTTGTTTTCCTTGGAGCAGAGAAGGCTGAGGGGGGACCTGATTGAGGTGCACAAGATTATGAGGGGCATTGATAGTTTAGATAGGAAGAAACCTTTTCTCTTAGTGGAGGGGTCAAGAACCAGGAGGCATAGATTTAGGGTAAGGGGCAGGAGATTTAGAGGGGATTTGAGGAAAAATTGTTTCACCCAGCGAGTGGTTGGAATCTGGAATGCACTGCCTGAAGAGGTGGTGGAGGCAGGAACCCTCACAACATTTTAGAAGTATTTAGTTGAGCACTTGAAACATCATAGCATACAAGGCTACGGTCCAAGTGCAGGAATTTGGGATTAGAATAGTAGGGTGCTGGATGGCCAGCACGGACATGATGGGCCGAAGGGCCTGTTTCTGTGCTGTGTAACTCTATGAGTCTATGACATCCTCCAGACAGATGCTCAGGAGCCAGTGGGAACAAGTGGCAGCAGAGGTCCATGCCAGCAGTATTGCTCCAAGAACACAGATGCAGTGACAGAAGAAATTTAACAATCTCACTTGAGTTGTCAAGGTCAGTGGGTTAACGTTCAAATGCCACATCCTACCAACTGCATCACTAGCTTCATGCACTCGTCAAATCACTACACTCCCATCAGCCACGCACTAATAATCTCTATCAATTGGCACCCAATGCTTCAATTCATATGCTTTACCTCCACCCTCAGACATTTCGCACTGTTTCAAGCCTCAAATTCACAACTCACAGCTCGCACTCACTGCCAACTATTCAACAGGACAGCCACGTCACCCAAACTTATTGCAGAACACTCACTGACACACATTTTTCTTTCTTGTAGGAGAAGGTGGTGCACAACAGCAGACAGCAACAAAGAACTGGAAGAGGGCAAACACACCTGCATGTTTAACTACCATGGAGGAGATAGTCTTGGCCATCATGGGAAGCAGCAATGCTAAGGCTGTGGCCACTTGTGGGACTGAAGTGACTGATGACGAGTGTATCTACAGACCCAATCCTCTTTCTCACATCCCACTTCTCCCTCATCCCACAATGTCTTCGACTTGGAAGCTGCAGATAGTGTCAGCACACAATTCTTACTCTTTCCTTTCCCTTCACCACAGCCCAATTTCTTGTCCCTTTTTCAATTCAGATATCCAAAAACTGGGGCCTTCCCAGTCAGTGGAAAGGGAGAAGACAGTGAAGATGAAAAGACACAATCACTTCATACAACACTCGCAGCCACCAGCTGCAAACATTTTAGAGACAAGGGCCAAGGAAGGTACTGCATGTGGTGAGACACCAAGCACAAATGCGCAGAAGCCACAGCTGGCGGAAAGGATAGCATACTTGCTAGCTCACTGGAGAATGAGGTTACACATAAGTTCTGCTGCAGAAAACTCAGATGAGGACTATGGGTCAAGCTACAGATGAAGGCTGATGAGTCTACATAACCAAATGTTTGCTGCACTGGAAAGCCTGCTAGAAACCCTGTGCTCAATGTCAAGGAGCATAGAGGAGTCCAGCACCAACTTGGTGCAGAGCTTGGAGCCCACCCCTTCCAACATGGAACAGGGGTCACTTCCAACAGCACACCTGTGGAACCCACCATGGTTCAGCATCTAATAGTGAAAGCACAGCTTCCATTGCAGCACAAGAAGCTTCTGTCAAAGGTCTGAAGGCTGTGGTGAAGACTTATGGGTCTGGATAACACTGTTTAAAGCTGTTTCTAGTGCCTCACAACAATCTATCAAATCTGTTCTCAGCAGATCAGTAGGATTGCTGCAGCATCACCATGGGAGCACCACAGTGCCTCCAGCTTTTGTCATCATTCAAGGTCCAACACCTGCCACTCCACCAGTGTCATTTGTTAGTCAACCAACCCAGGCTGTAATGGTACAGTCTGAAGCCCACAGCTGTTCAAGGTCACCTTCCAAAGCCACCTGCAGTCTCCTGAATTACAGGCCAGCGGCCTTCCACTACCCATGCTGCAGCACTGGGGAAGCACCACTTGGGAGCACCAGGAGAGGCGCAGGCACATGTTAGCCAGACACTAAGGGAATGCAGAAAGATAATTAGATTATTTTTGTATGCATTATGTAATGATTGAATTTATGAATTGGGATTGGAGTGTACAATTTCTGGTATTTTTATTCTTGCGCTGTTGGAAAGAAGACAATGTGATGGTCAGCTTAGAGGAAAGATGGGGGTGTTGGTGATTGGGAAAGTGTGATTAAGGTTCATTAATTACTTCATCACATACAGCCTGGGCAGAAAGAGGCTGCCTAAATTGTAGCTTCCCTTTCTCTTCATGTTCGTCCATGTTCTCCGAAATCGAGCTGCTCCTCGTCCACTTCCTCGAGCTCCTATTCCTCAGATTCTTGCCTGATAGGTGATGGCAATGACTGCTCCCTCATCATGGCCAGGTTGTGCAGCATGCAACATACTACTACAAATCTTGATAGCTGCTCAGCTGATTACTGCAGGGGTGCCCCAGTGCAGTCCAGACAGCACAAGTGTTGTTTGAGGAAACCGATGGTGTGTTCTATAAAGTTCCTTTTGTGCCAGAATAGCTCTCATTGTATGTCTGCTGTGGAAATATACACAGGTTCCGGACTGGAACCCTGTTGAGATCCCTTCTCTCCCAGCTCCTCCTCCCTATTTTAGCAGCTTGTCCTGCTTTTCATGGTCTCTCTTCATTCTCCCAGTCATGAAGGGCCTACCAAGCCACCCCCATCAGGAAGCAAATTGTTTCACCACAAGCCGTTAAATCAACAAAAAAAGTACTTTAACGCCAGCCAGCCAGCCCACAGTATACTTACTATTGAAACTTTAGGCAACTATAGGAAAGCTCCAAAAATGTGTGCAATTGCAACAGACAGTTGACGTAATCCAGCAGCTAACCTGCAAGTTATTTATGATCCCTTTAAAAAGCACTGGAGGACAGGTCCTTCATCTTGTTTAACGTCATGTTCAGCTGAGTGGGGTTAAGATGGGGCACAAGCTCGACAGCGGCATTTGAAAATGGCAGCGTATTGAATTATTTCATTGGTACCTTTTTCCACTGGCTGTTTGTCCCTTCTGGATATTTTTTGCTGCATTTAATTCACTCACATTTAATCAATTGAGCGTATGTAATTGGTAACTGAACAGGTAAGCAGTTAGCACAATCACTGATTTGTGGACTTTCAGATGTGTGATCCTTTGAGATGTGACACTTCATAGGCCATACTTTCATGCAACTGTCATCCAAATGACACAGGAATTTGTTTTTAATGTATTTGTAGGATGCAAAGCATTCTATAATCAGCTCAAGTATCACAGCAGTCATTTAACAAAATAATTAGCCTGTTTTATTTTCTCCGACTGCCTCTTCCACCAAATTCTGTCAGTAACCATTGTGCTACCTTGCCCACAATAAACACCGAGAACAACCAATTCTCAAATGATCATTCATACCAAAATACTTAGTGACAACACTTTTAAATCTCATTAAACAATTCAACCCACTTTCTCAAGCATTTCACACTCTTTCATTTTCTGAACTGTAATTTCCTAAAATTTCTGCATGCACAGGGTCTTTCACTGTTACATGGCTTTTGTCTGCTCATGCCTTGAATCCAAATCTTTCCAGCCACTTCTCCTGTAGACACACCCAAACTAAAATGGAACTACAAATAAGGCTGCAAATCATAACCTAGTCTGCCACACTCATTATGTTGATATTTTCAATTTGCAACTGATGATGCCCTGACACTGCAAGCTTGACTCGAACAATCACATGGCAGATCAAAGATATACTCGTATCTATTCTGCAACACAGCACTTTGTGGTTACTAAGATTCATTATCATTGACAATAACACATTTGCAGAGATTTTTCATTATCTGTAAGCAATGTATGATTTTTGCAACAATCAACAACTACAGTCTGCCTCACACAGCTGATTAAACATGACATGAACAAATGTGAACCAAGCAAAAATTGCACAATGTGCACTATTATTGTGAATTAGTTCGCACAAGCTAAACCATCTGCTCCAAGGAAATGAAGACACAGGGAATAAGGGCACAAAGGATTTTCCAGATCATTCGAGCAACTGAACATGCAGGATACAAGATTAATTTGCAGCACAGACTCCATCATTTTCTACCTTTTTCACCATTAAGGTATAAAATCCCTCTTGTTTTCTTTTCCTTCAGCTGTTTGTAGTCAGTAAATACTCCAGCAAACAGTAATAAAACGTCCCGAGGCACTTCACAGGAACATTATCAAACAAAACCTGACACTGAGCCACATAAGGAGATATTGGTGCTGATGACAAAAGCTTGGTCAAAGAGGTACGTTTTGAGGAGTGTCTTAAAGGAGGGAAGAGAGGAAGAGAGATGGAGAGATATAGGGAGGGTATGCCAGAACTTAGGGCCTTGGCTGCTTAAGGCGTGGCTGTCAGTGGTGGAATGATTAAAACTGGGAATTCTCAAGAGATAAGCCTCGGAGCAGTGCAAATATCTCGGAGGGTTGTTGGGCTGGAGGAGATTATTGAGATAAAGAGGGGTGAGGTCACGGAGGAATTTGAAGACAAGGATGAGAATTTTAAAATTGAGGCATTGTTTTACTTGGAGACAATGTAGGTCAGTGAGGACAGGGGCGATGGGTGACTAGGACTTGGTGTGAGTTCGGATACAGGCAGAGTTTTGGATGATCGCAAGTTTATGAAGGGTAGAACATGGGAGGCTGACCCACATGAAAATAGTCAAGTCTATAGGTAACAAAGGCATTGATGAGGGTTTCAGCATCAGATGAGATGAGGCTGGGACAGAGTTGGGCGATATTACAGAGGTGGAAATAGATAGTCTTAGTGATGGCATGGATATGTGGTCAGAAGCTCATCTTGGGGTCAAACATGAGACCAAGGTTTCAAAGTCTGGTTGAGCCTTAGACAGATCCCAGGGAGAGGGATGGAGTCAGTGGATAGGGAACAGATTTTGTGGCGGGGACCGAAGACAATGGCTTCGGTCTTTCCAATAGTTGAAAGAAATTTCTGCTCATCCAGTATTAGATGTTTGGCAAGCTGTCTGACAATTTAGAGACAGTGCAGGAATCGAGAGGGGTGGTGGTGAGGTAGAGGTGCACATTATCAGCAAACATGTGGAAAGTGATATGTTCTTGGATGATGTCGCCGAGGGACAGCAGATGAGAAATAGAAGGGGGCCAAGGACAGATCCTTGGGGGACACCAGAGGAAATGGTTAATAGCAAAGAAATAGTACTGGAGAGATTAAGGGAATTAAAATGGACAAATCCCCTGAGCCTGATACCTTGTGTTCTAGGGTTTTAAAAGAGGTAGCTACAGAGATAGTGAATGCATTGGTTTTGATCTTCCTGAATTCCTATGATTCTAGAACAATTCCCAAGGATTGGAAGATAGCAAACATGAGAAAGGAGGGAGAGAGAAAAAGGTGAACTATAGGTCAGTTAGTCTAACATCAGTAGTAGGTAAAATGCTCGAGTCTATTGTTAGGGATGTGTTAAGAGGGCAATTAGAGAATCCTAATATGATTAAGCAGAGTCAACACAGATGTATGAAAGGGAAATTGTGTTTGACAAATCTGTTAAGAGTTTTTTGAGGATGTAACTAGTAAGATGGATAAGGGGGAATCAGGGGATTTTGTGTATTTGGATTTTCAAAAAGCATTCAATAAGGTGCCACACAAGAAGTTATTACACAAAATTAGGACTCATGGGGTTGGGGTAATATATTAGCATGGATTTAGGATTGGTTAATGGACAGAAAACAAAGAGTAGGAATAAACAGGACATTTTCAGGTTGGCAGGCTGTAACTAGGAGGCTACCACAAGAATCTTGGACTCTTGGACCGAAGTTATTTACAATCGAGCTTACTGACTTAGATGAGGGGACTGAGTGCAATGTTTCCAAGTTTGCTGACAATACAAATTTAGGTGGGAAAGTATGCAGTGAGGAGGACACAAAGAGGCTGTAGAGGAATATAGATAGGTTGAGTTAATGGGCAATGGTAGATGGAATACCAAGTGGCAAAGTCTGAAGTTATCCACTTTGGTAGGAATTTTTTTTTAAAAAGACTATTTTTTGAATGGTGAGAGCATGGTAAATGTTTGCAATCAGGGGGACCTGGGTTTCCTGGCACATGAATCACAGGAAGTTAACATGCAGGTACAGCAAGTAATTAGGAAGGCAAATGGTATGCTAGCTTTTGTCACAAAGGGATTGGAGTATAAGAGTAAAGAAGTCGTTATGCTATTATACAGCGCACTGGTGAGATCACACCTGTGTGCAGTTTTGGTCCCTGTACCTAAGGAAGGACATACTTGCCCCAGAAGGAGTGCAATAAAGGTTCACTGGATGGGTTCCTGGGATGAGGGGATTGTCTTGTGAGGAGTGATTGAATAGACTAGGCCTATATTCCCTGGAGTTTAGAAGAATGAAAGGGGATCTAATTGAAACAAGTAAAATTCTTAAGGGGCTTAACAGGGTAGATGCTGAGAAAATGTTTGGGGAATCCAGAACACAGGGTCACAGTCTCAGAATAAGGGGTCAGCCATTTAGGACTGAGATAAGGAGAAATTTCTTCAATCAGAAGGTTGTGAATCTTTGCAATTCTCTATCCCAGAGAGCTCTGGATGCTCAGTCATCAAGACAGAGGTCAATAAATCTTTGGGCATTACGGGAAGTAAGAGATATGGTGATAGTGCAGGAAGGTTGAGTTGAGGTAGAAGATCAGCCATGATCTTGTTGAATGCGAAGCAAGCTTGAAGGGCCAAATAGCCTACCCCAGCTCCTATTTCTTAAGTTATTATGAAATGCTTGGTGTATTACTAGGCCTGGCAGAAAACCTGCGGCCACTGTCAAGGAACATGGAGGAATCCGGCACCAACTTTACACAGGGCATTTACGGAGCTTGCAGCCCATCCTTTCCAACATGGAAATGATGACTAACTCTATTAGCACATTTGCAGACTCAATTATGATGCAGCGTGTGATGGCTGAAGTCTCAGCTTCCATTGCAGCACAGTGGAAGCCATCCAACATGGGTGCTGTAAGCAGAAGTTTAGACTTCCGTCATGCAAGGTCAGCTTGCTGCCATGCAGACTCAGATTGCTGCCATCATGGCTGCAGATGCCAGTTGCTCAAAGAGGCTAGCACACTCTCACAGCAGTCCAGCAATCTGGCCTCCAACAGATTGCGAGAATTGCTGAAGCACCACTCCAGGGCAGTGGCAGTGGCACTGTGAAGCACAAGCATGCTTTCCTCTCTCAGGAGGACAGTATTCGTCCTCCCACCTCTGCCACTCCACCAGTGCCCTTGCTGTTTTCTGTCAGCCAATGAGCCAAGACTATTGTCATCCATGCCAAGATGCCACAGCCTAAAGCCGGAACTTTTAGGATCATCTTTTGAGGTCATCCTGCAAGGCTATCTGCAATCTCTCCCAGGGAAAGTCAGCAGCCTTCTACCAGCCACGCTTCAGCCACTAGGACAGCACTGCATAGGAGCACTAGTACAGGCAAAGGCACACGGCACATTAAGGGAACGCACAAGGGTAAGTCATTGATACTTGCCTGCAAGAGTGCTTGGTTTGATTTATGAATATAGTTTGCATGTTTATTTGTGTTGACTTTTATTTTTGCATTGTAGCCAATCATACGCAGTGATGGGCAGCAACAAAGGGAAGGTAACATGTCAGACTGTTGGTGAATCGGGGTTGCATTTACTGGTATTGCAGTCAGATGAGTCATTCACAAACTGTCCAGTCAGAAAAGAGCTATGTTGGTTATCTCCTTCCTTCCTCCTGCTGCTCAGCTGATCACCATATAGATGGATGCAAGGGCTGTGCTCTCAAGATGGCATGGTGCATGCAGCAAACAACCACAAGTCTTGACACCCACTCTGCTGAGTACTGCAGGGCTGTTTCAGAGTCTTTAGATTCATAGAGTTTTAAAGCACAGAAACAGGCCCTTCGGCCCAATGCGCCTGTGCTGACCATCAAGCACCCGCCCTAACAAATCCCATTTCCCCGCACTTGGCCCATAGCATTGTATGCTATGGCATTTCAAGTGGTCATCTAAATACTTCTTAAATGTCATGAGTGTGCCTGCCTCTACCACCCCTTCAGGCAGTGTGTTCCAGATTCCAACCACCCGCTGGGTGAAAAAGACTTTCCTCAAATCCCCTCTAAACATCCTGCCCCTTACTCTAAATCTATGCCCGTTAGTTATTGACCTCTCTGCTAAAGGAAAAAGTTTCTTCCTATATAACCTATCAATGCCCCTCATAATTTTGTATACCTCAATCAGGTCCCCCCTCAACCTTCTCTGCTCTAAGGAAAACTCCAGACTATCCAGTCTCTCTTCATAACTGAAATGCTCCAGCCTAGGCAACATCTTGGTGAAAGGCAACATCTTGGTGAATCTCCTCTGCACCCTCTCCATTGCAACCACATCCTTCCTATAGTGTGGTGCCTAGGACTGTACACAGTACTCCAGCTGTGGCCTAACTAGCATTTTATACAGCTCCATCATAACCTCCCTGCTCTTATATTCTGTGCCTCGGCTAATAAAGGCAACTATCCTGTATGCCTTCCTAACCACCTTATCTACCTGTGTTGCTGCCTTCAGTGATGTATGGACTTGCACCCCAAGGTCCCTCTGACCCTCTGTACTCCCTAGGGTCCTACCATCCATTGTATATTCTCTTGCCTTGTTAGTCCTCCCAAAGTGCATCACCTCACACTTCTCAGGATTAAACTCTGTTTGCCACAGCTCCACCCATTTTCCCAGCCCATCTATATCGTCCTGTAATCTAAGGCCTTCCTCCTCATTATTTACGACACCACCAATTTTCGTGTCATCTGTGAACTTACTGATCATACCTCCCATATTCACAGCTAAATCATTACTGCACACTACAAACAGTAAGGGTCCCAGAACCAATCCCTGTGGTCCACCACTGGTCACAGGCCTCCATTCACAAAAACAACCCTCGACCATCACCGTCTGCCTCCTTCCACTAAGCCAATTTTGAATCCAATTTGCCAAATTACCCTGGACCCCATGGGCTCTTACTTTCTTAACCAATTTCCCATGTGGGACCTTATCAAAAGCCTTACTGAGGTCCATGTAGACTACATCAACTGCTTTACCCTCATCGACACATCTAGTCACCTCCTCGAAAAATTCAATCATGTTAGTTAAACACGATCTCCCCCTGCCATAGCCATGCTGACTATCCTTGATCTATCGCTGCCTCACCAAGTGAAGATTAATCCTGTCTCTCAGAATTTTTTCCAATAATGTCCCTACCACTGACGTTAGACTTACAGGCCTATAATTACCTTGTTTATCCCTGCTGCTCTTCTTGAATAATGGTACCACATTCACTGTCCTCCAGTCCTCTTGCACCTCTCCTGTGGGCCAGAGAGGATCTGAAAATTTGTGTCAGAGCCCCTGCTATCTCCTCCCTTGCCTCACATAGCAGCCTGGGTTACACCTCATCTGGGCCTGGGGATTTATCCACCTTTAAGCCCGCTAATACAGCTAATACTTCCTCCTTTTCAATGCTAATTTGATCAAGTATATCACAATCCCCCTCCCTGATCACACCTCACCTATGTCCTCCAGCTCCACACGCAGATTGCCACTTAGATTCCTAATGGGCCCCACTTTTTCCCTTGTTATCCTCTTGCCGCTAACATACTTATAAAACACCTTGGGATTTTCCTTTATTTTGTCTGCCAGTGATTTTTCATGCCCCCTCTTTGCTCTTCTAATTATTTTTTTTAAGTACTCCCCTACACTTTCTATACTCCTCTCGGGCCTCTGTTGTTTTCAGCAATCTGAATCTGCCATATGCCTCCTTTTTTTTCCTTATCCAATCCTCTATATCCCTTGACATCCAGGGTTCCCTGGACTTATTGGTCCTACACTTCACCTTTATGGGCACATGCTGGACCTGAACCCTCACAATTTTCTTTCTAAATGACTCCCACTGGTCTGATGTAGACTTTCCTATAAGAAGATGCTCTCAGTTCACTTTAGCCAGATCCTGTTTCATCAAATTGAAATCTGCCTTCCCCAATTCAGTACTCTTATTCCCGGTCCCTCTATGTCCTTTTCCATAACAAACTTAAATCTTACAGAGTTATGGTCACTATCCCTGAAATGCTCCCCCACTGCCACTTATACCACTTGTCTGGCTTCATTCCCTAGGATTAAGTCCAGTAAAGCGCCATCTCTTGTAGGACTCTCTACGCACTGGCTCAAAAACGTACTGGTTCAGGCAGCACAAGGGTTGCTTCAGCACACCAATGGTCTGCTCTATTGTATGGCAGCACAGCTTTCATTGTATTCATATTGCCCATGCATGGTGTTTTGTACCAGTCTCATGAAGTATATGTTGTCAAAGGATAGCCCTTGTCGTCCAGTAGCCACCCTCTTGATAGTCATGGTGGCTCAAATGCAGAAGGAACAGCAGACTGCCACAGAATGAAAGGATCATGATTGCAGCCAAGTTACTGAGCATTGACTACATGATTCACTGGGTATGGTCACACACTAGCTGGACATTGAGTTACTGGAATCCCTTTCAGTTGCGGTACATCTCAGAGTTGACATTCAGCAAATCGAGTTTCATGCAGTCAGTGACACCCTTCACCACAGAAAGCCTGTAATCCTCACAAAGCTGCGTACTCACTTCACCTGCTGCTCTCTGGCAAAACAGAATGAATTGTCATTAGGTCCCTTGTAATACAGTGCCTCAGCAACCTCCCTTATGCAACAGCGGACGGCAAACTGGGAGATGTTGCAAATATCGCCTGCTCCAGCCTGGAAGGAAGGCAATGCATAAAGGTTCATGACAGCGATCACCTTCACAGTCACCTGGCAATGCTGTCCTTGCTCTGCTCTGAGTATGCAATTCAGGCTGCAGCATGTGCCTGATTTTAGTGAAGATATCCTTAGCAAAGGACAGACAACTGAAACACTGTTCCTGGATGAGGTTCAGGTTGGAGAATTACTCCCTGACCACCCTGGATGGATGTGGTCTCTTGCTGAGACCCCTTCAACCCCTCCTCCCTCTGCTCGCAGCTTGTCCTGCTCTGCCTCTGCTCATTCCCCCCGTCAGACTGTAGTCCAAGGGGAATGCCCACTACTATACTCATGTTTGGCAGCAAGTGGTTTGTGCAGAAACCTTGAAGTTTGGACAAATTAGTTGATAGTTCCTTTCAATAGCACAGGTAAGGGGTCCATCCAGCTGCTGAATGCATGTTCACCCTGTGCATGTTTAAGAGACAATTTAGCTGAAGTGATGAGCTCCAGAATGGCAGCACTGTCATCAAATCAGCATTTCATGCTGATTGATGTTGCAGTCTATCTACTCTAAATACTTCTGGTGGACACCCCCTGCACACCCTCACCCAAATGGTGTCTGGCACATCTCAACCAGAAGCATGCACATGTGCTGCAGATGCCATTTTGGAGCCAAAACAGCACTTGCAGTGCCAAAAATAAGGATGCCTAGGAGTTAAATTTTGTGGCCATAATTTTTGGAGAACATTAAAAAGGCTGATTATCTCACCAGCTGTCTTTGCCAAAGTTAAAGGACACATGGGTTTAAGAAGTGGCAGGTAAAATTGAAGGGACAAGGGAAATTTAGGCGCAGGCATGAGTCTGCAGATGTCCTAACTCAGCCCAGCATCTGACTTCCTGTTTGATAGCTGCTGATATGCTTGTGAGAAGGGTTGATCTGTGTCATTCCACAGCATCATCCCCATAGGTCAGCATTGCAACATGCTTATAAGGAGGTGCACAGCTGACCGTTGCTGTCCCTGCATGTGACAGCCTTCTGCTGTATGATAGCATAGGTATTATTGCAGCAGATGTACAGCTCTGCATCTGTTTCTATTTCCCCTGACAAGATAGTTCCCCACTGTCATTGCCAGGTAGGTACTTCAGGATCTGAAGAAATGTTTGGGGGCTATAGCGTTTGATCAATCAGAGTTTGATTGTATCAGTCTGTCTACTGTCTGTGTTCACTGTGTTTGATTGCTTAAGACTCCAGGTGGAGCTGCAGAGTGAATGTGAAACTAAGACAGAAAAACTGCTCGAAGCGTCCACAGAACACACTGCTTTGATTGTACTGAAATCTTGTAAGAACCTTTATTGTTAAAGTCTTGTAAGTAAACCTGTTGGTTATTTAACACAAGTGCAATATCTGCATTGCTTTGAGTTAAATCAGGTATTACAAACTAAACCCAGTAACCCGGCGTAAACATAACAGGGGCTTCTTGGCAGCTCCAACCAATTAGTGAATGCTAGTTCATCATTTCCTTCACGCAGTATAGCATGCTATTATTGGACTGCTTCTGAAGATTCATCCAGCATAATGGTTACTCAAGCAATCACTTATTGCACTGATACTATCAAGAATATCTTGGCACAGCAACCTTCTGAATGGAGCATTCCCCAGCATTATGTCTGCCACAAAACAAAGTCAATTCCCTGCACATGGACATGTGCAGATCCTAGAGGCTCTACCGGCTTGATACGGCATCCCTACTAAACATATCCACTCAGAGGATTCCCACCCAAAACTAAAGGCGTTGCAGGCAAAAAATTAAGACCAACTGGTAAAAACGCTAAGGAAACTCCAAATGTCAGTAGGAAAAACAGAAAAATACTTAACAAATTGGGCACAAAAGCATTTACTTGAAACACAATCTTTTAAATGCCTTTGAATGTGAAGGACAGCCTTGGGCTATGCATCCTATCAGGTTTCTGGGCATGCCTCTAGCATGCTCACTGGTGGGAACTGGAACCATTCATGATGATAATCATGCTGACCCCCGTTCCAGATGGCAGCTTCAAACATCTGCCCCAAAAGGCTATCTGAAACTCTGCCTGGCTCAGGAAAAGGATATAGATCAATTTCTACCAAACATTCTGCTGTGCTCGAAAGTTGGGCATAACAGATATTGAAATAAAAACAGAAAGCATTGGAAACATTCAGCAGGTCTGGCAGCAACTGTGGAGAGAGAAACAGAGTAATGTTTCAGGTCAGTGACCTTTCATCAGAACTGGCAAAGGTTAGAAATGTGGCATTGAGCAAGTGAAATTGGGGTCAGGTCTTTGCAAAAAAAATCATTATGCCAAGATTTTCTTTAAAATTACAAGATGGTCCAAAAATCTGGCGCAAAATAATTTTTTTCTCAGTTGGCCATGGTTTCATATTTAATTGCAGGTATTCTTTTCAGTGCTTCCAGATCTGCAGCAAGTTCTGGGTCTTGTTTTTTAATTTAAGTAGTTTCATCCATTACATAATTCCTCCTTTCACTATGCTTGCGGCAAACTTTTTAAAATCTAAATACCAT
This sequence comes from Heterodontus francisci, assembly GCF_036365525.1. Taxonomy (NCBI): domain Eukaryota; kingdom Metazoa; phylum Chordata; class Chondrichthyes; order Heterodontiformes; family Heterodontidae; genus Heterodontus; species Heterodontus francisci. Next base: position 195,307,553 of record NC_090374.1, read on the forward strand.
CAGTCTTCTGCAGCATTTCATGGTTATGTATTTAATTCTAGCTTTTTTTTTTAGTATATTTTGCTCCTTTGAGGAAATGTGTACCAAATTTTCAAGATTCAACATAAATTAGTTTTATGCATTTACTTCACAGCGCTGGATTTTAAGGCGCCCTCGACGTCGGGAACCACAGCAGGGGTCTGGACCAGAAGATGGCCCCTGATGAGGCCTTCCATGGACCTCGAGGCCGGTAGAACCCGGCCCAATCCTGCCGGTGGCAGCTGGGCACCGTGGCGGGCCCCCTGCCGCCGTTCGGTGATGGGAGCACAATCACCACATGCAAATAAAGTAAATTAATAGATTTGCATGTAGTTACCATTAAGCTTGATGTCCTGCTGCGATCTTCGGCCTAGCGGCTGGCACTCCTGCTCCTTTGCATCCCCGTCCAGGGAAACGAGGTGCAACACTGGTCAAGGTGGGGGGGGTTGGTAAGTTTATCAGTGTGGGAGTTGAGGAGACGGGATCAAATTAACGTCATGGGTGTAGGGGATGGTGGGAAGGGTTGTAGTTTAAACTTTATGTAGTTTGGTGGGGTGAAGGTTGGATGTTAAAGGTGAGTGTTTTGGGGGATGGAAAGGGCAAATAATTAATTTGTTATGGAAGGGGGGGGGGAAAGAGGGGAAAAAAGATGTATTCATTTATTTTCATTTAATCTTTCTTTAAATATGCTGGTAGGGCTAACAGCCTGTGCACAGGCAGCTGACGCCATTGCTGGGGACGGACAGCCTGCCCCCTCCACGTGATTGGAGGGGGGGCGGGGGAGGGGCAGCCCGCCCTGGCTTTTTAAATGAGCCGCCACACTTGGAATCGCGGTGGCTCTTTGGCGTGTGGCCTGCACGAACGGGCTGCCATTTTTTTCGCGGCTTATAGAATTCAGCCCACAGTTTGACTCCAGTGGTTTGCAGTTTGATTTATTTTACCCCTTTCTTAATTTATCTGATTTTGTGTAGAACCATGACATGTCTGACTGCAAGTTTTACCTCTGATTCTCTATGTTGACAGGAAGTCGGGGGTTGCATGTTTCAAACAAAACAATTTTATTTACAGCACTCCTGCTGGCTATATCAGAGTTTCTAGATCTGTGACTAGTGCTATACACACATAAAGGCACTGATAACTGCTCAGTCTGTGCACCATATGATGCTGTCCTAAGAATCTGAAGCAACGTGCTTTGCTACAATACTGTCTCAACAACTCCGAAAACTGATAGATCACTTATTAAAACTTTTTTTTCCTCAAACTCAACACATAATTGAGACTTGGTCCCATCTGCTTTCAAAGGATTGAGATTAGTACTCAATTAGGCCTGAAGACGTAATGATTTCTGTTGACAAACATTCCGGAATATTTTAATGTATGCATGATTCTCGTCATTGGTTCAGTGTTGATGCAAATGAATGAATACAAGTCATGTTGATTAATACCACTTCAATTAGAATGTAACTTTTGCTGCTTTTTAAAATTTCCAGACTGTATTTAGATCTAATATTTAATTTCACAAGAAAAAATGTGAAGCAAATTAAAACATATTTCTTTTCCAGTGTCCAAAGGAGAACTGAGAATAGTAATATACTTGTCAAGTAAAGTTGGTTTCTGTTCATTCTTCCTGGTTTTGTTTCCCACTCCTCTTCACTGATGTTTCACATGATAATCTTCAGTTGCATGAATTTATACAATAATACATGGTTGCTGAACTATCAAAATACCAAAAGTTCCTAACTGTTCACTAAATAATGAAACAGATATTAGATTTATTTGGATAATCAGTAACATTTTCTACATTTTTATTCATCACAGCACCCAGTGAACCAGCAAATACCAGATGCCCTGTTGGCAGACAAGCAGACATTGGGTCCAATCATTCCTCACTCGATACAATACTATTGAAGACCAGAGTATCTTTGCGACTTGTGCACACAAGTGCAGAGCATTTACTGGAATGGTGCCAGGGATGAAGAACTTCAGTTATGTGGACAGAATAGAGAAACTGGGGTTGTTCTTCTGAGAGCAGAGAAGGTTAAAGGGATATTTAATAGGGATGTTCAAAATCATGAAAGGTTTTGGGAGAGTAAATAAGGAAAAACTGTTTCCAGTTGGATCAGTAACCAAAAGACACAGATTTAAAGTAATTGGCAAAGAATTAGAGGCCACATGAGAAGGCTTTTTTTTTTTTTACACAGCATGTTATCATGATCTGGAATGCAGTGCCTGAAAGGGTGGTGAAAGCAGATTTAATAATAACCTTCAAAAGGGAATTGGTTAAAAAATTGAAGTGAGAAAATTTTCAGGACTACAAAGAAAAAGCAGGGGATTAAGAGTAATTGGATAGCTCTTTCAAAGAGCCGATATAGTCATGATGCACCAAATAACCTTCTTCTGTGCTGTATCATTGTATAATTCTATGACATATGCACAAAAATATACAACCTGGCTGTAAGAAAACGTTGTGAGATTATGAAATGGTAATATACGCAAAGTACATCTACATTTTTCTTGTAAGTGGTGTCATGATATTGTTTTTTTTTCGGGAAATGTGCGGTATGCCTTTAAGGCTGTAGGAGATCAGTACTTCTTTAAGGCAGTCAGCTTCTGAAGTTACCGAGTAAAGGTGCATCTTGGTTGCCCTGGATGCAACCATTCAGAGACAGAGAACAGGACATACAATGTTGCATTTCAATTTTTGAACCTGGCTTTGCAGAGACAGCTTGAGACACAGATCATTCTGACAGACAGCTGTCTGCTAGCACCTAATGAGATATTTCTCAGTCAATTTAAACTGAAGGAAGCAAATTTAGACAATTTATTTTTACCTCTCAAAATTCTAAAAGTTAAGCCAGATTGATTCTTTTGAAAGTGGTTGTGAATTGTTAATCTGCTGTGGTCATCGCTGGAAAGAAGAAGAGTTGGTTGCTTCAAATGTTGAACTAAATTACTGAATTCCTATCGTCGGATTCATTGGACCCTGGAAGATTGCGAGTGGATTTTGAATCAGAGGACTGTTCATCAGGAAGTGTAAATCTGACTTTACAGTTATTTCAATTTTTACATAGTGGTTTATCTTAGCAGTGTTTAAGATTTTTTTGGTTATTCTAGTAAACAGTTAATTTGTTGATATCCAAAGATACCTGGTTTGGTTCGCCTTATTCGGGGGTTACTAGATTGTTCAATTCGGCTGTGGCTTTCTTTAATTTGGGAAAGCTTAAAGATATGTGTTATGTGAGCTATGGAGTGACAGGACTGAAATGGCAGTGCGTTGCTCCCACCGCAATCAGAATCATATATTTTGATTGGAGGCTTTGTCTTGAGTGGTCGTGTCATAACAGTGGGCAGAACCATTTTTTCTTAGCATATTTCCCGCTCCCCCCTCCTTTTAGCACAACACCTCGTTTTTCTCCCCCTCGCCTATCCTTTAAAATTCTCATTTCCTACTGCCCACCTTGGATTTCTCAGAGACATCCTCACTCCTTTCCTTCCTCAGCTCATGCACTGAGACTCCTCATTATGTCAATTTAATCTCAATTCATCTTGCTCTCTCTCCTTTGAGTTCACACCCCTCCCGCCCTTCATATTAGCTCTCTTGCCTATATTCACAGCCATCCCCTTGTCCTCACTATCTCACATGGTTGCTCCATTTGCATACTCTCTATCAAAGACAAGGATAACTCTGATGGGTCCTTATATTCCTTCCCACTCACATCACCTTTCCAACCTCTGTGTCCGCCCCCAGATAAAACTCTCCCTCAAGTCACTTGCAATGACACTTTCAAACTTCTAATTATCTGGACTTTGTGCCTTCATTCATCAAGTTCCTTCAGCAGCAGTCAATCTGCTCTTCCTCACCTCTACCTTTGATGCCCTCATCCACATTAAAATCCCTACTCTCTTCCACCTCGGTCACTTCCACTGTTAGGGCGGACACCTTCACTCCATTACATCCAATGGATGCAGACTTGAATTCATATGATGCACAAGTCCAAATCATTTTGGACCACATCAAGCACAATCAGGCCTTGCTCTCCAAAATTGCTCGCTACTTCAGGGCCATCCTGGAATGCAAAAGTAAAAACCTAGCTTCCTTTGTCCACTACCAACAATTTCCTTCAACCCCTCTCCCCCCCACTCATCCCCACTAACAAATGTGAGGAGATCCTGGACTTTTCTATCACTAAGATTGAGACCAGCTGCGAAACGGGAATTGAAGAAGCAAAGCACTTTTTGTTCAAGCTGGACAGCACTTCGCTTTCCCCTTGATACATGTCGGGATGCAAGATGATTTTCTAAAAATACCCAAAACCTTCATTAAAGGCTTCCATATCAAAATTACATTTTACATGTGCACATGCTGCAGGAATAATAGCAGGAGCAGGAGGCAACCAGCGAAGGCAGGTGAAACCACCCGTACAGGAGAGTCAGATCCTTCTGCAGGTAATCAAGCATTATCTCTCAAACCACTCATTCCAAACAACACACTGTTTGCTGCACCACACATTCCCAGGAACAGATTGCCAAGTATAATTTTTATGCATTAGCAAAACCATATTGGAGCAAAACAAGTCTCTTGTTATTTAATGTTATTTTGATTTATAATGATAGTGTTAACTATCTATTCATTGTTACAAAAAAAGTATTTTTGTAGCAATATCCTAACCTCCCTAAATGGTTTTGCACATTAAAGTATTTATTCTTGAAAGAAGCAGCTGAAGACAAGTACAAATATTTTATACAACGCTGGATGTAACATGGTTCTGAATTATTGATAATATGTAAAACTACCATCGCTCAGGTTTAAAGTTTCAGTTTTAATTTTCTATCTTGCATTAACAGGTGTGATTCATCAATATCTTATCAATAAGATTCCCTACTGGAATTTAATTGATGAGTTTTCAGTGATTAAAAAAATGGCAGCCTGGCTACTGATTTATTTTGTTTGTCTATATTGATCCATGCCTGATTGCACAACTGTATTTGTGCTTTCAGATTTAGATCATCACAAGAAATCAGAAACAGTCAATAAAACCCCAGCGAAGAAATTCATAAGCATGCATCTCTTACACAGACATGCTTATTTATTTCCCCTTTGGCAAAAAAGTTGGTCACACAGTTAATTATCTTTAGATCAACCTTAACCATCCATGAAAGTGAACAAGCAACCGTTAAAACCGCATGGAAAAAATATTTAAAACCACAGTTACAGTATTGTGACTAATGGTTTATGCATCTGCTTAATTTTGGTTCGCCACACATAGGATTCACAAACATAAATTGTATGCTGGGTTGGAAAATTAAAACATTCTGATTCATTGGACAATTTAGGTGATTATGCTGATCGGCTAAAATCAGCATGGATATAATATAATATTAATCATTTGCAATAAATATTGGCTAGAATTGTCACTGATGCACGAGCAAAATGCAATTTGGGCAAGCAGAAGCATTTATTTAATAATCATTTACTGAAGAAATCATATTTTCCCTCCTCCTGTCTGGTGCTCAACTTTTGGTGTTTATATTTCTTTTCTTACTGTCAACATATAAAACAGTGATATGCCAGACAAATTGTCCTCTTAACATTATTTTCGTCTGTATTGAATAGAGAAATGCATAAGGCAATTTACACCAGAAGGCTACTTTGATATTGAGTATACTATTTAAAAGGGAAGAACTAAGCAGTGAAGGCCACGATGTCGCAGAAGATGTAATCAGAGAGCAAATTTTGCCCAGATCAATGATTTACCTACCCTATGTCTAGCAGACAAGACCAAAAAATAGTCAGCTGTAGTAATTATATTCAGGATCTTCATTCTCTATACTCAATCAAAATTCAGTCTCTTCTGCATGAAATACAATGTTCTTTGACATTCTGGTTTTCCTGAATGTTTTGCTCGCCCAGGGCACAAAGAAACACTTGGGGCAAGATTTTTGGACCCGAGAGGGGTCGGATGGGGTCCACATATACTAGCGCCAGCCAGCGTGCCAGTTTCCTAACAGTGTTCTCAGCGCCGGCCATAATAGGGAAGCGTGTTCTGAGTCTGGCAAAGCCCGCCCCCCACCAGACCGGCAACCAATTCTTCACTCACCTCCCAGCTGTTAAACAAATTTAATCCTTTATCTCCTGCCCAAAGAAGGATATAGCTGACCCTCTCTTCTTCGCTAGTGTCTTTTAGAAAACTACTGAATGTCAATTTCGGTTGATTTTTCAATCTAATTCTGCATTACATTTGTTTAAAATGGCTTAGGCTTACTCACAGTTACCTGCTCATTAAGAGCCTTGTTAAGAGCACTGACAGGAGGCCGACTGGGACTTTCCAGTTCGCCTCTAGTTTCCTGATGAATGGGAGATAGTTCAACTGCCTGGAGGTGGGCACCCAGCGGCCCATCTGAGGGCCCATCGCCTCCCTGTCACAATGCAATTTTGTCAGGGGCAAGATAGGCCGAAGACAGCCTTCCCACCTCGAAGTCAATGGCGGCCCTTAACTGACCTATTAATGGCCAATTAAGGGCCTCTTCCTGCAGCCACTGGGAGTTAACTGGCAGGGAAGTGGGGGAGGGGGGGACTTTGCCCTGTGAGGAAGTCACCCAGTAAAATGAGGCAACCTCCTCGCAGGCTTGGGGGGGGGGGGGGAGGGGCCTCCTCTGTGGGAAATTTGAGGCCCATGGAGCGCCCCCATCAGGAAAACCTGCACCTCCCTGAACCCGCTTCCTTCTGCACTAAACGCACACTCGCATCCCGCCCCCCCCCCCCCCACCTCCCCCAACCCCTTGCCTTGTGGCTCCAACGGCCCCGCCTCACTTATCTTGAGTCCGGGTTCCAGCGCTGAGCCTGGGTCCAAGGCCTCTGCAGTACCGGCAGCGGCCACAGCTCCAGGTGGCACTGCCAATACTGCTCAGCTGCCATCCCTGTGATTGGCCGGAAGTTCTTGGAGACCACATCCCCATTTTTAAAGGGATGGGGATCCTGATGCTTGCCTGCTAATATCCTGGAGCTGTTGAGTCGCTCCCGGGGCTGCTTCAGCTGGCCGAGGTGGGATTCCCCCACCTTTTCAACCCGGAGCCAGAAGTCCTGTTGTGGGCGCAAGATTCAGTCTGTAGAGTGGTCTCCCCCCCCACCCCCCACCCCACAGATTCGTGGCTTGGCTGCCTTTTCTGGTTTTTATTTACATTTTTTTTGAAGTTGGTGAGAGGGTGCTTCCATGTTGAAATGCCCTCTCTGTTACTTACCCTTAATTGCAGCCGGTTGCTCCTCTCAAGCTGGAAGGCCTCTGATTGGTTCGCCAGCTTCAAGAGCCTGCCTGTGTCCTTGCTAATTAAGTGGGTGACTCCATAAAAATCCCAAGTCAGTGACTGTTTCTCCCACCCCCATGCACACCCCCCACCACCCCCTACCAGGGGCGGGTTTGGGACCTAGAAACAGTCCTGGTTCCTGTGCTATATATTATTATATTATTTGTCAAGAGCTAGGAACTAATTAGCTCGGAATTAATTGCTCTGTCAAGTGTGTTCCAGGGTTCCCCAGTCACTGCTGCACTGGCGTCATGTGACACATAACACTACACCAGTCTAAACCAAATTCTTACCAAGTAACATGGAAAGCTGTATGGAAATGCACAATGGACTCCAGTATTTTTAAGTCTGAAGTGTGATTATTTCAAAATTAATGGGACCAGAAGACATAACATAGTGGTAGCAGGTGTCTGTGAGTAAGCCGAAGACATTTTTATCAAATTTAATGCAGAATTAGATTGAAAAATCAACCGAAATTGGCATTTAGTAGTTTTCTAAAAGGCACTAGCGATGGAGAGGGGGTCAGCTATATCCTTCTGTGCGCAGGAGATAAAGGATTAAAATTGTTTAACAGCCGGGAGCTGAGTGAAGAGGACAGCCGAAATCCAGACAAAATTTTTGAAAAATTCAGCACCCATCTCCAGCCAAAATCAAATCATTGTTTCGACTGATATGAATTTCAAGGCCTCAGACAAGAATTAGATGAGCCATTGACAATTTTGTAACAAGATTGAAAAATGCATCCAGAAAATGTAAATTTAAGGACACAGATGAAAGGCTGATAGATCAGCTAATTTGAGGTTCTGCACATGCTGAACTACAAAAAGCTTTAATTAGAAAGGACAAGCTCACAATATTGCAGGCTGTAGACACTGCCAGAGCATATGAAGCCACGAGCAGACAGATGAAGACACTGACTACCCAAATAGCTAGTCTTCAGTAAAGCCAAGAGAAAGAAAGCATGGTTGATGCAGTGAAACAGCAACAAGAGAATGTACACCCGACAGAGAGAAAGTTGTACAGGAGCTGATGACGACCACATGAATTGACAGACAGAAGGAATTGTCCCGCACATGGTTCAATTTGCAGAAATTGCAGAAAGGGCAATCACTGGGAAAAGATGTGTTGAACAAAAAAAGAATGTAATAGTCAAGTCACCAGAGACAGTGCAACAGGGAGAATGAGCATGAAAGAAACCAAAACATTCATACCCTGGAAGATGACAATGAGTTTGAGAACATGATGGACATAGGAACCATACATGAAATGTCTGGATGCGATACTTCCCAGAGAAAAGAAATTCACACAACCATTCAGCACAGAGTAACATCATCCCACTCTGACTATACCAGAAGATCGTTCCTGAAAATTTGGAAGAAAATGGTTATCCAAGGAAAGGTGCTCTGAAACTGAACAACGGCATGCCAACGATATTCAGGGGAACTGAGATTTGACAGCTAGGAACAATGCAAATCAGAGGGACACACAAAAGATGTTAACTGTATGTTCTACATCACTGAAACAGATGGTCCAGCTATCCTGGGGTTAAGCAATTGCGAAGAGCTGCAGATTACCTCAGTAAACCATGAGGTGAAGGAGGCGACACTGAGGGTTGAAGACAGAACACCCATTGAAAAGCGCCCTCCAATCAGAAGCAAAGATCTGGTACAAATGTACCCAGAGTGTTTTGATGAGACGATTGGGTGCTTTGAAGATTTTGAGTATCACATCACTATTGACCCAGCGATTAAATCAATGATTCATCCCCCGCGTAAAGTACCAACAGAACTAAAAGGAAAGCTTGAAAGAAATGGAAGAAAAGGTGATCGCCAGAGTCACAGAGTCTACAAATTGGGTAAATTCCATTGTGGTGAGAGAGAAGCCAAATGGATGGCTAAGAATTTACCTGGATCCCAAAGATCTTAATCAAGCAATAAAGAGGAATCACTACCCAATTCCCACACTGAAACAGATCACACCACCACTGGCAGGGGAAAACATTTTCAGCAAACTTGATGCCAGAAATGGCTACTGGAACATGAAGCTTGACGAGGAATCTTTGCTGTTAACAACATTCAACACACCCTTTGGATGGTACCAATTCCTGCATCTACCTTTTGACCTTAAGGTGAGCCAGGATGTGTTCCAGCAGCAAGTAGATGAGACATTCCGAGGATGTAAAGGAGCAGCCAGCATAGCTGATATCCAGATATATGGTGTAAATGGAAAAGATCATAAGTACCATTTACATGAAGTCATCGAAAGAACCAGGAAAGCTGGGATCAAGCTAAATGCAGACAAATGCCTTGTGAAGATGACAGATTGCCAGTTCTTCTGAATGATGTACACACCTGATGGAGTTAAGCTGAGTCCTGACAGAATCTCAGCCATCTCTGGGATGGAAGCCCCAAGAGATGAGAGAGAATTGAGAGGTTTCCTTGGCTTGATCCAATATATGAGCTCCTTCATGCCGCATATGTTAGAACACTCAGTAAATGTGCGGGAGCTGATGAAAGATGTCGAGTACCAGTGGTTAGAGTCACATGACAGGAGTTTCAACAAACTCAAAAAGGTAGTATGTAAGGAGACAAGTCTGTCTTACTATGACAGAAAGAAACCTTTCTGTAGTAGATGCTTCTACAAAAGCCCTAGTACAAGAGGGAAAGCCAAAAGCATTTGCATCTAAAGCTCTAACTTCAGCTGAGACCAGATATGCCAACAGAGAGAGAGAGCTTTTGGCAGTTGTGTATGTATGTGAGAAGTTCTCCATATATCTCTATGGGAGAAAGTTCATGGTGGAGAGTGATCATTGTCCACTGGAGCAGTTCTACAAGAACAATCTATCTAAAGCACCAGCAAAACTGCAGAGATTACCCTTGAGGCTTCAGAGTTACGATTTCACATTGAAATACAAGCAGGTGGAGAAATGGCATTGGCAGATATCCTATCTCAGTTGTTGCTACAGGAGAAACACACAATAGAAAATCTAGGCATAAAGATTCATCATCTGGTGAATGTAACACCACCAAAACTGAGTCAGATTAGAGGTGACTCTGTTTCCTGTCCCCAAAGTGACAATTCAGCCCTTGGATTTCTTTTACAACATTGAGGCTGATCTGGTTGGTCAGCCAAATGAAGTAAATGGCTATATTTAGCTGCCGGTCAGTATTACTTTTATATTCATGTGACAGAACTTGTCTGGAGGCAATACTCTCATCAATGGCTACAAATACCACTTACTGGTGTTGTGTGCTGGTGCCTTGTGTTTCTTAAAAAATTAAAGGTTCCATAAACTCTTTGTTGTGGCCACTCAGGAATATTGAGAATTAGGCCTTGATGGGATCTTTTTGGTGAAGAAGATTTGACCTCCTTGGTTTCCCCTTGATTGGTGCTTGGGATGCTCACTGACTAAGTATGAAAGAAGTACACAATGAGTCCTGGGGCTGAATTTTTAGTCCACAATGAGAGTCAGCACGGAGGCAGGTGGGTGCGGTATTTCACACCGCCGGCCAGGCTTTTGGTTTCCTGGCACCATCCTGCCCCCAGGCCATTTTCCCAGAGGTGGCAAGTAGCCAATTAAGGCTGTTGAAAGGCCTATGAGGCCGACTGGAATTTTCCAGTTGGCCTCCAGAGGCACCAGGAAACAGTCCAGTTGCCTGTAGGCAGACACCTGGTGGCAGCCTCCTATTGGCCTTCAAGCTTCAAGAGCCTGTCTGCCTTCCTTAATTGGATGGCGAGCCCGCCCTCATTGTGCTAACTGGCCATTGTGGGGAAAATCACAGCTGGTGACTGTTCCCCACAGGGGCGAGCTCCGTAGCCCATTTGACCCTGGTGTTGGGGAAAATTCTGCCCCCATTTCTTCTGCAGACTGTGCACAATCTGCCTCACCGTGTATTTTATCATATTCATTTAATCATCAAAGGGAAAATTCTACATACATGATATTCAACTCTCTCTCTCCTGAACATATCAAATCTACTCCAAAATATTTACCCAGACCTACATCCAAAGTTAAGAATACATCAATCCCATGGATTCCCTTGCATCATCTCCAGATCAATGTAGCAGATCCCAAAGCATACAGCAATGCAAACATACACAACAGGAAATGATTGATTTTGTTGTATAGCATTTCCATATTCAATAACATATTTCAGTTCTCATTGGGAAACCTTGATTATGTAGCTATCTGAATGTCTTTAAAATGTGCCATGGTTCTCGTTCCAGCATGCATTACAGTATTGATGTTCTGTATGCTTTAACTGAATTTTCATCATAAACAGGGCCAATAAATAAATTAGAAAGGACATTACTGATTACCTTATGTGATGGATCGAACAGACTTCCGTGTGTATTTGCAAGCTTCCTGATTGAATTATATTTGCTCAGCAACTGACTAAACTCATTACTTTAAATCACAGGTAATGGCCAACATCATAGATGATTTACCTCCTGCTTGCTTGCTGCCATCACATACTACTGTAGCAAAGGCCACTGTGTCGAAGGAAATCAAATGGGAGCTTGTACTCAGAAGCAATAATGGGATTTGTACTACAAAAGGAAGTGCTTCATCCCTGTTTCCATCATGGAGCCATCCTGGTTGGATGGTGGGAGTTGTGAGTGGAAATGGAATTTCAGCATGACAAATAGAAACACTGAAAACCAAGGTCCATGGATGTAACAAGTTCGGAGCGGAATGCCAAAGTATGAAACCTGCATCACAATTTAAGGACATTTGTCTCTAATGGGACAGCAAGACTAAAAACAACATTTTTTAAGACATCAAACTTTGATTATCTTTTTATGCTGCTGTCTCAGTTAATACAATTCATGGCAAAGGCAATCCAAGTTGATGGCAACTAATTAGCACAGGTTTTTATGATTAAAGTTATCACTTTAATTAACAATAGATGGCTAAGATCTTTGTAGGTTTAACATAACATAATCAGTATTTATTAAATCCATCTTTTTTCAGCCAAATTGATGAAGAGTCCTTTATAATTTTAATTTGCCATTGTAGTAACTCTATTGGAATAAACCAAAAGGTGATCCTCTTAAAGCCAGTGCAGAATACCAAAAACTGCGATGAAAGGTCATCGGCCTATATGTTAATTGTTAATTGCATCCAACAGTATTTTGCTTTTGCGCTAATTCTGTTGCTCTTTCTCCAAAGATGTTGTCTGAACTGTTCAGTGCTTCCTGCATTTTCTGTTTTTACACCAAAAATTGTGGTCTTGGCAGCGCTGACTCCAACTGCAACCTAAACACAAAAGGAGGCTTACTGGTTTTTGCCCAGCAGCGTGGTGAGCAGCTGAAATACTCAGTTGTACAGTGAAATGATCTTCAGGTTGCTTACGTATTCAGCCACCGTGAAAGGTAAAGATACTGACCAAATAGTTATAAAAAGCAACTGAAACAATGTTAGATGTGCAGTTGTTTTATAAGAGAATCAACTGCTGTAGAAACTTACTCCAGTCCTGTGCATGAGTGGAACCAAGTTTGAATAAAATTGAAGTGAAATTAATGTCTTTACCAAATCACTTTACTCAGCAAAGATGTTCTAACTCCCTAACCTTTCAGGTGGGAATTTGCCCTACAAATTACAGTATTACCGCCACGACTTTACCTCTGCTGGATGCATATTTAGCGATATATGTTGGGCATATCTTCTTGTCAGTAATTCCAGTGGAAATTGATACTTTTTGGGATCTCAATATCTGCCCATGGAAAAACACTGCTCCAGTTTACACATTAACTCACTGTCAAACTTCCACCCACCTCTCCTCTGACCCTCGCCCATCAGAACGCCTCTGTTGTCATATTCTACTATACCCTCGCCTGTCTCTGATGGCTTATTCCATCTCCCAATATGGTACAGTATCCACCTCCACTGCCTAAAGTAAAAAGGCTGCAAACTTGATCAGTTCAGCCATGCAGTTCTTCACTTCCCTCATCTAGAGATCAAAGCCAAGCCAATATCCTTTTCTCCACAACCATTTCCTCAAACCTCGTTCCCCACCTTCAAAACTACATGAAAAAGTTCCTAGATTACTTCATCTCTTAATTAGATCATCTATGCGGCAGTTACTATATCCAGCTACCCTCATCAGTTGCCCTACTCTGAACCTCCTCCCAACTCCAAGCCACCACACATTTGATCCCATATCATTCTGTAGTATCTCTCTTACCTTACCTGACCTCTCAAAGCTCATTTCTTTCATAAGATTTACTACCTGCTCCCTCAATATCTTCTCTACTCAACTCCTAACCTGTCAAGTGCCCCTCTTGTCTTCCATATTCATTTGCTCTTTATCTTTCCCTTTCAAAAACATTTACATTACTCCTTCCTCAAAAAAGCCTAACTTTGTTCCATCTGTTATCTCCAAATACTCGCCCATCTTTAATCTTCTGAATGTTCATAAACCTATTGGTGTCTTCCAGATCTGTGCCCATCTCTCCCATGCCTCCTTGTTCAAATTCCTACTGTTCAGCTCCACCTGCTTACAGTATTGAGAGTACTATAGCCAAACTCAGGAATATTACCCCCTCTGCATTATCCCTGCTTCCCCTCCTTGACCTCTCCAAGAGGTATGATACAATAAACATTATCCCCTGCTCCATTGTCCAGATTTGCACGACCATCCTTTTGGGGTTCTCAGCTCAGCTGTCCAAGCACACCCAGCAAATGGTTTCTCTTCCTGTCCCATAAATTCAGTACTGTAGCACCACCCCCACCCAGGCCCCTCCTTTAAATATCATTCATCAGTGATATAATCTGCAGGCATGGATCAGCTTTCATATATATACTGATGACAATAAGCTCTTCGCCAATTCGCTTAACATGCTGTGCTGTCTGAGAGCCTATCCAGCTTCAAATCATAGGTTAATCAACATTTTCTTGAATTGAACAAGAGAGGAATCAAAGCACTGTTCTTTTAGTCCCTACCATAATTCTGCTCCATTACTGCTGCCTCCATTCTCTTCCCCATACACTCATTCAAGTGCAAGTAATGGTATCCTGTTTGATCCACAGCCCAGCTTCAAACACCAGATTCAATTACATCAAGGTTTCCATCTTTGTTATATTGCCTGAATTGTTCCCAACTCAGTCTCTTTGAGACTGAATCTTACCCAAGCTATTTTTCATATCTAATCTTCATTTCTCTGATGTTCTCCTTGCCTGCTTCTCATCCTTCATACATTCTATCTTGACCAAAACTCACCAATCCATATTCTATCGCATATCAGATTCTCCTCTCCCACAACTCTGTCCTTGCTAATGTGCACTGGCTGCCTGTTCTCTAATGCATTGAATTTGCAACCCACTTCTTCAAACTCCTCCACAGCCATGCTCCATGCAATATCAGCAAGCTCTTTTAGATTTACAGCCCTCCTGTACCCTTTGATCCACTGGCTCCTGTCTTTTCCGCAGCTCTCTCTCTTTGCATCCACCCTCTACTATTGGTGGTAAAACCTTCAGCTATATTTGCCTTGCTCAACTTCCTTTTCCAACTTTGAAGGAAGCTTTTCCATCTTTGAAGAAACCTTACTAAATTCCATCCTTTGGATCAAATTTTCCCGATGTAGGTGAAAGTCTACTTCTTTATCTTCTATTAATACTCAGCCGCTCCATAACGTGACATCATATCAATACAATTAGTTCTTATATAGCATTGTCCTTTCACATTGGCATCAAGTAACAATTGAACTTTGGGATTTTGCCTGTGGTAGAGATATGTGAGCCGCATGGAAGATGGCAGGATCCCCAAAGACACATTGTACAGCGAGCTCGCCACTGGTATCAGACCCACCGGCCGTCCATGTCTCCGTTATAAAGACGTCTGCAAACGCGACATGAAATCGTGTGACATTGATCACAAGTCGTGGGAGTCAGTTGCCAGCATTCGCCAGAGCTGGCGGGCAGCCATAAAGACAGGGCTAAATTGTGGCGAGTCGAAGAGACTTAGTAGTTGGCAGGAAAAAAGACAGAGGCGCAAGGGGAGAGCCAACTGTGCAACAGCCCCAACAAACAAATTTCTCTGCAGCACCTGTGGAAGAGCCTGTCACTCCAGAATTGGCCTTTATAGCCACTCCAGGCGCTGCTTCACAAACCACTGACCACCTCCAGGCGCGTATCCATTGTCTCTCGAGATAAGGAGGCCCAAAAGAAAGAGATATTGAAGGATGTTATCTGATAATCAATAGAAGGCACTAGATAATGTATCTTCCAGTATTTGGAGGCATGTATCCAGCTAAGTGGAGAATGATTCTTCATTAGGAAAGACAGGAAGAAAAAGGCCTTCTGTTTACGCATGAATAGTGCCAGTTCAGTAAGAAGAAACTCTTATTGTAGTTGGAAAAAAATAGCCACAAAAGGACCACTGAAGTGAGAAGCTGAATCAGGATGGTTGAGCACAGTTTATGCTTCATCTCTAAGCACCCTATAATCACAGAGCTATTGTAATAACTCAAAGTGAAAGCTAGTAAATTCGAGTGGAAAATTCAAACATGGTAAAACATAACAGCAACCAGAGGACTCATCTTACATACTGAAAAAAATCATGCAACTCTGGGTCAGTTTATTGGTCAGAGCAATTTTCACTTGGATTGATAAGTTTGAGAACAGAAGAACTGCCAGTCCTGCTGACTGTTTGCTCTCCCCCACGGTACAATAGAGTCAGATTGAACAAGACACTTTTCTTAACATTGGGGCTACAATATTTCAAATATGTATATACATCTTTTCAAGACTATTACAGACAATTTTGAAAAGACGGTATTGAATTCTATGCTCTGGATCCAGACTTGACTTTTGAAATTGCAATCAGGTAATAGGACATCAAAGGAAAGTGAGAACATCCAAGACCAAATTATGGGATGTGCTGCTCTTCAAAATTAGTTGAAGATATTAAACAGCTTGTGATATTTAACTGAATGAAATTAATTGAATGAAGTTGGACAAGTCACAAGAAAAATGTTGTGCCCCTCTTTGATACATTGCCACTGTATGGGATCCACAAAAGTAGACAAAGCAGAGAGTGATTCTCATGGACCCTTTCTGTCTGACCACATATTCACTCCGACTTCCACCTCCATAACATCATCCAATTCCGCTCTTGCCTCTGCTGCTGAAACCCTCATTCATACTTTTGTTACCTCGAGAATTGATTATTCCAACACACTCCTGGGTGTTCTCCTATCTTCCACTCACTGTAAAATTGAGGTCATCCAAAACTCTGCTGCCCTTGTCAGAACTCGTACCAAGTCCCATTCACCCAGGACCCCTGTCCTCGATAACCTACATTAGCTCCCAGTTAAGCAATTTTAAAATTCTCACCCTTATTTTCAAATGCTTCCAAAGTCTCGCCTCTCCCTATCTCTATAACCTCTTCCAGCCCTGCAACTCAGAGATATCTGTGCTCCTCCGATTCTGGGCTCTTAAGCATCCCGGATTTTAAATATTCACCATTGCCTTCAGCTACCAAGGCCCTAAGCTCTAGAATTCCCTCCCTAAACCTTTCCAGCTCTGTACCTCTCTTTCCTCCTTTAAGATGCTTCTTGAAACCTACCTCTTTGACCAAGTTTTTGGTCATCTGCCCGAATAGCTCCTTATGTGGCTTTGTGTCAAATTTTAATTGATAAGGTTCCTGTGAAGCGACTTGGGATATTTTACTACATTAAATGTGCTATATAAATACAAGTTTGTTATTGTTGTTGAAGGCCACCTGCTCATGACTAGAGGTCTCTGGAAGTTCAAAATTTGAAACAGGTATCTATCCAGGCCTTAATATCACAATTAGACAAGATCCCTGCAGTTAATGGAACTGCAGAAGCTGTCAAGACTAATAATGATGCAGCATCAAGTTGATGAAAGGAAGTGTACAACTGTAACATGGCCCTGAGCTTGGGAGGGGAGGGAAAAATTTATGAATGAAACTATTAGTTACAATAAGACAAACAGTAAAAGAATAGAATAAATGGTGTGCAGATTGCAAGCTGAGTGTGGAGGTTCGAGTTTGGTGAGTGGCGAGTTCAGTGAAGGGGGAGGAGGTGTTCCATTTTTCTACTTTTTTTCCTACTTTTTTAACCCTCCAGTATTATGTTCTTGCTTCGGTGTAGTGGAAAGAGCTGGTTAGTGAGTACTGGTAAGCCATTCTACTTACAATAAATAGCCTGTCAGGTTAAGGTATGGCAGGACAGCTCTGCCGAGTGGAATGTACAGCCTTTGGCATGTGGGAAGTCATGAACGCACCATGTGTCCTAGACAAACACATCTGCAGGAAATGTCACTGACTGCAAAAGCTTCAGCTCCGGGTTTCAGAACTCAAACGGCAGCTGGAGTCACTGTTGTGCATCCAAGAGCCAGAGGACTACGTGGATAGCTTGTTTAGGGAGGTGGTCACACCACAGGCTTAGGAGCATGTAGGCAAAGAGGGAATGGGTGACCACTATGCAATCTAAGTGGACCAGACAGGTAGTGCAGGAGTCCCCTGATATGATCTCACTCGCTAATTGATTTTCCATTTTGGATACTGGTGAGGGTGATGGTTCCTCAGAGGAGTGCAGTCAGAGCCACGTTTGTGTCACCACAGGTGGCGCAGCTGCACAGGAGGGAAGGAAGAAGAGTGGAAGAGCAGTAGTGATAGGCTATTCATTAATTAGGGGAACAGACATGCCTTTCTGCGGCAGTAAACATAACTCCAGGATGGTGTGCTGCCTCCCTGGTGCCAGGGTCAAGGATGTCACGGAGTTGTTGCAGGACATTCTTATGGGGGAGGGTCAACAGGCAGAGGTCGTGATCCACATTGGTACCACTGACATAGGTAAGAAAGGGGATGAGGTCCTGAAAGTAGATTTTAGGGAGCTAGGAAGGAGATTAAAAAGCAGGACCTCAAAAGCAGTAATCTCGGGATTACTCCCAGTCCCACCTGGAAGTGAGCATAGGAATAGGAGAATTGAGGGATTCAACATATGGCTGGGATTCAACATATGGTGTAGGAGGGAGGGCATCAGATTTCTGAGACATTGGCACCAGTTCTGGGGCAGGTGGGACCTGTACAAGATGGACGGGTTGCATCTTAGCAGGATTGGAATTAATATCCTTGCAGGGAGATGTGCTAGTGCTGTTGGGCAGGGTTTAAACCAAATCGTCAGGGGGATGGGAACATAAGAGGGAGCTCAGATTGCAGGTAAGCAAAACTGGTAACTTGTCAGGGGTGTGGGAACCAGGAGCAAGTATCAAAGAGGAATACCAATGTGCACAGAATACTGGGGGAAATAGGTAGCACATGAGTAGGGCATAGTAAGTTATTAGGTGGGGTCAGAGTAAGGGAGAAAATAATAGAGTCTAAATCAGGGTTAATGTGCATGTCTGTGAATGCACGGAGTGTCGTTAATAAGACAGGTGAGGTACAGGCGCAGATTGACAGGTGGAAATATGATGTTGTGGTTATAGCAGAGACCTGGCTCAAAGGAGGGCAGGACTGGGTGTTAAATATTCCTGGATACAATGTGTTCAGGAAAGATAGGAAAGGGATAAAAGGGGGAGGGGTGGTGGTATTAATTAACGAGAGCATTGTAATGCTGAAGAGAAAGAATGTCCCAGAGGGGTCGAGGACAGAATCAATTTGGCTAGAGCTAAGGAACAATAAAAGGTGTGGTTACATTGCTAGATGTTGTCTATAGGCCACCAGCTAGTGGGAAGGACATGGAGGAACAAATTTGCAAGGAAATTACAGAGAGGTGCAAAAATTATAGGGTAGTTATAATGGAGGACTTTAATTATCCAATCATAGACTGGGATAATAGTCGTGTAAACGGCAGTGAGGGGCAAGAGATGCTAGGGTGTGTTCAGGAAAATTTTCTATAGCAGTATGCTGCTAGTCCAACAAGAAAGGAGGCACTGTTAGACCTGGTTCTTGGGGATCAGGTGGGTCAAGTGGATCAAGTATCAGGAGGAGAGCATTTAGGGGATAGTGATCATTGTATCATAAGGTTTAGGCTGACTATGGAAAAAGACAAAGAGCAATTCAGGATAAGAATAATTAACTGGAGGAAGGCCAACTTCGATGGGGTAAGAACGGAGCTAGGGCGAATAAATTGGAGTAAAATAAAAAGCTGGCAGGAAACCTGATAGATGAACAAAGAAAAGATAGTTCGGGCACAGTTAAGGTATGTTCCCTCGAAGGGGAAAAGTAGGGCAAACAAATCCAGAGCTCCCTGGATGACAAAAGAGGTAGAGATTAAGATAAAGAAGAAAAAACGTGCTTATGACAGATGCCAGGTAGAACATACTATAGAGAACCAGGCTGAATGTAGAAGGTCCAGAGGGAAAGCGAAAAAGCAAATAAGAGAAGCAAAAAGACAGCATGAAAAGAGACTGGCAGCTGGCATTAAAGGAAATCCCAAAGTTTTCTATAGGTATATAAATAGTAAAAGGGTGGTAAAGGAGGAGTGGGGTCGATTAGGGACCAGAAAGAGGGCTTTACACATGGAGGCAGAGAGCATAGCTGAGGTATTAAATGAATACTTTGAATCTGTCTTTACCAAGGAAGATGATGCAACCCAGGAAATGCTGAAAGAGGAGGTAAGTCAGACATTAGAGGGGTTAAAATTGATAAAGAGGAAGTATTAGATAGACTGTCTGAAATTAAAGTGGATAAAGCACCAACACCAAATGAGATGCATTCAAGGATACTGAGGGAAGTGAGAATGGAAATCATAGAGGCACTGGCCATAGTTTTTCAGTCTTCCTTAGACTTGAGGGTGGTGCCAGAGGACTGGAGAATTGCAAATGTTACACCCTTGTTCAAAAAAAGAGTGTAAAGATAAGCCCAACAACTACAGGCCAGTCAGTTTAACTTTGGTGGTGGGAAAACTTCTCGAAAAAATTATTAGGGACAAAATCAATAGTCACATGGACAAATGCGAGTTAATTAAGGAAAGCCAGCATGGATTTCTTGAGGGAAAATCATGTTTAACTAACTTGCTGGAATTGTTTGAGGAGGTAACAGAGAGGGTTGATGAGGGCAATGCTGTTGATGTGGTATATATGGACTTTCAAAAGGTGATTGATACAGTGCCACACAACAGACTTGTGAGCAAACTTGTAGGAATAAAAGGGATGGTAGCAACATGGATACGAAATTGGCTGAGTGACAGGAAACAAAGAGTAGTGGTTAATGGATGTTTTTCAGGCTGGAGGAAGGTTTGTAGAGGAGTTCCCCAGGGATCAGTGTTGGGGCCCTTGCTTTTCCTGATATGTAATAATGACCTATACTTTGGTGTACAGGGCACAATTTCAAACTTTGCAGATGATACGAAACTTGGAAGCATTGTGAACTGAGGGGGATGGTGTAGAACTTCAAAAGGACATAGACAAGTTGGTGGAATGGGTAGACAGATGGCAGGTGAAGTTCAATGCAGAGAAATGTAAAGTGATTCATTTTGGTAGGAAGAACATGGAGAGATAATATAAAATAAAGGGTACAATTCTAAAGGGGGTGCAGAAGCAGCAGGACCTAGCTGTATATGTGCATAAGTCATTGAAGGTGGCAGGACAGGTTGAGAGAGCAGTTAATAAAGCATACAGTATCCTGGGCTTTATTGATAGGGGCATAGAGCAAGGAAGTTATGTTGAACTTGTATAAGACAATAGTTCGGCCTCAGCTGGAGTATTGTGTCCAGTTTTGGGCGCTGCACTTTAGGAAAGATGAGAGGACAGTGGAGAGAATACAGAAAAGATTCATGAGAATGGTTCCAGGGATGAGGAATTTCAGTTATGAAGATAGATTGGAGAAGTTAGGACTGTTTTCCTTGAAGAGAAGGCTGAGAGGTGATTTGGTAGAGGTATTCAAAATCATGAAGGGTCTGGACAGAATAGATAGAGAGAAACTGTTCCCACTTGTGAAAGGATCGAGAACAAGAGGGCACAGATTTAAAGTATTTGGTAAGAGAAGCAAAAGAGACATGAGGAAAAACTTGTTCACACAGTGAGTGGTTAAGGTCTGAAATGCACTGCCAGAGAACGTGGTGGAGGCAGGTTCAACTGAAGCATTCATAAGGGAATTAGTTATATGAAAAGGAAGAATGTGCAGGGTTACGGGAAGAAGGCAGGGGAATGGATCTGAGGGAATTGCTCTTTCAGAGAGCCAGTGCGGACAAAATGGGCTGAATGGCCTCCTTCTGTACTGTCGCGATTCTATGATACTGTGATAAAAAAATAAGTTTTTGAATTTCCATAAACTTTATTTTAGGACTTTCAATTCATAATGGTGATTTTCTTGCCTTTTTCTCAGCAAATGAATCAATGACATTACTGAAATCTACAGACCTTTTTAGATCACTTTCAATGGCAAGAGTTGTTAAGCCATTAAAGTCTTGACTTATCCATAGTTGCATCGTGGTAGTTCTTTGCATGTTTGAGCTCACTAAATGATCTTCCTCCACTGTTCACAGATGCTGGTATGCAGCAATTAGGTTGAAGATGATGTTCTAACGAGACTTTATGCAGCTTATGAAGCAACAATAGTTTTTAATTAGTTAAGATTTTGTTCATAAATGTGTATGAAGAACTCTAATTATTCTTTATATCACCAGTGATATCAATGGAATAAAAATTGTGAGAACGATTGAGAATATTTTTTTTTTCTTTGTCCTTCGGAATTCCAATCTTTTGCAGATGCATGTGAGTGCATCAAAGTGCTCTGAGACAACTTATAACAGATGATGGGAAAGACGATATTGTCCCAATGATGGTCCTTTACAGATTTGTCTTGATGACTTGTTGCTTCATCATCCTATTCTCTGTATCAGAATGGTGGTCATGAATGGCATGATGCTACTGATAACCTCTAGAAGATTGATACTAATGTTTTCTGCAACAAGCTCATATTCATTATTAATTGTTCAATTTTCTGCTCAACCTGCCAGTTCAATGATCAGACCATCAATGTAGCCCCTTTGAACATCAAGTGGAGCATCTTAGTGTCGAAGGACTATACTCCTTTCATCGATGGGGATTAGAATTCTTAACCAAGTTGACACGAGTAAAGCACAATTAAATTTGGACGTATATTTGGTGGGCTAGCAATATTACTTCGATTGAGTTGCTTGAATTGAACCTGACTTTCACACTGAATGCTACTTATAAGGCTTTTAGATTGTTGGCAAAAGTTAAGAGACAATCAATAGGTTTTGCCCACCAAGGATCAAACACTGAACAGAGTAAAACAGGAAATTCTTTCCTCAAATCTCCAGCCTTTGCGGGCATGCCCTGAAAATATTGTACAATGACTGAAGACACCCAAAGAATGTAATACAATCAATCGATTTCTCTGCTGTAACAACACCAGCTAGGTCCAGAGTATGAAATGTACAAGGTGAAAAAAGTGCCTGTGCGGACTGTCAAACTACTGCCTGAGGACTTTGCTCCTATGTTAGTTCTGTTATCATAAACTTAGATTAGAGTCTGAAATCTAATCTATGTTCAGCTATGGGGGTTTGAATCATCTCAGCTATTTCCTTGCCAGTCCACAAGTCCAATGAAGTCACAACAGTAATATAGCACATAGAATTTTATATTTTCAGTCTATATTCAGGCTATCCCTGTACTTTGCTGTTCAATAAATTTGTAAAAATGATAGCATTAATTTAATAAGTGATGAGAATTACAAAAACCTGTTTCCTAAACTTCATTTATTATAAGCTATAGCAGATTTTGAAATTAAACTCATTGGTAACGGAGCTTGGTAAAAGGGGTTTGGCTCCAGTGAAGGCAATATACCAGAATCCCCCTCAATGGACCTGCTCATCATCTAATATTGCAGTGTTCCAACAATATTAGAAGACGATACATTTTTTCACAAGAGACTAATGCCGTATTAGATCGAAGAAAATTCTTGAAGATAGCCAGAAAAAGAGACTGAGCGGTCTTAAAGTAAATTATTGGATGAAAGGATTATGAAAATTCATGAGAAACTACCAAGCCATTCCACACACATGCACAAGCAAAATGCCAGTTACAGCCTTATTCAGTCAGATAAGTAATGGCTTTGTTAAATACAAGCACAGGAAGGCAGAATAAACTAATCTGGAAGGACATATGGACAAAGAATCAGATGAAGGAATATTTTGCTAAAAAGAAACTGCCAATTTTAAAGGTCTTATGAAGGATGGAGACACATTTTTGGTGAAACACAATATAAATATATTGCATGCTGCAGAGAGTTGTCGAAGGAGATGAGGAATATGTCTCATAAGAAATTCAAGTCTAATTTAAAAGAAGCTAGTGTTAGATGAGAATGAAGAACCATTGGGGGTGGGGAGGGGGGGCTTTCCCAGCCAAGGGGAAACTGGTTTGCCTGCCTGAGGGAGTTAAATCCCCTGAAATTGACATTGGGTTGGGATGCTGATGTCAATCCACCCTCTTCCGGATTTCCCTGGGGCAGTATCTGAGAGCACAGAACCCTATTCAATCTGGCAGGAAACCAATTCATGCAATTAAAAGGGCAATTAAGAGCTTCCATAACTCGGCATTCTGGCTTTTACAGCCAGTGCATGGGTTCCACGCTGTGTCTGCCCCTCGCCGGGTTGGAGAAGGTGAGTGCACAGCATTGTTGACTGAAACTGAGCTGATAGCAACAGTATAAAGGCTGAAATCAGTAAGCCTGTGGTTAACAACAGTGAAAGGCTTGCGCTGACAGAAGTAGTTCTTTCATCTTTCAGCAGTCACATATACCACAGATGTTCTCTCCATCAGACAGATTCTGCGGTTGGCTCCTGAGAGTCAGTGGATGCCCACTCAAGACCTGGCTGCTGACTCCAGTGAGGAACCCCACCACAGAGGCTCAGGAGAGGTACAACGGGAGCCATGTCACCATTAGAGCAACAATAGAGAAAGCCATGGTTTGCTGAAGATGAGGTTCCCTTCAGTAGCAAGGGTCTCCAGGAATGTTGTAGTCTGCTGTGTCCTTCACACCATGGCACTGCAGAGAGGACTGGAGCTGGAAGAAGGTGGAGAGTGCCTGACATCCTCAGATGTGTAGCCTGATGTTCTATTGGTGCCTGCAGCCACAGACCTGGCTGCCAGAGAAGTCCGTGGAAGACTCATCCAGGCATGCTTTCATTGAAAAGTGTGCTTGCAGCATTGAAAGCTTTCCATCAAGACTCCTTTACAACCCCCACAACCTCTCACCAACCAAACCTCCTTCTTTTCGTCACCCAATCAACCATCACAGTCACACCCTTTCCTTTTCATCAAGGTTGATCATTTCATTCAACTGAATTAAACTGACCAGGGTCATGGGGTTGCAAAAATTGGAGGCCATCACAATGAGTTGTTCACATAAACTCATGCTTTCATTCAAATATAGAGCATTAATGAAACAGCAGCAATCTTAAAAGCACTCAGGTGAAGCCCTTTGTGCAACTAAGGCGTCTTCCTCTTATGCTTTCTAATACTTCCAATTGCTGCTACCCCATGGGTTCAGGAAAGCTAGAGGCAGGCTGCACATTCCCCTGTCCTGACACACGAGATGCCCATAGTGGACATCCTCCAGGTTTTGGAGCCCGTGAGGGGCCCATCAAAGACTGCCCTACCTGCACCTGTGCAGGGGCAGACTTAGTCACTGGAGCAGGAGGGAGCTTGTGCGGCACCATCTGGTGGGTGGAGGGGAGGGTCCTATGCCCTCCAATGGAGCCTCTCCATTGCCATCACTGACTCCAGCACCTGTTTCTGCTCACATGTAATGTGCTCCTCACTATGTGCCACCCTATCTATCTGTGATGCTGGACCTACCAAGATGTCAATATCGGCACTGGTAGAGAGTGCCCAGGAGTCAAAGTTCATTTGCATAAAGTAATTGCCCCAAAACCTTGTTTCCCCTTCTAAAGTAAAAGTATAGGAATTGATTTGAAGAGGGTGTACAAGATTATCACAGGCTTGGATAGGTTAGACAGGGAAAAACTGTTCCCATGCAGTAGAAATATGGGGAGGAATTTTTTAAAGCACCAGGTGTTATTGACCTGGAACTCACTGCCCATAGGATGGTGGAAGCAGAGACAATCAATGACTTCAAGAGGAAATTGGATGGCCACTTGAAGGAAATAGACTGGCAGGGCTACAGGAACGGAGAGTTGGACTGACTGAATAGCTCGGTGGAGAACCGGCATGGACTCAATGGGTCTAATGGCCTCCTGCTGTAAAATGACTTTATGACTCTATGTATGACGGTACATCCTCAAAGTACTGGCCCGCCTCTGAGTATTCCTTGGGCTCCTCCCTCATCTCTTCATTGGCACCAGCATTGTACCCTGTGGGAGATGAAAGACATGAGTTAGTACTGAACCTAGATGAATGAGGGTCCCAAATTACCACAATGCTGATCATAAGATTTAATGTATTGGTGCCATCAAGTCAACATGAGTGACAGTTAAGTGCCGAGTGGCAGTGCAATAGCTAATGCTATCACCTGGTCTCTGGGCCACCTCCATCTCTCCATCGCCAACAGACAGCACTTGCACCATACTGCCGATTTCCAGGGCTTCCCCCTCCATTGCAGTCAGGACGATCATGTCTGCAATGCCAACCCCGGCTCTCTGTCTCTCCCTGGAATTGTGAGCTCTCCACCTTTTCCTCATTGCAGAAGAAGAGAGTTATGAGTGTGAAAAGTGAAATGAGTACTGAGGATGGACAGTGAACATTTGAGAATGAGTGCGAGAGGGCAATAGGATGAGGGCAGGTTCGAGTATTGCCTGTTGAGATGGAGAATTGAGGAGCAGGCTGGAGAGATAGCAAGGTGTATGACAGGAAAGTGTGCCAGTCAGAGGAGTGCTGTGCAGGAGAATGCTATGGAGGTGAGAATGTAATAGCTGCCAGCTAAGAGTTACTGGAGCTCATGAGATCATTAATCCTTTTGCAGCACTGCAGGTCCTTGGCACCACAATCCTGCAGCTCACTGCGTCTGCAACTTGCAGCCACTCAAGCTTGGTGAGGTTGGATGGCTTCCTCCTCTCATCCTCAGGGAAGAGGACTTCTCTTCTTGCCCTCACTGTATTCAACTTGATGTCTAACCATGAGACTGAAAAAGGGGGGGGGGGTGGCAACCTCCCCACATCTTGCCTCCAATCTGTAGCAGTATCCGACTTCCCACTGGTATCTTGAATGCTTCACTTAGTGCTGTCATTGCAAACCCTGCCAGGGTCCCTCTAAAGAGAGATTCTTCATTGTTTGTTCAGGCACATCATCCCGCCTGCCCTCCCTGATTGGGCAGGAACCCGGAGGTGGGATCATAATGCTGTGGCTTTGGGAAAGAGCCTCGGCAAAGCTCACAGATTAGTGAATCAGATCCATTCTGGCAGAGACGAAATGCAGAAGATACCGCCCAATGAGTCCAGACACAACAAAACAGGGAAATAATTTGCTGAGGGATGGGAAACCTGTTGCATATCTCAAGAGTTAAATGATTAAGGAACTGGATTGTTCAATCTTTTGATCTGTGAGATTAAGAGATGTACAATTTGCAAGCGGATATATTTGGCAGTTAACTTTTGTCAATGACTTACCTTCCTTGTTTCTTTTATCCCTCTGTAAAAACTACAAGGTAAAAACAATGACCACAATGAAGATAACAGAGCTGGCAGAATGACTCCATTGCAGTGAATGTGGTACATGCATCAGCTTTCTGTACAAAGCGAATTGCAGAAATCCCAGACAACTGAAGATATTTATCAGCTGAGTAGAAGGTCCCCAGATATATCTATCTTTCACTAATCCAACCAAAAGACAGCAGTGCTGAAATTACTAGAGCGTCAAATAAAATAGGACAAGACAACGGGAACATGAACAAGTAATTGTGATTTGCCAGCTGCTGACTTCATCGTCAGATAAATTATTCATAGTCATTAATGAGTTTTCTAGGAGCTAAGGTGAAGTATACAGATAGAAAATTAGATATCTTGATGAAGTGGGAGAGCAAGGTGATTAAGATAGCTGTATATATGTGTATCAGTGATATCATAAGCAAGGATGCCATTCTCTTGAAGGAAACTTACCAAAAATGATTAACAAGTGCAATGTTGTAATATCGGGTTAGTTACCTATCATTGCAGGGTCACCATAAAGCAACAGCAAAACTGTTGGCATTGTTGATTTGTTGGAATTTGTGTAGGAAGAAGAAACCCAAGTTTGTAGAAAACTGGAGGATATTGTCAAAGATTAGAATTAGAATTAGAACATTACAGCGCAGTACAGGCCCTTCGGCCCTCGATGTTGCGCCGACCTGTGAAACCATCTGACCTACACTATTCCATTTTCATCCATATGTCTATCCAATGACCACTTAAATGCCCTTAAAGTTGGCGAGTCTACTACTGTTGCAGGCAGGGCGTTCCACGCCCCTACTACTCTCTGAGTAAAGGAACTACCTCTGACATCTGTCCTATATCTATCACCCCTCAACTTAAAGCTATGTCCCCTCGTGTTTGCCATCACCATCCGAGGAAAAAGACTCTCACTATCCACCCTATCTAACCCTCTGATTATCTTATATGTCTCTATTAAGTCACCTCTCCTCCTCCTTCTCTCCAATGAAAACAACCTCAAGTCCCTCAGCCTTTCCTCGTAAGACCTTCCCTCCATACCAGGCAACATCCTAGTAAATCTCCTCTGCACCCTTTCCATAGCTTCCACATCCTTCCTATAATGCGGTGACCAGAACTGCACGCAATACTCCAGGTGCGGTCTCACCAGAGTTTTGTACAGCTGCAGCATGACATCGTGGCTCCGAAACTCGATCCCCCTACTAATAAAAGCTAACACACCATATGCCTTCTTAACAGCCCTATTAAGCTGGGTAGCAACCTTCAGGGATTTATGCAGCTGGACACCAAGATCTCTCTGTTCATCGACACTCCCAAGAATCTTCCCATTAGCCCAGTACTCTGCATTCCTGTTACTCCTTCCAAAGTGAATCACCTCGCACTTTTCCGCATTAAACTCCATTTGCCATCTCTCAGCCCAGCTCTGCAGCCTATCTTTAGTTTAATAATACAGCACTGAAACAGGCCCTTCGGCCCACTGAGTCTGTGCCGACCATCAACCACCCATTTATACTAATCCTACACTAATTCCATATTCCTACCACATCCCCACCTGTCCCTATATTTTCCCTACCACCTACCTATACTAGGGGCTATTTTATAATGGCCAATTAACCTATCAACCTGCAAGTCTTTGGCATGTGGGTGGAAACCGGAGCACCCGGAGGAAACCCACGCAAACACAGGGAGAACTTGCAAACTCCACACAGGCAGTACCCGGAATTGAACCCGGGTCCCTGGAGCTGTGAGGCTGCGGTGCTAATCACTGCGCCACTGTGCCGCCCCTCTGTCCCCTACAACATCCTTCGGCACTATCCACAACTCCACCGACCTTAGTGTCATCCGCAAATTTACTAACCCACCCTTCTAAACCCTCTTCCAGGTCATTTATAAAAATGACAAACAGCAGTGGCCCCAAAACAGATCCTTGCGGTACACCACTAGTAACTAAACTCCAGGATGAACATTTGCCATCAACCACCACCCTCTGTCTTCTTTCAGCTAGCCAATTTCTGATCCAAAGCTCTAAATCACCTTCAACCCCATACTTCCGTATTTTCTGCAATAGCCTACCATGGGGAACCTTATCAAACGCCTTACTGAAATCCATATACACCACATCCACTGCTTTACCCTCATCCACCTGTTTGGTCACCTTCTCGAAAAACTCAATAAGGTTTGTGAGGCACGACCTACCCGTCACAAAACCGTGCTGACTATCGCTAATGAACTTATTCTTTTCAAGATGATTATACATCCTGTCTCTTATAACCTTTTCCAACATTTTACCCACAACCGAAGTAAGGCTCACAGGTCTATAATTACCAGGGCTGTCTCTACTCCCCTTCTTGAACAAGGGGACAACATTTGCTATCCTCCAGTCTTCCGGCACTATTCCTGTCGACAATGACGACATAAAGATCAAGGACAAAGGCTCTGCAATCTCCTCCCTAGCTTCCCAGAGAATCCTAGGATAAATCCCATCTGGCCCAGTGGACTTATCTATTTTCACACTTTCCAAAATTGATAACACCTCCTCCTTGTGAACCTCAATCC
Source organism: Heterodontus francisci (assembly GCF_036365525.1). NCBI lineage: Eukaryota > Metazoa > Chordata > Chondrichthyes > Heterodontiformes > Heterodontidae > Heterodontus > Heterodontus francisci. Next base: position 195,337,028 of record NC_090374.1, read on the forward strand.
CATCTAGCCTAGTAGTCTGAATCTCAGTATTCTCCTCGACAACATTTTCTTTCTCTACTGTAAATACTGACGAAAAATATTCATTTAACACTTCCCCTATCTCCTCTGATTCCACACACAACTTCCCACTACTATCCTTGATTGGCCCTAATCTAACTCTAGTCATTCCTTTATTCCTGATATACCTATAGAAAGCCTTAGGGTTTTCCCTGATCCTATCCGCCAATGACTTCTCGTGTCCTCTCCTTGCTCTTCTTAGCTCTCCCTTCAGATCCTTCCTGGCTAGCTTGTAACTTTCAAGCGCCCTAACTGAGCCTTCACGTCTCATCCTAACATAAGCCTTCTTCTTCCTCTTGACAAGCGCTTCAACTTCTTTAGTAAACCACGGCTCCCTCGCTCGACAACTTCCTCCCTGCCTCACAGGTACATACTTATCAAGGACACGCAGTAGCTGCTCCTTGAATAAGCTCCACATTTCGATTGTTCCCATCCCCTGCAGTTTCCTTCCCCATCCTACGCATCCTAAATCTTGCCTAATCGCATCATAATTTCCTTTCCCCCAGCTGTAATTTTTGCCCTGCGGTATATACCTGTCCCTGCCCATCGCTAAGGTAAACCTAACCGAATTGTGATCACTATCACCAAAGTGCTCACCTACATCTAAATCTAACACCTGGCCGGGTTCATTACCCAGTACCAAATCCAATGTGGCATCGCCCCTGGTTGGCCTGTCTACATACTGTGACAGAAAACCCTCCTGCACACACTGGACAAAAACTGACCCATCTAAAGTACTCGAACTATAGTATTTCCAGTCGATATTTGGAAAGTTAAAGTCCCCCATAACAACTACCCTGTTACTCTCGCCCCTGTCGAGAATCATCTTCGCTATCCTTTCCTCTACATCTCTGGAACTATTTGGAGGTCTATAAAAGACTCCCAACAGGGTGACCTCACCTCTCCTGTTTCTAACCTCGGCCCATACTACCTCAGTAGACGAGTCCTCAAACGTCCTTTCTGTTGCTGTAATACTCTCCTTGATTAACAATGCCACACCCCCCCCCTCTTTTACCATCTTCTCTGTTCTTACTGAAACATCTAAATCCCGGAACCTGCAACATCCATTCCTGCCCCTGCTCTACCCATGTCTCCGAAATGGCCACTACATCGAGATCCCAGGTACCAACCCATGCTGCAAGCTCACCCACCTTATTCCGGATGCTCCTGGCGTTGAAGTAGCTTTCTCAGAAAGGATGGCTCTGGACAGAGTAGATAGGGGGAAACTGTTCCCACTCGTGAAAGGATTGAGAATGAGAGGGCACAGATTTAAAGCAATGGGTAAGAGAAGCAAAAGTGACATGAGGAAAAACTTTTTCACGCAGCAAGTGGTTAAGGTCTGGAATGTGCTGCCTGAGAGCGTGGTGGAGGCAGGTTCAAATGAAGCATTCAAAAGGGAATTAGACTGTTATACAAAAAGGAATAACGTGCAGAGTTATGGGGAGAAGGCAAGGGAATGGCACTAAGTGAATTGCTTGTTCAGAGAGCTGGTGCAGACACGATGGGCCGAATGGCCTCCTTCTCTGCTGTAACAATGCTGCAATTCTATGAATTTAAATTGGTTGGGTTTGAGGTACATTTAAACTGATTCAGGGCTGACAGGTTGGTCTTGAATGTAGAAAGAGCAATTGGGATGTATTTAATCTATTTGAGTAATCGAAAAGTCTGGAGTCTATGGTTCATGCTTATCAGGAGTGCGAGAGGTTGCAGACACTCTTCCATTATTTGTAGGACCTGCTCCTCTATTTCTGGCTGCAGTTCAGTCCTCGGTTCCCGATCTTTGGCCAATAGGTGCGGAGGGCAGCAGCCCAAGGTGGCCATGAGCAGGTCCAAGCAGAGTGCCGCCGATGAGGGCTGTCTGCCTGTCATCTGCAGCTGTGGCTATGCATGGGTGCCCCTGGAGAGGGAGCACACGGAGACCTTCCACGGCTGATGGGAACAACAGGGGTTGGACTGCATTGTGGACAAAGGGAAAAAAAATAGAACTTGATATGTTTTGTTTAAGCTTGCTTTGTCATATTTTGGAATTTATGTTTGTATCCACCCCAGAAAAGGGGGCACTTACATTTTAAGTGTTCCCGTTTGAAGGTGTTATCATCTTATTCAAAAAAGCAGTCTGATTTAGATCATTTCATGGGGAACAGGTGATTTATATAAGGGGATACATGTGTGGCAGGCAACAAAGAATGCTTTTGTGTAAATACCAGCAGTATTAGAAGTAAACTGTTGGAATTGCAGACATATTTCTATTAATTGTGCCATTTGCAGCCCTTTAAGGAGGACCTTAAAATCAAACTTTTTCGTGCAAGGACAATTATAGGTGCCTTTTAAAAGCTTTACAATATTAAAAAAGAATTAACTTACGAAGAAACTGACTACTGTACACCAGTTCTATATAGTTCTTTAAAGTCATTTTCAATTATTTAAAATTGGGTTGCTCACAGATGGTGGATTAGAAACTCTGATTAAAATGCTTATCGTTTGTGATAGACCCATTCTCATCTGTGTTCATAAAACTGCACCATATTAACACTCTTAAATGTATCAAGCAATTTTTTTTTTAATGGAGAGAGAAACAATAAACAATGATGTTCTAAAATGCTGCCCGACTGTGCTCATTCATGGAAGGTTTTATGTTGGTAACAATGCATGAGTTTGAGTTGAAACTTGAATCATAACTTCACTTCGGAAAATCAGCCCAATTTTGAGTGACGTTTGTGCCTGGATGGCCAAAGCGGAAACGTTACCCCACAGTGTATATTCCAAAGGGGATATGTGGTGAAATGACACCAAAATAGAACAACTGTTTTATGCTAGTGTTTATGCTCCTCCTACTCTACTTCCTCAAATCCTATCAGCATACCCTTCTGTTGCTTTCTCCCTCTCGTATTTGTTTAGTTTCCCCTTAAATGCATTTATACTATTCATGTCAACTGCTCCAAGTGGTAGTAAGTTCCATATACTAACCGCTCTAAGTTACTTTTTTACTTTAGCCCCTCCCTCACACCAACAACCCCCCCCAGCCACCCCCCACCCCGATTAACCAAAAAAATAGAGATTTACTCTTTAGAGCTCTATCACAAAACAAGGCGAAACAAATACTTTGGCCAAACACTTGCTAATTCTTGAAGAAAAAAAAAGAGAAGCTATGGAAAGATGTCAGATGTCTTTGTTTTGATTTGGCATCCCAAAGTCGCGTCGACAGCTGACACTGGGATATTCCTAGAACTGCTCGTCAGGTGACATTGAAGATCAGTTTGGGCAGGCTTTCCAGGAAAAACACAGCAACAGTGGTTTCAGGCAGTTTCTGCCACTTGCTTCTCAGAGCTTCTCAAAGAGATGGAAAACTTGGCAGTTTTTTTTTTAAAGAGATGGAACAAGCTGAGTTGGAGTTTGCTCCTTTGGCAAGTTGATTCTTTAACTCCTTTTCAGAACATTGTCCATATTCTAACTGCCTGTCCAAAGTGAAATCAAAAACATCTCAGGAGTCCAGCCTCCCGACCCAAATGAATTTTGACCTGTTTCTTCCCTGAAAACATCTTCCCCAAGTCAAAAAAGCCCCCTGCTGGGTATTTATCTGAAAACAGGTGCCTTCCAGTAACTGTTATTTGCAAGCTCAGTCCAAAAGACCTTCTGATGACCTCCTTTAAAAAAAAACACAAAGTTCCAGCATCTATGGAATATTTTTTCAGTTTTAAAACACAAATCCTCATAATTTAACAAAAACATTGGATCACTCATAACACTCGGTAAAGAAGCACTTCTCTACAATCAAAATCAACCTCTCCCTGTACTGCCCGACGTTCACATTCTTCCTGAAAGTATAGACTCCAGCTGCGATATGGTTCCAAGGGTGTCTGATCCAAGTGGCCAATACTCATAAATTTTGATGGCAACAGCTTACCAGTTAATTCATTGACAAATTATTCCTTCATGTATAAAACAAATAAATCTCTTGTGACTAGGGACAGGTATAGGGATTCACTAAAGATAAGTCAAGGCACTTTTAGAAATTCCCCCCAAAATAGTAAAAGGAATAGGGTTAGATATAATAGTGGAAAGAAAACATTTTCATTCCCCCTCAAAATGGTAAAAGGAATGGGGTTAGATATAATAGTGGAAAGAAAAATGTTTCAGTTATGTTATAAGCTTGAAAATGAAAATAGAATAGAATAAATAGTAGATTTAGCAAAGCAGTTTAAATGTAAGGACCAAGATAGAGCAGCAGTGCTAAATGGACAATTGCCATCTGTTTTTACTATTGCATATGATATACCGATGTAACAGTCGTGTCTCTAAAATTGATTCTACAGAGGAAACTGTAGACTTGTTAGCATTTATCCTAGAGTGTTGAAGAAAATGGAATATGTATTTTGTGAACCATTGGATCATAAAGTTAATAGCTCTTTGAAGCTGGGCTAGTTTTACTCATCTGGAGGGAGGTCGACATGCTCCCAGTAGTTAAGAAGGGGAGGTAACTGGACCCTGGGGACTGCAGGCCTTTTAGTTGGATATCAGGTACAAGGAAGATACTGGAAGACATTATAAGAAATGATCATTTGGACAGGTTGCCAGTTATTAGAGAACCTCTGAGGAAATTAGTGGATGATAAAGTTATCTCATACAAGTCAATTGGATGATATTTCCTCATCTGGGATTGGTGGTCAGGTATTATGTTGCGATGAGTCCTTTTATGTTGTCTGATGCAACATAAAATAAGATGCGTGGAGTCCAGTTGGTTGAAGATCTCAAAACAGGTTTATTAGAGCATAGCTATTATAGAGTACAGAGCTAACTACTTACAGAACCTTGCTCTGGGTGTTACAGTTGCAGTGTGATTCAGGCTTCAAGTCACATGACTATGTCTGGCACTTAGCTCACTATCATACTAAGATCTAAGATCTTCAAGGGACATCACTCTTAAAGGCAATCGTACAACAACGTTGGAAAAGAAACTGATTGCCAATCTTGTAAGCTGAGGCTTATCAACAATACGAGTATTCTTATGGCCAACAGTGGGATTCCCCAGATCTCTGTGTTGTGGCCAACGTTGTTCATTAGATTTTATAATGAACTATTCACAAGTCAAACAGCTCACACAAAGATATGCATGGAAGTTGGGAATTTCATTCAAATATGTATGTATAGGCCAATTTGGACAAATTAGGCAAATGAGTTTGTGTGCACGTGAACATAAATTGAATGTTTTAGGTCTGTGGTCTTACTGATAAATCATTTACAGACAGTGTGGCAAACCCATTGAGAAGCAAACATTGCCTAGACCATACAATATTCAAACAAGAATACCATTGTAGGCAACATGAGACCTTGGTGCATTCACATTTGAAGTATTGTGTTCAGATTTGAACCTCAAACACATAGGAACAGGAGTAGGCCATTTAGCCCCTTTCAGTCTGTACCACTATTAAATGAGCTCATGGCTGATGTATGACCTGGCTCCATATATCTGCCTTTGCCTCATATTCCTTAATACCTTTGGTTGGTTAACAAAAATCTATCAATTTCAGATTGAAAATTAACAATTGACCAAGCATCAACTGCCATTTGCCCTCGTCCACACTGGGAGCAAGAACCTCGTACCTATTGGATAAGGGCACTGGATGAGGCTCCTCCAAAGCTAAATTCTGGATCCCCATACCAGCCTCACTCGCAGTCACACCCTCCTGTCTCTGACCATGGTCCAAACTTGATGTAATTAATTTAAGGGGCATGACTGTCTCCTGAAACACAGTGTCCAAATAACTGTCCTCCCTGACGTGTCGCAGTTTCCGCAGCTCAGACTCCAGCTCATCAACTCTGAGCCGAGGGTCCTTGAGCAGCCAACACTTGCTGCAGATGTAGTCACTGTGGATCACACCGGCGCCTACCAGCTCCTACATACACATCGCCTGCCCATCTCTGTTGTTTTTAATTAACTAATTTGGATCTTAGTATTTTTAAAAAATGAATTATTTAAGTGTACTCTAAACCTGTAATGGTGTCTCCAGATTTAAATCACTTGGCCAAAACAAAAAAAGAGACACTGAAAAAATACCCACCAATCATTTACCAGCTCTCCTGTGATGTCACACTTCGATTTTGTTGGTCAAGCAGGTCCACTGTTCCACTGAACAGAACAGAGCATCTCTGACCACCACCGCTTCAAGTCTCGGGCCCCGGGTCTCAGTTATTTATATCCTGGCTCCTCTCGCCTGTTCCCGCTCTCACCAGTGCCACTTCTATATCCTGGCACCTCTCGCTTGTTCCCGCACTTGCCACTGCCGCCTTCTGAAGTCAGCAGGGCCCCTGGCACTGGGCCAAAAAGGCTGTGGGAACCTTATCTTGGTCATTTGGAGCTCCCCCAGCTCTATTTAAAATGCCCAGGCATTTAACAGCCTGGTGCCGGGATCCCCGGCCCTTTAAAGATGGGGATCCCGCCTTCAAGAGCTGCCGACCAATCAGAGGGCTGGCAGCTCAGTAGTAGAGACAGCGCCACCAGGAGTGGTGGCCACTGCCAGTAGTGCAGGAAGCCCAGGAACTAGGCCTAGTGCTGGAGATCTGGACCTTGGGCAAGAGGGGTAAGGTCGCTGGAACCAGTCGGGCAGGCCCCGGAGATGGAAGGAGGGTGGACATGAGTGCGGGGGGATGGAGGGTTCAGAGAAGTGCATTGGTACTGACGGGGGCCCTCCGTGGGCCACAGAATGCCCAAGGAGAAGGGCTTGCACCGCGCACCCCCCTCCCTAAACTGCCTCGTGTTACTGGGCAACCTCCCTACATAGCAGAGGCTTAATGCCAGCGGCATTAAGATCAACTTCTGATCTTCAATGTTCATTGCCAATGTTCAGAAATACATCCTGAATCTATGAAGAATAATGAAAAACCAGAGAATTGAATTTTGTCAGTCATTTTGCTGGGGCTGTCAAATGATATTGAAAAAAACATATTAGTCCTCAAAAAATAGCAGCTTTCCACTTGTCACCTAGTTTTTTTTTATATTCATTCATGGGATGTGGGTGTCGCTGGCCAGGCCAGCATTTATTGCCCATCCCTAATCGCCCTGGAGAAGGTGGTGGTGAGCTGCCTTCTTGAACCTCTGCAGTCCATTTGGGGTAGGTATACCCACAGTGCTGTTAGGAAGGGAGTTCCAGGATTTTTACCCAGCGACAGTGAAGGAACGGTGATATAGTTCCAAGTCAGGATGGTGTGTGACTTGGAGGGGAACTTGCAGGTGGTGGTGTTCCCATGTATTTGCTGCCCTTGTCCTTCTAGTTGGCACAGGTCGCGGGTTTGTAAGGTGGTGTCTAAGGAGCCTTGGTGCATTGCCGCAGTGCATCTTGTAGATGGTACACACTGCTGCCACTGTGCATCGGTGGTGGAGGGAGTGAATGTTTGTAGATGGGGTGCCAATCAAGCGGGCTGCTTTGTCCTGGATAGTGTCGAGCTTCTTGAGTGTTGTTGGAGCTGCACCCATCCAGGCAAGTGGAGAGTATTCCATCACACTCCTGACTTGTGCCTTGTAGATGGTGAACAGGCTTTGGGGAGTCAGGAGGTGAGTTACTCGCCTCAGGATTCCTAGGCTCTGACCAGCTCTTATGTTCACGGTATTTATACGGCGACTCCAGTTCAGTTTCTGGTCAATGGTAGCCCCTAGGATGTTGATAGTGAGGGATTCAGCTGTTGAATGTCAAGGGGAGATGGTTAGATTCTCTCTTGTTGGAGATGGCCATTGCCTGGCACTTGTGTGGTGCAAATGTTACTTGCCACTTATCAGCCCAAGCCTGGATATTGTCCAGGTCTTGCTGCATTTCTACACGGACTGCTTCAGTATCTGAGGAGTCATGAATGGTGCTGAACATTGTGCAATCGTCAGCGAACATCCCCACTTCTGACCTTATGATTGAAGGAAGCTCATTGATGAAGCAGCTGAAGATGGTTGGGCCTAGGACACTACCCTGAGGAACTCCTGCAGTGATGTCCTGGAGCTCAGATGATTGACCTCCAACAACCACAACCATCTTCCTTTGCGCTAGGTATGACTCCAGCCAGCGGAACGTTTTCCCCCGATTCCCCTTGACCTCAGTTTTGCTCAGGCTCCTTGATGTCAAGGGCAGTCACCCTCACCTCACCTCTCGAGTTCAACTCTTTTGTCCATGTTTGAACCAAGGCTATAATGCGGTCAGGAGCTGAGTGTCCCTGGCGGAACCCAAACTGAGCGTCACTGAGCAGGTTATTGCTAAGCAAGTGCCATTTGATGTCACTGTTGATGACACCTTCCATCACTTTATTGATGATTGAGAGTAGGCTGATGGGGCGGTAATTGGCCGAGTTGGATTTGTCCTGCTTTTTGTGCACAGGACAACCTGGGCAATTTTCCACATTGCAGGGTAAATGCCAGTGTTGTAGCTGTACTGGAACAGCTTGGCTAAGGGCACAGCAAGTTCTGGAGAACAGGTCTTCAGTACTATTGTCAGGGCCCATAGCTTTTGGCATGTCCAGTGCCTTCCGTCGTTTCTTGATATCACACGAAGTGAATTGAATTGGCTGAAGTCTGGCATCTGTGATGCTGGGGATTGCAGGAGGAGGCCGAGATGGATCATCACCTCGGCACTTCTGGCTGAAGATTGTTGCAAATGCTTCAGCCTTATCTTTCGCAATGATTTGCTGGGCTCCCCCATCATTGAGGATGGGAATAATTGTGGAGCCACCTCCTGCAGTTAGTTGTTTAATTGTCCACCACCATTCACGGCTGGATGTGGCAGGACTGCAGAGCTTAGATCTGATCCGTTGGTTATGGGATCGCTTAGCTCTGTCTATCGCATGCTGCTTACGCAGTTTGGCACGCAGATAGTCCTGTGTTGTAGCTTCACCAGGTTGAAACCTCATTTTGAGGTATGCCTGGTGCGGCTCTTGGCATGCCCTCCTGCACTCTTCATTGAACCAGGGTTGGTCTCCTGGCTTGATGTTAATGGTTGAGTGGGGGATATGCCGGGCCATGAGGTTACAGACTATGGTTGAGTACAATTCTGCTGCTGCTAATGGCCCACAGCGCCTCATGGATGCCCAGTTTTGCATTGCTAGATCTATTTGAAATCTATCCCATTTAGCATGGTGGTAGTGCCACACAACACGATTGACGGTATCCTCAATGTGAAGGCGGGACTTCATCTCCACAAGGACTGTGCAGTGGTCACTCCTACCAATACTATCATGGACACATGCATCTGCGGCAGGCAGATTGGTGAGGATGAGGTCAAGTATGTTTTCCCCTCCTGTTGGTTCCCTCACCACCTGCCGCATACCCAGTCTAGCAGATATGTCCTTTAGTACTCAGCCAGCTCGGTCAGTATTGGTGCTACCGAGCCACTCTTGGTGATGGACATTGAAGTCCCCCACCCAGAGTACATTTTGTGCCCTCGCCACCTACTGTGCTTCCTCCAAGTGCTGTTCAACATGGAGGAGTACTGACTCATCAGCTGAGGGAGGGCGATAGGTGGTAATCAACAGGAGGTTTCATTGTCCATGTTTAACCTGATGCCATGAGACTTCATGGGGTCCAGAGTTGATGTTGAGGACTCCCAGGGCAACTCCCTCCCTACTGTATACGACTGTGCCACCACCTCTGGTGGGTCTGTCCTGCCGATGGGACAGGACATACCCAGGGATGGTGATGGCAGTGTCTGGGACATAGTCTGTAAGGTATGATTCCGTGAGTATGACTATGTCAGGCTGTTGCTTGACTAGTCTGTGGGACAGCTCTCCCAACTTTGGCACAAGCCCCCACATGTTCGTAAGGAGGACTTTACAGGGTCGATAGGGCTGGGTTTGCCGTTGTCGTTTCCGGTGCCTAGGTCGATGCCGGGTGGTCCGTCCAGTTTCATTCCTTTTTATTGACTTTGTAGCAGTTAGATACAACTGAATGGCTTGCTAGGCCATTTCAGAGGACATGTAAGAGTCAACCTGTGGGTCTGGAGTCACATGTCGGCCAGACCAGGTAAGGACAGCAAATTTCCTTCCCTAAAGGACATTAGTGAACCAGATGGGTTTTTACAACAATCGACAATGGTTTCATGGTCACCATGAGACGAGCTTTTAATTCCAGATTTATTAATTGAATTCAAATTTCACCTTCTGCAGTGGTGGGATTTGAACCTATGTGCCCAGAGCAATACCCTGGGTCTCTGGGTTTCTTGTCCAGTGACAATTCCACGACACCACCACCTCCCCTCATGAGAGCAAAAGAATTCTGGATTAAATGTAAGACAGGCCAGATGTCCTATAAGTGCCTCAAATGACAACCTCCAATGCACATCCCTAACTGTAGCATGATATGAAACAAAAACAGAAAATGCTGTAAATATTCAGCAGGTCTGGCAGCATCTTTGCAGAGAAAAGCAGAATCAATGTTTCAGATCTGTGGCCTTTCATCAGAACTGGCAAAGGTTACAAATGTAATAGGCTTTGAACAAGTGAAGGGGGGGGGGGGAGGAGAACAAAAAGAAAAGTTGTGATAGGGCAGAGGGGAGCAGAGATTAAATGACAAAAGATTTCATGGTGCAAAACCAAGTGAAGAAACAAACGATGTGTCTGGATGAGGTGTAAAAGGCAGTATATAGCAGCCATCTGAACACAAAATAAAAGGGTTGAAGAAAGAAGGTGCAGGGGGTGGGGAGCAAACCAGCAAGAAAAGGGAAAATTCTGGGGGCAGAGGTTATGATCCACAATTATTGAATTCAGCGTTGAGTCCAGAAGGCTGTAAAGTGCCCAGTCAAAGATAAGGTGCTGTTCCACAAGCTTGCGCTAAGCTTCATTGGAACACTCTGGAAGGCCAAAGTCAGAAAGGGCAGAGTAGGAGCAAGGTGGAGAATTAAAATGACAAGCAACAGGAAGCTCAGAGTCGCGCTTGCGGACAGAATAGAGGTGTTCTGCAAAGCGGTCAATCAATCTGCGTTTAATTTCCCCAGTGTAGAGGAGATCACATTGTGAGCAGTGAATACAGTACAGCTATCTCCTACTATCTCCATAAACCCAATCCAAAAACGGTAGTGGCAGTAGAAGCACTGCCGCAGGAAAATCAATGTCATTTTATCAAGGGCTCTGCGAAGAAAGACCTACTCAGGCAGCATCTCACAAGCAATTTGGTGATGCTTAATGAGCAGGAACCACAGAATGTCCACAATGCCTAGTGTGCCCTCAAAGCTACCATAATCAGCACTTGCGAAGATACTCTTGGTTTCTTGAGCAGGAAACATCAAGACTGGTTTGATGAGAATAATCAGGAGATCCAGGAGATACTAACTCGCAAGTGAAAGGTGTTCCTGAACTGGAAGCATCACCAGAATTCGATAGACAACTGAAGGCCGAGGTTCAACAAAAAACCTTTGACCTAAAGAACAGCTGGTGGGCTGAAAGAGCGCAGGACGTACAGCAACTCACCAACAGCCACGACATGCGTGGATTCTTCAGCACAGTCAAGACCATTTACGGCCCAAGGACCTACCCTACTGAGAGCAACGAATGGAGGTGACGCTGATCAAGGACAGAGAGGCAGTCAGCACTTGTTGGAAAGGGCACTTCGAACATCTCAATCACGAGCACCCTTGACCACATTCCAAAGCATGCTACCCGCCACGACCTCAGCACAAGCCTTATCCTGACACGAGATCAAAAACGCAATCCGACAGCTAAAAAAACAATAAGGCCACCGGCGTAGACGGGATTCCTGCCAATATTCTAAAATATGGCGGAGAGGCACTCTCGACACAAATACATGATCTCATCTCCTTCATCTGGAAAGAAGAGACCATGTTTTCTTTTTGCATTTTTCACACCAGCCATCATTGTGTTGTGAATCTGTAAATTTAGGGATAGACTGTACCATATTTTGGGTAATTCTGTGTCATGGCCTTGTACCAATGGATTGAAACTGACTTAGCATACTTCACATTTGTGCAGAAAATCTGTTTGCAGTGAGTTCAATGAAAGACAGAAACAAGCCATTTATCATAACATCTGACCAACATCACCCACACCAACCACCCCCCCGACCAAGCACAATCCATAGTTGGCATCAGTAAATATTGATGTCTGCCTATTATATGACATTAACAAAATAATAACCTTGCACCCTTTTTACCTTATTGTTCAATCCATTGATCTTTCTTTGTCTCTGTCTTTTAATGATCCATAGTCATATAAAAGCTTCTCAATGTGTTAATCGTCTCTTCAAGGAGAGAATAAGATCATGTTTCATCATATTTGAATCGCAGAAAGAAATTGGATGACAGAATGAGTTAGCGCACTGTTCTTTCCCCTCAGGGATTTCAGTTTGAATCCAGGTCTGAGTGATGGGATAAGAGCGTTCTCTGTCTGCCATCTAAAAGGATTCTAAATGAAACAAGCAATCTCAGCTCAGTGCATAGTTGATGTGGATCCACAGCGAATAAATGCGCACAGTCAGAAACAATTTTTCTGTGAGAGGTCCTAAGAATTATTGGCAAACTACAATGAGGAAAAAAATTGACAGTGTGGTGGTGCCTTTCTCAGATTGGAGTTAAGGCATGTTGCTGGAAAAAGGTAGGATGAAGCTTTACTCTGCACATGTCCATAGTTTAACTGATCCAGATGTATGGATACTGATCATGAGTGACAAAAGTCAAAAAGTACATCATCAATTAGCACTGAAAACACTCACTTTTTGGAGTAAAAATGAATAATTGGAGGACAAAATACTTCTGCAACATACATAATTATGGCTAAGATCTTCCTCAAAAAGGGGTTAACAAGCAACTATCTGTCTATTTTAATATTAGATCTTTACTAAACTGCATATAGAGGTCATTCTTTGAAGATATATGGATTAAAAAGATTACTATGGTGTAGCAAGCTTCTGACTAGTTACCAGTAGAAATATAAAATCTTGATGACCACATTAGATTTTCATGGAAAATATCTTGTTTCCATAAGAACTTACTCTTAAATGGAATTGGATACGTCATTAAATACGCAAAATACATTTGATTTAAGAGAAAGTACTTTTGAATTTCCACAAAGAATCAAAACAAGAATTATATTTTCCAATTGTTGGTTGCAGGCAGCCTGGGAGTATTGTGAAGTTGTCTTGCAAAGGCATTATGGATGAGGACTACGAACAACATTATCAATTCACATCACTAGGAAGAAACTGGAACCCTGAAAAAATAATTGTGCACAAAATGTCTGCTGCCAAGCCAATTCTGACCATTATTTGAAAGTATACAACAGAGGAACAATGGAGGAGGACTAACAAGCACCTGTCAATGTAAAATTAAAATTAATTTATAATAGCAAGGAGTTGACATGGAATACATTTTTCTTTTTTAACATTCTTTGAGACCCTGTGGTAAACTTTCCTTCCTCATCTTCCTCAATCTATGTGCTGCCTTCACATAATTCTCCTCCAACACCTCTCCTGCATTGTCCAGTTGGGTGGAACTGCCCTTGCTTTGTTCCATTCTTATCTCTCAAATCGCAGCTCGAGGATATCACCAGCAATCGCTCCCCTTCCCACTCCCACTATTATTTCTTGTGTCCCCAAGGATCTATCCTTGGCCCCCTCCTATTTCTCTTCTACATGCTAACCTTTGACGATATCACCTGAAAGCACAATATCAGGTTCCACATGTGGGCTGACAACACTCAAATCTAACTCACCATCACCTCTCTGGAGCCCTCCGCGCTCTCTGATTTGTCAGATTGTTTGTCTAACATCCAATACTGGATGAGCTGACATTTCCTCCAACTAAACATTAGAAAGACTGAAGCCATTGTTTTTGGTCGCACCCCAAACTTCATCTCCTGGCCACTATTTCCAACCCTGGCAACTGTCTGATGCTGAACCAGATCCTACTCAACTTTGCTGTTGTGCTTGACCCCAAGATGAGCTTCAAACCGACATATCTGCTCCATCGCTAAGACTGCCTGCTTCCATCTTTGCAATATCGCCCAACTCCGACTCTGCCTCAGCTCATCTGCTGCTCAGACATTCCTGCATGTCTTTATTAACTCTAAACTTTACCTCTCCTGGCTGTTCCTTCTATCTTCCACCCTACATTAAGTAGTTTTCATTGAAAACTCAGCTACCCATACCTTAACATGTCTCAAATAAAAGCAAAATACTGCGGATGCTGGAAATCTGAAATAAAAACAAGAAATGCTGGAACCACTCAGCAGGTCTGGCAGCATCTGTGGAAAGAGAAGCAGAGTTAACGTTTCGGGTCAAACTAGGCCAAAACTAACCCAAAACATTAACTCTGCTTCTCTTTCCACAGATGCTGCCAGACCTGCTGAGTGGTTCCAGCATTTCTTGTTTTTATTCCTTAACATGTCTCGTTCACCCATCACTGCTGACCTACACAGTCTCCCGGTTCGACGACTCCTCAATTTTAAAATTCTCATCTTTGTTTTCAAGTCCCTCCATGGCCTTTCCCCTATCTCCGTAGACTCCCTTTAGCCTTACAAGTCTTCGTGATCTCTGTACTCTTACAATTCTGTTTTCTTGTGCATCCCCAATTTTAATCACTTCACCATTGGCCGTCATGCTTTCAGCTACTTTGGCCTTGAGGTCTGGAATTCACTCCCTAAAACCTCTCCGTCTCTCTTCCTTTGCTCCTTAAAACCTACCTCTTTGACCAAGCTTTTGTTCAGCTGTCCTGTTAAAAATGTTTTCATTGGTAGCACTCTTGTTAAGCGCCTTGGGATATTTTGTTACATTAAAGGCACTATATAAATTGAAACTGCTGACATATTTATGAAGTGACTAGACCTGACTGAATAACACACAAGTTGTGAAGCCACAGCATGTTATGGCAAACTGAATGCAGTAAATTCCCATTGTGTTTTCAATTTATTGAGTTATTTCTATTGACGTCTGTTTAACAATAACTATGACAATGAGCAGGGGAGAATGTGAATGGACAGAAGAGATATAATTATTCTAAACAGAGAACATAAAAATATCATAAGAATAGGAGGAGGACTAGGCTATTTGGCTCTGATTGACCTTCTACCTCAACTTCACCTTCCCACATTATCCCTTCATTCCTTTATTTCCTTTGTATTCAAAAGTCTATTGCTCTCTGTCTTGAATATGTTCACTGACTGAACCCTCTGGGGTAGAGAATTCTAAAGATCCATAACCCTTTAAGGGAAGAATTTTCTTCTCAACTTAATGGCTGACCACTTATTGTAAGACTATAACAATTAGTTCCAGGCTCCCCAGCCAGGGCAAACATCCTCCTGCTATTTACCTTATCAAATCCCTTAAGAATTTTTATGTTTCAATGAGATCATCTCTCATTCTTCTAAATTCAAGGGAATATAGGCCTAGTCTACTCAATCTCTCTTCATAGGATAATCCCTTCTTCCCACGAACCAATCTCGTGAACCTTGTTGCTCTACCTCCAAGGCTAGTATATCCTTGCTAAGGTCAGGAGACCAAAACGGTACACAGAACCCAAAGTGTTCTCTCCCCAAGGCCCTATACAATTGCAGTAAGACTTCTTCACTCATATACACCAATCTCTTTGCAATAAAAGCTAACATACCATTTGTTTTCCTAATGGCTTGCGGTACCTGCATGTTAGCTTTCTGTGATTTATGTACAAGGTCCTTCTGAATACCAATATTTCCCAGTCTCTCACCATTTAAAAAATATTCTGCTTTCCTATTTTTCATTCTAAAGTGGATAGCTTCTCATTTCCCCACATCATATTCCATCTGCCATGTTCTTTCCCACTCACTTTAACCTGTCTATATGGCTTTGCAGCCTCTTTGCATCCTCCTCACCGCTTACGTTCCCACCTAACTTTGTATCAGCAGCGAACTTGGATATGTTACACTCGGGCCCCTCATCAAAGTCATTAATGTAGATTGTGAATAGTTGAGGCCCAAGCATTGATTCTAGTAGTATCTCATGAGTTACAGCCTGCCAACCCAAAATGGCCTGCTTATCCCCACTTTTTGTTTTCTGTCTGTTAACCACACCTCAATCCATGCTAATACATTAACCCCAATTCCATGAGGCCTAATTTTGTGTAATAAATTTGTGTGGCACCTTATCAAATGTTTTTTTCAAAATCAAAATACATTACATCCACTGGTTCCCCCTTATCTACCCTGCAAGTTACAACCTCAAAAGAACTCTATCAAATTTATCAAACATGATTTCCCTTTCATAAATCCACAGTAACCAGTAACATATTAAGATTCTCTAAGTGCTCTGTTCTCATCCCTAAAAATAGATTCTAGCATTTTCCCAACTATTATCAGGCTAACTGGCCTATCGTTTCTTGCTTTCTCTCTCCCTCCTTTCTTGAATAGCAGCTTTATGTTTGCTATCTTCAAATCTACGAGAACCTTTTTAGAATCTAGTGAATTCTGGAAGATCGAAACCAATACATTCAAACCCTCACATGCAGACCATCAGGTCCAGGGGATTAGATGACTTTGAATCTCTTTAATTTCTCTGGTACTATTTCTTTACTACTAATAATAATTTCCTAAGTTCCCCATTTCCACCAGACCCTTAGGTTCCCACTATTTCTGGAATTTGTTTGTGTTTTCTACTATTAAGACAGATACAAAGGGCTGTACTTTATGGAGGTGGCAAAGATTTCACTGCCAGGACCAAAAGTGGGGGTTGGGGAGGGAGGGTGTGGACAAGGGGCTGCATCTTGTCAGTGGCTTCCAATTAAGACTGATCTAGAAAACTATCCTGTCTATATTCCATGAACTTGTCCTCTACACTCCTACTGCAAATGTGATTTGCCCAGTTGATATGAACATTCAAGTCCCCTATCATTACTGCATTACCCTTTTTACATGTACCTCTAATTTCCTGATTTATACCATGCCCTACAATACAACAATTGTTGGGGTCTTATAAACTACTCCCACCAACGTTTTCTGTCCCTTTTTGTTTCTCAGCTCCACCCAAATGGATTGTACATCCTGAATTTCTGAGCTAAAATCCTTTCTCTCCATTGCTTTAATCCCATGCTTTATTATCAGCGTTACCACAAAAGGTCACAGACCTGAAACGTTGACTCTGTTTCTCTCTCCACAAATGCTGCCTGGCCTGCTGAGTATTTTAGGCATTGTCTGTTTTTTTTCCCATTAATACATATCTCTGTTATTAATTTTTTGTTGTAAATGTGTTGCAAATTTAAAAACAGTGCCTTTAGCTTTATTTTATTTCTATTCTTCCTTGATATTACTTTGAAGCCCTTTGAAGCTGAGGGCAATACACTTGTGGAAAGAATGGATTGTACCTTCGGATTAATATATTTAAAATCATCTATTTTGTTTTCACTGCTATTATCCAGTTGATATGAAACATTGTAACTTGTAGATTTGATGCCAAAATGTTTCACTGGGGCTTAGAAAAATCTAGCATCATAGGAGGATTTCCATGCAGCTCGAGATTGTAGTGTTCATTATTTACAAAGTACTCAACCTTGATAAAATCTTGACCTAGTTAAGTGCAGGTTATTAAAATGACAGCTACTTCAACCACATCCACATCTGGGATAAGAGAAGGATTTGCTGTATCATCCATTTTTTTATTCATTCATGGGATGTGACATTGCTGGCAAGGTCAGCATTTGTTGCACTTCCCTGATTGCCCTTGAGAAGATGGTGCTGAGCCACCTTCTTTAATTACTGTAGTCCGTCCAGTGCAGGTACGCCCGCAGTGCAGTTAGGGAGGGAGTTGCAGGACTTTGACCCTATGACACTGAAGGAATGGCAAAAGAGTACCGTTAGGATGGTGTGTGACTCAGAGGGGAACTTGCTGGTGGTGGACTTCCCACACGTCTAATACCTTTGTTCTTCTGGGTAGTAGTGGTTGTAGGTTTGGGAGGTGCTGTCGAACGAGCCTTGGCGAGTTGCACACTGCTGCCACTGTATGCCAGTGGTGGAGGAAATGAAGGTTTAAGGTGGTGGATGGGGTGCTGATTAACTAGGTTCCTTTGTCCTGGATGGTGTCGAGTTCTTGAGTGTTGGAGCTGTATTCATTCAGGCAAGTGGAGAGTATTCCATCACACTCCTGACTTGCGCCTTGTAGATGGTGGACAGACTTTGGGGAGTCAGAAGCTGAGTTACTCGCTGCCGAATTCCCAGCCTCTGACCTGCTCTTGTAGCCATGGTATTTATATCACAGAATCGTTACAGCGCAGAAGGAGGCCATTCAGCCCATCGTGTCCGCACTGGCTCTCTGAAAGAGCAATTCCCTCAGTTCCATTCCCCTGCCTTCTCCCCATAGCCCTACACATTCTTCCTTTTCATAGAACTGTCTAATTCCCTTTTGAATGCTTTAATTGAACCTGCCTCCACCACGTTCTCTGGCAGTGCATTCCACACCTTAACCACTCGCTGCGTGAAAAAGTATTTTCTCATGTCACTTTTGCTTCTCTTACCCATTACTTTAAATCTGTGCCCTCGTGTTCTTGATCCTTTCACGAGTGGGAACAGTTTCTCTTTATCTACTCAGTCCAGACCCCTCATGATTTTAAATACCTCTATCAAATCTCCTCTCAGCCTTCTCTTCTCCAAGGAAAACAGTCCTAACTTCTCCAATCTATCTTCATAACTGAAATTCCTCATGCCTGCAACCAATCTCGTGAATCTTTTCTGTACTCTCTCCAATGCCCTTACGTCTTTCCTGAAGTGCGGCGCCCAGAATTGGACGCAATACTCCAGCTGAGGCCAAACTAGTGTCTTATACAAGTTCAACATAACTTCCTTGCTCTTCTATTCTATGCCCCTATTAATAAATCCCAGGATACTGTATGCTTTATAACCGTTCTCTCAACCTGTCCTGCCACCTTCAATGACTTATGCACATATACACCTAGCTCCCTCTGCTCCTGCACCCCCTTTAGAAACGTACACTTTATTCTATATTGTCTCTCCATGTTCTTCCATATAGCTGGTCCAGTGAAGTGTCTGGTCAATGGTAACCCCCAAGAAGTTGATGGTGGCAGATTCTGCTATAGGAATGCTATTAAACATCATGGGTAGATGGTTAGATTCTCTCTTGTTGTAAATGATTACTGCCTGACAATTCTGTGGCACAAATTTTACTTTCCACTTATCAGCCCAAGCCTGAATGTTGTCCAGGTCTTCTGCATATGGGTACAGACTGCTTCATTATCTGAGGAGTTCCGAATGGTCCTGAGCACTGTGGAATCATCAGCAAACATCCCCACTTCCAACCTTATGTTGGAGGGAAGGTCATTGATGAAGCAGCTGAAGCTAGTGGGGCCTAGGATACTACTCTGAGGAACTCCTACAGTGATGTCCTGGGGCTGAGATGATTTGCCTGCAACAACCACAACCATCTTCCTTTGCGCTAGGTATGACTCCAACCAGTGGAGAGTTTTCCTCCTGATTCCCATTGACTTCAATTTCATTTGGACTCCTTGATGCCACACTCGGTCAAATGCTGCCTTGATGTCAAGGGCAGTCACTCTCACCTCACCTTTGGAATTCAGCTCTTTTGTCCATGTTTGGACCAAAGCTGTGATGAGGTGAGGAGCTGAGTGGTCCTGGTGGAACCCAAACTAAGCATCGATGAGCAGGTTATTGCTGAGGAAGAGTTGCTTGATACCACTGTCAATGACACCTTCCATCATTTTGCTGAGAGTAGAGTGATGGAGCGGTAATTGGCTGGAATGGGTTTGTCCTGCTTTTTATGAACAAGTCATACCTGGATGATTTTTCACATCGGGTAGATGCCAGTGTTGTAGCTGTACTGGAACAGCTTGGCTAGAAGTGCGGCTTGTTCTGCCTTACTAGTCCAGTAACATAACCACTATGCTACTGTCCCCTGTCCACAAACACATGTTTTTCAGCAAGAATAGGTCCTACAAATATGAAGTGCAAGACTTGATAATGTCCTTGAGTTTTGATGAAACCCACATAAATGATTTTCCATTCCCAGTCCTTGGCTAGACCCTCGATGCAGTTAAAGGTGATCTTGAATTGAAAAGGATTGAAAAACAGCGACGAGGTATTCAACACCTTTGCCATGGATCTAATGTGTTTCTTTTTCTTTTAATTTAATTTTTAAAAACTCTGCTTCACACCCACCTGTACCAATGTACAACCGAAATTGAGGCCAGGGACTGGCCCGGCAGAGTGTGATGGTTCACAAGTCCTGGCTCGGTTTCCTACTGATCATGTGGCATCGGCTCGGTGTCATAGAGAGATACAGTACTGAAACAGGCCCTTCGGCCCACTGAGTCTGTGCCGACCAACTACCACCCATTTATATTAATCCTACATTAATCCCATATTCCCTATCACATCCTACCACCTACCTACACTAGGGGCAATTTACAATAGCCAATTTTACCTATCAACCTGTAAGTCTTTGGCTGTGGGAAGAAACCGGAGCACCTGGCGAAAACCCACGCGGTCACAGGGAGAACTTGCAAACTCCGCACAGGCAGTACCCAGAACTGAACCCGGGTCGCTGGAGCTCTGAGGTTGCGATGCTAACCACTGCACCACTGTGCTGCCCACCACTGCGCCACTGTGCTGCCCAGTTTTTTTTCAGATTTTTTTCAGCTTTGTTGGCCAGTAAATACAGGAAACCTTGAAAGCTTGGCCCAGCCGATTTGTGCTCAGACACCACACTGGATGACCCACAGAGACTGCAGCGGGCTTATCTTCTCAGCAATGAGTCTGCCGTACTCCAGATAGTTTCAACTGTCACAATGGGTGCCATCTTATATTTCAAGTCTCCCAAAAATATATTCTTGATCCTCTCCTTTTCCTCATTTATGTACTGGTATTTATTATATTATGTGTATGAGAAGTGTGACGATGAAAAATTATGGACTAGAACTGAAGAGTTATAAAAATTGACTTTGTCTTTTAAAAAATGGACCTTTCTTTTTTTTTAAATGAACAATGTGCGCCAAAAAGACCACCGAAGGTTAAAGGACTCGGCCTTTGTACATTCAAACTATTTGACAGGGACAAAGGAATACCTTCAAACCCATGAGGTGTCAATTGCACCCATCCTACACCCATCCCTGAAACCTTCCCAAATTGAATGGGTTCTTCTGAAACAAAGTAGGCGTGAAGTAAAAATATCATAACCAGATTATTCTCATCCTGGGCCATTGTGTGATCACCAAGGGGGAGAGGCCATCTCCTACCAGAAGATGATTTGTCAAACGTTTTACCTTGAAAGGGCAGCCCTCAAAGAGACAGAGACACATCCAGAAAGAAGCATGCAAGAAGCTTGCTTCCAGTTAAAGGGGCTGAGAAAATCCAGCCAGCCAGATGGGGCGCACCCTGCTTTAGAATTCTACATTTACACTTACACAGCAGTGAATCAGAAGTGATCCACTGCCTCAAACTGAACTTTCAACCAAGGGAGAAGCCTACAAACAGCTCAGCCCTGCAGCCAATGAGAATTTGACTTCCAAGAGAAGTTCCAGGTTTATCATGACCCCCAGAAACCGTCCCCCCTCTTATCATTGCTTACCCCTTTTCCTCTTTACCTGTCTCTGCTTGTGTGTTGTGTGTGTGTGTATGTGTATGTGTATGTGTATGTGTGTGGCGTGTGTGTGTGTGTGTGTGTGTGTGTGTGTGTGTGAGAGAGAGAGAGCGCATGCATGAGTGGATGCAGCTGTGACAATTTTGGGTGAAGGCGTATTATCAATAAATAATTGATTTTCTGTCTTAAACCCACAAGAAAACAAGTCGCTGTTTATTTGAAAGAAAACACAAGGGGGTGAAACCCTAACAACAAAACACACTTGCTGCAGTCAGGTA
This sequence comes from Heterodontus francisci, assembly GCF_036365525.1. Lineage (NCBI taxonomy): Eukaryota > Metazoa > Chordata > Chondrichthyes > Heterodontiformes > Heterodontidae > Heterodontus > Heterodontus francisci. The sequence goes on from NC_090374.1 coordinate 195,358,910, forward strand.
GGAGTTGAACAATGGGAACCACCCATTCCCCTCACCACGTGGCCATAACAGTCAACTGCTTCCAGAGTCACAGCACAAGCTTCCATAGTTTTGCAGATGACACCAGCTTTACCTGTCCACCCAGAGGATGGGAATGTTTGCAATGGGTTAGACATGGAGACAATTAAGGCTGATTATCACAATAATTTTAAGAAGGAGTTGGACTGGCAATGATTTGAGGGATTTAAGTAATGAGCTTGCACATTGTCTACAGACTTCAAAAACAGTCAGAAAATGGTCTTTTCTGGGCTTGTACATTCCTATTATTCCTCGCTTTTTAGAATATAACTCATCTATCATAAATTTGCTATATAAGTTTTGTGCAGCTGTTTGAAGCAGAAACGGTGGCATGGAGGGATAGGGAATTGCGTCGGAAGTGCCCGGCAGGAAGTACGGCGTTGTGACATTGGTTCCTGATTTAGTCAGCAACTGGAAAGCACCAAGGCGACATTGCCACCCCGACGTTATAGGAATCTTTTTAAATTGTTGAGCAGTTAATAGTAATGCATTTGCATCTCATTCACACCGATTTAATGGTGGGCTTGTGATTTAATGGATGGTGAGCTGCACTCACATGCTTTCAGTTTCACGAGGCTTCAGTGTCACAATGGGTAGGCAGCCATGAAGAGTGCTGTGCAAGGAAAGAGGGGGTGTGGAGGCCATTGCTCGACTGTAGTGCTGTGCGCTTTGCAAGGGTGGTCAGGGTCTGGCGGCTTTGCCAGGCAGGGCCAGGATCCCGGGCTCTCTGCAAGGGGGTTCGGTGTATAGGGATCTCTGCAAGGGGGAGGTCAAGATCTCAGGGTCTCTGTAGGGGGGCTTGAGGTCTGGAGGTCCCTTCAAGGGGCAGTTGAGGTCTGGGAGCCTCTGCAAGGGGGATCAGGATCTCAGGGACTCTGCAAGAGGGAATTCGAGTCTGGGGGTATCTACAAGGGGGGTTGCGAACTCAGGGGGTCTGCAACAAGGTTCCTTGGCTTGGCATGGCTATATTGGGTGACCAAACTGTTGGGTGAGATGTGTGGTTGCACACACTGTTGGATGAGAGGGATGGCCATCAGCAAGGCTGAGCACCGAGAGCCATCAGGGAGAAGTTGCAAAAACTCAGTTCACAGGGCAGGATTGTCTCTGTATTGACAGTACCTTGTAGGCCCACTGGTACCTGGCATGGGTCACATGCACCCTTTATTTTCCGACCCCCATGGTGTGATGTGACACCTCCGATGGAGGGACAGCCAAGTGGCAGCTGTGCCTGGCTCTGAAGCTCCACGACAGGAGCAGCAGCAGCCCGCCATATCATGAAGGACCCACCTGTGCCAGAGAGTGTACTGGACTTGAAATCAGCTACTTCCAAATGTCCGAGCGGCATTACCAGAGAAGCCGATGCTTCTCCAGGGAGGCCATTACCAACTCATGTACCCTGCTGCAGGACATGTTGCGACCTATGGGATTTGGGGTCACCCTATGTCAGTGGCCCTGAAGATCACAACGGCACTAAACATTTATGTGTCTGGATCATTCCAAGGATCCACCGAGGAAATATGTGGGGTGTCATAGGCAGCAGCCCACCACGGCATTAAGAAGGTGACCAATGCCCTGTTCAAGAGGGCTAGTGACTACGTATGCTACTGGATCGACCCTGCCAGGCCAAGAGGGCTACGAGATTTGGGGCCATCACAGGATTTCCCTGGGTGCAAGGTGTAATAGATTGCATTGCATGTGGCCACCAAGGCTCCCATGGACCAGCCAACCGCTTTCATCAACAAGAAGGGCTTCCATTCCATCAACATACAACTGGTCTGTGATGACCGAAAGCGTTTCCTTCAGGTCTGTGCCCACTTCCCGGGAAGTAGTCATGACTCCTACATACTTAGACAGTCCCAGGAGCCAGAGCTTTTGAGGCCTCCCACTTGCCTTCAAGGATAAATTCTCAGGGCCAACGGTTACCCATTGAAGATTTGGGTATTCACGCCTGTGAGGAACCCTTGCAATGCAGTGGAAGAGAGGTACAGATTGCCACAGATGCACCCAAGCAACCATTGGGCTGATAAAGATGAGATTCCACTGCCTAGATCAATCTGTTGGAGCCCTGCAGTATGTCCCTTGAGGGTCTCATGTATCGTTGTGGTCTGCTGTGCTCTGCATAATCAAGCACTGCAAAGGGGGGAGGTCTGGCATCTTGATGAGATGCTTGAGCGACACTCCTCTGCCGATGAGGACAACACGGAGGAGGGAGATGAGCAGGCAGCACTGGATGTTGAAGCTCTTGCACTGGAGGCCAGGCAGATTAAGCCATGTGCCAAGGAGGCAAAAGACAATCTCATAATTACCAACTTCCAGCCACACTGTCACTCACAGAGAATCCAATGATGACTCATTTCAATGCATGTAGTCCATTGCCTCCTTCTCATTTGTGTTCCATGCCTTGCGCCCAGCTTAAACACATGCGAGTGCCCAATGAAGATCATATTTAAGTGAGGGCTTACACTGGCATGCCACTAAGGGGGAAGGGTGAAGTCAGCAGCTCACAGTTAATACATGATAGAATAATCACTTTTACACAACGAATGTTAATGGCTTGAACAAAGGAATTACATATGACGCATCACATCTCAGATAGCAAACACCTGTGAACGACCAAGTGTGTCGAGGTGCTTTTCTTTTTATGTTTGCGAGTGCTTCTTCGAGGTGTGACCCCATCACTAGCAACTGGACTGGAGGCAGGCTGCTGATCAGGTTGCCCCTTAGCCTGTGATGATTTTGGCGGGTATCCTCTGGCTGCCTGAGGCTTGGAAGGTGCTGGCTGCATGAGGGTTTCCTGCATGGTGCAGATTTCTCCTCATGCACCGTGGCTGCTAGAGCTGGGCTCACTCGCAGAAAAGCTGAGGAGCTGGTGTTTACACTCGGAGTGCCCTGAGTGGAGCCCTCAGCTGTGGGCAGCCTCTCCTCCTCCCTTTCAAAGCTCACTTGAACCTCCCTCCTGACCAGAGAAGGATGAGGAGCTGGAGAAGCACCTCATCCTGCTCTCATCTTGTCACTGCTGCATTAAACTCATGGCCATGGTGATAGTGTGCAGGTCTGTGCGCATTTATGGGATCTGGCTCTTCATGAAGGTCATCAACCTTTCAATGGAGGAAGCCATGTGTTCACACATCTGAAACACGGCAGCACTCATGGCATGGATGGACCCCTTCCATTGTCCACTCATGGCTGTGCATTGCCTCTGGCATCACAGGGCGGCACAGTGGCGCAGTGGTTAGCACTGCAGCCTCACAGCTCCAGGGACCCAGGTTCGATTCTGGGTACTGCCTGTGTGGAGTTTGCAAGTTCTCCCTGTGTCTGCGTGGGTTTTCTCCGGGCGCTCCGGTTTCCTCCCACAAGCCAAAAGACTTGCAGGTTGGTAGGTAAATTGGCCATTATAAATTGTCACTAGTATAGGTAGGAATATGGGATTAGTGTAGGATTAGTATAAAAGGGTGGTTGATGGTCAGCACAGACTCAGTGGGCTGAAGGGCCTGTTTCAGTGCTGTATCTCTAATCTAATCTAATCTAATCACCACCAGATGTTGCCTTACCTCTCTCTACAATGTTTTTATCAATTCATTCATGGGATGTAGCCATCGCTGGCTAGGCCAGTATTTGTGCCCATCCCTAATTGCTCTTAAACTGAGTGGCTCCATTTCAGAGGGCATTTAAGAGTCAACCAGATTGCTGCGGGTCTGGAGTCACTTTTCTTTTTATCCACACATGGGCCAGACCAGGTAAGGACAGCAGATTTCCTTTCCGAAACAACATTAGAACCAGATGGGTTTTTACAACATTCGACAATGGCACCATTAGACTAGCTCTTTTTTAGTTTTTTTAATAGCCTGCCCTGTGCTGTTGACACCAGAGGCTCATCATCCTGCAGATGCCGACCTACGAGAGAACACAAACGTGTGGGTTAGGCTATGCAGTACTTGTCATACTAAACATGGGTTGTGGGTCTCCAGAAATGAACTGCATGTCGATGGAAGACAATCCTCTCTATTTTCCAGGAGAATTCAGTCTCTTCATCAGATATGGGCGTGGCCTCCCTGGGTTCACGCCAATTCTAACGCCTCTTTCTCAGCTGCGGAGAGAGGCTGAGCATTTGGGATGCCTCCGCCAATTCAGGCTGCCTCCCTCCTGTTGTGGGCCCTCTTGTCCTGCAAGCGGAAAGATGAAGACAGTCCAACTATGGTGAGAGATCAACATGACAGTTCTGCTAGTGTCAGCCCCTCGTCCCCTACTGGGGTATCTCTTATAGCTCATGCTGCTCCCCACTCTCTGGGGAGTTAATGGGGGTGAGCCATGAAAGAAGATGGCCTGTGGCTGAGATGCAGCCAAGCATCTGTCAGGATGAGGTGACGCCTAGCCCCTGCTGCTAGCGCAGTTGTAGTGCCTCCCTCGCCATGTCCTGCTTCCTCCTGCGTAGCCACTTGCTATCCCCAAAAGAGAGAGTGGTGGAGCAGTCACCTTGGGAGAGCGAAGAAGGTTGTTGACCCTCTTGCGACACTGGACCCAGTTGTGTTGAGTGACCCCACAGCTGCTGACCTCTGCGATCTCCAGCCAGGTTTGCTTGGTCAGGCGGGAGCACCTCTTCTTGCCATCGCTGGGGAAAAGGACCGCCCACCTTTCCCTTCCAGCCTGGAGGAGAGCCTCCAGGGAGACCCCAGGGGGTCAGCAGCTCAGCGGCTCAGCAGCAGAGGTCCCCAGTCAGGGGGGCAGCAGTTCAGCAGCACAGGGTCTCCAGGCAAGGGGGCAGCAGCACAGGGTCTCCAGGCAGGGGGGCAGCAGCACAGGGTCTCCAGGCAGGGGGGCAGCAGCTCAGCAGCAGCAACGGCAAAACTTCCAATAAAGGCAAAGCAGCAGTCCAGTCAGTAAGTAGGAAGCAGCAGTTTAAGAAGGGCTGGCATTCATTTAAAGATAGCATCAGCACCTGTGTGGTCTCTGCTGTTGATGCTTTTGGCACCTCATCACCCATCCCCAGCATGATTGGCCAGGCCCCATGCCTCCATTATGATAACTGGCTGCCCACTGTGTGACTGCAGTGGGCTGGGCACATACGTGACGAGCGGCGATGGCGACCACTTCTGGGTCCAGCACCGGGACCCACAATGGATTCACTAAATTCTGCCCCTTATTTGAACATCGCCACTATGACACACAGTCACTCCATGATGCGCCCAATAGCTCAAAATTTTCATATCTATATCTACTGCAGCACTGTTCAGATAGAGGTACAGCTTGAGGGTATTGCCAACATTCCGAACCTTTCTCCTGGGTAGCAGTACGTTTTCTGCCCTTGCTTCAGTTTTTCAGTTTCACCTCCTTTTATCTTTAAGTAAATGATCCATGAAACGTCTCAGAATGTTTTTCTCTCTAATCAATTCTTCAGACTGTTCCTGCTAATTCCCCCAAGCCACATAAACTAGTTTCCATCCTCTTCGGCTTCCTGCTGTCTCATAAAATACTTTTCATACCATTATTACCTGTTTGTCAGCTTTTCCGACTGTCTTTGGCAGTCTGCCAGGTTTGGCTCTCTTCAAAAATCAATTTTGCAGGCTGTTTCCCCCAGCAAGCTTCAATACCTGCAGCTGCGCACTTCTATCAATGGACAGTGCCTCAAAAGCTCCAGAAGATGTACATCTCCAGATCTACGTCCTCAGCACTATGAATGCACTCTGAAGGAAGTTTGTACAGTCATGATTTATCATGCTACAGCAGCTCTACTGGTTAGTAACATTTATGAGTTTGATTTATGATCAAGTGCCAGTGATTTGGTCAGGTGATTGTAGCTGGCTGCACATCGTACCACCTGTCTTTAGAGATTGCCTTGACACTGGCAGCGAACTTCCTTGGACTTGTTCCGTCACCCTTAACTTCACTAGAAATGTAAGTGGGGCTTCCGCTGCACAAGCAAAATTACAGGGGCAGAGTTCCGTGGAAATTCCCGACCATTACGAGGGTGCACAGAGCCTTGGACACAGTGAAGCATGATTTGCACTTTAGTTGTGCTGGAAAATGGTTGGTAATGGATCAGCTGCCCGCGATACATCCATCCGAATTTTCCTTCCATTCCGACCCCATTGTGTATCTCATGTGCTTTGTGCCTTTCCCAGTTGCTATGGAAGTGCTGAGAGTAAATCTTGGGAGAAATTTAGGAACATTGAATGCTCAACTGAAGTTGTTTTACTGTAGCACAAATATATGTGATATCATAGAGTTACTGGCAAAAATTCATTTAAAATCTGTTATAAAACAGAATAATATTGCCTAATAATTATGCACTCTCTCGTTGCGAATACACAGAACAGTGTGAAATACACATGTAGGACTGGGTTTTAAGAGCTCAATGCGGGCCGCATGCCGAAGGGCCGCCGCGATTTCCTGTGCAGTGACTCATTTAAATAGCCGGGGCGGCCCACCCCCACAATCACATGGAGGGGGTGGGCTGTCCGTCCCCGACAATGGTGTCAGCTGCCTGTGCGCAGGCACTGGCGCCATTTTTAAAGACAGCTCTGCCAGCAAATATGAATTTTTAAAGTGAACCTCCCCCCCAAAATTTACAAAATAAAACTCTAACACCCCTTTCTACCCCTCCAATAAAAATTACAGTATTTGCCATTCCCCCCCCCCACCCCCACAAAACACTTACCTTTGAATTCTGACCCTCCCCCGCCCTAGACTGCACAAAGTTGAAAGTTCACCCCTTCCCACCATTCCCTACATTGATGATGTTTATTTGACCTCATCCCCAGCCTGCACTGAAAATCTTCTCTCCCCGCCGCCCCCCCCCCCCCCCACCAGTGTCACACCTACTTTCCCCAGATGGAAAATTGAAGGCATGAGAGTGCTGGCCGCCACGCTGAACATCACAGTGGGACCGGATGATTGCCGGTACGTATATTTAATTAAATTCGTTTTAATGATTTTAAGTGTGGAAATTGAGGTCCTGTCACCCAGCGGCAGGGGGATCACCATGGAGCCTCACCGCCGCTGGGAGTCTCGGGCCAGGCCCTTCTAGAATCAGCCTCTGAGGTAGGTCTCTGGTAGAACAATCCTTCAGCCCCCCTGCCATGGAGCCTGATGTTGTGGGCTTGGTAAAATCCAGTTCACAATGAATAAACATCACATCAGTAGTTTAATTTTTTTTTTAGCTGGGTATCTTCATGTTAATGAAGCGATAAGGCACATTTTTGAGGTAAATCATGGATCAAAAATAACTGTAGTCCCAAAAGTACGTTTTCCAAGTCACGGCTGTTCTTGAAAAAAGACATGATGAAGGATATTGTTCCTTCTTGTATAAATTTCTTTCTTTTTTAAACGTCAAACTCTCCTTTGTAGCATCTTCAGCCAGAATTGATTAATGAGTAATGAATGCACTGATGAAGGGTACATTCCAAAATATCAAACTCTTTTTTCTCTTTACAGATGCTGACCAACCCATGATGTACCTCCAGCATCTTCTATTTTAATTATTGATTGCAGTGTTTTTTTTTTAATAAGAGCAGAATTTGCTCGAAGTTTCAACTTCCTTCAAGGAACTTCCAACATTTAATGCACAAGGTGATAGAATATACTGCAAAGGACTACATATAACCTATGACCAATTGGGATTTGCGCTGAGTTCACAGGCTTAGATGGACTTGATATATTACCATTTTTTAAAAAAAAAGTGATTTTCTTTGATAATTTTTTGACTTCCAAATCACTTCTGATTAGTTGTGAATGATTATGTCTGAAAGTGTCTGATTATGTCTGAAAATGGACAAATTTGCCCTCTTCTTCCAGGTCTTCCTGTGCCACTTTCAGCTGGTGTATCATTTCCTCTCAACTCTTGCCCCATATAATGGGAAGTCATTTAAATAATGATATTATCACTTAGATCTGTCACAACACTGTCAGTGTGTTAGCCACCTGCCAGACTCACCATTCATCCTGCTGAAATTCCCAGTTTATTCACAGCTTCTTCTTTCTCCCTCATTTCCCTCCAATATTTTTGTGCTCTTTTGTTACCACTGTGTCCCAAATCTTTGTTCACTCTACCTTCTTTTTGGAAGCTTTTCGAAACAATAATGAAGGAAAAAATTAACAAGCCAATTGGATGAGAATAGATCAATAAATCAGAGAGATGGGAAAAGAGATGGGACTAACTAGATTGCTCTACGAAAGTGCCAGCACAAACTCAATGAGCCGAATGGCCTCCTTCTCCTGTACTATTCTATGATTCAGTGTCCGGATGGTCTGTCAGTATCTCAAACGCATTTGATATTTATGCTCCCAAGGTAACTTAAGTTTGAATCCTGTATCTGCCATAAAAAAATTAAGATAACAAGTAAAGATGTAAACAAGTAAGTAAAGATTTGACAAATACTTAAGCCAAATCAACTGAAATAAACTATCCAGTTTTGGATCACTTTTGAGATTTTTGGCTATTTGACTGAGGAGTAATTTCTGGTAATTTCTGTTAAGATATTACCATTAAGCCAAAACTTAGCCCACAATGGGGTAAATTCACAATATACAGATTCTGGGAAAGCAGATCAGAATTAAAAACAAGCATCAGTTTAACACAATGCTTCCGTATGCTACCTTAGCTTAACCATTGCAATGTTTTCCTGGCTGGCCTCCTATCTTACGTCCTTTATCAACTTGAGCTCATCCAAAACTCTGCTGCAGTATCCTAACTTGCTCCAAGTCCTGCTCACCCATCACCCTATGAGCGCAGACCGACATTGGATCCCAGTTTGGCAAAATCTCAATTTTAAAATTCTCAGAATTGATTTCAAATCCCTCCATGGTATCACCCCTCCCTAGCTCTGTAACCTCCACCTGCCCTACAACCCTACGACTTCTACGCATTCCTCCAATTCTGGCCTCTTGCGCATCCCTGATTTTAATTGCTCCACCACTGGCAGCCATGCCTTCAACTGACTCAGCCCGAAGCTCTGGAACTCTCTCCTTAAAATCTCTACATCTTTCTACCTCTCTTCCTTAAAATGATCTTAAAACCTACCTCTTTGACCAAGCTTTTGGTCACCTGTCTATTATCGCCATATGTGGCACAGCATAAAATTTAGTTTCATAATGCTCCATTGAAATACTTTACTCATTGTCGGCATTATATAAATGCAAGTTGTTGTTGTTTTTGAGACAACGGAATGGTTTGTTGGAATAACTTCACTCATGTGAGTTCAGCAAGGGTTAACCACTAGGAATCCACCCTAGGAAGGCATGAGCAAGTTCAACTGTTAGCTTGATTGGCCAGTGCCTGAGCACGGAGTGCTGAGGATGGGTTATAGGTCAAGTCTCTTGTTTCTTTCCCGCGAAGAAAGAAACACAGTCTGCAGAAATCCGATGAGGAAATTGTTCAGAGAAAGTTTAGTCCTTGCTCGTTTGAAAGAATCTGCTGGTCAGAAAAGTATATTTAGCCTGCTAACTGGGCTAGCTAGCATGCCATGCTTTTTCATTTTCTATGTTATGAGAAGCATTTACTAAGTGTATTAAATTTCATTGTCAGCATTATTCTGTTCATTCACATATGCATTTAAAATAAATGAGCTTGTTAATTTACAATTTGATTTTGTCTCACTACAGTGTTCATCAAACCACCTTCTCCAAAATACATGAAATGTTCATTGTGCAAGATTCCATTGTCCAGATCATTTAACTTTGCAATTCATCGCTACAACTCCTGGGGAATTCTATTATATAAATAGATATTGCGTTGTGACAAACTCCTCACCATAAAGCATGTTGGGTCTTATTATTGACAATTATTATCCACAAACTTCGGAATCTTGACCTTGGCTATGGCTGTAAAGTCAAATAGACCATCAAAATTCATCAAAAGCTCATGTAAAAAGAATAGTGACTTTGCCAAGAAAGACTCATGCCAATAGTGAAACTGCCCCATGAGTTACTGCCTTCAAGACAGATTGGGTAAGGAAAGAAACACAAAAAAACATAGTTTAAAAAAATCTGGTCAGATATTGGACTTTAAGGTGGAAAGGCAATGTGCAGAGTTGCATGACGTGGGTTTGATTGACCTATGTAAATAAACAAACACCCAAAGAGGAATTGCTATAACTAAATGAGGTATTTTTACATGAGGAATATCAGGATTTCAAATACCAGAATCTACAAAGTTCCTTACAGTAATTGGATTCATAGCATTTGGTGTTTTAAGATGATTAGCTGTAATCATGCACCATTGTAAGAAACCTATATTGGAATGGAATGGAGTGCACTCAAGATCAATCAATGTCTAAAGCCCCATTGGGTAGTGATATTAACAATTATTTTGGATATCTGCTTCATTGAGGATAAATGTACAAAATACCTTTGTAACATTGAGTATTCTCGCTGTAAAATCTAACATTTTTTCCCCCTTGAATGAATCTTCTAAAGATGAATATGTCCTATTGCCAGTCCCAATGGAGAAGCTGGTGTGCACGATTCAGTGATTGCCTCCCCTAATAGCAGCAGTAAATCAGCACTCCTCTTTGAAGGATCTGGATGTCTATTCCATATTTAAGGGCCCCAGATAGATGGGCCCCCTCCATCCCAAGAGGCTTGTAATATTTTGCAATAACTATCTACAGCTCAGAATCTATCATCTCAGGTAGCACATAGAATAGCTATACGAGCTGTGGCTCAGTAGTTGACACACTTTCCTCTAAGTCAGAAAGTTGTAGCTTCTTGTGCTATGCCAGGCCTTGAGCACAAAAATCAAAGTGGACACTCCTGTGCAATAGTGAGGGAATACTGCACTGTTGGAGGTGTTGTCTTTGGATGAGATGCTAAACTGAGCTGACTGAGACTTCCAAGTAATAGTAACTTCATTCATCTGTGATTATTTTCTCTGCCACAGTTAGATATGAGCACTGCCGACAGATTCGCTGCTCCTCTAAAGCCTCATCATGAAAGCACACTTAGATGGAGCGACTGTGAATGTTCTTGGAAAGTATGGCTTGGTATAGACATCCTACACCAAATTACATAGAATACAAGGCACAGAAACAGGCCTTTCAGTCTATGCCGGTGTTTATTCTACACTCGAGCATCCTTCCGTCTTTCCCGATCAGCATAGCTCTCTATTCCCTTCTCTCTTATCTAGTCTCCCTTTAAATGCACCTATAACAGTGGCTCTCAAACCATTCTGGTTGAAGGATCCAGTTTCAAATGGATTAGTAATCATGGACTCTTATAAAATTTCTTTCCACTTTTATATCTCTGAATATAACGTTCATCAGTGTCTTGTTAAAAGGACTTGCATGAAATTTTGCCAGGGCTGTTCCCTATAGTGAACACTGATTATGAACTACTCACTGCACAGCAGCTGAGCTTTCAAGGATTTTCCGACACTCTCTGCTGTTTACCGGCCTGTCTGTGCTTGAATATCGCTGACTGGCTGTCTGGTGTATGGCATTTCTGCCACCAGGACAGCACCAGTAACTGGGACTGCGGCTTTAGTCCAAGTCCAGTCACAGTTCCAGTGGCCATGCATAGTGAACAAAGCTCAGCTTCATTGCCATTCCAGGCCCCTGGACAAGGCTGGCATGGTGGCTCCTTCCTACCCTCCCCCAGCCCCAGCCCTGCTAATCCATTCCAAGCATCTCTCGGACCTCTCATCTGCTCTCTTGGGATTCTCAATTAGTCTGAGGCCCTGCTAACGTTTACCTGTCTGTTTCCAGAGTTGCCTCGGGTCCAGTGCCCACCCAGCAATTGCTTAACAGTGTCTCACTGTGCAAGTACACCATCCCACAGGCCTGACATCAAAATCGCCTGTGCATGAACTATCAGCAAAATTGCGAAAGCGGACAAAGGAAATCAAAGTAACAGCTAACAGCATGTGACCGACCTGCAGCATTGCAGTAATGGGTCCAGTTCACAATATTTTGTGGCCCCTCTGGAAAGTCCCTATGGACCCCAGTTTGAAAACCACTAATCCATGCTACTTACCCCAACCGCTCCCTGTGGTAGTGCGTTCCACATTTTCACCACTCTGAATAAATGCCTTCTAAATTTGCACTGGAGTGCTGACTTGGGTTGCATTAGAGTGCAAAAGTGGAAGTTTGGTGACTGAGGGTAATTAAGGGTTAATTTTATCTTAAGTCTAGTCTGCCTTTTATTTAGCAGATTAACTTAACAGTTGCTGTTTGGGTTGGAGAAAGTGAGTTTTAGACCAGCTTTAAACAGAGTTCACTCAGGCTCTGCTTGCAGCTGCACCTTGTTAATTAGAGAATTGGCTTAAACCAGTTTTCAGGGGCTAGAGTCAGTCAGTATAAAAGTGGGCCATCTTACAGTGCTGACCTTGTTTGCATTAGAGTGCTAAAGTGGAAGTTTGGTGACTGAGGATGTTCGGTGAGGAGGGAGCGAGGAGCTCCTTTCATTTCCTCCCTGTCCTCAGTGAGGGGAGCCGAGAGTTTCCAAAGAGGACAGCTGACTGGTGAGCAAGTCCTGGTGGGTATTTTTCAAATGGGATTGAATTGTAAGTCATTGTTTTAGCAAGACTTAGTTTTTAAAAAAAATAATAGTCTTCTAAAGTTTTAAATTTAAAGGGTTTAGTCATGGCAGGAGAGCTTAAAGCCGTGGTTTGCTCCTTTTGCTGCATGTGGGAATCTGGGAACATTTCCAGTCTCCGGGACCAGCATGTGTGCAGGAAGTGTGCCCAGTTGTAGCTCCTGGAAGCTCGGGTTTCAGAGCTGGAACGGCTGTGAAAGCATCCGCGAGTCTGAGAGCATTGTGGATAGCACGTATAGAGAGGTGGTCACACCGCAGCTGAAAGTACTTGAGGAAGGAAGGGAATGGGTGACCACCAGGCAGTCCAAGAGAAACAGGCAGGTAGTTCAGGAGTCCCCTGGGGTCCCGCTTGCAAATCGGTATTCCATTTTGGAGGCTGATGAGGCTGGTTCCTCTAGGGAGTGCGGACAGAGCCAAGCTTCTGGCACCGCAAGCAGCCTGTCTGTACAGGAAGGGGGAAAAAGAGGAAGAGCAATAGTAACAGGGGATTCTATAGTCAGGGGAACAGTTAGGCACTACTGTGGCCGTCAAAGTGACTCCAGGATGGTGTGTTGCCTCCCTGGTGCCAGGGTCTGGGATGTCACTGAACGGCTGCAGGGCATCCTAAATGGGGAGGGTGATGAGGCAGAGGTCATGGTACATGTTGGTACCAATGACATCGGTAGAAAGAGGGATGAGGTCTTGCATCAAGAATTCAGGGAGTTAGGCAGTAGACAAAAAAGCAGGACCTCTCGGGTTGTAATCTCTGGATTACTCCCAGTGCCACGTGTTAGCGAGTATAGAGATAGGAGAATAGCACAGATGAATGCGTGGCTTAAGAGTTGGTGCAGGAGGGAGGGTTTTAGATTCCTGGACCACTGGGACTGTTTCTGGGGAAGGTGGGACCTGTACAAGTGGGACGGTCTACATCTGAACCAGAGGGGGACTAACATCCTTGCTGGTGGGTTTGCTAGTGCTGTTGGGAGGAGTTTAAACTAATTTGGCAGGGGGAGGGGTTGCAGACTCCTAGCAGAATAGGGACACAGCTAAACACAGGAAAGCCAACAAGTCAGAGGGAATACACTGGAAGTAACTTTCAAGGGAGTAAGACCATGATGGAAGGCCTCTACTATAATGCCAGGAGTATTGCAGGTAAAATGGATGAGTTAAGGGCAAAGATTGACACGTGGAATTGATATATAGTAGCCATCACGGAGACATGGTTGAGGGAAGGGCAGGATTGGCAGCTCAATATCCCGGGATATAGAATCTTCAGGCAAGACAGAGGAGGGGGTAAAAGAGGAGGGGGTAAAAGAGGAGGGAGCATTGCAATATTCGTTAAGAAATCAGTTACTGCAGTAAGGAGAGATGATATCTTAGAGGGGGCATCAAATGAAGCTTTATGGGTAGAGTTCAGGAATAAAAAAGGGACAGCCACATTGCTAGGTGTTTATTATAGACCCCCAGATAGTCAGCGGGAAATTGAGGTGCAAATATGTGCGCAATTTGCAGAGGTGTGCAAAAATAATAAGGTAATTATATTAGGTGATTTCAACTTTCCCAAAATTAATTGGAATAGTCATCATGTTAAGGGCTCAGATGGAGTGGAGTTCTTAAAATGTATACAGGAGAACTTTTTAGCTCAATATGTAGAGGATCCAACAAGGGAGGGTGCAGTGCTGGACCTAATTCTGGGGAATGAAGCCTGACAGGTGGTTGATGTGCTGGTGGGGAAGCATTTTGGTGATAGTGACCATTACATGGTACAATTTAAGCTTGTTATGGAGCAAGAAATAGACAAGTTTCAAAAAAAGGTTTTGAATTGGGGGAGAGTGAATTTTAGTAAAATAAGGCAGGATCTGGCCAAGGTAGACTGGAAAGAGTTATTTGTTGGGAAATCTAAAGAAGAGCAGTGGGGGGCATTCAAAAAGGAAATGGGGAGTTTACAGACCCAACATGTTCCCTCCAGGGTGACAGGTAGGAGCAACAAGCCCAGAGAACTATGGATGACCAGAAACATTCAGGGTACGATGAGAAGGAAAAGAGAGGCTTTTCGCAAATACAAGGAGAGCAAATCAATGGAAGCATTAGTGGAGTACAGAAAGTGTAGGATGGAGCTTAAGGAAGAGGGGATACGAGAAAGCTCTGGCTGGTAAAAGCAAGGAAAATCACAAGATATTCTCTAAGTATATCAATGGGAAGAGGATAATCAGGGAAAGAGTAGGACCCATTAGGGACCAAGGGGGAAATTTGTGGGTGGAGCCAGAGGACATTGGTAGGGCGTTGAACGAATACCTCACATCTGTCTTCACAGAGGATGTAGATATGGAACTTAGAGAGAGAGACTGTGAGGTTCTTGAGCAAATTGTCATAGGGAGTGACAAGGTATTGGAGGTTTTAGAAGGCTTAAAAGTGGACAAATCTCCAAGTCCAGACGATTTGTGTCCCAGGATGCTGTGGGAGGTGAGGGTGGGGATTGCAGGGGCTCTGACCCTAATTTTTAATTCCTTTCTGGCCACGGGGAAGGTGCCAGAGGACTGGAGAACAGCTAATGTGGTCCCACTATTTAAGAAAGGTTGTAGAGATAAGCCAGGGAACTACAGACCAGTGAGTCTCACGTCAGTGGTAGGGAAACTATTGGAGAAAATTCTGAAGGAGAGAATCTATCTCCACTTGGAGAGGCAAAATTTGATTAGGAATAGTCAGCATGGCTTTGTCAGATGGAGGTCATACTTAACAAATTTGATTGAATTTTTTGAGCATGTGACCAGGTGTGCAGATGAGGGTAGTGCAGTTGATGTAGTTTACATGGATTTCAGCAAAGCCTTTGACAAGGTTCCACATGGGAGACTTATCAAGAAAGCAAATGCACATGGGATACAGGGTAACTTGATAAGGTGGATTCAAAATTGGCTTAGCTGTAGGAGACAGAGTGATGACAGACGGCTGTTTTAGTGACTGGAAGTTAGTGTCCAGTGGCGTACCACAGGGATCTGTGCTGGGTCCCCTATCATTTGTCATTTATATAAACGATATAGATGATTATGTGCGGGGTAGGATCAGTAAGGATAAGACACAAAGATTGGCCGAGTGGTTAACAGTGAGGTGGAGTGTCTTAGGTTACAGGAAGATATCGACGGGATGGTCAAATGGGCAGAAAAGTGGCTGATGGAATTTAACCCTGAAAAGTGTGAGGTGATACACTTTGGAAGGAGTAATGTGAGACGGAAGTATTCAATGAATGGCCTGACACTGGGAAATTCCGAGGAACAAAGGGACCTTGGCATGTTTGTCCATAGATCCCTGAAGGCAGAAAGGCAGGTTAATAGGATGGTGAAAAAGGCATATGGGACACTTGCCTTTATCAATCGAGGCATAGATTACAAAAGCAGGGAGGTCATGTTGGCGTTGTATAGAACTTTGGTAAGGCCACTGCTGGAGTACTGTGCAATTCTGATCGCCACATTATAGGAAGGATGTGATTGTACTGGAGGGGGTGCAGAGGCGATTCACCAGGATGTTGCCTGGGATGGAACGTTTGAGCTATGAAGAGAGGTTGGATAGGCTTAGGTTGTTTTCACTAGAGCAGAGAAGACTGAGGGGTGACCTGATCGAGGTGTACACGATTATGAGGGGCATGGACAGGGTGGATCGGGAGCAGCTGTTCCCCTTCGTTGAAGGGTCATTTACGAGGGGTCACAAGTTTAAGGTGAGGAGCGGGAGGTTTAAGGGGGATTTGAGGAAGAACTTTTTTACCCAGAGGGTGTTGACGGTCTGGAGGGTGGTCGAGGCAGGTTGCCTGACATCCTTTAAAAAGTACCTGGATGAGCACTTGGCACGTCATAACATTCAAGGCTATGGGCCAAGTGCTGGCAAATGGGATTAGGTAGACAGGTCAAGTGTCTTTAATGCTTCGGTGCAGACTCGATGGGCCGAAGGGCCTCTTCTGCACTGTATTATTCTGTGAATTCCATACTTGATTGTTGGTGACTATCTAGTTTTGATTTGACCTACCAGTGGAAACATGCTCTGGACAGAATTTTCCCATACCCAAGTGGTGCGAGTGGAGGCTGGTGCGCGGGGGGGGTACGAAATCGTGGAAAGCCATACTGTGATGGCATTTCGTGCATTTCCGGCACCATGAAAGTTTCCCTGGGGCGGGCAGTAATACAGACTGGCTGCCTGGTGTTCGGTGGCAAGTAGCAAATCCACATATATAAGGTGCCAATTAGGGGCCATTTAGAGCACATGTGGGAGTTAATTCCGCCACTCCCCCCCCCCCCCCCCCCACCCCCACCCCACCTCCGGCTGCTTGTGGAGACTATTAGCTTCATGGAGGCGTCCTTCCTACTACAGTCCAGGGTGCCATCGAAGCCGGAGGCGCCATCTCTCAAAGGGCTACTGGCAGCAAAGGTTGCACTCATGGCTCAAACGCTGCCATGAGAGGGGCCTGCTTGCTTGGCTCGTATAAAAAGCATAAATATTTGTTGCACCCCTCCGAGCGTGCCTTCTCTTCTCCTACGTGCCTCACCCACGTCCAACTCTTTTGGCAGGGCTGATGAAGCTTCAAAGCTGCTGGCCCTGTGATTGGGCTGGCAGCTTCGGGAGCCCGCCCACCATCCTTATTTGGGCAGCATGCTCAGAGGCGACCAATCATGAGGCTGCCTCCGGGAAAGTAGCTCCCCTTGTTTGGCTCCTGGCAAGTGTGGCCTCGGGAGCCTCATCTGGTCTGAAGCTCAGTGGCCTGAAGCCTGTAGGAAAATTCTTCCCTCTGTGTCTACTCTATCAAAACCTTTCATAATTTTAGAGACATCTACTGGGTCACCTCTCAGCCTTCTCTTTTGAAGAGAATAGAAACTGAACTGACTCATCCTTTCCTGACAGGTAAAACCTTGCATTTCTGGTTTATCCTTGTAAATCTTTTTGCAGCCTCTCCAGTGCCTATACTTTTTTATAATATGGCAACAAGAATTGTACACAGTACTCCAAGGATAGTCTAACCAAGGTTTGATACAGATTTAGCATAACATCTCTAGTTTTCAATTCTATCCCTCTTGAAATAAACCTGAGTGCTTGGTTTGCTTTTCTCTTTGGCCTTATTAAACTGCGTGACTACTTTTGGTGATTCTTTTCCTTTTTTTCTCAACTCAATATGGATCTTTATTTTTCAAGTAATTTGTGACCTCCTTATTTTTCTTACCAAAATGCAACACTCACTCTTATGTGAGATTTATTTGCCAATTATGTGCACATCCTGCAGGTATATTAATGTCTTCTTGTAATTTGTTACAGTCCTGCTCAGTATTGACTCCCAATTTGGTGTCATCTGCAAATTTAGAAGTTTATTTTTCTTATTCACAATTGTTAACATAAATTGTGAATAACAGTGGTCCCAGCACTGATCCTTGTGGGACCCCACTTTCCACCTTCTGCTGGATAGGTAATGCCAGGATACCGAACCTCAGCTGTGGTATTACATGATTAATCTAGCTTCCCATATAGCATTCTCCTGCACCAGCATATAGATCATGTCAAGTGCAATTCTCATTGGAAAGCCCAATGCACAGTACTCAGAACTTAGCTCCGAAATTGTGTTGAAATGAATTGTTTTCCAAGTTCAATGCAGAATGTCAGGGATGGCCTTCTAAGTGTAACAGTAAAAATATTTGCAATATCTGTACCAAGTCCAAGATATTGCCAGACGTCTCTACAAGCATCTTAGTTGAGCAGTGTTCCTTAAACTAAATACTTTCGCCTTGATAAATAAATCCTGACAAACTGCACACTTTAAACACATTCTCAAGGACAGATGGGAAGACAAAAGTCACGGTATCTCTTCCTAACTCCGTTATTTGAATATGGCTTCCGCTGGGATGATGTACATTTTTTTAGCTCATCCTGAAACTGTACAGAATTTATGCCACATGTGTACACTGGCCATATCAGCAATTTCTGGCCCCACATATATGTGGAACTGCTGGTTTACAACTCTTCCAACTCAGGAATTTTAATATCTAAAATCAGCCCATTGAAGGCATACACTGACAGGCACCTGTAACATATGCTGCCTACTATTTATAAGAGTTGTCTTATAAATATCTTTGAAAGTCTCTGGCCCAGTTTTTCTCCTGCAACTCGGGAGTATTCATTCCGCGTACTGTCTTTGTGAAACTCCCTCCTTTGCAACAGAATTACAAAAATTAAGCTCAGAGGAGAGTCTTGTGGAGGGAATGGTACATTGTGGTAATGTTATTGGACTAGTAATTCAGAGGCACGGACTAATGCTCTAGAGACGTGAGTTCAAATGCCACCAGTTGGAGGAATTTTAATTCAATTAATGAATAAATCTGGAATTTAAAAAAAAGCTTGCCTCAATAATGACGTCATGAAACTACTAGGTTGTGGTAAAAACCTATCTGGTTCCCTAATGTCCTTCAGGGAAGGAAATCTGCCATCCTTACCTGGTCTGGCCCACATGTGACTCCAGGCCCACAGCAATATGTTTGACTCTTAACTTCCCTCTGAAATGCCTTAGCTAGCCACTCAGTTTGTTGTAATAAACTGCTACAGAAAAGTTGAATAAGAATAAAGCGGGATGGACCACCTGGCATCGACCTATGCACTGGAAACAACAAAGGCCTGAAAAATCTTCCTCACTAACATCTGGGGACTTGTGCCAAGATTGAGAGAGATCCCCACAGACAAGTCAAGCAACAGCCTGACATAGTCATACATACCGAGTCATACCTTACAACCAATGTCCCAGACTCCTTCATCACCATCCCTGGGTATGTGCTGTCCCACCAGCAGGACAGACCCAATGGACGGCATAGTGGTATACAGTCAGGAAGAAGTGGCCCTGTGAGTCCTCAACACCAGCTTCTCAAGGGCAATTAGGGATGGGAAATATATGCTAGCCTTGCCAACGATGCTCACATCCAATGAACAGAAGAAAAGGTACTGTCAAGATGGATGTCAGGATATAGAATTATGAAAATTAAAACATCAGCCCTTTACCCCAGCAGCTACTTCTATACATTGAAGAAAACTACACAAATTAGCCAACAGATTTTAATGTGCAATAATAATTTAAGGAACAACTTTATATGCATTACTGAGTTTCTTCATGAGCTCTCTGGTAAATTGGCCAAACATAGCAGCAAAAACAGCATTGTTTGTGGGCTGTTGCACCTGAGGCAATTGTGTAATCTACCAACATCAAAGCTCATTTGTTATCAATCTTTTTAATCTTTGCAACAGATTTCAATTGACAAAATATGCTAGAAGCAAGCTTACATTTAGGATTCTGCATCTCTCTGTGGTCTTAATGCAATATGACAAGAAGCCCAGGCAAACCCAAAAATAGACGGACCAAAATCCTTACTTTCTTCTCCTCTGAGTGTCTTTGTTTTTACAGTTCATTGTGAAGATGAATGGAGCGATTCAAAGTATCAAGTGGGTTGGAAAATGGAGAAGAATTCAGGCAGAAGAAGACATGGAAAAAAAACTCAGTAACAAAGAAAGGCCTAAAGGCCATTTGCCTTTTACAGCTTATAGAATCTTCACTAGGTAAGTCTAATTGATTCACATTGACAGCAGCCTAACCCACAATGGGAATTTATAAAATATGCTGGCTTGGCTGTATGAGAGTAAAAGCCAGAAACTGTTAGCTTCATCTCAGCCATGATTGCTCTCATCAGAGTAATCTCATCCAGCAATCAACAAATAATCGTTTAGTTAATATATTCTCCTGAATAATTCATAAGGGTTCAGAATGAGAGAGCACACTGTGTAATGGAATTGCAAATCGGGATGCTGCAGGCATTGTTCATCACCAAAAGTATGCTCATTATTTCATCTTTGTTTCTGTTAAATGAGTTCGTAAAATGTAGAATGATTTACTACATATAATATCAGCCATGATCACATTGAATGTTGAACAGGCTCGAGGGGCTGAATGGTCCAGCTCCTATATACACATTCTTCAATTAAGCTTCAACAAAGTTCAATTTCATAACTTTTAACAATATAAATAATCTTCCTGCCCAGATCAAATACCCATCTATAACTTATGTAGTTGATAAAATTGTTCCAATATTTGTGAAAATTGGAGCTGTCTAGGTCAGTTAATGTTCATGAAAAGTAAGTTTTGTGTTGTTTAATTATTTATTTTCCTTACTTATGTTTTTATTAGAAAATAGGATGGGCAAAAAGCAGACCAATGATGATGGAGGTCTTTGAATGCTCCAAGGTGTATGCAGACGGTCTAAATATAAGCAGGCTAATTGACGTGGACCATCAGTGCAGGATTAAAGAGTGGTTTTGAAAATAAAACCCCTCAAGGAAAACTAAAAATTAGAGGACACCTTTTTGTATACAAACTTATGGCTATGCAGTACAGACAGTATGAATGAATTCCTTCAGAAAGTGATGACTAAATATCTGGTTAGCAATAGGATTAGGTATTACATATACAGGGATGAATAATATTTCTCAAGATACAAATAGTCCCTGTGCTTTTGGGGTTGGGGAAGAAACAATCTTGCGGACAATAGACTAAGTTGGAAAGTGGAAACATGAGAATAGATTAATACATTGTATTTGTAGCACAGAAACAGGCCACTCATCTCAACAGGTCCATACTGATGTTTATGCTTTACAGAAGCCTCCTCCAGTCTTTCTAACCCCATCAACATAACCTTCTTTTCCTTTCTACATCATATGCTCATCCCCTTAAATACCCTTTAAATGTAACTATTCTACTCACCTCAACTGCTCCTTGTGGGAGCAAATTTCACATTCTAACCACTCTCTGGGTAAAGAAATGTCTCCTAAATTCTTTATTGGATTTATTAGTGACTATCATAGACCTATGGCCCCTAGTTCTAATCTCATCCACAAGTCCACCTTATCAAACCCTTTCATAATCTTAAAGATGTCTTTCAGGTCACCCCTGAGTCTTTGTTTTTCTAGAAAAACACATTATCAGGGAGAATAGAAAATAGGAGCAGGAGTAGGCCATTCAGCCCTTCGGGCTTGCTCCGCCATTCAAAAAAGATCATGGCTGATCGTCTAATTCAGTACCCTGTCCCCGCTTTCTCCCCATATCCCTTGATCCCTTTGGCACTAAGAAATATATCTATCGCCTTCTTGAATATATTTAATGACTTGGTCTCCTGCCTTCGGCAGTAGAGAATTCCATAGGTTCACCACCCTCTGAGTGAAGAAATTTCTCCTCATTTCGGTTCGAAATGGCCTACCCCATATCCTGAGACTGTGACACGGTTCTAGACTCCCCAGCCATCGGGATCATCTTCCCTGCATCTAGCCTGTCTAGTCCTGTTCGAATTTTATAGGTTTCTGTGAGGTCCCCTCTCATTCTTCTAAACTCTAGTGAATATAGGCCTAGTCGACCCAATCTCTCCTCATACATTAATCCTGCCATCCCAGGAATCAGCCTGGTAAATCTTCTTTGCACTCCCTCCACAACAAGAACATCCTTCCTCAGATAAGGAGACCGAAGGAGAATGGTGATTATAAACCTCTAATCACCCATAACACAAATTTAAAAAATGCAAATAACATCTTAAAACTCCGAATGTGGTATAACCTCTCAGTTCTGGTACCTGTTTACTGAATAAGTTTTGCACCTTCGCCAGTGCTTCTATATCCTTTTAATAATGTGGAAACTCGCGGCTGGGTTTTTGTTAGAGGGGTGGAAAACAGGAACCAGCGGCTGAATTTTATGAACCCTCTGGGGTGTGCAGGGTGGTGTGGGGGCCCATAAAATTGTGAGGGAAGGTGGGGGGGTGGGGATGGGCTGGGGGAGTGTGGGGAGTGCTTAGCGCCTTCCCAATACCATTAAATTTTGTCAGGAGCGGGAAAGGTCAAGGATGGCCTTCCTACCCAGATGCCAATTGAGGCCCTTGCATAGACAATTAATGGCCACATAATGGCCCCATCCTGTCGCTGCTGGCATTTTACCAGCCGGGGGCAGGGTAGGGGGGGGGGGGCTGCCGGTTGCTCTGCCACCTGTAGAGACTGCCCAGTAACACCAGGCGGCCTCCGTGTATTCTGGTGGAGGGGGTCCCTGCTGCTTTGGCAATCTGTGATCCACGGAGGGCACCCAGCACAATGGTCAACACTATGCCACCACCCAAGCCCCTACCTTCAACATCCCACCTCCCCCACTACTCGCTGGGGCCTGCCTAACTGGAGGGTGTTACAGTCAAGAGACGAGGGATCGAAGGGCTTCCCTCTCTTCGTTTAACCACAGCAGGTTTAATTCATTCTTAAACTGGATGTACTGGCCAATTCCGTAGGTTTTTGATTACTTACTTGCTATGATCAAAAGAACCACCAATCGGACAGGTTTTTATGATTTAACAAAGAGGTTAACTTTATTGTACCTAAAGTGAACTAATAATATAATAAACAACATGCCAACTTTCACTCTCATACACAAGCAAGAGGCTTACACACAGCATAGCAGACCACAATGATATGCAAGACACTTGGTGGGGCATGCTGAAGTGTTCCACTGGATCTTCAGGCCTGCTCAATGGTCACTCGGGTTGACCTGTGGCAGCTGTTCTACCCCTCCTCTGTGCCTGTGCGTGGGTTCCTCACAAGCATAACCAGTCATGTTCTCAGTGGTTATCCCCTGTCTCGCAGTATCCATCCCTGAAGGCACACAGGGGTCCGTAAAAGCTGTGGCATCATGGCAGCTTCCGGGGAACCTCACACACACCTGAAGGATCCACTTTTGGTGGTCGCAGACCAGTTGAACATTGAGTGAATGGAAGCCCTTTCTGTTGATGAAGGCCACTGGCTGGTCTAAGGGAGCCATAATGGCCATATGCGTGCAATCAATCACACCCTGAACTGGGGGAATCCAGCAACAGCCCCGACCCCAATAGATCTCTCCAACTAACTTCCTGCTCACTGTGGTAATGCACATAGTTGCCGGCCCTCTTAAACATCACATTGGTCATCTCCTTAATGCACCAATGGGCTACAGACTTGGAGATCCCACACATGTCACCAGTGGATCCCCAGAAAGAGCCAGAGGTGTAGACATTGACAGCCACGGTGACATTCAGCACCACTGGCATTGAGTGTCCACCAACCCCCAAGGGTCTCGGGTCATCTTGCAGCATGGCACAGTGATCAGTGACTGCTGTCCTGGAGAGCCGCTGTCTTTGCTGACACTGCCACTCGGACATCTGAAGATAGTGGGTGTCTGAAGGTTGTGGATGGAGTGCAATTAAGCGGGCTGCTTTGTCCTGGATGGTGCCTAGCTTCCTGAGTGCTGTTGGTGCAGCATTCATCCAGACAAGTGGAGAGTATTCCATCACACTCCTGACTTGTGCCGTGTCGATGGTGGACAGGCTTTCGGGAGTCAGGACGAGGGTTACTCACTGCAGAATTCCCAGCCTCTGACCTGCTCTTGTAACCACTGTGTTTATATGGCTGCTCCAGTTCAGTTTCTAGTCAATGGTAACGCCCGGAATGTTGATGGCAGGGGATTCAGTGATGGTAATGCCATTGAATGTCAAGGGGAGATGGTTAGATTCTCTCTGGAAAAATTCAATCAAATTTGTTGGACACAATCTCCCCCGGACAAAGCCATGCTGACTATTCCAGATTAATTCCTGCCCCTCCAAGTGGAGATTAATCCTGTCTCTCAGAATTTTTTCCAATAATTTCCCTACCACTTATGTTAGACTCACCGGCCTGTAATTACCTGGTTTATCCCTGCTACCCTTCTTGTGTGACACGACTGTTACTTGCCACTTAGCATCAGCCCAAGCCTGATTGTTATCCAGGCCTTGCTATACATGGGCTTGGACTGCTTCAGTATCTGAGGAGTTTCAAATGGTACTGAGCAACATACAATCATCAGCAAACATCCCCACTTCTGGTCTTATGACAACAACCAGCATGAGGTCATTAGGTCTCTTGTGGCACTGCTGCCAGGTCAACAGGTCCAGACTCTGGGAGTTGACCTTCCTGGCAATCTGCTTGCACTTCCTTCTGATGATAGTCCTTGAGAGACTTTTGGCTCCTGACACCACCAGCGGACCATGCATCTCTCCTCCTCCCCATCTGCACCACGAATGCCTCCTGTGCCGCATCCATCAGTCTGCATCTCTTGCTGTGCCTTAGTGTTAATTTTTCAACAATTTCTATTGCACCAATCATTTTTTCCACCTTCCCTTTAACAGACAACCTGCCTGTAAGAAAAAGCAAGCTACCTGAGCCACATGATCAGCAAACACCACTGCTGGCACCAACTGTTTTGTGCAAAGCTTGCCAGTAGAATTGCTAAGAAGATACCAGCGCCTAGGAAATTGTGCCACAAAGGGGGGTGGACCAATTTTGTGTCTTACCCACCTTGATCAGAAAAGGTATGGACACGCCAGGAATCGTGGCCCCCATGCCCAGAAATCTGCGCAATGGAATTTCACGCCCTGTGTATTTCATTAAGGTTTCTTCAATCTGATTGATTGAAGAGAGATGCTGTTGCTTGCCCTGCTCAAACACTTCAAAAATCCTCTGTGGGCTAAAAAGGATTTCTAAACACCATAAGCTGCTTTGCAAAATCCTACAAAAATCTGTAGTTAACTGTGAGCATAATGAACGGTGAATGTCATTCCTTCGCCACTGACCGCAAAATCTGGGTCATTACATCCACTGCATTACCCGGGGTGCTCATACTCTCTCGGTAGAACCTTTTTCTTCGTCCTAACTATGTTGTTGGTACCCAAGTGGACCAGAAGAACTGGATCCTTCCCCTCTCACTCCATGTTCCTCTCCAGCCCTGAGGAGTTCTTAACCCTGGCACCGGGTAGGCAACACAGCCTTCGGGACTCGCGATCTCAGCTGCAGAATAAGATATCTATCCCCCTAACTATGCTGTCCCCTACTACAACTACATTCCTTATTACTCCCTCAGGTGAATGGCCCTCTGCACCAGAGTGCTGTGGTAAGCTTGCTCATCCTCCCTGCAGTCCCTGCTCTTGTCTACACAAGCTGCAAGAACATCGAACCTCGTACCTGTTGGACAAGTACAATGGCTGAGGCTCCTCCATTGCTACCTTCTGGATCCCCATACCTGCCTCATTCATAGCCACACCCTCCTGCCCCTGAGCACAGACCAAATCTGAAGTAGCCCAAGGGGTGTGACTGCCTCCTGGAACAAAGTGTCCAGGTAACTTTTCCCCTCTCTGATGCATCTGAAGCTCGGATTCCAGCTCATCAACCCTGAGCCAAAGTTCTTCAAGCTGCAGGCGCCCACTGCAGATGTGGTTGCTGTGGATCAAACTAATGTCCACTAGCTTCCACATACTACAGCTGCAACACATCACCTGTCCTGCCATCTTTATTGTGTATTATTTAACAAATAAGGTTTCAAGCTTAGAAATACCACTCAATGATTATTTGTAGTTTTATTCAGTAGTTAAACTAGTTAAGCTAGAAGTTTAATAGGAAACTTATATCTCCCCAGTACCAATTTAAACTACTGCTGCAGTACAGAGAGAAAAAAGATGCTTAAAGCTCACCAACCAACCCACCCACCTGCTCACCAAATCAATGCTTCTCAGCTTCAGCTCTCAGGTGTCGCTATGTCTTGCTCCCTCTTTCGGATCACTTCTTGTTCGGTAAAAGACCAGAACAGCACCTGCACTCTCACTGCATCAAATTCCCTCATTTACCAAATTCCCGAGTTATATACTCTGTCTCTCAGAACTCAGTCGAGCTGGACATCGTGCAGTAGCAAAACCTTCTGTATTTATACTAGCTGCAATTCCAAAGACCTGAGTCAGGTCCAGCTGACTAGGGAAGCAGTTCGAACTAGCTATTTACTTAACTAACTGTGCAGTTGCCTCGAGGAGGGAGCTTGTTTATCACTGACTAAGACTGAAAGAGACTACAATTTAATATTAAAGTTAAATGCAAACTTGACCATAATTTAGAAAGAAATCATCCCTTAAAATTCCCTCACTTGCCAAGTTCCTGAGTTAAGCATTCTGTCTAGCAGGACTCAGTCCAGCTGGACTTCCCTTTTGGAATCCGTACTGACAACTCTTTATTATATTTTCAGTTTCCAGATGGTTTTCAATTACATCTTTCAATAAAATTTCCATTATCTTTTGTACCACTGATATTAAGCTAACCATCTATGGGTCCCTGGACTTATTTTATCCTGCTTTTTAAATCTAGGAATTACATTAGCAGTCCATCAGTCCTCTGGCACAGTTCCATTTTCTAATGATTTTTTATATCAATAGTGCTTCTGCTATCTCTTCCCTAACTTCCTTTAATATGGATGCAAACCATCTGAACCAGGAATTTTATCCTGTCTAAGTTTGATTAGTTTATCAATTACCTTGCCCTTTTCTATCTTAAATATTTTTTTTTTTTTTTTGATGTCTTCAAAGTCCTGTCCACCATGTTAGTCTCCCTGGTAAATACCAAGACAAATTAATGTCAGCCATTTTGTTGTATCCCTAAAGGCTCTATCTCTTTCCACAATTATAGTTTTTTTTTTAAACATAGACCAGGCAGTATTTATATAGAATATCGCTCGCAAGATATAATGGGTATTGTGGCCTAGTGGTTATGGTCCAAGAATAGGAACCCAGACGTTCTGAGTTCAAATTGCAGCATGGCAAGTTGTGCCATTGAATCCAATTAACCCAAATAGCTCTTAACACCTTAACACGCCCTACTTAGTCTGGTGTACATGTGACTCCAGATCAACTAGGAATGGGCAATAAATAATGCCTTACCACTGTTATCCACAACCCAAGAAGATGAAATACAAACCTGGTAGTTGACAACCTGATATTTAGAGTTAATTTCTTGACAAGCGTTGTTATATATGTATATATTGTTATACTATCTGTAAAGTATTAGGAACTAATTAGCTAGGAACTAGTTGTAATGTGTAAGTGTTCCAGTGGGGGGAGCTACATTCACAGCTGCACTGGGGAGTCATGTTGTATGCAACACAAGAATCAGGCTCTACAGCACAAAGCATGGCACTGTGATAAACAAGACTGACTCCAGCCTTTTCCAAGTTTAAAGTGTGATTCCTTCCAACATCTGGAAACCAGAAACAACATAAAGATGAAACAAGCATTTTGGTACAATCAACCAAAATGTTGACCCAAAAGGGATTCTGAGAGGTATGGCTTCAATCAGATATGTAACATTACTTTGTAAGATTAACCAATTTAAAAATGCAAAAAAAGTTCAGTCAAATTTATTGACATCAGATTAAGTGTGTGTTTTCAATTGAAGCAAATTAAATAACCTTTCAGAGATAAAGCTGGTTGGCCTTGTGTTTTTGTGATTTTAGTGAATATATTTGTGAGGAATGCTTGATGTCGCAAGTAATGTTCTGATGTTGATAAACCAAGGTTCTTACAATGGAAAGTCTTTACCTTAGATTTCAGATGTTTCAATAGGCAGAGTTTGGATGAGAAATAAATCTACATTACAATGTTAGATTGTTTGCAAACATAGAAACATAGAACATTGGAACAGGAGTCGGCCATTCGGCCCTTTGAGCCTGCTCCGCCAATCATTATGATCATGGCTGATCAACCAACTCAGTAACCTGTTCCCGCTTTCACCCCATACCCTTTGATCCCTTTAAACCCAAGAGCTATATCTAACTCCTTCTTGAAAACATACAATGTTTTGGCCTCAACTACTTTCAGTGGTAGTGAATTCCACAGGCTCACCACTCTCTGGGTGAAGAAAGTTCTCCTCATCTCAGTCCTGAAAGGTTTACCCCGTATCCTTAGACTATGACCCCTGGTTCTGAACTCCCCCCACCATCGGGAACATCCTTCCTGCATCTACCCTGTCAAGTCCTGTTAGAATTTTATGGGTTTCTACGAGATTCCCCCCTCACTCTTCTGAACTCCAGCGAATATAATCCTAACTGACTCAATCTCATAGTCTAAAAGGAAATCCGCCTGTGCTTGAGACAATTTCGAACACTACAGGATCAATATGTGTAAATAGTTAGCTTAAAGAAAAAAGTGCTGACTGACCAGGAAAGACTACTATGGATGGTTTACTGAAGATTAATTCAAAAGGATGGAACCAGCAAAGAAATAAGAAACTTTTTCTATTTCACAGCTTAACTGATAAAAGTGATTATATGTTTTCATCTTCAGTTCATCTAAAACATAGGAGTTAAGACAGGAAGAGTGTAATTTTCATCTGTTAATTTGCAATGTTAATTTACAAATATCTACTAAAATCCTCAAAACTGAATATTATGGATATGCTGTAATTAGTTTAAACTAACCATATGCATATACAGGAAATTCTGATTGGAATTATATTGTGTTAAGATTGACCCTGTTATTGTAAAACCAAAAGCAAATTATTATTTTCCTTGCGCTATGTTGATAATCTCCTGACTGTAGAAATTGTGTAATAAGTATTACATAATCATAGTCATTATAGTATTTAAGCTTTGGCTTGTTCAGTCCTCGGTATCTTTGAGATGAGCCAAAGGTTAAGTGGGTTTTACCAATGAGTTCCTGCCGGTGATTGAGCTGTAGTCAAATCCTAATAATTGAGTTGGTTTATGTACGATGAATGCAAAACAAAATTAAGCATCACAAAGCTATTATCAAATATTCATACAGAGTAGATTGCACATCAGTAGAAGGCATAAATGTAATAGACTGAATGGCCTTTCCTCATTACACGTGTTCTTAATGTTTTCATTACAGCATAGTAAAGGGAATACAGAGTGATTAGAAGCATCGGGGAAGGTTTTCCTCTTATTGTGCTGGGGTGCAACACATGGAAGAAAATCAATGGGAAGGATCGATCGCACACTCATAATGAGCCTAATTTTGTGTCCCTTTAACTGTTTAAAGGATTGACTGATGGAAAATCAGGAAGGCTCCGTGCTGAAATTTGTGTTACACGGCAGTGGCTGTATACAATGGCGGCCCGCATCAGCCGGTTGATCTTCGCGGAGCAGCCGTGATAATAAATGCTGCAGCTCGTTTAAATAGCTGGGGCGGACCACACCAACCCCACCCCCTGCAACCCCCTGATGCCATGGAGGGGGCAAGCTGTCCGTCCCTGGTAATGGCATCAGGTGCCACTGCACAGGAGCCGAACCCATTTTTAAAGGGCTTCGAGCCCTTCCACTTCATTTAAATATTGAGACATATCGTTCATTAAAATGGAATCAACAACATTAAATAAGTGTTTCTAGCCCATCTACCCCCCCCCCCTCAAATAACCACAGAATTCATCCTTTGCACTCTCCTCTGATGCGCCTGACCTTCCCCCCACACCCCCAACAGTTCACAAACTTTAATCTTTATCCCTTCTCCCCCATCCCCTACACCAATCGGAGGAATTTAAACCCACCACCGCACCCGCTCCCCCGCCCCCCCACCCCCACACTGAGATACCCACCTGAACCCCCCACCCCACCAGTGTCCTGCATTGGATCATCGGACAGGTATCCAAAGGCACCGGAGTGCCGGCCACTGGCACCAATATTGGCACCGGAATGGACGTCGGGAGCGGGTAAGTACTTAATTCATTTATTTCAATACATTTCCCCATGCTAATTTGGCTCCCATCGCCGAGTGGCAAGGGGGTGGGGTGGGGGAGGCCGGTGCTGCCACAAGGCCTCACCACCGCCAGCAATATCAGGCCAGGCCTTCCCGGTGTCGAGGCCTGTGGCGGGCCTCTCCCGGAAGCATTTTCTGCCCAACGTTGGGGGTCTGTAAAACTCGCCCCACCATTACAGCCATGCAATCTTCTGCACCAAATTTTCCTCTATGCTCTGTTCGAAGCACAATCAAAGGGAAATCTGCCCTAGTGTATGTTTTCCAGTTATATACCCGATGCTACTACAAATTGGGTAATTGTGCTTATGTGTAACAAATCCAGTCTAATGCAGAAGTTTTACTAAATGATTAATCCAAAAATATTCAGATGGAAAAAAAAGTTAGTTCACAGCAGCAGTTTAGGCATCATTTGCCACACAACTGTCAGTTTGCACAGCAAACACTCCATCATTAAAATGGCAGATGCACATTTCTGAAACTATATCAGTGTTTTATTTGCGTGTACTATGAGTTCTTTTGCCAGTGATTTAGAAATGTTTTGACACCTGGAAATAAAGGAGGCAGTAATGTCTAGCCCAGTTTCAAAATGCAGGACACAAGAGCAATAGAAAATGTGTTTTAACCCTCTCTCCAAATGTGGAATAAACACAAGGCAAACATAAAAATGCAATTACAAAATTGTGTCCTTATCACAATTAATTTCTAAAAGATAGAAAATGAGTTCAGCAAATTGAGTACTTAGTCATAGCGTCTTAGAGCTATACAGCACAGAAACAGGCCCTTCGGCCCATCATGACCGTGCCGGCCATCAAGCACCTATCTATTCTAATCCCATTTTCCACCACCTGGCCCGTAGCCTTGTATGCTATGGCATTTCAAGTGCTCATCTAAATACTACTTAAATGTTGTGAGGGTTCCTGCCTCTACCACCCCTTCAGGTAGCATGTTCCAGATTCCAACCACCATCTGGGTGAAAAGATCTTTCCTCAAATCCCCCCTAAACCTCCTCCCCCTTACCTTAAATCAATGCCCCCTAGTTATTGATCCCTTCGCTAAGGGAAAAAAGTCTCTTCCTATCTATCCTATCAATGCCCCTCATAATTTTGTACACCTCAATCAGGTCCCCTCTCAGCCTTCTCTGCTCTAAGGAAATCAACCCTAGCCTATCCAGTCTCTCTTCATAGCTGAAATGCTCCAGCCAAGGCAACATCCTGGCAATTCTCCTCTGCACCCTCTCTAGTGCAGTCACATCCTTCCTATAGTGCGGTGACCAGAACTGTACTCAGTGCTCCAGCTGTGGCCTAAGTAGCATTTTATACAGCTTCATCATATCCTCCCTGCTCTTATATTCTATGCCTCGGCTAATAAAGGCAAGTATCCCATATGTCTTCCTAACCACCTTATCTACCTGTGCTGCTGCCTTCAGTGATCTATGGACAAATACACCAAGGTCCCTCTGACCCTCTACTTCCTAGGATTCTACGATCCATTGTATATTCACTTGCCTTGTTAGTCCTCCAAAAATGCATCACCTCACACTTCTCAGGATTAAATTCAATTTGCAACTCTTCTGCCCATCTTACCAGCCCATCTATATCGTCCTGTAATCTAAGGCTTTCCTCCTCATTATTTGCAACACCACCAAATTTCATGCCATCTGCAAACTTACTGATCATACCTACTATATTATTGTCCAAATCATTAATGTACACTACAAACAGCAAGGGTCCCAACACCAATCCCTGTGGTACACCACTGGTCACAGGTTTCCAATCGTAAAAACAGCCCTCGATTATCACCCTCTGCCTCCTGCCACTAAGCCAATTTTGGATCCAATTTTGCCATCTTGCCCTGGATCCCATGGGCTCTTACCTTCTTAACCAATCGCCCATGCGGGACTTTATCAAAAGCCTTAATGAAGTCCACGTAGACTATATCAACTGCTTTACCCTCATCTATACACCTTGTCACCACCTCGAAAAATTCAATCAAGTTTGTTAGACATGATCTCCCCCTGACAAAGCCATGCTGACTATCCCTGATTAATCCCTGCCTCTCCAAGTGGAGATTAATCCTGTCCCTCAGAATTTTTTCCCAATAGTTTCCCTGCCATTGATGTTAGACTCACTGGCCTGTAATTACCTGGTTTATCCCTGCTACCCTTCTTGAATAATGGTACCACATTCACTGTTCTCCAGTCCTCTGGTACTTCTCGTGTGGCCAGAGATGATTTTAAAATTTGTGTCAGAGCCCCTACTAGCTCTTCCCTTGCCTCATATAACAGCCTGAGATACATCTCATCTGGGCCTGGGGATTTATCCACTTTTAAGTCCACTAGAACAGCTAATACTTCCTCCCTTTCAATGCTAATTTATTCAAGTATATTACAATCCTACACCTACATTGTCCTTCTCCATAGTGAACACAGATGAAAAGTAATCATTTAAAACCTCACCTATGTCCTCCAGCTCCACACACAGATTGCAACTTTCGTCCCTAATGGGTCCTACTCTTTCCCTGGTTATCCTCTTGCCCTGAATATACTTATAAAAAGCTTTGGGATTTTTCTTTATCTTTCCCGCCAGTGTTTTTTCATGTCCCCTCTTCGCTCTCCTAATTACTTTTCAAAGTACCCCCTGCACTTCCTATACTCCTCGAGGACCTCCGCTGTTTTCAGTGCTTTGAATCTGCCATAAGCCTCCTTTTTTTTCCTTCTCCAATCCTCTATATCCCTTGACACCAGGGTTCCCTGGACTTGTTGGTCATACCCTTCACCTTTACGGGAACATGTTGGCCCTGGACTCTCACTATTTCCTTTTTGAATGACTCCCACTGGTCTGATGTAGATTTTCCGACAAGTAGCTGCTCCCAGTCCACTTTGGCCAGATCCTGTTTTATCATATTGAAATCAGCCTTCCCCCAATTCAGTACTTTTATTTCCGGTCCATCTTTGTCCTTTTCCATAACTACCTTCAATATTAGAGTAATGGCCACTATCCCCAAAATGCTCCCCCACTGACACTTCTACCACTTGTCCAGCTTCATTCCCTGGGATTAGGTCCAGTACCGCCCCTTCTGTTTGTAAGACTTTCTACGTGCCGGCTCAAAAAGCTCTCCTGTATGCACTTGAAGAATTCTGCCCCATTTAAGCCTTTTGCACCAAGCCTATCCCAGTTGATATTGGGGGAAGTTGAAATCCCCTACTATTATTATCCTATTATTTTTTCACCTTTCTGAGATTTGCCTATATATCTGCTCCTCTATCTCTCCCTGACTGTTTGGAGGCCTGTAGTACACGCCCAGCTAAGTGATTGCCCCCTTTTTGTTTTTATGTTCTACCCATATGGGCTCATTTGAGGAACCTTCTAAGATATCATCCCTCCTTACTGCAGTAATTGATTCCTTGATCAACAGTGCAATGCCACCTCCTCTTTTACACCCTCCCCTGTCATGCCAAAAGATTCTCTACCCTGGAATATTGAGCTGCTAGTCCTGCCCTTCCCTCAACCATATCATGGTGATAGCAATAATATCATATTCCCATGTGTTAATCAATGCCCTCAATTCATCTGCCTTACTAGTAAGACTCCTTACATTAAAATAGATGTAATCCAGCCTTGCATTGTTCGCTTGTGCCTTAACAGGTCGATATTTGCTCTGCCTTCCAGACTGACTCAGTTTCTCTTCTATATTTGATTGTGCATCACCCCTTACTGTACCTCCACTCTGTATCCCACCCCTCGCTCAATTAGTTTAAATCCCCCGCAACAGCACTAGCAAACCTCCCAGCAAGCTTGTTTGTCCCGTTCCGGTTCAGTTGCAACCCATCCAACTTGTCCAGGTCCCAACTTTGCCAAGTACAGACCCAGTGATAGGAAACTAAAGCCCTCCCTCCTGCACCATTTCTTCAGCCACGCATTCATCTGCTCTCTCCTCCTATTCCTATCCTCACCAGAACTTGGCACCGGGAGTAATCCGGAAATTACAATCTTTGAGGTCCTGCTTTTTAATCTTCTACCTAGTTCCCTAAATTCTTGTTTCAGGACCTCATCCCTCTATCCACCTATGTCGTTGGTACCAATGTGTACCATGACCTCTGACTGTTCACCTTCCCCCTTCAGAATGTCCCGCAGCCGTTCCGTGAAATCCCTGACCTTCGCACTAGGGAGGCAACATACCATCCTGGAGTCACGTTTGCAGCCACAGAAACGCCTATCTGTACCCCTTACGTTAGAATCCCCTATCACTATAGCCCTGCCACTCTTCTTCCTCCCCTCCTGTGTTGAGCCACCCATGGTGCGTTCTATTTAACAAACTTTATTATTGTCGAAAATCTGCAACTGCTGGTTTCATTTACTTTGAACATACTTTACAAGAGAAAGAACATTTGAAAAACCTAAAATTGTGTCATCCATTTTTTTCACTAGTTATCTTTCACGCCTTTCCAAAAAAGGGTGAGCTGACTTATATCATGTACAAGGCAAAGGCCACAGAATCCGAAGGAACCATATTCAGATTAATAGACGAACTCCCAATGTATGTGTGATTATTTTCCAATATAGTTACTTCTTGACAAATATCAAACACAACATGCTCAAAATCAACTCAATGATGCTATTACTTTGTCTCTTTATGTTTATCTAAGGGAAATCAATCTGGGATTCAAACATTAATAAACAGTTTGTTACATAACAAAGTGCCAAGAATTTTACCGAGGTAGTGTATAAACTGTTAATTTTCTGAATTTTAACTGAGCTTCACTGAAAGATATTACTTTCTAATCACTTGACATGTTTGAATCAAATTCCAGTCTCTACCATTTTAACAAAGGCATCAATCCATTTATCATAGTAATAGAGCAGAAAGAGGAACTTAACATTGTCAGGCAAACCCCCCACCTGCCAAGACTGAGGCACATGTGATTTTGCCACATGAACATTAAACTTAAAATTCCAAGACCCTGACTGGAAGCACATTTGCACAGTACTAGCAGTGTTGGAACAATGGGGACCCAGTTGTTGCTTCCCCAATACACAGAAGTGGTCAGACCAGTTTTAGTCACATGACTAGCTGGCTGTTGAGATTTGAACTTCCAACAAAGGATTCGAACTGAGAAAGCTCCTGACTCCTGGTTTGATAAGACCTCTCTCCTGTTTGCCCTCATCTCGCTCTCACCAGCTTCGGAAACCATTGAAGGCACGTAAACTCAAAGAGAGAAAAAGTCTCCTTCGTGAACAAGGTTTAAAAGGAACACTGGGCCTCAATGAAATGCAAGACCACATCTTCAATCAAGGACGACAGCGAGCTCGAAGCACAGTCACCAGAGATTTCCTCAAACTGTTCCATTTTATCGTTTCTTCTGCTCTTTTCTGTCCCTATTTGCATATGTGTATCGCATGTGCATGTGCATGCTAGCATGGGTGCGTTGTATATACGTCGGCGTTAACCATATTAGAGTTTAAGTTTAAGATTTAATAAATGTCATCTTTCATCTTTGAACGAAAGGAAGCCTGTTTGTGCTCATTTCTTTGCCTTATAATTAGAAAATTGTGAACAAGGATTCAGTAAAAGGAGAGCTCAAAACACAGTGTGTTTAAAATTAAACCCTATTACAATAAGGCCAGGTGAAGACAGCAACAGACCCCTTGACACCTTTCTCACCTGGTCATAACAAAATGAATACTTTGAGTGTCTGTACAACAACGTCTCCCAGAATAATTTTCAGACTGCAGGGCTGAATTTTACCAGCCCCCAACGTTGGTGGTCGTGGTGGAGGGGCCTGGAAAATCCTTCCGGGAGAGGCCCGCCCCATTTTACCGGCAGCGGCAAGGCCTCATGGTGGGCACCACCCCCCACCCCACCCCACCCTGCCGCTTGGCACCGGACCTTAATTTCAATATTTAAATAAATTTAAGTCACTGAATAATGACTTACCTTTCTATGACAGCCATGCCATGTCGATATTCCAGCCTGGAAGTCCCACGCCTTCAGATCTCCATTTGGCTGAGAGGATGGTGGGAAGGGGTTGAAGGTCAAAGATATTAATGTTTGGGGGTGACAGTTCGGGACCGGCATAAATGTTTTTTCAGGTGGCAGGGAGGGAAATAAATAATTTGTTTGGTCATCGTGGGGGTAGAAGAGGGGCTTCAATCTTTGATTGAATGTTTCAATTTAAATGCAACCTGCAGATATCTTTAAAAATGTAAATGACTTGTCAGGGCTTGAAGCCCTTTAAAAATGGTGCCAGCGCCCGCGCGGTAGCAACGGAAGCTATTGCCGGGGACGGAGCGCCCGCCCCCTCTACATCATCAGGGGCGGGCATTCCACCCCTTTCCATGTTAATGAGCTGCTGCGCGAAATATCACGGTGGCTCCATGGCACACATCTTGTGCGGGCGCCGCTCCGTTTTTGGAGCTCGACGCCAAGATCGGTGTCGAGCTGTAAAAATTCAGCCCATAGTATTGGAATGTATCGAGTTTGCCGGATACTATTTTATGCATGATTTTGGATGTAATTTAAAGAAGAACTTCTTTGGCATAGCAGACTTCACAATGTCAAGACAAGGTTAATTCACAGCCAATTAATTCCTTCTGAAGTGTGCTCATTATTATAGAGGGAAACGTGGCAGCCAATTTGCACACAGCACGATCCCATAAACAGCAATGAGAATAAATGACTGGATAAACAGTTTACTTCAGTGAAATTTGTTGACAGATAAATGTTGACGAGATAGCAAGCAAAGCAAATAGGATCTTGGTTTAATGTCTCATCTGAACGACAGAACCTCTGACAATATAGCACTTCCTGAGTTCTGCACTCCTGCTTCCACCAAAAAATATATTTGATATTTCCTGGACTGTATTGTGAACAAACTCCAGTGGTTTCTTCATGGACCGCTGGTTGGGCTGTTCACTGCCTGGTACAAATGGATGGAATGAGCACAATGCATGCTGTGACCATTTGTAGCTTGAAATTACAACAGAGGTTTGACATATGTCATAGGACCCCAATTTGCGTAAATTAACTCGGTTTCTGCCTGATTCAGAAGGGTGCCTTGGCCGCCTTTGTAAATGCCCTGGGAAAATGGTGGTGTGTGGGATTGGAATGGCAATGAGGCAGTAAGTGTACTTAGGGTCACTACCCCTCCCTAGTCTCATCTCATGGACTGAGTTAAAATCGCTCCTTTTGGAGAGCTTTTTTGTGGGGCTTCAGGGTCCCCACAGAAAAATGAATGTTCCATAAAAATGTACACAGCCATACTTCAAGCACACAGTTTAAAGGTGCCATCACATTCTATGCTATTTTGGACACATAGTTCCCTTTAAACCAGAAACCAATTACCACAACATCAAAATGGACATCATTATTTCCCTGATTACATGTTTTACTCTCACAGCATTTCCTGCCCATGGGAAAAACTGATGCTAGATCTGAAGCAGAAAGCAATCCATGGCCAACAATCTGTAATTAATTCTATTTGGCTAATGTACCATTGAGACTGCTGGGAGGTTTGCATATAAATATTCTCCAGATGTGCACCCTGAGCAGAGAAGACATTTCTCTGACACTATTAAAGGAATATTAAAGACACTATTAAAATAATATTCCAGCAAGATTTGCAAAAATTACATTTCTGAGCCATATTGCAGATTCTGCCATTTCTTTAATTCAAGAGCCTTTAAGTTTTAACCCCTCTTATGGGGACGACTGCAGTCCTTAGATTGCTTAGCATGGTCAAATATTGCAGGAGGACCTGGAAGTGTTGGATTCTTCACTTCCCCTCTCAGTTTTATCAGAGCCAATTAGTAACCTGAAAGAGAAAATTACAAGAGAGTACTGGACACACTGTTGAGGGGACTTTTACAATTGCCTCAGATCAGAACTCACCTGAAAATGTTATATTAATTATTTAAATTAATTGAATATTTGAAAAAATGAAAAAATTTGAAACCCTGACTTTCTTTGCCTCCACTCCTTACAGAGATGTGCTGTGACTTCTGCAGGATTGCATAATCTACTGCCCACAATTGCATCTCTCAGGTGACTGATGCCATGTTTGCCAGGGCTGCCAATTACATCCACTTTGCTACTGATGAGGCTGGTGAGAAAGAGAGGGCGCTTGGATTTTGCTGCAGTATCTGGATTTCCACAGGTACAGGGAGTCCGCTGACTCCCAATCGTGCCACCATTGCAGAGTACATCAATATTCTGTGGGTCACCACTGACCAGAAGCTTAACTGCAATAGGCATCATCAGTAATTTGTCTACAAGAGCAGGGCAGAGTACTGTGTGGTGAGTGACTCATTTTCTGACTATTGAAAGCTTCTCCACCATCTAACAGTCTCAAATTAGATTTGTGTTGAAATACATTTGCCTGGATAGGTATACCTATGGAGGGGAGGCGGTGGCGTAGTGGTATTGTCACTGGACTAGTAACCCAGAGACCCAGGGTATTGATCTGGGGACATGGGTCCGAATCTCACCACAGCAGAAGGTAGAATTTGAATTCGATTAATAAATCTGGAATTAAAAAGCTAGTTCTAATGATGGCCATGAAACCACTGTCGATTGTTGTAAAAACCCATCTGGTTCACTAATGTCCTTTAGGGGAGGAAATCTGCTGTCCTTACCTGGTCTGGCCTACATGTGACTCCAGACACACAGCAATGTGGTTGACTCTTACATGCCCTCTGAAATGGCCTAGCAAGCCACTCAGTTGTACCTAACCACGACGAAGTCAACAAAAAGGAATGAAACCAGACGGACCACCCGGCATCGACCTAGGCACTGAAAACGACAACGGCAAACCCAGCCCTGTTGACCCTGCAAAGTCCTCCTTACTAACATCTGGGGGCTTGTGCCAAAGTTGGGAGAGCTGTCCCACAGACTTGTCAAGCAACAGCCTGACATAGTCATACTCATGGAATCATACCTGACAGACAATGTCCCAGACACTGCCATCACCAGCCCTGGGTATGTCCTGTCCCACCGGCAGGACAGACCCATCAGAGGTGGCCGCACAGTGGTGTACAGTAGGGATGGAGTTGCCCTGGGAATCCTCAATATTGACTCTGGACCCCATGAAGTCTCATGGCATCAGGTCAAACATGGGCAAGGAAACCTGCTGCTGATTACCACCTACCACACTCACTCAGCTGATGAATCAGTACTCCTCCATGTTGAACAGCACTTGGAGGAAGCATTGAGGGTGGCAAGGGCACAAACTGTACTCTGGGTGGGGGACTTCAATGTCCGTCACCAAGAGTGACTCAGGAACGCCACTACTGACCGAGCTGGCTGAGTCCTAAAGGATGTATCTGCTAGATTGGGCATGCGGCAGGTGGTGAGGGAACCAACAAGAGGGGAAAACATACTTGACCTCATTCTCACCAATCTGCCTGCTGCAGATGCATCTGTCAATGACAGTGTTGGTAGGAGTGATCACCGCACAGTTGTTGTGGAGACGAACTCCCGCCTTCACACTGAGGATACCCTCCTTCGTGTTGTGTGGCACTACCACCGTGCTAGATTTCAAACAGATCTAGCAATGCAAAACTGGGCATCCATGAGGCACTGTGGGAAATCATCAGCAGCAGAACTGTACTCAATCTGTAAACTCATGGCCCAGCATATCCCCCACTTTACCATTACCATCAAGTCAGGAGACCAACCCTGGTTCAATGAAGAGTGCAGGAGGGCATGCCAGGAGCAGCACCAGGCATACCTCAAAATGAGGCGTCAACCTGTGAAGCTACAACACAGGACTATCTGCGTGCCAAACAGGGTAAGCAGCATGCGATAGACAGAGCTAAGCGATCCCATAACCAACGGATCAGATCTAAGCTCTGCAGTCCTGCCACATCCAGCCGTGAATGGTGGTGGACAATTAAAAAACTAACTGGAGGAGGTGGCTCCACAAATATCCCTATCCTCAATGATGGGTGAGCCCAGCACATCAGTGCGAAAGATGAAACATTTGCAACAATCTTCAGCCAGAAGTGCCAAGTTGATGATCCATCTTGGCCTCCTCTTGATGTCCCCAGCATCACAGATGCCAGACTTCAGCCAATTCGATTCACTCTGCGTGCTATCAAGAGACGACTGAAGGAACTGGATACTGCAAAGGCTATGGGCCATGACAATATTCCAGCAATAGTACTGAAGACCTGTGCTCCAGAACTTGCCACGCCCCTAGCCAAGCTGTTCCAGTACAGCTACAACACTGCCATCGACCTTGCAATGTGGAAAATTGCCCAGGTATGTCCTGTACACAAAAAGCAGGACAAGTCCAACCCGGCCAATTACCGCCCTATCAGCCAACTCTCAATCATCAGTAAAGTGATGGAAGGTGTCATCAACAGTGCCATCAAGCGGCACTTGCTTAGAAATAACCTGCTCAGTGATGCTCAGTTTGGGTTCCGCCAGGGACACTCAGCTCCTGACCTCATTACAGCCTTGGTTCAAACATGGACAAAAGAGCTGAACTCAAGAGGTGAGGTGAGAGTGACTGCCCTTGACATCAAGGCAGCATTTGACCGAATATGGCATCAAGGAGCCTGAGCAAAACTGAGGTCAATGGGAATCAGGGAGAAAACCCTCCATTGGCTGGAGTCATGCCTAGCACAAAGGAAGATGGTTGTGGTTGTTGGAGGTCAATCATCTGAGCTCCAGGACATCACTTATGGAGTTCCTCAGGGTAGTGTCCTGGGCCCAACCATCTTCAGCTGCTTCATCAATGACCTTCTTTCAATCATAAGGTCAGAAGTGGGGATGTTCGCTGATGATTGCACAATATTCAGCACCATTCGTGACTCCTCAGATACAGAAGCAATCCGTGTAGAAATGCAACAAGACTTGGACAATATCCAGGCTTGGGCTGATAAGTGGCAAGTAACATTCGTGCCACACAAGTGCCAGGCAGTGACCATCTCCAACAAGAGTGAATCTAACCATCTCCCCTTGGCATTCAATGGCATTACCACCACTATCAACATCCTAGGGGCTACCATTGACCAGAAACTCAACTGGAGTAGCCATATAAATACTGTGGCTACAAGAGCAGGTCAGAGCCTAGGAATCCTGAGGCGAGTAACTCACCTCCTGACTCCCCAAAGCCTGTCCACCATCTACAAGGCACAAGTCAGGAGTGTGATGGCATAGTCTCCACTTGCCTGGATGGGTGCAGTTCCAACAACACTCAAGAAGCTCGACACCATCCAGGACAAAGCAGCTCGCTTGATTGTTTGTCGATGGGGTGCCATTCACTCCCTCCACCACCAATGCACAGTGGCAGTACAACAACTCCAACAACAACTCCAACAACAACTCCAAATACATACTTCACCTGATCATCTCAGTGGTTTTTCACCATGACCTTCTGACCAGCACTGAACTCTCTAAGTTTCATGCCTCGAGTATCATGACTCATCTTCACTCTGTCTTGTTTTTCTCTTACTTTTGCTATTGACGTCAGGCTTAAGCAAACTAAACCTTGTCCGAGGAGCATGTTTAAACACAAACTCCTAAGTTGAGCAACCTGTTGTAGTCTGTGGGGTTATTATGTAAGAGAACTTAAAATTGTATAGCCTATGTCAAAGAGAAACATGGAAATTACTGCCTAGCTTGCAAACTAACAAATGCTTCTGCAAAGACCTCTTCACAATTTGCACACTTATTCCTGCAGCAACATTTGTGCGGGTAATATGCTGGTATTAGAGTGTGTTTGACTCTGTTCTTACTCAAATATTTCAAATGCTTCTGATAAAAACTGTGAACCATTATCTGACACCAACTCTTCTGGCAACCCATACATTGCAAACCAACTTCTCAAAACCCCAATAGTTTTGGCACTTGTGGTATTTGGCATAGACTCAACATTTATCCATTTGTTACAGCTATCAATTGAAACAAAGTACTCTTTCCCTTCCACTTCAAAGAAATCCATTGCACTCATTCCCATGGTTTTCATGTATTTGGCCATGGAATGAAAGGAACCCTGGTTGGATCATTTGATCCTCCTTGCTCAAAGGCCACTTCCTCAATGTCGTATGTAGTCTTACTGATCCCTACTGTAAATAACTTAGCCCAGTTTAAATGAATTTTCTTAAGCCAATTTCTTCCCATCAGGGAGACTTTGTCCCCTCCTACTACTACCAATGGCAAGTAAAAGGATTCATTGTATTCCACCCTGACACTAACTTCACCTAACACTGGAATACTGTTGTTGGAATAACTAGTCAGTTTCACACCAGTTTTGCATAAGGGAATGTGACTTAGGGGCTTCTTGTACTCTCCTTTTGCGATAACAGACACTGCTGCAGCTGTATCAATGATGAAGGTACATTGTGAATCTCCAACGTTCATTTTTACTGTGAGAACTGTAATTATATCTTCAGTCCTTTTACTCCCATCTTCCATTTGCTGTTTTTCTTG
The DNA here is from genome assembly GCF_036365525.1 of Heterodontus francisci. Lineage (NCBI taxonomy): Eukaryota > Metazoa > Chordata > Chondrichthyes > Heterodontiformes > Heterodontidae > Heterodontus > Heterodontus francisci. The sequence goes on from NC_090374.1 coordinate 195,401,530, forward strand.
CTCTCTGACTGAGTACAACCATTGATCTTTATCAACTTCTGTTTCCATATCCATCATGTGCACATTCGAGGACGTCCAGGCTCCTGAACTAGCTTTAGGTATACCACGCCCTGGTGCACTGCTGCGACCTGGAGCATTACTGTACCCTCTACTCCTGCATGCCATCTGGATATGACTGACTTTGCCACAGGCATAGTCCTTTGACTGGAATTTGGGGCATTTAGATGGTTGGTGGCTACTATGGCACTGGTAGCATCTAAATTTCTGACTATGAGTCGATGAACTTGGCGCCCTAGCCTGGTTCCCACTGAAATCCGGTGGACCTCCCCCACTGGCTCAGGAAAAAACTTCCTTGAAATCTGTAACTATCTTTTCCTGCCATTTCCATGGCTGTGGCCTCACCGCAGGCCTTTTCCACATCAGCTTATTGCCTTTGCCTTTTCTCAACAACTTGGCCTGGATTTTACTGTTCTTTGGACCTCCAATAAACATGCCATAACCACAGTGACGAGAGAGTTTCTTTAATTCAGGAATATATTCTGCAATAGACTCACTTGGCAACTGCTTCCTTTCATGAAATGCAACTGGCAGTGCAATTTCATTCTTAGTTGTGCCAGGATTCCAGGATCTCATCAATTTCCGAACTGTCCAAGGTACTGGGGTCCCATGGGTAATGTTGGTTAAACATCACCTCAAAAGCATCTGGCCCCATCATGGTGAAGAAAACATTCACTTTATCCTCATCCTCTATTTTATTAGCTTGCAGCCAAATGTTTAACCTTCGTTCATAATTACACCTTTGTCCCAAAAAATATCTTCAGTGTCATTGTTTTCAATTACATACTGTGCTAAAGGCAAAGCCAGAACAATCTTTCAAATCTCCCAAACTTCCTCAAAATCAACTTTGGGAATTCTAAAAAGTGTGTCACAGTGTTCTTCAGACCGTAATTTCTCAAATGAGATGTAGAACCGCACTCAATCCCATCTCAATCACCATCTTTCTGTTGTGCATTCACAGAGTAAATCTAACATGAGTCTTACTGTAAGCAGCCATAGTTCAACTTTTTATATTTACACCTCCCCAACAATGAGGACAGCAGAGAGGCAGTATAGCAGTATGCAAGTGCTTAGCTATCACAGTACACTAGCTCAGCCAGTTCATTACAATACACAACAATAACCTTATTCTCCACGGAGAATAATCCCAACTTCTCTGATCTCCCTACATAACTGAAGTCCTTCATTCCTGGTATTATTCTGGTACATCTCCTCGGCATCCTCTCCAAAGCTTTGACATTGTTCTTATAGTGCGGAGCCCAGAATTGAACAACATACTCCAGTTGAGGCCTAACCACTGTTTTATAACGATTTCATATATCTCCTCAGTATTATTCCATCCATACAAAAATATAAATATATTACTTTAAAATGTTTTATGTCGGGTGTGTGTTCCATTGAAAGCTGCTGTGTAAATATTTGTTCTGAAAATTGCCAAGTTAGAATGTCCACACTGAACTATTACATTTCCTGTGTCAACCAGTAGATCACTGTGACAGGATTTCCAATTTTTGTCATGGTTCCCTGTAACACTGCCATGTGGTGCTGTTATATTTTGTCCGTATTGGTCATTCATATGTTTTCTGAAACCAAAACATCTGTTGTTTTCTTCTCAACAATGGAGACTTCAGGGGCCAGATTTTCAAAACGAAGTTGGGAACCCGACGCCCGGATAATTTCTGGGTCCGAACCTCGCGCCTCAATTGTGTCGCTCACGTGACGCTATTTTGAAATGTAAATGCCCTAATTGGCAGGAGGCGAGCTCAGCACCCACTTAAAGCTGCTGAGCATCTCCAGGAGGCGGGAACTGCCTGCAGAGCACAGACAGCAGCCATGATGGGGTCTGCTGCCACCTTGCCAAAGAGAACAGGCAGTTCCTTAGAGGGCCAGCAGTATACAAGAATACAATACTGAATCATCCAAAACTGAGGTAAAGCTCAATATCTGGCACAAGATCCCCAAGGTCCCCTTAATTTTTAACATAAAAAAAGGTTTCCTCTCGCCCCACTGTGAGCCCCACCACTGTACACTAACTCTTCGGGCTCGCCTGAATCCAATTTGAAAATTCCAGTCCCAACCTCCCTGGCCCTTTAATAAGCTTCTCGAGGAGCTTAATGCGCCACTAATTGAAGGCAAGTGGATTCCTTGTTCCTTCACCCCTGCCCTGACTTTAAAAATTGGAATCTATCCCGGAGATGTCAGGTTCACAGACGCACTCTGGGACGGTGATTTTGAAAATCCACCCCCAGATGTCTGAAGTAAGGTTTTAAACAAAATTATAATATATATACCCGACAGTAATGTGTTGAAATGCATACTTTTAATTGTGTTTTGTACCTCTTAGTGCCTTCAGGAAAGGTTTTACTTAAAGGTATTAGCTTTTCTGAAAAGTTTGCTGAATGCAGGTTGTGGAATTTGAAAATGTGCAATGTACACAGTTCCCAGGATCCATCAGCACCATTTAGTCAGCTGAACAGCTGAGTATTTTTCTTGTACCTTGAGCAGTTTTTTCTCAGTTGTTCTTCAAAATGACTTGAAGAAAAGCTGGAGAAAAACATTCCAAAATCTTTATTCAATTAAAGTTTATAGAAGTAGTTTTGTTAAACAAGGGGTGTTTGTGTGTGTGTTTAAGTGTAAGAGAGACTGAAAGAGATGGAGAAAGAAAATAAATGTCAAACAATGATGATTACACACCTGTTATAGTTTATGTCCATGTTCGATAAACTCAACAGACCATATTAAGCTGATGGAAAAACAATTTTTCCACATCTTAATTTGTTTCCATTTTTCAAAGGAACACTGAATATTAAAGAAAACAAAAGCCAAGCACTGCATTTTGTTCACAATGAAAAAATACTATTTAATAACACTGGATAGAGAGTGATAAAGAGAGAAAAAGCTATGAGTATAAGGTATGGTGGAATCACAGGAAGGAACTAGGTTATGGTGAATGATGTCTGTCTTGTTGTAACCCAGATTTGGGGGAGCCGGTGGGAGTGAGGGGCCGGGATCTTACCAACACGCTGTGAGTTCCGTCCCAGGACCAACTGCAGGTCCTGAGCCCGTGCGGGTGGACGGCAGCACTGTCGCAGCAATTTTACTGCCAGCAACCAATTAAGAGGCCCCTGTCAGGACCGCCATCCAATCAAGGATGGCTGGTTGGCTCTCCATACTGATGGCCCAATCAGAGGGCCAACAGCTCTGCAGCGCCACTGATAGAGGTGGCCACTGCTGAGGCTGCAAGGAGAAGGGGAGGGAGCCTCCATTTTGAGGCACCCTGAAAGGGCTGCTAAGAGATGTATTGATATGCCAGGGCCAGGCAGGCAGGCCCCGGCAATCAGAGGGCTGAACCCTCCAGCGGCAGTATTGGGGCCGTGCGGGTGGCCATTGCCGCCCGGGTCCCCTACTTGGTCCATGGAGCCTCCGGAAAGAAGGCCATGCCCACCTGAAAGCAGCCTGATGCAGCTGGCAGACACCCCACATGGTGGGGGGAGTGGGGGGGGGGGGGGGGGCAGTGGGGCATTCAGATGCAGGTAAAATGCTGGCAGCCTGGTAAAATGGCCATTTAGGCCAGTTAATTGGCTTAATTAGCCACCTGTCTCCAGTCAGTGGGCAGCCAAGCCGCTGCTATTCCCGCTGCTGGGAATATCCCTTGGTGGTGGGAACATGCCAGGCTTCCCTCCTGACACTTTTCGCCACCATTTTACAACCCCTCCCTCCTCCCAGCCCATCTGCAATAGGCTGGTAAAATCCTGGAATCCTAGCCAGGGAGTGTATAGGGTAGGTAAAGGTTATGTAAAGGTGAAGTCAGTGATAGTGGAAAGAAGGGGAGGGCACAATACAGAATTAACTGGATAGCTCAAAGGCAATGCAATCAGCGTAGCAATGGTTGTAATTAGGGGATGCGATGGGAATGAAGTGATGGGCTATCAAATGTCTTGGAGTAGGGAATACAAAGAGAGCTGCTGAGGGCTGTGCGGCAAATTGTCCCTGCAACCCCACTGACAAATACAGTCTGCAGCCCTCAATGGCTCCTCCTCCTCTAAGACGATGCCAAGACAAATAATGCACCACCCTCATCCCATCAAAAAGTAATGAGCAAGAATGGCAAGAATAGATGGAGAGAAATTATAAAAAAAAGAATTTGGGAGAGAAAAGCATGAGTAGAGAAACACAAACAAACAAATGTTCAGATGAGTCACAGTACCGTAGAGGAGGAATTCATGGAGTGTATACGGGATGGTTTTCTGGACCAATACGTTGAGGAACCAACTGGAGAACAGGCCATCCTAGACTGGGTATTGTGTAATGAGAGAGGAATAATTGACAGTCTAGTGGTGCAAGACCCATTGGGGATGAGCGACCATAATATGATATAATTCTTCATCAAGATGGAGAGTGATGTTGTTGATTCTGAGACTAGGGTCCTGAATCTTAGTAAAGGAAACTACGAAGGTATGAGGCGCAAATTGGCTATAACGGATTGGGAAACGTTACTTAAAGGGATAACGGTGGATAGGCAATGGCAAACATTTAAAGAGCGCATGGATGAACTGCAACAATTGTTTTTTCCTGTCTGGCTCAAAAGTAAAACGGGAAAGGTAGCCAAACCATGGCTTACAAGGAAAATTAGAGACAGCAATAGATCCAAGGAAGAGGCATAAAAATTCACCAGGAAAAACAACAGACCAGAGGATTGGGAGCAGTTTAGAATTCAGCAAAGGAGGACCAAGGGATTGATTAAGAAGGGGAAAATAGAGTACGAGAGCAAGCTTGCGGGGAACATAAAAACTGACTGTAAAAGTTTCTATAGGTATGTGAAGAGAAAAAGATTGGTGAAGACAAATGTAGGTCCCTTACAGTCAGAAACAGGGGAATTTATTATGAGGAACAAAGAAATGGCTGACCAACTAAATACATACTTTGGTTCTGTCTTCACAAAGGAAGACACAAATATCAAACCTGAAATGTTGGGGAACACAGGGCTTGGTGAGAGAGAGGAACTGAAAGAAATCAGTATTAGTAGAGAAATGGTGTTGGGAAAATTGATGGGATTGAAGGCTGATAAATCCCCAGGGCCTGATAATCTACATCTCAGAGTACTTAAGGAAGTGGCCGTAGAAATAATGGATGCATTGGTGGTCATCTTTCAAGATTCTATAGACGCTGGAACAGTTCCTACAGATTGGAGGGTAGCTAATGTAACCCCACTATTTAAAAAGGGAGGTAGAGAGAAAACAGGGAATTATAGACCAGTCAGCCTGACGTCAGTAGTGAGGAAAATTCTAGAGTCCATTATCAAAGATTTTATAGCAGAGCACTTGGAGAACCGTGGTAGAATTGGGCACAGTCAGCATGGAGTAACGAAAGGGAAATCAAGCTTGACAAATCTACTAGAATTCTTCGACGATATAACTAGTAGAGTTGATGACAGGGAGCCAGTGGATGTGGTTTATTTGGACTTTCAGAAGGCTTTCGCCAAAGTCCCACATAAAAGATTAGCGTTTAAAATTAAAGCGCATGGGATTGGGTGTAGTGTATTGTGATGGATAGAAAATTGGTTGGCAGACAGGAAACAAAGAGTAGAGATAAATAGGTCTTTTTCCGAATGGCAGGCAGTGACTAGTGGGGTACCACAGGGATCAGTGCTAGGACCCCAGCTATTCACAATATATATTAATTATTTAGATGAGGGAACGAAATGTAATATCTCCAAATTTGCAGAGGACACAAAACTGGATGGGAGGGTGAGTTGTGAGGAGGATGCAGAGAGGCTTCAGGGTGATTTGGACAAGTTGAGTGAGTGGGCAAATGCATGGCAGATGCAGTATAATGTGGATAAATGTGAGGTTATCCACTTTGGTAGCAAAAACAGGAAGGCAGATTATTATCTGAATGGCTATAAACTGAGGAAGGGGAATATGCAGCGAGACCTGGGTGTTCTCGTACACCAGTCACTGAAGGTAAGCATGCAGGTCCAACAGGCGGTAAAAAAGGCAAATGGTATGTTGGCCTTCATAGCGTGAGGATTCGAGTACAGGAGCAGGGATGTCTTGCTGCATTTATGTAGGGCCTTGGTGAGGCCACACCTGGAATATTGTGTGCAGTTTTGGTCTCCTTATCTGAGGAAGGATGTTCTTGCTATAGAGGGAGTGCAGCAAAGGTTTACCAGACTGATTCCTGGGATGGCGGGACTGACGTATGAGGAGAGATTGAGTCAGTTCGGATTATATTCGCGAGAGTTCAGAAGAGTGAGGGGGGATCTGATAGAAACCTATAAAATTCTAACAGGACTTGACAGGATAAATGCAGGAAGGATGTTCCTGATGGTGGGGGAGTCCAGAACCAGGGGTCATAGTCCAAGGATACGGGGTAAACCTTTCAGGACTGAGATGAGGAGAACTTTCTTCACCCAGAGAGTGGTGAGCCTGTGGAATTCGCTACCACAGAAAGCAGTTGAGGCCAAAACATTGTATGTTTTCAACAAGGAGTTAGATATAGCTCTTGGGTCTAAAGGGATCAAAGGGTATGGGGAGAAAGTGGGAAAGTTGGATGATCAGCCATGATCATAATGAATGGCGGACAGGCTCAAAGGGCCGAATAGCCTACTCCTGCTCCTATTTTCTATATTTCTATGAGAGGCAGAGAAATGAACAGCAACACAAACACGACTGTCTCTCCAGCTGAAGGAGCAGATGAGTACACATCGAGCAGTTGATTTTAGCTGCTCCTGCCAGGCCATGGGTCAGTCGCCCATTTTATACCTGCCCAATTTTCCTTTCCATAAACTTCAATGAGGGAAGAGGCAAGCCCAAGGGAAAGTGGGCAGGGATTGACACAGATTTTCCTGTTAAAATAATGGGAAGGCTAATGGAGCTGGCTATTATTCCTGTTCAAACCATACAGTGACTTCAGGCGAAGGACAAATGTTAAATGTGGACATCCAAAAGTTGCTGTCTGAGTTGTGCTCTTCTGCCATCACTTTCACGAAAATGCATCTGCCGTCTGGCTAAATATTGAAATACATTACATGGTGTGAAATTGCTTAATTGCACGGTAAACATGTACTAAACATGCCACAAAAGTGAAGCCTGGTCTACTCCAGTTTAAGTCTTCTTTTAACAATGTGATAAGTGTCATTTCCTGCCAGTCAACCTCTTGGGCACTGAAAATTAACTATTACCAGCATGGAGCCTCATTCCTTCAGGTTTTCGTTTTCGAGATCCTAATGCAAGAAAAACATTAAAAATCCTACCTTTCCTTTGTCTATTTGTTCTCTCTCTCTTAATCCAATCTTTCTGTTTAGTGAATGGTTTCGCCATACATGCTTCGAGAGCCGACCATAGGAGCTGTTGGCCTTGGACAGTCAATTGTCTATGTTCTTGTTGGCAGTGGTATCATTTGAGATGATGCTACCTAGATAGGTAAACTGTTCCACTGCATTGAGATTGATACTGCCAATGCTGAGCTGCGGTGGATTGTAATTTCCTGCGGTGGTTGTTCCACCACTTTTCTAATCGTAAGGCCAAAGGCATTTCCTACCTCAAAGAAACAGGTTACAATGAGCTGCATTACCTCCTCCGTGCGTGCTACAAGTACACAATTATGCCATGTAATGTACAATATATTACTATGAAGGATGTGATATTAGGACAAGTGAGTAAGATAAATTGCATTGTTATTGCATTCTGGAATTTTACAGCAGCAGTTTGTGAATCAAATTTCACAATTCTGTCCATGTTTCTGTAAAACTGCAAATCAATTACTTTGATAATTATTATATTCCTTGACTTACGCACTCATTTTTATCTCTTACCATTTTTGAAGACCAGTGTGTACAGTTATATGATATTCACAATGTACGAGGTTAGAAGTAGGCACCACAATCAAGCAGCCAGGTTGATGGAGGACATATATGAGTGACAGGAAAATGGTGGCTGGAGGTTAAGGCTGGGAGAGAGTGACGAATTGGAGGATGGAATAGGAGGGGTGCACATCGCAAGTCAAAGAATTAGGAAACACGTTTATAAGAATTCTACCCTAGGAAATTGCTTTTTTGATGGTTTCTGGACAACATATCGCAGCTGCTTATATAAACCTTTTCAACGAATAATCATTGTGCAAAAATTCTCAATAGAAATAGTAAAGTTGGGTTGTAATCATTTAATCTCTCTCTCTTCAGCCAACCTCTCTCACTGAAGTAAAAATACTTTAGCATGGTTTTCCTGCCAAAAAAATTACCTCAACTCTGTTCCAAGTTTAATGCTCCAGCTTGTTAAAAAAAAAATTTGAAAAAATCAAACTCATCATTATTGTTACAGCTCAAGGAAAGACAGAGATTAAATGACAAAGCCATCGTGATGAAAACAGGAAGATAATTTCGCAGTGCACATTCCATAGAAATTACAACAGGGAAACATGTCTTTTTGCTGTACAAGTCAATGCTGCTGTGTATCCTCCACAAGAACAATCATTTTGATCCAATGTGCCAGCTCTGTTCCTCTGTCTCTTTAGTCCCCTTTCCTTCAACCACCTATCAAAGCTATTCCTACATGTTGATGCGGTCACTAACTTCAGTAATGCTTTCCATAGCTTCATAACCTGCTGTGTTACTCCTGCTTTCAGTCCTAAATCTCTTAAAATTATCTTATATTATGCTCCCAAGTCCTCGGCCTCTTAAGAACAGGAAACAGTCTGTTTCTATGAACTCTGTCCAACTGCCTCATAATTTAAAATTACCTTGGTTAACTCACCCCATACTCTTGCATTCTTTGAATGCAACACGCTGGAAGTTGCAGGCACAAATATAGTCATTAATTCCCTACAACTGGAAAGTTCATCAAATCAAACCAAAAGCCTGAGTAAAAACATCGAATCTCACTGATGGCATTGATTCTTAATTCTAGTGAACCATCTGAAGTGTTGCTCATGATAATCCAGGACTGAGACGCTTCTTTTAATAATTACTGCAGTCGCACTATAGCATAAATGAAACAGCAGTTCAGTCCTCACTGTAATACAACACATTCATTTTAGCATGTAACAAATGACTAATTTAACAAAAATATTACATACCTTACTGACAGGCAAAAAGATAAACTTGACAAATGTATTATTTGAAAAACTATTCATCTATTAGTTTACAAAACTCATTAAAGGTACGAGTAACTGTTATTCACTTTCCAAAAATCTTGTCAGTTATTCTTCATAAAATATATTTCTTGCTGATCTCCCATCTGAATTTACAGTATGTGCCTAAATTACAAGCAGTTGATGTATTTATTCTGGTTTGCCTTATTTCTTTTAGTAAGGCATATAATAATAGAACATATACCTCTCCCATATTTCCCATAGAGGTTGTGGGCCGAATTTTCAAAGCCCACTGAGTGCAGGAAGAGCAGCGAGCACAGTTTGAATACTGTATTCTCGGAGGTTGACACTGGGTCTCGCTGCCTCCGGAATGCAATGCTATTTTCAAAGTGCCACAGGCAGGGAGGGAACGGGTCGGACGCTCACCTCCAATTAAAGAGCTCATTAACAGGTTTGTCAGTTTCAATGAACAATTTTTAAAGGATGGAAACGGGGAAGACACCATGGGGGAATACGACAGGGTTGTGAAGACGTGAACAGTGCAAAGTGATATAGCAGCTACGGGAAGGGATGATTAAATTAAAGAGGCAGCAAATTAAGCTTAACTGCTTCAAATATTCCTCAGTGTGGCTAGTGCTGCATCTGTAGACTTGCTTTTCTCAGTGATGAGTGGTAAGAATCCAGAGCTGCTGGCATCACTTGGGAATCTGGGGTTGGCAAGGGAAGGCCTGGTGAACACACAAAGCCCAGCTGAGGGAGTTCAGATGGGAACAGGCTACTCTGACATTGGACAGAGCAACCAGGATGAGCTTCAGCAGTTGCAACCATCTGGACAGAAGGAGGCCAGAGGAGTGCAATGGGGCGGGGGTGGGAGGGGTGGCGTGCTGCAAGGTGAAGAAGGTACCACCCTAGACATCAGGTGCACAGCCCAACAGTCAGCTACCTCCAAATGACAGAGTGCCAGTGCTGTCGGAGGTGGTTCCTGTCCAGGCAGATGGTCTTGAATGTGTGTGCTCTGATCCACGATGACCTGAGGCCTCACGGCCCCCATGACAGTCCCTTACCTGCAGCCATCAAGGTGTCTGTCACCCAAACCTTCTATTCAACCGGGTCATTCCAGGGATTAGCTATGGACCTAGTTGGCATCTTGCAGCTGGCAGCTTATCAGGCCATCAGGCAGGGTACAGATGCCACTTTCAGGAGGGAGGGGGGCTGCATCCACTTTGACACAGATGGCCTTGCGCAGGCACAGAAGGCATTGGGTTTTGTTTCCATCGCTGGATTCCCCCAGGTACAGGGCATCGTCGCTTGCACCCATCTGACCATCAAGGCACCAATTGACCAGCCCCTGAGATCCAGCAACAGGAAGGGCTTCCACTCCCTCAAAGTCCAACTGGTCTGCAACAACAAGAACTTCCTCCATGTGTGTGCTCGTTTTCCTAGCAGCTGCCATGACTCCTTTGTCCTCCCCTTTGAAAATTGAAATCTGAATCAGTTTCCCACAGGAGTCGGGTTTCTGACCCAAAACCAGATCAGATTCCTGTTTCCCACCTCCGTACTGAAAATCCAGTCCTTTATCTTTGCTAAGATACTGCCCAGGAAGGTTTTCACCATCCTATTGTGTTTGATGACCAACACCTGAATAGGCAGCCATTCCCAATAGTCAGGGCTTAGCTGAATAACTAATTCCGGTTGCAATGTCTGAGTTGAATATCAAAGTTCCTCATTTCATAAAAATCCTCTATGACGATACTTGAAACTTTAAAAAAGTATTATAGTTGTAGAGATGCAGGATGTAAACTTCAAGCCCTATGATATGTCCCGCGCTTTCACACACATGCATTAAGTTCCTTTCAGAAGCTAGGATGGTCAGCCCTTTTCTAATATCATCTGATGTGGGTTGTCCTTCTGCACTCTGGGTTTTGCAGTTCTGCAACAGAAGGGTTAAAAGCAACTTCTGCAATGAACTGTTCTTCAACACACACAAAATTTGTCAACAGCAGATGCAAGTTCCAAAAGACTGAGGTGAAATTTCCAACTCAAACCAAAGGTTCCAAATAGATCAGATCTATGCAGTGACACTGATCTAGTTTCTAACATCAGTTAACATATTTTGTGGCTATTTTTTTTACAATTGAGTAATTTGTTTATCGTCAGTTATTTCCAGCTGTATAGATATACCTCATGGAAGAATAATGGCAGATGCAAATATTTGAGCAATTTTATTGCTTGGCTTTATAATACTTGCTGGTTCATGAAGGACTGCTTTGAAAATAAATGAAGGACTAGTTAGCTTCGTGTTCTGTTGGCTACTTATTTTAGTACTTTTGGATTTATTTAAACAAAATCATTTAATTCACTGGGAACTTAGCAAATATTTTAACTGACAGCCATCTTGTGCTTTAGAAGAGAAATATTTTTGAACGGTGTAATGCAATGAATACGCAATATGTATACATTATAGCATGGTGCTATGGAGGAGTTCTTTTAAGGACAGTTTATGTCAAAATTAGAACTCTGATTTAAACAAATGTGGGGAATTTGGGGAGTGGACTTGCAATGGAGTCTTCCCATGATTCCATGAATCAGACACATTTTTCCAGTTGAAATATTCGCCCTGATCTGGACAGGGGCAGGTTGTGCTAAGTGGGTGGGTGGAGTTTCGGATGCGACACCCGACAGTTGGGGCACCCCCGCATGCTTCCCTCTTTTTTTAAAGAATACAGCAAGTTCCCTGCCTGGAAATAAGTCTGATAGACAGGTTTGGCTTCCAGTTAGGTAGGGAGTAATCCTTAGCCACAGAGAGGAAGCCTTTAGCCACTACTGGGAGCGTGGCGAGGGTTAGGGGATAAGATCCCAGGGTAGGAGTCTGATTCCTGACTCCGTACAGTGAGGGGGAGGATCCTTTTAGGGGGTGTGGGGGAATCATAGAGAGATACAGCACTGAAACAGGCCCTTTGGCCCAAGTCTGTACCAACCAACAACCACCCATTTACACTAATCCTATATTAATCCCATATTCCCTACCACATCCCCACCATTCTCCTACCACCTACCTACACTGGGGGCAATTTACAATGGTCAATTTACCTATCAACCTGCAAGTCTTTGGCTGTGGGAGGAAACGGGAGCACCCGGCGGAAACCCACGCGGTCACAGGGAGAACTTGCAAACTCCGCACAGGCAGTATCCAGAACTGAACCCGGGTCGCTGGAGCTGTGAGGCTGCGGTGCTAACCACTGCGCCACTGTGCCACCTAGGGAGGTTGAATGGCTCGTTGGATGTTGGCGGGGGGTTGGGGGTGGCCATTGGGGCCTGATCCCAGGAAAGCAGGTAAGTTCTCCTGCTCTTCCTGGCACACAAGCAGGGGTGTAAAGGCACTTACCTTCTCCCCAAAGCTGTCCTCACCTCCCTTCAGCTGACAGGCTTCCCCAAGACTCAGGAAACCCAGTCGGTCAGGGTTAAACCAGCAAAGCAAGTTCAATCTGAGGTTTCCAGCTACATAAAAATATTTAAATTGCCAATTCACCTCCTGTTGTTTGTGCTAGGCTGGGGTTGGATTTAAGATTATTAAAATGTTAACATCTCACCTGACTCCAACCAACCTGTTTTTGGTCACTGAAATTCACCCCATTGTATTTGTACCAGGGTATTGCTTTTCAGCTCAGGATGTGATAAATGTTACTGTAAATTCATTCAAAATTATTGTGAAAGAAATGTACAAGGCGAAGAATTTAAATTGAAGCCCTTAACATGAATAAGGCAGCAGGACTTTATAGCGGTATTACTGTAATACAATGTGGGGAATTTTATTCTGGCGGCAGGGGTCTTGACGTCCGGAAAAAAATGACACCGAGATCTCTGTGTCACCTCTTCTCCAGAAGGCCCGCCGAATCCGGAGCCAATCAGGGACTTAAGTGGACAGGAGCGGGCCTTCCACATGATCAAGAACTCCGTTGCTGCAGGTCCCGCCCTTGGAGAGCTGCCGGCCAATCAGAGGCTGGCAGCTGCAGTGTCACCACAGAGGCGGCGGCTGCTGCTGGAGGTGCACATGTTGGAGGATGAGGAGCGTCGCTGGAGCCAGGCCTCAGGTAAGTCATGGTGGTAGAGGTCTCACGGGGTGGGAATCATGGGGAAGGGGATGTAGAGGGTGTCGGTAAGCAAGGGAAGGGGTATGTCTCTTCGTGGGCCCCCCACTCCCTTCCTGATGTCGGATCCCTCGTTCAGGCACTAAGTGCCTTTTAACGAGTGACCCCAACACCCCCGACCCTGGATCCAGGAAGCAGCCCACATGGTTTGTTGTGCTGTGCTTCCCGTGATGTGACAGGGCCACCTGCCGCACGGCTAATTGCAGCTGCTGCGGCATGAGGCCCTTAATTGAGGTTGATTGCCCATTTAAAGGCCTCAATTGGCGACAGGGCTGGATGTCCTGCAAAACCTGTCGCAAGGGACAGCAGAAAATTCCCCCCAAGGTGTAACCAGATAATACAACGCTAATTATCCATGTGACATTATTTTGCCACCAATATAAATTTTCTTTGCCATTTTAGCCTCGAAAGTACTGACAGTGATAATAGCAAATTAACATTTAATACATTCATTTGACATTGTTCTACCTAATATTTCAATTTTGATGTTAAAATATCAGTTAAAATAATACACAACACACTAAACGTGTACTAGTTTCATCAACAGTAATTTCTGGAATGACAGAACACAGACAGTGTTAGCCCTGCTAACGTTATTTGACATAAGATGAAAGCTCAGTTAACAAATGACAGGAAGTTCCATAAACTTTACCTCAGGAGATCTGGAAGTTCTTTTGAAAATAATCATTCACAAAGTGGCAGTTCTCCTTTCCTATTCATCAAAAAACTGAAATACCACAATAAAAAGTCTTTAACTTACTTCGAGTTTAGCTATTTCTTCAAACTCTGCAACCGAGGCTGGTCAAGATCGTCATTGTATATCTGTTGAAAAAAAATAAATGAAGTATTGATTAATAATGATTTACATTTTGTTTGATTTATTCTATGATAGTAAGTAACCAAATTATATGTAGCACTCAACTTTCTTAAGCTTTTAATGATGTGTCTCGTGTCAATGCAAAATTGAAAACTGTTGAAACCTCCTTTGTAATTTTACTTTTGAATTATTTTATTAATTGGTAGCATTCTCATGTACAGGTCAGAGGACTGAGGGTTCAAGAGCCACTCTAGAGGCACGAATACATAATCAAGGGCAGCAGTTCCGTGCAGCACTGACAGAACACTGCACTGACGGAAATGCCGTCTTTAAGACGAGCCTTTAAACTGAGGCCCATCTGCCATCTCAGGTGGATGTAAAAGATCCCACATCACTATTCAATAATAAGCAGGGGAGTTTTACTGATGTCCATGCCAACCCTTAGCCACAGATAATCTAGTAATTCATTTAATTGCTGTGTACAAACCTGCTACTGCATTTGGCATGCCGGAGGTTGTAAAAGGTGCTAAATAATACAAGTTCTTTCTTATTTCTCTTTTATTTTGGAATGAGCCTAATTTCCCACCTGTGTTCTACTCACATTTAAAATGAACTGACAAGTGGAGCACAGTTCATCCACTGTTAATATTGAAGTGATCAGAATTTAACTGTGGATCAGCAGAACTGCAAGAACAATGTGCAGGAGAAATTCTCTGATCACTATGTGTCCTGACATTGTAATTGTGTTCCTAAAGATTTTCATTGGTCAGTATTTCCAGTGAAATTGTAAAGATGTTCAAAGTGAGGAAACTGTCATGAACACAGTTATGTTATTATACATAGTAACCAGGCCAATTCTTCTTCAAATAGATTAAAACAATTGAGGATGGAAGAGAACAGTTAAGTGTCTGTACTTTGAAATTACTATCAGCAAAGTTATTGTACTAATGCTTACAGGGTGTTTTTTTTTAAAGAATTCCTCTCTCTCTGGAGACTCATTAACCTAGTCCAGTAAAGCAGCTGAGAGGAATGTGTAATGACCAGGTTCAACATTGCAGGACAATATTGTCAACAGTAATTTCCAGCTTTATACCTGAATGCTAGAAGTATATGGAATTATGTGCTGGAGTTGGAGGCATTTGTTGCAACAGAAAATTCCACAAGTGTTGAAGGAGTTACAGAAACATGGCTAATTCCTAAAGGTGGGAGTAAACTCAAAACAAAGAGCTATGGGATGTTGAGAGAAGGGGTGAAGCTATAACTGTACATATACACTCCACAGATAATTAAGCAGTCCATGCCCACATGCGACAAGACCTGGACAACAAGAGTTGGGGAGGTTGAAGTAGAGTTGGCAAAAAATGGAATACAGGTACTGTCTTTTGATGTAATGTCCTTGATTAAAGTTAAGCTCTGTGAGTCCTCGCTCGGGCCACGTGCATAATTCCAGACTTGTTTCTCTGGTACCAGAAGGCCGAAGAGGGGCTTTTTCTATAGCCTTGAAGTCTAAGCTGCTACCATGGATTCCCTGGGACTTTGCTGGAGAGAGAGAGAGAGAGAGACTTTTTCTTCTGCCAGTCCAGTTGAAGTCTTTTTCCTTTCTGTGAGACACAATTCAAAAAGCTCCAGTCTGGCCAGCAGGTAGATCATGTGACCATCTCTTTGTTTGAAACAGCAGCTTCTTGGAGGGTTGTTGGATTTCAAAGCTTTCCAGACAGACTCGGTGGGGGGTGGAGTTCTGGCTCTTACACAGTCAAAGGATGTTGATCACCACGATTGTCCAGGCCAATCTTGTTAACTGAATCAAAGAGCACCCCCATTCATATCTCTCAGAATGTAAATGTACAACCATGTTTTCAGCCACTCAGCTCTGCTTTTTTTAGACAGGTGAGTTGAAATGTCTAGTAAAAAGGTTTCAAGTAGTGTCCAATAATATGAAATTAATGTGTTTCCATTTGGCAGTTGTGATTTCCATCACACTTTCAACGGCATTACCATCAACAAATCCCCCACCATGTAAATCATGGGGGTCACCATGGATCAGAAACATAACCACGGCAGCCACACAAATACGGCAGCTGCAACAGCAGACCTCATATCTCCCCAAAGTCTCTGCACCACCTCCAAGGCACCAGTTAGGAGTGTGGTGCAATACTCTTCACTTGACTGGACGGGTGCAATTGCAAGAACACTTAAGAAGCTCACCACCATTCAGGACAATGCGCTCAGCAGGTCATCCACCATGTTAAACATACAACCTCTCGACCACCAAAGCATCATGGTGGAAATGTGTACTATTGACAGGATGCACTGCAGCAACTTGTTAAGGCTTCTTCAATAGTATCTCCCAAATCCAAGACGTCTGCCATCTAGAAGGACAGGCAGCAGGTGTATTCTAACATCATCACTTTGAATGTATTTAACAAGTCACAAGCTATACTGACTTGGGCATACATTATTGTTTCTTCATTGTTGTTGAATGAAAATTCTGGCACTTCCTCCTTAACAGCACCCAGTATAACGTTCACCTTATGTACTGCAACAGTTCAAAATCAAGGCCTTCTCAGGCGAACGAGGGATGGACAATAAGTACCATCCTTGCTTGTGACACTCACATCCTGAGAATGTAAATGAATTGAAAAACTTGGAACAGAAGAATATTTTGCACATGGAGCCTATGCACAAATGGTTAAAAGCTCATTGAGGTTCCCAAGTTTGTTTAAAATAGGGCAAAACTGCAGACGACACCTAGAGCACTCATCACTGCTCCAAATTTCAATAACCATTTGAAATGGTTTTTATAAGGTGAGTTTGGATAAAAATTACACAATTTATTAGCGGTCTTTTCAAAATAGAATCACCGATCATCACAGGACATGCTACAGCTTGGGCTCTAAAATCCATACTGTTGAACAAAATGCTCTTCCCCAAAGCTAATTCTTTGCCATAAAGGGATACCCTTAAGGGTGGCCAACAGCCCCATAGGAGCTGCAGTCATCGGATAATCCATGATGGCGACCTTGGTGTTCTTCAAGTGTATTTTGCATTTTGCGCTTGGAATATTGTCAAGATATTTAAATTAACTGACCTCATGTCAATGGCACATTCTCGACCTGAATGCACAGACAGCAGCAGATACCTTGGTCCATAGTCCTCCCTGGCGCCAAATCCAATCAGTGTGATACAAGCTTCTGAAGGACACTTCACACCATTCGATTGTGAGCTCTAAAATCAGATTGGAACCTGATTCTGCGTTACACTGGCACATTCTCATTTCTGTGATTTTAATCTTTGAAAGATAGCTGATATTGTCAATTGTCTAATCAATCAGGAACCATGGCAATGAATACGGTGGGTACTTTGAATTTAATCAGAGTTTAAGACGGGATATAACACACCAGTTATATAGCAAAAACATACGCCCTTGATAAGTCGCAAGCACCAGTCCAGCTCGGGCAGGATAGCTGGCATGCACAAACAGCTCTTTCTTTTTCTTTCCCTTTTCTTCTTGGTGCCTCGTGTCTTCACAACTTCTCAAACTACCGAAGAGTGTTAGCCTAGATATACCCTTAGAAGTTCCACACCACTGGCTACTGTACTACAGCCTCCCAAAGTTTCTTACTTTATACACTTCTTCAGGGGTGGACCTGGATGGATTATTGACAGGGCCATTTAACCCTACAAATATTTACATTATTAAATACCCTATAAAATGTCAAGCTCTTTGCCTAAACCTTGGTTGAAAAGACTGCCATTAATGTCATTCACCTGTCATTAACGTCTTGAAACCTCGCATGTACTTACTGTCCTTGACCAATCAGGCCTTACATCATCCTGTCCTTATCTCACCTCAAGTTGCTCTCTTTGATCAGCTTCATCCTCCCAGAAACATTTTCCATAATCGGCCTTTAAAGCGAACTTGCAGCAGTCTCTTTCTTTTTATTCATTCATGGGATGTGGGCATCGCTGGCCAGGCCAGCACTTATTGCCCATCCCTAATTGCCCTTGAGAAGGTGGTGATGAGCTGCCTTCTTGAACTGCTGCAGTCCATGTGGGCTAGGTCCACCCACAGTGCTGTTAGGAAGGGTTTTCCAGGATTTTAACCAGCGACAGTGAAGGAACAGCGATATAGTTCCAAGTCAGGATATTGTGTGACTTGGAAGGGAACTTGCAGGTGGTGATGTTCCCATGCATTTGCTGCCCTTGTCCTTCTAGTTGGTAGAGGTCATGGGTTTAGAAGGTGCTGTCTAAGGAGCCTTGGTGTGCTGCTACAGTGCATCTTGTAGACGGTACACACTGCTGCCACTTTGCGTTGGTGGTGGAGAGAGTGAATGTGTGTGGATGGGGTGCCAATCAAGCGGGCTGCTTTGTCCTGGATGGTGTTGAGCTTCTTGAATGTTGTTGGAGCTGCACCCATCCAGGCAAGTGGAGAGTATTCCATCACACTCCTCACTTGCGACTTGTCGATAGTGGACAAGATTTAGGCAGTCAGGAGGTGAGTTACTTGCCACAGGATTCTTAGCCTCTGACCTGCTTTCGTAGCCACGGTATTTATATGGCTACTCCAGTTCAGGTTTTGGTCAATGGTAACCCCCAGGATGTTGATAGTGGGGATGCAACGATCACAATGCCATTGAATGTCAAGGGGAGATGGTTAGATTCTCTCTTGTTGGAGATGGTCATCGCCTGGCACTTGTGTGGTGCGAATGTTACTTGCCACTTATTAGCCCAAGCCTGGAAAATGTCCAGGTCTTGCTGCATTTCTACACGGACTGCTTCAGTATCTGAGGAGTCACGAATGGTGCTGAGCATTGTGCAATCATCAGCGAACATCCCCACTTCTGACCTTATGATTGAAGGAAGGTCATTGATAAAGCAGCTGAGGATGGTTGGACCTAGGACACTGCCTGAGGAACTCGAGAAGCGATGTCCTGGAGCTCAGATGATTGACCTCCAACAACCACAGCCATCTTCCTTTGCGCTAGGTATGACGCCAACCAGCGGAGAGTTTTCCACCTGACTACCATTGACTTTAGTTTTGCTAGGGCTCTTCAATGCCATACTCGGTCAAATACTGCCTTGATGTCAAGTGCAGTCACTCACACCTCACCTCACCTCTTGAGTTCAGCTCTTTTGTCCAATGTTTGAACCAAGGCTGTAAAGAGGTCAGGAGCTGAGTGGCCCTGGCAGAACCCAAACTGAGTGTCACTGATCAGGTTATTGCTTAGCAAGTGCTACTTGATAGCACTGTTGATGACACCTTCCATCACTTTACTGATGACTGTGAGTCGACTGATGGGGCGGTAATTGGCTGGGTTGGATTTGTCCTGCTTTTTCAGTCCAGGACATTTCTGGGAAATTTTCCACATTGCCAGATAGATGCCAGTGTGGTCGCTGTATTGGAACAGCTTGGTTAGGGGCACGGCAAGTTCTGGAGCACAGGTCTTCAGTACTATTGCCGGAATATTGTCAGGGTCCATAGCCTTTGCAGTATCCAGTGCCTTCAGTTGTTTCTTCATATCACGTAGAGTGAATCCAATTGGCTGAAGACTGACATCTATGATGCTGGGGACTTCAGGAGGATGCCGAGATGGTTCATTCACTTGGCACTTCTGGCTGAAGATTGTTGCAAATACTTCAGCCTTATCTTTTGCACTGATGTGCTGGGCTCCCCATAATTGAGGATCGGGATATTTGTGGAGCAACTTCCTCCAGTTAGTTGTTTAATTGTCCACCACCATTGATGACTGAATGTGGCAGGACTACAGAGCTTAGATCTGAAGCATTGGTTATGGGATTGCTTAGCTGTCTATCGCATGCTGCTTCCACTATTTGGCACGCAAGTCGTCCTGGGTTGTAGCTAGGCCAGCATTTATTGTCCATCCCTAATTGCCCTTGACAAGGTGGTGGTGAGCTGCCTTCTTGAACCGCTGCAGTCCATGTGGGCTAGGTATACCCACAGTGCTGTTAGGAAGGGTGTTCCAGGATTCTGACCCAGCGACAGTGAAGGAACGGCGATATAGTTCCAAGTCAGGATGGTGTGTGA
This sequence comes from Heterodontus francisci, assembly GCF_036365525.1. Taxonomy (NCBI): domain Eukaryota; kingdom Metazoa; phylum Chordata; class Chondrichthyes; order Heterodontiformes; family Heterodontidae; genus Heterodontus; species Heterodontus francisci. The sequence goes on from NC_090374.1 coordinate 195,421,688, forward strand.
CTTGGAGGGGAACTTGCAGGTGGTGGTGTTCCCATGCATTTGGTGCCCTTGTCTTTCTAGTTGGTAGAGGTAGCGGGTTTGGAAGGTGTTGTCTCAGGAGCCTTGGTGCGTTGCTGCAGTGCATCTTGTAGATAGTGCACACTGTTGCCACTGTGCGTCGGTGGTGGAGGGAATGAATGTTTGTAGATGGGGTGCCAATCAAGCGGGCTGCTTTGGCCTGAATGGTGTCGAGCTTCTTGAGTGTTATTGGAGCTGCACCCATCCAGACAGTTGGAGAGTATTCCATCACACTCCTGACGTGCCTTTCGATGGTGGACAGGCTTTGGGGAGTCAGGAGGTGAGTTACTCGCCACAGGATTCCTCGTCTCTAACTAGTTCTTGTAGCCATGGTATTTATATGGCGACTCCAGTTCAGTTTCTGGTCAATGGTAAACCCCAGGATGTTGATGGAGCAGGATTCAGTGATGGTAATGCCATTGAATGGTTAGATTCCCTCTTGTTGGAGATTGACACCTTATTTTGAGGTATGCCTAGTGCTGCTCCTGGCATGCCCTCCTGCACTCTTCATTAAACCAGGGTTGATCACCCGGCCTGATGGTAATGGTAGAGTGGAGGATATGTCGGGCCATGAGGTTACCGATTGCGGTTGAGTACAATTCTGCTGCTGCTGGTGGCCCATAGTGCCCCATGGATGCCCTGTTTTGCATTGCTAGATCTGTTCAAAATTTATCCCATTTAGCACAGTGGTAGTGCCACACAACACAATGGACGGTGTCCTCAATGTGAAGACGAGACTTCGTCTCCACAAGGACAGTTCGGTGGTCACTTCTACCAATACAGATACATCTGCGACTGGCAGATTGGTGAGGACAAGGCCAGGTATATTTTTCTCTCTTGTTGGTTCCCTCACCACCTGCCACAGACACAGTCTAGCAGCTATGTCCTTTAGGACTCGGCCAGCTCGGTCTATAATGGTGCTACCGAGTCACTCTTGGTGATGGACATTGAAGTCCCCCACCCAGAGTACATTCTGCCCCCTTGCTACCCTCAGTGCTTCCTGCAAGTGGTGATCAACATGGAGCATTACTGATTCATCAGTTGAGGGCGGTGCAGCAGGTGGTAATCAGCAACAGCTTTCCTTGCCGATGTCTGACCTGATGCCATGAGACTTCATGGGGTTCGGAGTCGATGTTGAGGAAGCGCTTAGAACTCCCACCTGACTGTAGACCACTGTGCTGCCACCTCTGCTGGGTCTGCCCTCCACGTGATGGTGATGGTGGTGTCTGGGACATTGTCTGTCAGGTATGATTCCATGAGGATGACTATGTTAGGCCATTGCTTGACTAGTCTGTAGGACAGCTCTCCCAACTTTGGCATAAGCCCCCAGTTGTTAGTAAGGAGGACTTTGCAGGGTCGACAGGACTGTGTTTGTCAGTTCCAGTGCCAAGGTAGATGCCGGATGGGAGGTCAGGTTTCTTTCCTTATTGAGTTTGTAGCGGTTTCATACAACTGAGTGGCTTGTTAGGCTATTTCACAGGGCATTTAAGAGTCAACCACATTGCTGTGGGTCTGGAGTCACATGAAGACTGGACCAGGTAAGGACAGCAGCTTTCCTTCCCTAAAGGACATTAGCAAACCAGATGGGTTTTAAATATCAAGATGTATTTTAAATATTCAAACCAGGGTCCCATCGCAGAGTGCCGAAAGGGCCACCACGGAGCTTCCCCGCCCCTGGGAAAATTGGGCCCAGCAATCCCGGCGTTGTGTTCCGTGGTGGCCGTTGCCACTCCAATTCTCCGGCCCCACTCCCGCCAATGTCTGGCCTAGCACAAGATCCAGCCCTTCCAGTGGGGCTAATTGAATAGGGACCTTGGATGCAAACCTTTCACCCATTTTTTCCATCCCTGTATAGGGACTCCTGTGCCCAATTTTACTATCCATCCCACCATCCCATATGAGATCAGCTAACTCAACAGAGACTTGAGTATCGAAGTGAGAACATCCAGCCAGACCTGACTGCTGCTCAGTATCTCAAATATGGGGTAACCCATAAGACCAATTTTCCAAAATAGAATGAAATTTGAAGTTTACATATGAGTCCATTCAAATTCTATTCTTGTTAAAAAAAAATCCCTGATCAAAGTTCTGACATCTTCACAAGAGAATGACTTCATTCAAAGCTGGAAATAGAAAAGTGCATTTATTTCCAAAGGAATTACATTAAGTGCTCAGTTTTATTAAACCCATTGCACACTGGAATATCAATGCCTACAGTACTAATTTCCAACTAATGGCAGATTATCAGTGCTTTGAAACCCATATTTCTCAAAGCTGTGGCAGTAATGTGATTCATTCTAATTGGTAATGAAATCTTACAAGCCAGCTCTGGGGTAACATTAAATTGACAGATTTGCAGTAACAGTATTTTATTATAGAAATGTCAACACCTCTTTCTGAAAATGGATGTCAGCTGCACGTAATTCTGCTACCTGCTTTTCTGTTCATATGTAAATTGAAGCTACGATTTTATGTAATGTATCTGCAGGTGAACAAGCTGCCAACTGCAAATAATTAGCATTTGCTGCTGGCCCTTCAGCTCTCTCTGTCATAATTAAACAACACCCTCATTATTAATTTTTCTAAATAAAATAGTCCTTAGTATTCTCTTTGTCAGAACCTTGGGTGCAGGCCTGTAGAGCAAACGCAGCTCACTTGATCGTTTCATCTGACCTGCAATGCACTGTTTAATTATTCACAAGAGACCAACCACCAATACTGCCTCAAACCTATTAATGTATTAATTATTAAAACTTTCAACGCATGAATAACTCTGTTTTATCCATTTATTCAACACGAGGCTTGCTCAATTAAAAGAACAATTCATTAAAGCAGTATTAAATGAATTCTGTCCCACAAATAGGTAATATTAGGTTATCAGTTTTAAGACAGTGTCATTGACTTATTACTTTGCAAACCGAAAAGTGGTTTTGTCATTGTTAAATATTTGAGTTGAAATAAAATAGATGTATTAAAAGCTATCACTTGGTGAGTTTGAAAATGCGCACCATTTTCACAGATTATTCGTCCAAGTTGAAAGCAGTGAAAATGTTTGGCTTCTTTATGCTTCAGGCATGAGTTTGACACTTATTTTGGAGTATTAAGAATCATCAGCACCAAATGATATTGCTAGCTCCACATTACTCTCTGCTCTGTGTATACATGTAAATGCACAGACTGAACTCTGCTCTCTGATATCACCAAAGTTTTTAAGTTTGTGAAGCATTTGCTCAATTCCAATTTCAGAAAATAAAAGACTTCTGAGTAAAACTGCACAACACCTTGTTCAACTTTCAAAACAAAGTTCAAAAACATATGAACTAGGGAGCAGGAGTAGGCCACTTGGCCCCTGGAGCCTACTCCGCCATTCAATAAGATCATGGCTGATCTGATTGTAACCTTGACTCCCCCCTATAAACTTTTCACACCCTTGCCTATCAACAATCTATCTACTTTTGCCTTAAAAATATTCAGAGACTCTGCTTCCACTGATTCCTTTTGAGGGAGAGAGTTCCAAAGATTCATGACCGTCTAAGAGAAAAAAGAATTCTCCCCATCTCTGTCTTAAATGGGTGACCTCTTTTTTTTTTAAAAAAAACCTCTAGTTCTAGTTTCACTCACAAGGGGAAACATCCTTTCCACAGTCATCCTGTCAAGACCCTTCAGAATTTTATATGTTTCAATCAAGTCATCTCTTACTCTTGTAAACTCCAGCGGATACGAGCCGAGCCTGTCCAACCTTTCCTTCTAAGACAATCTGCTCATTCCAGGTATTAGTCTTGTAAACCTTCCCTGAAAAGCTTCCAATGCATTTACATCCTTCCTTAAATAAGGATACCAACACTGTACACAAACCTCCAGATCTGGTCTCACCAATGCCCTATATAACTGAAGTATAACCTCCCTACCTTTGTATTCAATTTCCCTCGCAATAAATGATAACATTCTATTAGCTTTCCTAATTACTTGCTGAACCTGCATACTCATCCAATCTCACAGAACCTTCTCCAAATCTAGGGAATTGTGGAAAATTAAAATGAACACATCGACTATCTCACTAACCACTTAAAGAAGGACCCTAGGATGAAGTCTATCAGGACCCGAGGACTAGTCAGTCTGCAGTTGCAACAATTAGCTCAGTACCACTTCTCTGGTGATTGTAATTTTCTTGAATTCCTCTCTCCCTTCCATTTCCTGACTTAAAGTTAATTCTGGGATGTTATTTGTATCCGCTATAGTGAAGACCGATGCAAAATACCTGTTCAATTCATCTGCCATCTCCTTATTTTCCCTTATTAATTCCCCAGACTCGCTTTCTATAGGAACAATGCTCACTTTGTTAATTCTTTTCTTTATAAATATCTATAGAAACTCTTACTATCTGTTTTTAAATTTCTAGCTAGCTTTCTCCTGTAATCTAATTTTACCCTCCTTTTCAATCTTTTAGTCATTCTTTGCTGTTTTTTTTAATATTCTGTCCAATCTTCTGACCTGCCACTCATATTTGCACAATTATATGCTCTTTCTTTCAGTTTGATATTATCTTTAACTTTTTTAGTTAACCACGAAAGCTCTCCCCTTGAAAATGTTTTTACTTGTTGCAATGCCTCTATTCTGTGCATTATGAAATATCCCCTTAAATGTCTGCCACTCCATCTCTCTTGACCTATCCCTTAACCTGATTTGCCAGTTCATTTTAGCTGGCTCTGCTTTCATGCCCTCATAATTACCCTTATTTAAGTTTAAAATTCTTCTCTCCCTCATATTGAATGTAAATTTCAATCGTAATATGGTCACTTTTCATCATTTTTATTTATGTGGCAGTTGGAGAGAAGCTCAAGCAATATCAGCACAACATCATTGAGGTATTTGAACTCCTTTTGACAAATCTGGTGTACTTTTAATTGAGCAACTTGAAACAACAGTTGCACTAAATGTTACAGTGCTTCAGACAGTGGTTCAAATATTGGATTTGGACGTCGCTGGCTAGGCCAGCATTTATTGCCCATCCCTAATTACCTTTGAGAAGGTGGTGGTGAGCTGCATTCTTGAACCGCTGCAGTCCATTTGGGGTAGGTACACCCACAGTGCTGTTAGGAAGGGAGTTCCAGGATTTTGACCCAGTGACAGAGAAGGAATGGCGATATAGTTCCAAGTCAGGATGGTGTGTGGCTTTGAAGGGAACTTGCTGATGGTGGTGTTCCCATGCATTTGCTGCCCTTGTCCTTCCAGGTGGTAGAGGTCGTGCGTTTGGAAGGTGCTGTCTAAGGAGCCTTGGTGTGTTGCTGCAGTGCATCTTGTAGATGGTACACACTGCTGCCACTGTGCGTTGGTGGTGGAGGGAGTGAATGTTTGTGAATGGGGTGACAATCAAGCAGGCTGCTTTGTCCTGGATGGTGTCGAGCTTCTTGAGTGTTATTGGAGCTGCACCCAACCAGGCAAGTGGTGAGTATTCCATCACACTCCTGACTTGTGCCTTGTAGATGGTGGACAGGCTTTGGGGAGTCAGGTGGTGAGTTATTCACTGCAGAATTCCTAGCCTCTGACCTACTCTTGTAGCCACGATGTTCATATGGCTATTCCAGTTCAGTTTCTGGTCAATGGTAACCCCCAGGATGTCGATAGTGGGGGATTCAGCGATTGTAATGCCACTGAATGTCAAGGGGAGATGGTTAGATTCTCTGTTGGAAATTATCATTGCCTGGCACATGCGTCTTCAGCCCACCACCCCATTATGTTTTTGGATCTTTCATAACCTTACCGCCTTACATTATTTTTGCTGTCATGTTTTAGATCACTTTATTGGATGAGGACCAGGTCCCTATACCTTCAAGAATCTTAATCCTTGCCTTGAGTTTTAGGTTTTGGTAACATGTACAGGAAAATGTGTTACGTCTTCTTGTTTTCTGATTCCCAGATGTTGGAAATAATCACACTTTAAACTTGGAAAGGATTGACCTTTTCATTTATTTGTTCAGTCACCATGCTGCCTGTTGTAGGATGCTCAGACTGGTTGTCTGTTACATATCACATGACTTTCCAGTGCAACTGTGAATGTGGCCCCACTGGAACACTTACACATAACAACTGGTTCCCAGCTAATTAGTTCCTAGCACTTTACAGATATATAACATCCCTCTTTCTTTCAAACATAATGCCCCATATCAATATAACTGTCAATATAAATAAAGATTATCAACCGACTTTTGGGAATAATCTGAACTCCTTTTCAGAGTCTTTTATTGCGTGTATTATTTTTCCAAAAAATATTATTCACGGTATCGCTTGGGTGGTAAGATGTTGTGTCTGCATCTTGTTGATTTGGCATTTGTTGCTCTCAGTGGTGAGTTGGCATGCTGTACAGGCGATGTTGTGTCACTTCCTGGTGATGTTGTTAATGTTGTCGCATTGGATAGTGAGGTTTCTGGTGTTTTTGACAGTCTTTTCTGTTGTTCCAGCTCAGGTGTAGGGCGAATCTGGTTTCTGTTCCTTCTCATTTGGTTACTGGTTTTGGTCTCAATGATATATGACCTTGGAGTCTCAGCTTCACTAACAACTTTTGCTGGGCTCCAGATTTTCATTGTTGGATCCCGTACATGTACAGTTTGTCCTTTCAACAGTTCGGGTAGGGATTTAGCATATTTGTTGAAGTGTTGCTCTCCTCTTACCTGATCTTCAGTGAGTTGTTGTCTCACTTCCTCCTGGTCGCTTGAAGGATGTATTTTGCTTGGCAGAGTAGTCTGATATTTTCTTCCATTCAAAAGCTCTGCAGGTGATTTCATGTCAGCCTTGAGAGGTGTGGATCAGAGTGACAATAAGGCCAGGTTTGGGTCTTCCTTCATCTCTTGGCATTTCACAAGTATTTTTTTGACCATCTGGGCGTGTCTTTCTATAAATCTGTGTCCCCATGAGTAGTGTGGTAATGAGGTGATGGTGTTGAACCCATACTGGTCAGCGAATTCCTTAAATTATCTGGATGTAAATTAGGTGCCATTGTCACATATTAATCTTTCAGGAATCCCTTGCTCTGTGATCAGAACTCGTACTGCTGAGATGATTGTTGTGACTCTCAAGTCTTCTGTCTTCCGGATAAAAGGGAACTTTGAGTAGTAGTCTGCGACTATGAGATATGTGTGAATAAATCGACTCCTGGAGTGTGCCATGGTCTGGGTGTTACTTCAGTAGCTATCATCGCCTCATTCTGCAGTGTGTTTCTGTACTTCTGGCATACATTGCATGCAGACACCATATTTTCGATATCTTTGTATATGCCTATCCAGTACACAGCTGATCTGGCTCTGAGCTTACACTTCTCCATTCCCATGTGGCCTTCATGTATCTTCTGGAGAAGTTCTTCCTGCATTGTTTTGGGTATGATTATTCTGGATCTGGCCAGGAGAACACCATCTTCTACTGAGATGTCATCTCTGATAGACCAGTACTACCATACTGTGTTTGCTGTATCCTATCAGGCCATTCTGGATCACTTGCTGAGATAGCATCTGTAACTCCTCATCTTTGCTGGTCTCATCTCTAATTTGACTCAGTTTAGGTGGTTTTACATTCACTAGGTGATGAATCTTTATATCTAGATTTTCTATCTCATGTTTCTCCTGTGGTGACAACCAAGATAGGGTGTCTGCCAGCACCACTTCTCTTCCTGGCTTAGATTTCAAAGTGAAATCGTAACTCTGAAGCCTCAAGAGTAACCTCTGCAGTCTTGCTGGTGCTTTACATAGATTTTTCTTGTAGATCTGCTCCAGTGGATGATGATCACTCTTCACTATGAACTTTCTCCCATAGAGATATGTTTGGAACTTCTCACATACATACACAACTGCCAAAAGCTCTCTTTCTATGTTGGCATATCTTGTCTCAGCTGATGTGAGAGCTTTAGATGCAAATACTATTGGCTTTCCCTCTTGTACAAGGACTGCTCCCAGTCCTTTTGTGGAAGCATCTACTTGCAGAGTGACAGATTTCGTTCTGTCATAGTATGACAGAATTGTCTCCTTGCATACTACCTTTTTGAGTTTGTTGAAACTCCAGTCATGTGACTCAGACAACTGGTACTCTACATCTTCTTTCATCAGTTCCCGCAGGTTTGCTGTGTGTTCCAACATGTGTGGAATAAAGGAGCATGTGTATTGTATCAAGCCAAGGAAACTTTTCAACTCCCTTTTATCTCTTGGGGCTTCCATTCCAGAGATGGCTGAGATTCTTTCAGGACTTTGCTTGACTCCGTCAGGTACGTACACCATTCCGAACAACTGGCATTCTGGCACTTTCACAGTGCATTTGTCTGCATTTAGCTTAATCCCAAGCTTTGTTGGTTCTCTCCATGGCTTCATGTAGATGGTTGTCATGAACTTTTCCATCTACACCATATATCTGGATATCATTTGCTCTGCTGACTACTCCTTTGTATCCCCTGTATGTCTCGCCTACTTTCTATTGGAACACAAGCTGGCTCACTTTGAGGCCAAAAGGTCGACACAGAAACTTGTACCATCCAAAGGGTGTGCTGAATGTTGTCAACAATGAAGATTCTGCATCTAGCTTCACATTCCAGTAGCCATTTCTGGCATCAGGTTTGCTGAAAACTTTTTCCCCTGCCAGTGCTGGTGTGATTTCTTCCATTGTTTCAATAGGGTAATGATCCCTCTTTATTGCTTGGTTAAGATCTTTGGGATCTAGGCAAATTCTTAACTGTCCACTTGGCTTCCCTCTCACCACGATAGAGCCTACAGATTGAGTAAATTCTGTGACTCAGTGATCACGTTCTTTTCTTCCATTTCTTGGAGCTCTCTTTCAAACTTTCCTTTTAGTTCTATTCATACTTTACATGGGGGATGAATCACTGGTTTCATCGTTGGGTCAATAGTGATGTGATACTCAAAATCTTCAAAGCAACCAACCGTCTCATCAAAACACATTGGGCACATTTTACCAGATCTTCTTTGCTTCTGATTGGAGGGTGCTTGTCAATGGATGTACTGTCTTCAACCCTCAGTGTCGCCTCCTTCACCTCATGGTTTACTGAGATAATCTGCAGCTCTTCACAACTGTTCAACCCCAGGATAGCTGGACCATCTGTTTCAGTGATGTAGAGCATACAGTTAACATATTTTCCTTTGTGTGTCCCTCTGATTTGTGTTGATCCAAGCTGTCGAGTCTCAGCTCCCCTGTATGCTGTTAGCATGACATTGTTTGGTTTCAGAGCACCTTTCCTTGGATCACCATTTTCCTCCAAATTTTCAGGAAAGATCTTCTGATATAGTCTGAGTGGGATGATGTTACTCTGTACTCCAGTATCAATCTTCACCTTCAGATTTATCATTGTGGGCTTGTTTCTCACCCTTTTCCTGATCTGAATGGTTGTGTGAATTTCTTTTCTCTGGGAACTGTCAGACCAGACATTTCATGCAATTGTATGGTTCCTATGTCTATCATGTTCTCAAACCCATCACCATCTTCCAGGGTATGGATGTTTTGGTTTCTTTCAGTACTCATTTGTCCTGTTACTCTGGCGCTGGTGACTCATCTACCAACTTTTTACCTTGTTCTGCACATTTTTTCCCCAATGATTGGTCTTTCTGCTAGCTCTGCAGATTGATCCATATGCGGGACATTTCCTTCCGTCTTTCGTCCACAGCTCCTGCACGTTTTTCTCTCTATCTGGTGTACATTCTTTTTTTGTTGTTTCACTGCATCAACCCTGCTGCCTTTCTCTTGGTTTAACTGAAGGCTAGCCATTTGGGTAGTCAGTGTCTTCATCTGTCTGCTCGTGGCTTCATGTGCTCTGGCAGTGTCTACAGCTTGCAATATTGTGAGCTTGTCCTTTCTTATAACAGCTTTCTGTACTTCAGGATGTGGAGAATCCCAAATGAGCTGATCTATCAGCCTTTCATCTGTGTCCTTAAATTTACATTTTCTGGCTGAATTTTCCATCTTGTTACAAAATTGTCAATAGGCTCACCTGGTTCCTGTTTGAGGCCTTGAAAATCTTATCAGTATATCCAATGATTTGATTTTGGCTGGAGATGGATGCTGAATCTTTCAAAAGTTTTGTTTGGGTTTCTGTTGTCCTCTTCACTTAGGTCCCAGCTGTAAAATAAATTTAATCCTTTCTCTCCAGCCCACAGAAGGATATAGCTGACCCTTTCCTCTTCACCAGTGCCTTTTAGGAAACTACTTAATGTCAATCTGGACTTTTGTTTAAACTTCTCAAATGCCTCTACGACATCATCAGCTTCCTAATTCATTATGGGCTGCAGCTGTGCATTCATTCCTGTCCCAGATGACACTTCATTTTTTGTTTTCGCACGAGTCACTCAGTTTTTCTTTCTCTCTCTCTGGCACTAATTTGGGTCAATTTTACCAATCAAATTCTTTTTAAGTGTTCCAGGTTTACTCACTGCCACCATGTTACATCGTCTTGTTGTTTTCTGGTTCCCAGATGTTGGAAATAATCACACTTTAAACTTGGAAAGGCTTGAGCTGTTCATTTATTTGTTAAGACATCATGCTGCCTGCTGTAGGATGCTCAGATTGGTTTTCTGTTACATATCACATGACTCTCCAGTGCAGCCGTGAATGTGGCCCTACTGGAACATTTACACATAACAACTAGTTTCTACCTAATTAGTTCCTAGCATTTTACAGATAGTATAACAATATCTAACAAAATGTACAGCAAACCAAAATGTTAAGATCACACTCCAATCTTTGAAATTAGCAGAGCCCTACACCAGAGTTTATTTTAAGTTAAAACTAACAAGGTGCATAAGTGATTGCCATAATATTTTTTATATATTTACAGTGCACAATCTCGAAGAGCTAAACTAATCCTTTGCAACTAACTTGAAAATAACTGGGATTCCTTTTTTTTAAAATTTATTTTTTTTATTTTTTATTTATTTTAATTATTTTTATTTAGAGATACAGCACTGAAACAGGCCCTTCAGCCCGAGTCTGTGCCGACCATCAACCCCCCATTTATACTAATCCTACACTAATTCCATAGCCCTACCACATCCCCACCTGTCCCGATATTTCCCTACCACCTACCTATACTAGGGGCAATTTATAATAGCCAATTTACCTATCAACCTGCAAGTCTTTGGCATGTGGGAGGAAACCAGAGCACCCGGAGGAAACCCACGCAGACACAGGGAGAACTTGCAAACTCCACAGAGGCAGTACCCAGAACTGAACCCACGTCGCTGGAGCTGTGAGGCTGCAGTGCTAACCACTGCGCCACTGTGCCGATTGTTTGAATTACTTATGGGAGTTGAATTAATCTACACCTTTCCTCGAAATTCAAACTGATTTTCTCTCCCTTGAGAGTTCCAAATTGATCATTTACTTTCAAACAGGTTCTTCAAACAGACTCTCTGATTTGATCAGAACAGCTCTTTTTGTAACTTGGGAGAGTGTTATGGGTACTTCCTGGTTTTTTGAATACCCCATCATTTTTTTTTTAAAGGGAACTGTCAGCTTTACACAAACTAAATCGAATAGATCACACAGCATCTTCTCAGTTTCAGTGATGTTTCTCTCTCCAGTTCGTGACCGATGGAACTTACAACATTTCATCAGTGAAGGCTTGGTCAGGAATCTGAACTGCAATCAATTTTTAAACTGCGTGTGTACTGTGAATGGATTTAAAAGGGCAGCCACTAAATCAAATGTGACTGAGAAAGCCTCTTTTAATCACATGAAATTCTTCATTCGCTTCACAAAATTCACCAACTAATACAGTCTCAATAAGAAAAATAGCTCGCCAGGAAAATGATCAAAGCATCCAAATGATGCCATGTGCCTTAGAATGAAGCAAGATCACTTTCCAGAAGGCATTTTTCATGGAAATATTGTTTTAATTAACTATAATTGCACCCTAGCTATCTATTTTGTTTATGCATGAATACACTACAACTGCTTCAAAAATTTTGGATACAGGATGTAATTGAATATTTATAAATGGAAACAAAATGAATATCAATATATTTATAACATCCAAAGGTCAGGAGTTTTAAAAAAAACTCACTCCTTCAACAGATGGAAGTCTCTGGGTGTAAGTTTAAAAACAAAATACTTCCTTGAAACCCAAGGAATAATGCAAAAGCAGTCCTTGATGCCTTCCTCCCAAGGAACCATTAAATTAAAGAAACGACACAGAGGAACAGTTAACAATTAAAACGTTAACAGTATCGGACTGGAAACAACCCTGGGAAATGCTCCAGAACAATTAAAATAAGTACTGCATCTTTAATAAATTAAGAATCATTCCTGCAGAACAAAGCCCAAACTTTAACTGGAAGGATATAGAACCATCAACATTGTATTTGTCTGGAGAATTACATCATGAAGCTACTTTTAAAACATGCACTGCTGTCAGAAGAACATGAGTTGCCCTGTGATCAGCCTGTTTGAAGATCGGTACAACTAACATAGATTAGAAATAGTGGACTGAAAAATAAACCTTCATCAACATTGAAAGAGATAATGGAGGAATACTGAAGGTGAATTTAAATGTCTAGAGAGCTGTAAAAAATGTTCAATTCTTGCTTACAATGCCTTTTTGTATGTGCATATTAATTAAACACATGCTCAGCCTGATTTGCTAAATATTTTCCATTAAAACATATTGGTTCCAGTTATTAAATCTAGAAGTCACAGCTGGAATATGCCCCTTCTGCACTGTACCCCTTCTGTACTGGAACGGTATCTGATCACTTATAATAACCTTAGACAAACATGAAAAAAGTGCTGTCACCTGTTAAGCCCTAAAAGTTAAGAAAAATACTGATCTGTACTAGTTAGTTTAGTAATGAATGGGGCAAGATTCTTCTCTTTAGCACAATTGGTGGAATTTTCCCAGGCCAGTGGAAACGAATTTGGGTGTGGGGGGGGGGGGGGGGGGGGGGCGGGAAAATTGCAGAAAATGACACCTGGTCGGGATCCCACCCCCTTCTGACTTTCCCAGGCAGGGGTTGGGAGTGGCTGAGGCACAAAGCCAATTGATGTTGCCATGCCCAGTAAAGAGCTATCATGTTACTACTTCTAAGATACAGGCCGGAATTTTACGCCGCCTCAGCGGGTCGGATGGTGGCGTGGGGGCAGCGTAAAATTGAGTGGCAGGCTCCGGGAGGCCTAACCGCCCCGCTTCCGCCTCCGACCAAGTTAACGGAGGTCTGGCGGCGGGGCAGGGGGGTGAGAAATGGCCCACCCGCCTGAGGCCAATCAAGACCCTTTAATGGCAACTTAATGGCCACTTAAGGGCCCTCGCCCGCCTCCATGGGTACTTTACCCGTGGCAAGCAGGTGTGCCGGGGACGTGAAAGGCTGCCCAGCTATAGCTGCCGGCTTTTCAGCACCCGGGGCGGGGGGGCCTGGCAATCGGGCACAGGGTGCCCGATTGCAGGCTGCCCCCGTCTACCAACCCAACCCCAGGATCCAAGACGCCCCCTCCCCCCAAACGACCACCCCAGCCTCACCAGGGCACGACCAATTCCCCTGATGAGGCAACCCAGGCTTACCTTCAGTCCCGGCTCCTTGGTATCCTCTTCGGTCGGCTGGGCTGCAGTCCCAGCAGTGGCCACCGCTCCCAGTGGCTCTGCTTAGACTAAGATTGGCCGGTAGCTCACTGAGGCGGGACCTCCTCCCTCAAGTGGGTGGAAATCCCATCTCGGGCCATTTAAAGCCTGGGGAACCGTAAAATATGGGACGGATTCCCAGGCTGGGCGGAAGAGGGTTCGGCACCGACATTTACGTCGGAGTCCAGCTCCCATCGCCCAGCATAAAATTCCAGCCACAATCTCTATTCAAGGTAGACTCTTTAAAATTGACCTAACCTTTCTAAAAAAAAGTGACCAATTCTGCAAAAGATGGCCACCAAAGGTCAGATGACCTGGTCTGTGTATTTGAACATTGCTTCACTGTCTCGAAAGGATAAAAGGATACATTCAAGACTAAGAGGTGTCAATAACACCCACCCTGAAACCATCAAGACATTCCTGAATTGAATGGGTTCTTCTGAAAGAAAGGAGGTGTGAAGTCGCCATCTCATAACAAGATTATATTCATCTAGACATTAATGGATGGCCATGGATTCCACATCCTGGTCCATTTTGTTGTCACACCAGGGGAGAAGGCCAACTGTCAACTAACAAAGACTTATTTGATGGATTTTGACCTTAAAAGGCAACCCTCTGGAGAGAGAGAGAGAGAGAGAGAGAGAGAGATCATAACAACATCATAGAAAAGGCAGTCCAGCCAAGGGATATGGAGAGATCCAGCCTAAACAAGAAGAGGCCCTGCTGCTAATTGTACACTTCAACGTGGTGCAGCAGAGAACTAAATATGACCACCACCTCCAATCTGAAATTTTAACCACCAGAAGTCTACAATACCTCAACATGTCAAGACTACAGCAACCCAGGCCTGCATCTTTAAAAGAAGATTCAACAGATTTACCATAAACCCCAAACACATCTTATCCTTTGTCTTCTATCTATCTTCTCAAGTATGTATGTGAGAGTGAATGCATGCATGAGCGGTGTTGCAAACATTTCGGCGAATGAATATTGTTCAACAAAGAGTTAGTCTTCCATTTTAAAACTACAAGATAACCTGTCGCTGTCTGTTTATTTGGCAAGTAAAACATTCAGGAGCTAACTCAGTACTTTAAACAAAACACAATTGCGCTCAGTTGGGAAGTGAACAGTAGGAACCACCCACGCCCCTTGCCACCTGTCCATAACAATGTACCTGGTGCAATTAGCAGTGATTTTGTACATGGATTCCCACTTTCCCAACAGCGCAAGTGTTCCATGTGTGTCTGCAACACGGCAGGATGGAGAAGTTGGGCTGGCATTTGTTTCCAAACCAATGTTGGTTTCCATGATGGGGGGGGGGGGGGTGCACGGAGGATCAGAGCGGTAGTGGTCACCAAAGAAGCTGACGCCGGGATTGCCAGACCCGATTCTCCCAGGGCAGGATAGGCCGACGTCGGCCTTCCCGCCAAGAGGCCAATTGAGGCCCTTAAATTCATGGGGAGATGGTGGTGTACTGGTAATGTCCCTGAACTAGTAATCCAGAGGCTCAGGCTAATACCCTAGGGACATGGGTTCAAATTCCACAATGGTAAATCGTGGAATTTAAATTCTATTAATTAATAAAAATATAGAATTAAAATCTAGTTTTAGTAATGGTGCCATGAAACTATCATCGATTGTCGTAAAAACCCATCAGGTTCACGAATGTTCTTTAGAGGAGGAAATCTGCTGTCCTTACCTGGTCTGGCCTACATGTGGCTCCAGAACCACAGCAATGTGGTTGACTCTTAACAGCCCTCTGAAATGGCCTAGCAAGCCACTCAGTTGCCAAGGGCAATAAGGCATGGGCAACAAATGCTGGCCTTGCTCGCAACACCCACATCCTGCCTGATTTAGAGTGGAATGGTGGCGGTAAATCCAGCCCAATGTTAACTCTACAATGCACAACCATTCCTTGAATTTCCATTTACTACTGCTACAGGTCAAGTGCTTATTTGCTATCTGTGTGTTGAAGTCTTTTACTTAGTGTTCATCTATGGCTACCAGATGAGCATAAGTTGTAAAACTAATTATAAGGCAAGCAGCAGAAAACCAGAAGATGTCGATAGGTATTTCTATTTATTTACTGAGGAATAAAAAATCAAATCCCGAGGCAAAAATACTTTTTCGCCTCCTCTCTGAAGATGGTAACTCAATCTGGAGCATGGTATTATGGGAAATGCAGCCATATAGTATATTTTCCAAAGGCCTTTTTCATGGGTTCTGACAATGCGAGTTGCTTTACCATATGTTAAAGCACTGAGTGGCGATCGTACAAACTGCATCTGTGATAAGTGTACGAGAGACACAAATGACAGTGGTTGGAGCACTAAATTGGATCCAATGGCCATAAACTGTTGGGGAAAGGTTGGCCATGATTCCTATTCCTGATTTTTGTTCAGGGTCTTTGAAAACAATTTATTGCCCCAATCACTGCACCAGAATCCCTTCATCTGGACTGAAGAATTGACAGCAGCACTTTCTCATTATCTATCTGTCACCACTTGTACTGATAAGAAATAATAGCAGAACAGGCTCGACGGGCTGTATGGCCTATTCCTGTTCCAATTTCTTATCAGCTCACACTTCAAGCAATTTACAGGGCAAAAACATTTTTTGAGCTGAAGAGTGTAGGATCTCTCGCTTCAGCAAATATTGGCCCGTTACGTCCGTTTACAAAAGATAGTTGGTAAAACTAGGAACTGAAAATATAATCCTGTAGCTCCAAAAGGAAATCACATTTTGCCATTCAGGTACTGAGAAAATAGGAACAAAGGGTTCTCAAAACACCATGTTCTGACCAGTTCTAGCAGGGCAAAAGGAATGAAAATAAAGTGACAGGTCCGCTGAGATAGAATTGGAGGATATTTAAACATAAAAACATTAAAAAATAGGAGCAGGAGTCGACCACACAGCCCCTCGGGCCTGCTCTGCCATTCAGTATGATCATGGCTGATCTTAGGCTTCAACTCCACTTTGTTCCCACCAGCCCCCCAATTCCGAGAGACCAAAAATCTGTCTATCTCTGCCTTAAACATATTAAATGATGGAGCATCCACAACCTTCTGGGGTAGAGAATTCCAAAGATTCACAACGGTTTGAGTGAAGAAACTTCTCCTCACCTCAGTTCTAAATGATCACCACCTTATTCTGAGACTGTGCCCCAGTGTTGTAAATTCCCCAGCCACGGGAAACAACCTCTCAGTGCTGACCCTGTCAAGACCCTTCAGAATCTTGTGTGCTTCAATGAGATCACTGCTCACTCTTCTAAACTCCAGAGAGTTTACTCAGCCTTTCTGTGTTCTTTCTACAAGTCCTTCAGTACATCAACATTTAGAAGTTACATGCCTTTTAAAAAAATATTCAATTTAGCTATTCTTGCTACCAAAGTGAATAACCTCACACTTCCCCACATTATACTCCATCTGCCACCTTGTTGCCCACTCACACAATGTGTCACTATCTCTTTGCAGCTTCTTTGTGCCCTCCTCACAGCTTGGATTCCCACCTAGCTTAAATACATTTCTTTCGGTCTCTTTGTCCAGGTCATTAATATAGATTGTAAATAGCTGAGGCCCCAGCACCGATCCTTGCGGTACTCCACTAGTTACATCCTGCCAACTTGAAAGTGCTCCATTTATCCCGGCTCTTTGTTTCCTGTTTGTTAACCAATCCTCTATCCATGCTATTATATTAACCCAAACTCCATGAGTCTTTACCTTGCATATTAACCTTTTGTGTGGCACATTGTTGAATGCCTTTTGGAAATCCAAGTGTACTGCATCTACTGGTTCCCCTTTATCTACCCCAGTAGTTACATCCTCAAAATAACTCTAATAAATTTGTCAAAAACAACTTTCTTAAAGCCATGTTGACTTTGTCTTATCATACTATGTTTGCCGAAGTGCATTGTTAAGCCTTCCTTAATAATAGATTCCAGCACTTTCCCGATGACTGATGTCCAGCTAACTGGCCTGTAGTTCCCTGTTTCTTCTCTTCCTCCTTTCTTAAATAGCGGTGTCATATTTGTTAACTTCCAATCCACTGGGACCGTTCTGGAATCTAGGGAATCTTGGAAAATTATAACCAAAGCATCCACTATCTCTGCAGCTATCTCTTAGAGAACTTTAGGACGTAGGCCATCGGGTCCTGGGGATTTGGCGGATTTTAGTCCCTTAAATTTCTCCAATACTTTTTCTCTGCTGATATCAATTACTTTAATTTCCTCACTCTTATTAGCCCCTGGATTACCCTCTATTTCTGGTACTTAACTTGTGTCTTCGACTGTGAAGACAGACACAAACTACTTGTTCAATGTCTCTCCCATTTCCTCATTTCCCATGATAATTTCTTCTGTCTCTGCCTCCAAGGGACCAATGTTTACTTTTAGCTGCACTCCTTTTTTATATATTTGGAAAAGCTCTTACAACCTGTTAATTTTTTTATCCTGGCTAGTTTACTCTCATTCTACATTTTCCCTTTTTATCAACTTATTGGTGGCCCTTTACTGGTTTCTAAAACATTCCCTATCCTCAGGCTCACAACTATTCATTGCAACATTATAAGCCTCTTCTTCTAATCAAATACTATCCTTCATTTCCTGACTAAGTCACAGATGGATCTTCCTTGCCGAGTTTTTGTTTTTGATGGAATGTACTTTTGTTGAACATTTCAAATTGTTTCTTTAAATGTTTTCCACCGTTTATTTACTACTGTACCTTTTAATCTATTTACTCAATCTTAGCCAGGTCTACCCTCATACCTAAGTAATTGGCTTTGTTTAAATCTAATGTTTGGGTTTGGGACTGGAGTATGTCGCTTTCAAACTTAACATGGAATTCAATTCTATTATGCTCATTATTTCCCAGTCCATGTGAAGAATAAAGTCCCCCACAATTATTACATTGCCTTTGTTACAAGCTCCCATAATTTCTTGCTTAATGATCTGTCCAACAGTTAATGACAGTTAGAGAGGCTTTAAACTACTCCCACCAGTGTTTTCTGACCCTTGCTATTCCAAATCTCTACCTATACTGATTCTACTTCCTGATCTACTGAGCCAATATAATTTCTCACAACTGTCCTTTTGTCATCCTTTACTAACAGGGTGAATCCTCCTCCTTTTCCATTCTGTCTGCCTTTGTGAAATGTTGTAGACCCTGAAATATTTATTTCCCAACTTTGGTTACCTTGTAACATGTCTCCATAATGGCAATTAGATCTAAGCCATTTCTCTCTATTTGTTCCTTGATCTTATTGCAGATGCTTCATGCATTCAGATAAAGGGCCTCTAATTTTTTTTAACTACTATTCTTTGCATACATAAAATATTTTTCTTCCTGGCAACAGTCTGAGATTTAGCCAGTCTGTTTGCAGCCTTGGTGTCACATTTGACCCATTGATGAGCTTCCAAGCTCTTATTCGTGCCATCACTATGACTGCCCATTTCCACCTCTGTAACATTGCCTGCCTTCGCCCCTGTCTCAGCTCATGTGCTGCTGAAATCCTCATTCATGCCTTTGTTACCTCTCGCCTTGGCTATTCCAACGCACTCCTGGCTGGTCTTCCACATTCTACTTTCAGGAAACTCAAAGTCATCCAAAACTCTGTAGCCCATGTCTTAACTTGCACCAAGTCTTATTCCCCAATTAGCCCTGTGCTTGCTGACCTACATTGGCTCCTGGTCAAGCAACATATTGATTTTAAAATTTTCATCCTGTTTTCAAATCCCTCCATGGCATCAGACCTCCATATCTCTGTAATATCCTCCAGCCCCACAACCCTCCAAGATATCTGCCCTCCTCTAATTCTGGCCTCTTGTGCATCCTTCGTTTTAATTGCTCCACCATTGGTGGCCACGCCTTCAGTTGCCTGGGCCCCAAGCTTTGGAATACCCTTGCTACAGCTCTCGGCCTTTCCACCTTGCTTTCCTATTTTAAGACACTGCTTAAAACTACCTCTTTGACTCGCCTTTTGGTCATCTGACTTAATATTTCCTTTTGTGGCTTGGGATCAAACTTTGTTTTATAATGCTCCGGTAAAGTGCAGGGGTGAGAGTGGCGAAAGATCAAAAGGTCTGAAAATTAGTGGCCAAAGACAAAAAAGTCTGATTGATTTTTTTTCGACAAGAAATCATATAATTATCACACTGTTAATGAAGCAAACTGGTTGAGTAATGACAATTTCATACAATTTTGTGTATGTAATGAATACAATTGCACTGTACTCAGAATACGATTTTATGTGACTTACACTGACAGTTGATAATTGTTCTTACAGTGCTTCATGTTCTCAATGTCTTGGTTCTGCCTATTTATAGCTTGCTTCTGTCAAAGGTGTTCTGTGATGATGTGTCAACATTAATAGAAAGCAACATATATACGCATACCAGATGGCACATTCTGGTGCCTTGGTAAATGATGTGCACAAATCAGTAGGTATCTAAATTAATGAAAAGTATACACTCAAGAGACATTTACAATTCAGAAACTTGAACATAAGTGGGGTAATTTTTCTTACTTTGTGCTACTACATACATATTCACCTGAACGAAGCAAAAAGCAAAACCAGGCAGGGAGGATGAAATGCCAGTTATGCAACCTGCCCATTAATTTAAATAGGCAGGACTATCACATACATTCCATTTGAGCATGTGATACGCCCTACCCAATTTTCTTTCAGATAATTATTTACCTCCAAGCACAGAAGAGGAAAATATACCATAGTAACTTCAGCAAATGTGGTGTCTCTATAGATAGTATGCTTGTTTTTAAATATCATGACTCATGGTAGATTTTATAATTTAAAACAATTAATCACATTATAAAGATTCAAAAACCAAAATAATCTTGTTTGCAGTGCAGATTTCGTTACAATTTTAATGAAAAATAATTAAAAGTATCAAAAAAATCTGAGAAGTCTTTAGAAAAATTCAAACATTATTCTAAGGTCCAACTTCTTTCAA
The DNA here is from genome assembly GCF_036365525.1 of Heterodontus francisci. NCBI lineage: Eukaryota > Metazoa > Chordata > Chondrichthyes > Heterodontiformes > Heterodontidae > Heterodontus > Heterodontus francisci. The sequence continues at coordinate 195,442,306 of NC_090374.1, forward strand.
TTTCCTTTGTTGCAATGATCAAGTAAGAATTCCCTGCTTGTTGTTTGCATTTATGTAGAAACTAGCTCATTACCTATGCCATTTTTCTCATATCTGAATATTTAACACAGCCTGCCTCTGAGTGGACGCGGGGATGTGGAGTAGACATAGTGGTAGGGGAGGGGTGGCGGTGTGACCACAGAAACAAAACAGGATGAATAGTTTGGAAATGGGCTGACAGATTTGGCATCAGAAAGACATAAATGAATTGTAAAGTATTTATAAAGCACAACCAATCAGATTCTGGGAATATAAGTTATGAAGACCAGCTCACAAAATTAAACATGTATTATAGAAAAAAGGACGCTTAAGAGGTCACATAATCCAAGTCTTCCAAATGCTGAAAAGCTAGATGCATTGCATGTTCGCCACCACACACCCCAACTGATTCATATTATCTACAACACAAATAAAAGTCTATACTATTGAAATTAGTTGACAATTCTGGTATATGTAGTGCACAGAAGGTCCTGAAATTGCCTCAGTCTACCTTTGAGTATCTTTGACAGTTTCTCAGTGCTGGTCTATGCATCCTCTCCAAATTTGCACCCTTCCCTCTTGGTGCACAAATCACTTCTTATTAGCCTTGTCATTGCATTATGATTCTTATTTGCTCATGATTCTATGGAATTGGAGGATACTGTTTTGAATTTGATGCCAATGTTCTTGACTAATTCGACCGAAAGTGAGGAAGCATATGCTAATTCTTGCAGATACAAACTCCTCGGTATGTCTCCTGGGTCATGTGAGATTTAACAGATTATAAGCCCACATGTTGGACTAAGAAAGCAAATTCATAAGAATTGGGATTCTAATTGGGGTCAATACTGCTTCCTTGTTTCCTTTATAGTTTGACCATGACATGCAAATTTGATGCCTTTGTGGCTGGCCAGAAAGACAGATTCTGTTTCTTCTTAAATTTTTGTTTTGCAATTATGAAGGTGGAAAAACACACTTCCTTTTTGGGGCATTTAACACCTGCATCAAGTACCCCCTGGTCAGGTGTAGCTTCCATAACTTTGTCTCAATAGTGCATCTTAGTCCAACCTCGAAAAGCACCCCATACTGCACCAGTATGCCACTTCACAATTTTCAAGTTAAGTGGCATGGAATAGGAATTAATAGTGCACTTTGTTGTTGCATTAATAGTTCTATATTCCAATCTCATGCCACTACAGATACACGACAGAACTTCATGAATTAAAAAGCCAAAGTGCACATTGATAAAACTACTCCATTTCCAGTGGAACTAACTGGCTGAATGGTGCTGGACTACCCTTGTATCACCTCTGGCATAAAAGTACAGAACCCCAGAAATCAGTGGCATAACACCCCTCCCCCCACCCACGGCCAACAGATGGGTTTTATAAAACAATGAAACAAAGAGATAAAGGACAAACAGAAGTAATCATAATTGTACCAATAGCTTTTCATGAATGACTGGTCAGGGTTCCAGTGTGTGTTATGTCATACATAATTTGTTGGAAAAGGAGAATGAAGAAAGGTCTTCCACCAGTAGTCTTATTTTTGCCACCTTTAGAACAGCTGTGCACTGCTGATGAAAATGACCGGTATTGAACAACTGCAACAGTGCAGAATACCTGCTCCAGTAAGTTTATTTGTTTCTAACCACCAGAAATAACCTCATATAAAGATACTCCAGTCTCCTTGAGAGGCCCACAGGTAGTGTGAAGTGGATGCTGGTGTAAACAGTGATGGCAGGTGTCCGGTTTTTTTTTTGGCTGTGGAATGTTCTGTATGTCATACTTGACTTGACAGACTGGTTGGCGTTGAGCCATCGTCTGCCACTTATCTCATTGTTTCTCTCACATACTGAAATAATGACAGTGACAAATTGGTGTCTCATGCTTCAGGGGAAGATATATACAGGGAAGTCGATTGATGCTTTCATTCTACACCAACCTGTCAGGTCTGGATTGTTTGAGGTGAGACCGAATTATTTTGATTTATAAATGTATGCAATTTCAATGTATCTCACTCTGCAAACTTAGTCAAACACACAGGGCTGGATTTTATGAGCCCACTGCCGATCTCGGCGGTGAGCTCGAAAAATGGCGCGCAGCCAAGCACAGGCCACACGCCAAAAAGCCGTCGCGATCTTAAGTGCAGCTGCTCATTTAAATAGCCGGGGCGGCCTGCCCAGTCCAATCACGTGGAGGGGGCGGGTTCTCTGTTGCCGGCAATGCCGTCAGCTGCCTGTGTGCAGGCGCTGGCACTATTTTTAAAAGGCAGCCAGCCCTGCTGGCATATTTAAATTTTTCAAGAAAGATACCCCCAAAAGCAAATAAATACATTTCTTATGCCCCTTTCCCAGCCCTCAATACCAATTACAATAACCATTTGCCCTCCCCCCACCAAAACACTTACCTTTTATATCTGACCTCCCCCGCAACCCCTGCAAAACTGCACAAAGTTTAAGGTTCAACCCTTCCTACCATCCCCTACACCTATTATGTATATTTGACTCCATTTCCACTCCCCCGCCCCGGCACTGATAAATTTACCTCCTCCCCTATCCCCACCAGTGTCATGCTTTGTTTCCCGGGACGGGGATATAAAGGCACGGGAAAGCCGGCCAATGAAGATCGTGGCAGGCCCTTAAGATCTCAGGTAAGTGTATTTAAATGAATTAATTTTATTCATTTGAATATATTTATGTGGTCCCGTCGCCCAGCGCCAAGGTGGGTTGGGGGGGGCAGTGGGGTGCCACCATAGAGCCTCGCCGCCGCTGGGAGGATCGGGCTGGGCCCTGCCGGCATCGAGCTCTGTGGCGGGCCTCATCCAGAGCCATTTTTAGGTACCCTCCCCCCGTCACGGATCATGATGTTGATGGCTTCTTAAAATCCAGCCCACAGTCTTACTATACATCCACCAGGTTGATAGCTCATTTCAGTTATTTAGGTTGATTTCTACTACATTGTAGCTGCAGGAGTGGTACAAGACATATTGTAAATGCCTAGATCATAGATCTGGCAGTAGTGACATGTGCCTTTTTCTTTCTTCTGAGAGAGATTTTATAATTAATATTTTTGAACACTTCAGGTCCTTCACAGGCCTGTCATTCTATTGTTAGCAAGTGGCTACTGTAAAAACTTCGGCAATTAAAAATACGCTAAGGTAAAATTGAGGATCCTTTCAGGAACACTGCAAATGATAAACAGAAATGTGTTGTTTCACAGAGATCATGTTGAGTATACCCAGCAAGCAGATTAGCAAAAGCAAAGAGTGTTGTGGGTGTGTGAGAGAGGGCATGTGTATGAGAGTGGGTATATGAGAAGTGAGTGAAGGTGTATGAGAGAGGGAGGGAGGGGTCGGAGTTTTACATTGGGCGGGTGATGCCGCCCACTGCCAAAAAGTCGGGGGCGAGCCCGCTTCCACTGGGCCTGGGGAGTCACGCCAGGACTTTACACTCCTCAGGCCCTTCATTGGCCTTGGGCGGGACTTCCACCTCTCTAAGGCAGGAAGTCCCACCTAATGGAGCTGCCGGCCAATCAGTTGCCCAGCAGCTCTCATTCCCAGCTGTGCCCTATCAAGAGAGAGCCCCCCCCGCTCCCTCCAGCCCACAGGGAGGCTGCCAGGTTTTACCTGGCGGTGTTATGGGGGTCGGAGCCACCCACCGCTAGTAAAATACCAGTGGCGGTGGGAGGAGGAGGCCCTTAAGGGGCAGTTAATTGGCCACTTAAGGGCCTTGATTGGCCTGGGGCGGGTGGCCGTTTGTCGCCACCGACGCCCCTTAAAATTACAGTGGGGGAGGGAAGGCATCGGGAATGGCACCCTCCGCCTCCCACTCAATTTTACAGCTCCTCCCACCAACAGCCCGCTCCTGTGGCAGGGGCCATAAAATTGTGGCCAGAGGGTGTGTGAGAAGTAAGTGAGAGAAAGTAAAAAAGGAAAATATGAAACAGATTACTTCCTGGACAGCCCAATTTATCATCAGTCTGAATTATTGGGGTTGATCTCTTATCAACTCAACAATTTGTCAGATGAATGGAGCTGGGAAGGGATGGGGTGGCTGGCAGAGGGGTTATGGCCTGGATCCTGCAAAAAACAGAAACATTGAGGTAATTTAAACCAACTGGCTTTGCGGAAACACATGGGATTGGGAGGATCACTGGCTTTACATTATTGAGGCACAGGCTCAAATGGCCTCCTTCTGTGCTGGATGGAACTAATATTTACAGAGGTGGATTGCAGAGGTGGGGAGGAAGCGGAGCTTCGGTTGGGAAACCCAGAAGTCCGGATTTCCCCACATGCTGTGGAGTTTTATCTCCGCAGTTTGACTTTTTTCTTTGTCAGGTTCCCCACCCAGATATCAGCCTGATTGACAGGCTTGGCTTCCAGTTAAGCCATTCGCACTCTGGAACAGGCCACAACCCCAGACAGTGAGTTTACAACTGCTACTGTGTACGTGGGGGGCGTTCCAATACCTGACCCCTGAGGGGGAGGTCCAAGGGCAGTCCCTGGGGGTGGGAGAGGGAGAGTCTGATCCCCAATCCTGGGACATGGGGGTGTCAGTTCGATCTTCAACTCCAGGCGATCCAATCTTTCAGGGGATCTTTGTATGGGGTTGGGGTGGGGGGGCTCAATCCAAATTGAAGGAAAGCTTTGGGGGCCCCGGGGGAAGCACTCCTGCTCCTCCTGGCCAACAAGCAGAACAGTAAAGGTATTTCTCTTCTTGCTGAATCTGTCCTCAACTCCCTTGAGCTGCTGGGTTTCTTGAGGCCTTGGAAAACCGACCAGCCAGAGTTAGTTATATAAAGGCGCCTAAATGTAAGGCTGCCAATCTCATTATAATACTTAAATTGTCAACCCACCTTCTGTGAGTGGGTTGGCCACTTGTCCCACCTCCATTAAACCGGGAAGCGGATGGGCTGCAGGAAGATTGGGATCAGAATTGAGATTTCTGAAATTTCAACATCTCACCTGACCCCATCCACCCATGTTGGGAGTTAAAATTTGCCCCTATGATTCTAGGATATTACTCTCTATTGTCTTTAAGGTGAGTAAAATAGTGTGAGTATAAAACTGGCATTGTAGCTGATCTCACTGTTTCACAGTTTCCTGATAAGTGGGGTGGGTAAAAATTGCCCACATTACTTCTATTGCAAGTTAAATAAATTATCCCTACTCCCCATAATCAGTATGTTGAATAATAAAGTTTTAAAGAAAAGTTAATATCAAGTTTTTTCAATAAATAGGGTCTACGAAGGTTTTCTGAGGGATAAAAAATTCAACTACTGAGGATTAAATTCTTGATGTGCTCTGTATGGTATCAGGAGCCAGCAAAAAAATCATTTTCTGGAATATTCCAGTGGTAATATTTGAAAATGAAATGGTCTTAACCTCCAAAAATCAACTTTATATAGTATTGTACATGCTATAAGATAGAAGATACCCAGATTGGGTAAGGCTAGTTGTTACTTTTCAACTTAAAATGGGCGGGAGAAAAGTACATTTTCGCCAATTGTTTAATAAATTTTCACCAATAAAAAGCTTTCCTCCCAACTCCACATACCCCTCCCCCACTCCTCCGCAACTCCCACCCACTCTTTCCACGTGTCTATTCTTCTACAAGTAATCCAGATTCCTGACTGTCAGGCTGACCAGGAAGTCATTTGTTACTTCTCTTGCCCTCACATGAACACACACTTCTATTGCTAGCCACTGTAGAACTTGCTTTCACTTGGTAGAAATAAAGAGTGACTGACGGCACAATAACTAAAGAAAAGAACTGTAAAGGATATTTATATATATATAAATGTTCAAACAGCTCTCAATGAATCTCAGGCAGAAATACAGGATAGAATTTTTCCATACCATTGGCAGCAGTGGGGTGGGAAAGTCCTGGAAATTGACATTGGGTTGGGATTCCAACATCATCACACCCTCTTCCAGCTTTTCCCGAAGGCAGCATTGAAGGCGAGTGGGGAACCACCTTGGATAATTAAGAAGTTGTTAAGAAGCCAAATTATGAGCTGCGTTATCCCTGAATCCGGGATTTCCCAGCCATGAAATCTGTTTCCCGACCTGTCAGCAACTCACCAGAGTCAATGAGGTGAGTGCACAGCGGGAAGAACTTCTTTAGTGAAACTGACAAGCTGAAGAGCTCCAACCATGGCCATTGCGAGTCTGCTGTTCAAAGCACTTCTTCTCTCACAGAGTGCTTTCACTGCTTGACAGGTGATTGCCAACTTCCTGGAAGGCACTTCACCTGTCCAGTACTTCACTCACCTGCAGCTGCACTACCCTGTTGCCAGCCTTCAGTATGGCATGGGAGCAGCTTATGCAGCTCCACCGTCCACCTCTGCTGAGGATCAGGAGCAGAGGCCACACCACCACCAACCTCTCCAGCAGCACCAAAACCAGCTGCAGCACCAGCTGCTTTCTCCTCAACTGCATGCCCCTGCAAAGGGCAGAGGGGATGGACACCGAAATCCAGTTGGAACATGGCATACAGGCAGAGGATCAGTTCTATTGATATGTCTCCCTCACGGCAGGTCACTTCTAACACCTGTAGCCTCCTGAAACAAGATCTCCTCCACAGTAGAGCAGGTGGGAATACATTGGCAATGGTTGACAAAGTGCCTCTCACTGGAGGGCAAACTCCTGACCCTCAGGTCTCCGCCTCTTGTCAAGTTGCATGCACTCTTCTGTAAGGATATAAAGCACACAGGTATGTGTGGTCAAAATGGCTTGTGTGGAGAGGTGGGAAGGACAACCTTCGTGGAGAATGAGTGAGGCATGGGTGCAAGAGGGCACTAAGATGAGAATGAGCGTGAGTTTGGCTGTTCGGATGGGGATGAGGCGCCAGGAGAGAGAGGAATGAGTGGAGTTGCAAGGTGTGTTGAGCTGAGGCGTGCTGTGCAGGGCTTCGTGTTATTCCACTAATCTCTCACAGCCTCCTGAGGTCCTGGACTGTTCCCCACACTGCTTCCAGACTGGAGGGAACACATTCCTGTTGCTGACTTCCTCAGCCACTTTCATCCATGCCTCCTTGGTTAGAGAGATTATCCTGTCACTTACATCCTAGGATGAGCTCACCTCACTGCAGTCCGTCAGATCCCGTAGAAGGACCTCCAGGTAAGAGTAAGAGACCTGGGGGCGGGTGGGGGGGGGGGGGGGGCGCCTTCCCTGGTCTCCTCTCCGTTACAGTGGTTGCTGCAGCCTCAAAAATCCAAATGCTAGTGAGTTGTTCTTGCCCATGCCATGGTCCCTTTTATAAAAAATTCTTCCTTTGACAGAATGGGTGCATCATCCTGCCCACCTTCCCTAATTAATCAGGTTCCTGGAAGCAGGATGACAATTGGTTTGCTCTGGCTAACAGCAACTGCTGGGTGTATCATTGAGAGTCACGTGTCATACCCAAAAGTGGTCCTCACGTTCCATCAGGGCCTAAGGTGGTAAGATTCCACCCATTATCTCTATATTCAAAAGAGCAACATAAAACATCTCAATGAATCTCCAATAATTGTTTGCAGCATTTTTCTGCTGCAACATCTTCCATCACTCTTCATGTCAGTGAAGTGATAAATGTTATCCTATCTGGAGAGAAGCTTTCACATTAAACATATATGATACTCATCCCGATTCTGTCCATCTGCTATCTCAAAAATTCTGCCTGTTGCAACTGATGTCTTGGTCAGGCTCAAAACTCTCAAGCCAACATTATCTCCACTGATAACTTCTGGGAATCTTGAGTTGTTAACCAGAACCCCATTGAATTGAAACAGCAACTGCTGTTTTCGGAACCCTTGACCAACTGCTCCTCTGGTCTATTGGCAACACTGACTCTCATAATTTCCTATTTTCTACTGCTCTGATCCTGATGGCACAGTGGTGTCTACCCTTCTTCCATTCTGATCATATAACTGCTGGTTCACTGAAAGAGACAGATGACCATTGCTTGGAAATTTCCTCGTCTTTAGCCGGTCTCTAAAACAATCAATCCTCTTTCAAGTGACTCCATCAATGCTTCAAGGGCTCACAAGTATGGCACAGTGGCGAGCACCACAGCCTCACAGCTCCAGCGACCCAGGTTCGGTTCTGGATACTGCCTGTGCAGAGTTTGCAAGTTCTCCCTGTGCCTGCGTGGGTTTCCTCCAGGTGCTCCAGTTTCCTCCCACATGCCAAAGACTTGTGGGTTGATAAGTAAATTGGCAATTGTAAAAAATTGCCCCTTGTGTAGGTAGGTGGGAGAAGAACTGTGGGGATGCGAGAGGGAAAAATGGGATTAATATCAGATTAGTATAAATGGGTGGTTGATGGTCAGCACAGACTCAGTGGGCTGAAGGTCCTGTTTTGGTGCTGTATCTCTCTGTGACTCTAAGTACCTTTCTCACACTTGATTGCTTCTTCATTATCAATAACTTACTCTACTAGTATCCAACCCTATCTACTCTTCTGCTGATAACTTCACTCGATAATGAAAATTCTACAACCTTAGTGCCCACAAATGTAATTTTAATGCAATTGCTGAATCAACATACTTGCATTTTGTCTGAGCTCTTAAATACTTAGATGATGAAACAAACAGGATTTTTATTACAATTCTCAAAGTCAGTTCTTCCAGTGTCTCACAAGTCTAACCTGCAGCCATCGCCTTTTACTTGTGATGGCTCAATATTCAACGTAAATTGCATTAATCAGTGTTTGAGTGCTAAACCTGCAAGTGTCTTTTTTCAGCACTCCCAGACAATTTCAAATGACGGTAATCAATAATTAGGATAAAAATTGCATGCTAAAACTAGACTTTCAAACAGGCATGTCGATTAGGACAGCAAACATTTTAGCACGTGCAGGGAGATGGTCACACCGCAGGTAAAGACTGCTCAGGCAGAAAGGGAATGGGTGACCACCAGGCAGAGTAGAAGAACTAGGATTTAAGAGAGGATTCGAGTACAGGAGCAGGGATGTCTTGCTGCAATTATGCAGGGCCTTGGTGAGGCCACACCTGGAATATTGTGTGCAGTTTTGGTATCCTTATCTGAGGAAGGATGTTCTTGCTATAGAGGGAGTGCAGCGAAGGTTTACCAGACTGATTCCTGGGATGGCGGGACTGACGTACGAGGAGAGATTGAGTCGGTTAGGATTATATTCGCTGGAGTTCAGGAGCGTGAGGGGGGATCTTATAGAAACCGATAAAATTCCAACAGAACTTGACAGGGTAGATCAAGGAAAGAGTTCCCGATGGTGGGGGAGTCCAGAACCAGGGGTCAGAGTCTAAGGATACGGGGGAATCTTTCAGGACTGAGATGAGGAGAAATTTCTTCAACCTGAGAGTGGTGAGCCTGTGGAATTCGCTACCACAGAAAGCAGTTGAGGCCAAAACATTGTATGTTTTCAAGAAGGAGTTAGATATAGCTCTTGGATCGAAAGGGATCAAAGGGTATGGGGCGAAAGTGGGAACAGGTTACTGAGTTGAATGATCAGCCATGATCATAATGACTGCCGGAGCAGGCTCGAAGGGCTGAATGGCTTACTCCTGCTCCTATTTTCTATGTTTCTATGTTTAGGTAGGTAGTGCAGGAGTCCCCTGGGTCCATCACCCTCTTGAACAGATTTTGTTGGGGGAGATAGCTTTTCAGGGGAATGCAACAAGAGCCAAGTCTGTGGAACCATCGGTGGCTCAGCTGCACAGGAGGGGCGGAAAAATTATGGGAGAGCTATAGTGAACAGAGAACATAAGAACTACGAGCAGGAGTACAGGAGTAGGCAATTCAGCCCCTCGAGCCTGCTCCGCCATTCAATACGATCATGGCTGATCTCATCTCGGCCTCAACTCCACTTTCCTGCCCATTCTCCATAATCCTTCAACCCATTACTAATTCAAAATCTGTCTATCTCCTCCTTAAATTTACTCAATGGCTAGGCATCCACCGCACTCTGGGGTAGTGAATTCCACAGACTCACGACCCTTTCAGAGAACTAATTTCTCCTCATCCCTGTTTTAAATCTGCTACCCCTTATCCTAAAACTATGACCTCTTGTACTAGATTGCCCCATCAGAGGAGACATCCTCCCTACGCCTACTTTGTCAATCCCCTTAATCATCTTATATACCTCAATTAGATCTCCTCTCATTCTTCTAATCACTAGAGAGTAAAGGCCTAAACTGCTCAATCTCTCTTCATAAGACAAACCCCCCCATCTCTGGAATCAATCGAGTGAACCTCCTCTGAACTGCCTCCAATGCAACTACATCCCTCCTCAAGTAAGGGAACCAAAACTGAATGCAATACTCCAGGTGCGGTCTCACTAATGCTTTTCTACAGTTGCAGCAACACTTCCCTACTTTTATACTCTATTCCTTTAGCAATAAATGCCAAAATTCCATTTGCCTTCCTTATTACCTGCTGTACCTGCATACTAGTTTTCTGCAATTCATGCACGAGGACACCCAGATCCCTCTGCACCGAAGCACTCTGAAGTTTCTCTCCATTGAGATAATAATTTGCCTTTCTATTCTTCCAACCAAAATGGATAACCTCACACTTATTCACGTTAAGCTCTATCTGCCAAATTTTGGCACATTCACCAAATCTATCCATATCCATTTGTAAATTTCTTATTTCTTTATTGCAACTTACTGTCCCACCTATTTTAGTGTCATCTGCAAATTTGACAATAGTACCTTCTATCCCTGCATCCAAGTCATTAATATAGAATGTAAATAGTTGGAGCCCGAGGACCAAACCCTGTGGCACCCCACTGGTTACACCTTGCCAACCAGAAAAAGACCCATTTATCCCGACACACTGTTTTCTGTTAGTTAGCCAATCCTCTATCCAAGCTAATAAATTGCTCCTAACCCCATGTGATCTTACCTTGTGTATTAATCTTTTGTGCGGCACCTCATCAAATGCCTTCTGGAAGTCCAGATATACGACATCTACAGGATCCCCATTATCCACTTTACTTGTTACATCTTCGAAAAACTCCAGCAAATTAGTCAAACACGATTTACCCTTCATAAAACAATGCTGACTCTGAAAGATTGTGTTTTGACTTTCTAAATGTCCTGTTATTACTTCCTTAATAATGGATTCGAACAATTTCCCAACGACAGATATTAAACTAACTGGTCTATAGTTTCCTACTTCTGCCTCGCTCCCTTTTTGAATAAGGGCATTATATTAGCATTTTTCCAATCCACTGCAACCTTCTCCGCATCCAGGAATTTTGGAATATTATAATCAATGGATCCACTATCTCCGCTGCCAGTTCCTTTAAGACCCTAGGATGTAGGTCATCAGGCCCTGGGGATTTGTCTGCCTTCAATCCCAATAGCTTGCTCAGTACTTTTTTTCGAGTGATGATTGTTCGAAGTTCCTTCCTTTCTATAACTGCTGCATTACCTGTTACTATTGGGATGGTACTTGTGTCCTCCACAGTGAAAACTGAGGCAAAATACTGATTTAATGTCTCTGCCATTTCTGTGTTCCCCTCTATTAATCCCCAGTCACATCCTCCAAGGGACCAACATTCACTTTAGCTACTCTCTTCCCTTATATATACTTACAGAAGCTTTTGCTATCCGTTTTTATATTTTGCACTAGTTTTCTTTCATAATTTACCTTTGCTCTTTTAATTACTTTTTTTGTAATCCTTTCTTTATCTTTAAAAGTTTCCCAATCTTCCAGCCTCCCACTGGCCTTTGCAATATGGTATGCCTTAGTTTTTGTCTTTATGTTATCCTTAACTTCCTTGTTTAGCCATGGATGTTTTTTCCCCCTCTTACAATCTTTCTTCCTCTCTGGAATATATTTTAGTTGGGAGGAATTGAATATCTCCTTAAACATCTGCCAATGTTGATAAACTGTTCTACCTTTTAGTCTTCCTACCCAGTCCACTAGGGCCAAATCTGTCCTCACCCCTATGTAATAACCTTTGTATTACCTTTGTTTAACTCCAGAACGCTAGTGTGGGATTCCAGCTTCTCGCCCTCAAACTGAATCTGAATTTCTAGCATGCTATGATCACTCTTCCCTACAGGATCCTTAACTATGAGATCATTAATTAATCCCACCTCATTACATGATACCAAATCTAGAATAGCCTGCTCCCTGGTTGGTTCCACAACATATTGCTCCAAAAAAAACAATCTCTAATACATTCAATGGCCTCTCCCTCGAGGCTACCCTTGCCAATTTGATTAATCCAATCCATATGCATATTAAAATCACCCATGATTATTGCCGTATCTTTCTTACAAGCCCCCAGTATTTCCTGGTTTATACTGTGCCCCACTGCAGAACTACTGTTTGGGGACCAATAGATTACTCCCACCAGAGACTTCTGTCCCTTGCTATTTCTTATTTCTACCCAGACTGATTCTACGTCTTGATCTCCAGTGCCTATATGATTTCTCACTACAGCACAGATCTCTTCCTTTACTAACAAAGCTACACCATCTCCTTTTCCTTCCTGCCTTTCCTTCCGAAACACTGACTACCCTTAGATAATCAATTCCCAAACCTGGTTTTCCTGCAACCACGTAATCGCCAATAAATCATACACATTCATCTCTATTTGCGCTGTTAACTCATTACTTTTATTCCAAATGCTTTGTGCATTCAGATCCAAAGCCTTTAAGTTTGTTCGATTACAAATTTCCCTACTCTTGTCCGATTCCTTGGTGCAATATGACATTCACATGTTCTGTTTACCTTTTATTTTCTTGTAACAATCAACCTTATCACAAACCTGCACCCCCAGCTTCTCCTTTAACTTGGACTTCCTAATTTTCCATGCAACTGAACCCTCCCCCCAACTGTTTAGTTCAAAGGCCTATCTACAGCCCTCGTTATGCGATTTGCCAGGACTCTGGTCCCAGCATGATTCAGGTGGAGCCTGTCCCATATGAACAGCTCCCTTCTTCCCCAGTACTGGTGCCAATGTCCCACGAATTCAAACCCATTTCTCCCACTCCAATCTATGAGCCACGCATTTACCTCTTTAATCTTATTGACCCTGTGCCAATTAGCTGGTGGCTCAGGTAGTAATATGCAGATTATTACCTTTTTGGTTCTGCTTTTTAATTTAGCCCCTGGCTGCTCATATTCCCTCAGCAGAACCTCTATCCTCGTTCTACCTATATCATTGGTACCTACGTGGACCACCACAACTGGATCTTTCCCCTCCCACTCCTAGGTCCTCTGCAGCCCAGATGAGATATCCTGAACCCTAGCACCAGGTAGGCAACACAGCCTTCGGGACTCTCGATTCTGGCCACAAGAGAACAGTGCCCCTAACTATACTATCCCCGATTACTACTGCATTTCTCTTTTCTCCCCCCACTTGAATGGCTCCCTGCACCACGGTGCTATGGTCAGTTTGCTCATCCTCCCTGCAGTCCCTGCTCTCATCCACGCAGGGAGCAAGAATCTCGAGCCTGTTGGACAAGGACAAGGGCTGAGGCTCCTGCAACACTACCTCCTGTATCCATCGACCTGCCTCACTCATATTCACACTCTCCTGTCCCTGACCACTGGCTGAATCCAAGGTAGTTCATCTAAGGGGTGTGACTGTCTCCTGAAACACAGCGTCCAGGTAACTCTTCCCCTCCCTGATGTGTCACAGTGTCCGAAGCTCAGACTCCAGCTCATCAACTCTGAGCTGGAGTTCCTCGAGCAGCCAACACTTGCTACAGATATGGTCACTAGGAACCACAATGGGGTCCACCAGCTCCCACATCATGCAGGTACAACGCATCGCCTGGCCCTGTATCTCTATTTTATTTAATTAGATTTTAATTTGCTTTTTAAATTTCTGACTGGTCTTTAGTTTTTAATCTGTAAAATATTTCTCCTATTCACCTTTAATCTGAAATCAACTTCGAATAGGTAATTCAAATTAGCAGTTACTTACCAACCAATGAACTTACGGTTTTCCTGTAATGTCACTGTTTTTATTCACTGTTTTTACTCCCTTAAAATACCCCAAAATTAGATTATTTACACTGGGAACCTTGATTCCATAAAACACTACCTACTATATTAAAAAAGAACTGTAGACCTTTCTCTTTACTTTAGTTACTTACCGAGCTATTTAGAGTTATTCCCTAACAGTTGTTACTCACCAACCAATCACCTTGCAGCTTTCCTGTGATGTAACTGTTGACTTTTTTTTTCAAAACTCCGGCACGCCTGGACTGCTGGAGGCACAAATCCGACTGCTCTCCGCTCCCGGAAGGTAAGTGAAGGCCCCGAAACTCGCGCTGAATTCATCCGCTCCTGGTTCTAGGCATTCTCACTCGGGTCCGACTGCTCTCCACTCCTGGAAGGAATTCTATCGTAGGGGATGGGGATTCTATCGTAGGGGGTACAGATAGCCGTTTCTCTGGCCGCAAACGTCACTCCAGGATGGTATGTTGCCTCCCTGGTGCTCGGGTCAAGGATGTCACGGAGCGGCTGCAGGACATTCTGAAGGGGGTGGGTGAACAGTCAGAGGTCATGGTTCACATTGGGACCAACGACATCAGTAGAAAGAGGGATGAGGTCCTGCAACAAAAATTTACGGAGCTAGATAGCAGATTAAAAAGCAGGACCTCAAAGGTTGTAATCTCTGGATTACTCCTGGTGCCACATGCTAGTGAGAATAGGAATAGGAGGATAGGGCAGATGAATGCGTGGCTGAAGAGATGCTGCAGGAGGGCGAGCTTTAGTTTCTTGGATCACTGGGTCTGCTTCTGACGAAGGTGGGACCTGTACAAGCTGGACGGGTTGCACCTCAACTGGGACGGGACCAACATCCTTGCTGAGAAGTTTGCTAGTGCTGTTGGGGGGAGGGGAGGGGGGTTTAAACTAATTTTGCAGGGGGGTGGGATACAGAGTGGAGGTATAGTAGTGGGTGATGCACAGCCAAATATAGAAGAGAAACTAAGTCAGTCTGGAAGGCAGGACAAATATAGACCTGTTAAGGCACAAATGAATAATGCAAGGATCGATTGCATCTATTTTAACGCAACGAGTCTTACAAGGCTGATGAATTGAGGGCGTTGATTAACACATGGGAATATGATATTATTGCTATCACCGTGACATGGTTGAGGGAAGGGCCGGACTAGCAGCTCAATATTCCAGGGTATAGAATCTTCAGGCGTGACGAGGGTGGGGGGGTGTAAAAGAAGAAGTGGCATTGTACTACTGATCAAGGAGGCAATTACTGCAGTAAGGAGGGATGATATCTTAGAAAGTTCCTCAAATGAGGCCATATGGATAGAACTCAAAAACAAAAAGGGGGCAATCACTTGGCTGGGAGTGTACTACAGGCCTCCAAACAGTCAGGGAGAGATAGAGGAGCAGATATGTAGCCAAATCTGAGAGGTGTAAAAATAATAGGGTAATAATAGTAGGGGATTTCAACTTCCCCAATATTAACTGGGATAGTCTTCGTGCAAAAGGCTTACAGGGGGCAGAATTCTTAAAGTGCATACAGGAGAGTTTTTTCAGCCAGCATGAGAAGGGGCAGTACTGAACCTAATCCCAGGGAATGAAGCCGGAGAAGTGGTGGAAGTGTCAGTGGGAGAGCATTTCGGGGATAGTGACCATAACTCTAAGATTTAAGGTAGTGATGGAAAAGGACAAAGATGGACTGGAAATAAAGGTACTGAATTGGGGGAAGGCCGATTTCAATATGATAAAACAGAATCTGGCCAAAGTGGACTGGGAGCAGCTATTTGTAGGTAAGTTTACACCAGACCAGTGGGAGTCATTCAAAAAGGAAATAGTGAGAGTTCATGGCCAACATGTTCCTTTTAAGGTGAAGGGTAGGACCCATAAGTCCAGGGAACACTGGTGTCAAGGCATGTAGAGGATTGGACAAGGGGGGAAAAAAAGGAGGCTTATGGCTGATTCAGAGCGCTGAAAACAGCAGAGGCACTAGAGGAGTATAGAAAGTGTAGGGGGGTACTCAAAAAAGTAATTAGGAGAGCGAAGAGGGGGCATGAAAAAACACTGACAGCAAGATAAAGGAAAATCCCAAGGAATTTTATAAGTATATTCAGGGCAAGAGGATAGCCAGGGAAAGAGTAGGCCCTATTCGGGACCAAAGTGGCAATCTGTGTGTGGAGCCGGAGGACATAGGTGAGGTTTTAAATGATTACTTTTCATCTGTGTTCACGATGGAGAAGGACGATATAGGTGTAGAGATCAGGGAGGGGGATTGTGATATACTTAAATAAATTAGCATTGAAAGGGAGGAGGTATTAGCAGTTTTAGCGGGCTTAAAAGAGGAAATTTTTTTCTTTTTGCAGCGGCGACAGGGAGAGCGAGGTGGCAGCTGGGTAAGTAAGTCCTATATATTTGGGCAGCGGCTGAACCCGAGACACGACACCTGTAGTGTCTCCCATCCGCCCTCCTCTTCTAACCAAAAAAAAAAGGACTCGGTGGTGTGCAGATAAGGTAAGGCTTTTTCTATTTATTTATTTTTTCCTGTGATTGGTGAAAACTTTTCGTTCCTTTTTCGTTTATCTAAGTTAAGACTAACTTAAGCTTAAGATTGAAAATGGCAGGAGATCTCAGACCCGTGTCATGCTCCTCTTGCTCAATGTGGGAGCTCAGGGACACGGCTGATGTCCCTGACTCCTTCACGTGCTGGAAGTGTGTCCAGCTGCAGCTCTTGTTAGACCGCATGACGGCTCTGGAGCTGCGGATGGACTCACTTTGGAGCATCCGCGATGCTGAGGAGGTCGTGGATAGCACGTTTAGCGAATTGGTCACACCGCAGATTATGATTGCTGAGGGTGAAAGGGAATGGGTGACCAAAAGGCAGAGAAAGAGCAGGAAGGCAGTGCAGGTGTCCCCTGCGGTCATCTCCCTCCAAAACAGGTATACCGTTTTGGATACTGTTGAGGGAGATGGCTCACCAGGGGAAGGCAGCTGTCGCCAGGTTCATGGCACCGTGGCTGGCTCTGCTGTTCGGAAAGGCAGGAAAAAGAGTGGAAGGGCGATAGTTATCAGGGGTTCGATTGTAAGGGGAGTAGATAGGCGGTTCTGTGGTCGAAAACGAGACTCCCGAATGGTATGTTGCCTCCCAGGTGCACGGGTCAGGGATGTCTCAGATCGGCTGCAGAACATTCTGAAAGGGGAGGGTGAACAGCCAGTTGTCGTTGTGCACATAGGCACTAATGATATAGGTAAAAAACGGGATGAGGTCCTACAAGCAGAATTTAGGGAGTTAGGAGCCAAGTTAAAAAGTAGGACCTCAGAGGTAGTAATCTCAGGATTGCTACCAGTGCCACGTGATAGTCAGAGTAGAAATGAAAGAATAGTCAGGATGAATGCGTGGCTTGAGAGATGGTGCAGGAGGGAGGGGTTCAGATTTTTGGGACATTGGGACCGGTTCTGGGGGAGGTGGGACTATTACAAATTGGACGGTCTACACCTGGGCCGGACTGGAACCAATGTCCTTGGGGGTGCTTTTGCTAACGCTGTTGGAGAGGGTTTAAACTAATGTGGCAGGGGGATGGGAACCAAATGAGGAGGTCAGTGGACAGTAAGGAGGTAGTAACTAAAGCCTGTAAGGAACTAGAAAATGAAGTCAGCGTGACTAAGGGGAAGAGTAGACAGGGAGCAGATGATGAACACAAAGGGACTGGTGGTCTGAGGTGCATTTGTTTTAATGCAAGAAGTGTAGTAGGTAAGGCAGATGAACTTAGGGCCTGGATTGGTACCTGGGAGTATGATGTTATTGCTATTACTGAGACTTGGTTGAGGGAAGGGCATGGTTGGCAACTAAATATCCCAGGATATCGATGCTTCCGGCGGGATAGAGAGGGAGGTAAAAGGGGTGGAGGAGTTGCAGTACTGGTCAAAGAGGATATCACAGCTGTGCTGAAGGAGGGCACTATGGAGGACTCGAGCAGTGAGGCAATATGGGCAGAACTCAGAAATAGGAAGGGTGCGGTAACAATGTTGGGGCTGTACTACAGTCCTCCCAACAGCGAACGTGAGATAGAGGTACAAATATGTAAACAGATTATGGAAAGATGTAGGAGCAACAGGGTGGTGGTGATAGGAGATTTTAATTTTCCCAACATTGACTGGGATACACTTAGTGTTAGAGGTCCAGATGGAGCAGAATTTGTAAGGAGCATCCAGGAGGGTTTTCTAGAGCAGTATGCAAATAGTCCAACTCGGGAAGGGGCCATACTGGACCTGGTGTTGGGGAATGAGCCCGGCCAGGTGGTTGAAGTTTCAGTAGGGGACTACTTTGGGAATAGTGATCGCAATTCCGTAAGTTTTAGAATACTCATGGACAAAGACGAGAGTGGTCCCAAAGGAAGAGTGCTAAATTGGGGGAAGGCCAACTATACCAAAATTCGGCAGGAGCTGGGGAATGTAGATTGGGAGCAGCTGTTTGAAGGTAAATCCACATTTGATATGTGGGAGGCTTTTAAAGAGAGGTTGATTAGCGTGCAGGAGAGACATGTTCCTGTGAAAATGAGGGATAGAAATGGCAAGACGAGGGAACCATGGATGACAGGTGAAATTGTGAGACTAGCTAAGAGGAAAAAGGAAGCATACATAAGGACTAGGCGGCTGAAGAAAGATGAAGCTTTGAAAGAATATCGGGAATGTAGGACCAATCTGAAACGAGGAATTAAGAGGGCTAAAAGGGGTCATGAAATATCTTTAGCAAACAGGGTTAAGGAAAATCCCAAAGCCTTTTATTCATATATAAGGAGCAAGAGGGTAACTAGAGAAAGGATTGGCCAACTCAAGGACAAAGGAGGAAAGTTATGCGTGGAGCCAGAGAAAATGGGTGAGATTCTAAATGAGTACTTTGCATCGGTATTCACCGAGGAGAGGGACATGACGGATGTTGAGGTTAGGGACAGATGTTTGATTACTCTAGGTCAAGTCGGCATAAGGAGGGAGGAAGTGTTCGGTATTCTAAAAGGCATCAAGGTGGACAAGTCCCCAGGTCCGGATGGGATCTATCCCAGGTTACTGAGGGAAGCGAGAGAGGAAATAGCTGGGGCCTTAACAGATATCTTTGCAGCATCCTTAAACACGGGTGAGGTCCCGGAGGACTGGAGAATTGCTAATGTTGTCCCCTTGTTTAAGAAGGGTAGCAGGGAAAATCCAGGTAATTATAGACCGGTGAGCCTGACATCAGTGGTAGGAAAGCTGCTGGAGAAGATACTGAGGGATAGGATCTATTCCCATTTGGAAGAAAATGGGCTTATCAGTGATAGGCAACATGGTTTTGTGCAGGGAAGGTCACGCCTTACCAACTTAATAGAATTCTTTGAGGAAGTGACAAAGTTGATTGATGAGGGAAGGGCTGTAGATGTCATATACATGGACTTCAGTAAGGCATTTGATAAGGCTCCCCATGGTAGGCTGATGGAGAAAGTGAAGTCGCATGGGGTCCAGGGTGTACTAGCTAGATGGATAAAGAACTGGCTGGGCAACAGGAGACAGAGAGCAGCAGTGGAAGGGAGATTCTCAAAATGGAGACGTGTGACAGTGGTGTTCCACAGGGATCCGTGCTGGGACCACTGTTGTTTGTGATATACATCAATGATTTGGAGGAAAGTATAGGTGGTCTGATTAGCAAGTTTGCAGACGACACTAAGATTGGTGGAGTAGTAGATAGTGAAGGGGACTGTCAGAGAATACAGCAGAATATAAATAGATTGGAGAGTTGGGCAGAAAAATGGCAGATGGAGTTCAATCAGGGGAAATGCGAAGTGATGCATTTTGGAAGATCCAATTCAAGAGTGAATTATACAGTAAATGGAAAAGTCCTGGGGAAAATTGATGTACAGAGAGATTTGGGTGTTCAGGTCCATTGTTCCCTGAAGGTGGCAACGCAGGTAAATAGAGTGGTCAAGAAGGCATACGGCATGCTTTCCTTCATCGGACGGGGTATTGAGTACAAGGGTTGGCAGGTCATGTTACAGTTGTATAAGACTTTGGTTCGGCCACATTTGGAATACTGCGTGCAGTTCTGGTCGCCACATTACCAAAAGGATGTAGATGCTTTGGAGAGGGTGCAGAGGAGGTTCACCAGGATGTTGCCTGGTATGGCGGGCGCTAACTATGAAGAGAGGTTGAGCAGATTAGGATTATTTTCATTAGAAAGACGGAGGTTGAGGGGGGACCTGATTGAGGTGTACAAAATCATGAGAGGTATAGACAGGGTGGATAGCAAGAAGCTTTTTCCCAGAGTGGGGGATTCAATTACTAGGGGTCACGAGTTCAAATTGAGAGGGGAAAAGTTTAGGGGGGATATGCGTGGAAAGCTCTTTACGCAGAGGGTGGTGGGTGCCTGGAACGCGTTGCCAGTGGAGGTGGTAGACGCGGGCACGATAGCGTCTTTTAAGAAGTATCTCGACAGATACATGAATGGGCAGGAAGCAAAGAGATACAGACCCTTAGAAAATAGGCGACATGTTTAGATAGAGGATCTGGATCGGCGCAGGCTTGGAGGGCCGAAGGGCCTGTTCCTGTGCTGTAATTTTCTTTGTTCTTTGTTTGTTCTTTGTAAATAGCAGGGGCTCTGACACAAATTTTCAAATCCTCTATGGCCACAGGAGAGGTACCAGAGGACTGGAGGATAGCGAATGTGGTACCATTATTCAAGAAGGGTAGTAGGGATAAACCAGGTAATTACAGGCCAGTGAATATAATATCAGTGGCAGGAAAACTATTGGAAAAAATTCTGAGGGACAGAATTAATCTCCACTTGGAGAGGCAGGGATTAATCAAAGATCGGCAACATGGCTTTGTCAGGGGAAGATCATGTCTAACAAACTTGATTGAATTTTTAGAGGAGGTGACTAGATGTGTCGATGAGGGTAAGGCAGTTGATGTAGTCCACATGGACTTCAGTAAGGCTTTTAATAAGGTCCCACATGGGAGATTTGTTAAGAAGGTAAGTGCCCATGGGATCCAGGGCAATTTGGCAAAATAGATCCAAAATTGGCTTAGTTGCAGGAGGCAGAGGGTGATGGTCAAGGGTTGTTTTTGCGATTGGAAGCCTGTGACCAGTGGTGTACGACAAGGATTGGTGCTGGGACCCTTGCTGTTTGTAGTTTATATTAATGATTTAGACATGAATATAGAGGTATGATCAGTAAGTTCACAGATGACACGAAAATTGGTGATGTTGTAAATAGTGAGGAGGAAATCCTTAGATTACAGGACGATACAGATGGGCTGGTAAGATGGGCGGAGCAGTGGCAAATGGAATTTAAGGCTGAGAAGCGTGAGGTGATGCATTTTGGGAGGACTAACAAGACTAGGGAATATACAATGGATAGTCGGACCCTTGGAAGTATAGAGGGTCAGAGGGACCTTGTTGTAAAGGCGTGCTACCCGACCCGGACCCAACGACATGTTTCGCTTCGGGTTGGGTCGGGCCTATCTTCCGAGTCTGGCTTTCAGGCTCGGGTCGGGTCGGGTCGGGCTGAGTCCAGGTTGGGTCGGGTCAGACACACAGAGTAAATCCTCTGCTGGAATTTTAAATAACTTACCTGATCTGGGCGTCCGGGATGAAACTGAGTTTGTGCAGAGCGACTGGCGTCACTATGCGTCATCGCACATATGCTGCAGCTTCCGGCAGGTTCGATGTTAGAAAGTTAAGTAAATGGATGGTTGGGTTGGGTCGAGTCGTGGCGGGTTCGGGTCAGGTCGGGCTCGGGGCAAACTCGGAGGGACTCAGGCCGGGTCGGGCTCGGGTCCGCTGTAGTTTGGTCGGGTTCAGGTCAGGTTCTTTTTCCCGACCTAAAGCAGGCCTCTACCTTGGTGTCTTTATCCATAGATCACTGAAGGCAGCAGCACAGGTAGATAAGGTGGTTAAGGAAGACATATGGGATCCTTGCCTTTTGTAGCCGAGGTATAAAATATAAGAGCAGAGAGTTTATGATGGAGCTGTTTAAAACGTTAGTTGGGCCACAGATGGGCTACTGTGTCCAGTTCTGGTCACCTCATTATCGGAAGGATGTGGTTGCACTGGAGAGGGTGCAGAGGAGATTCACCAGGTTCACAAACTATATCAATTTACTAATCAGTTTTATAAAGTTATCATCCTTCAAATTACATCTTAGCACCAAGTAATTTATATCATAACACTCAGAAATACATTCATCAGAATTTTTCAAAATCTAAAAATGCTGGTTCCCTGTAAAGACATTCACTTCCCCTAGTATAATAAAGGCTACTGTTGCATACAGCATATTTCTTTATATCTATAAGCCTATTTGTATGGGAAAAGAGTTAAGCACAATTGTGCAGCACTGAGGTTATCTTTACTAAATCAAAGTATTGTTAAATACTGCAAAAGACTCAAGACTATGTTTCAAAACATCCAAATATATTTTGTTACAACAGTTCCAACTGCACTGCAGAAGTTGCATCTTTAATCAAAAATAAACTGGCTGTTTATGTTCACTTAGCAGGGCTTTATATATGAACAAACAGGGTTAAGTTTGGGATGGATGAAATCAAACGTGAGTAAAAAAAAAACTCAGCATCTGGAATTCTATCGTTCTCACAAGTAATTACAACCAATAACGACAAATGAAAATCACTCTCAAAGCTATTCTAGTCGTAACAATCTAGATTTTAAAGACCAAAATTAGTTTGGAACAAAGGAACTAAAGTAGAACATTCAGCCCCTTTAGTCTGTTCAACCATTCAATTAAGTCATGGCTGACCTGTACCTTAACTCGCAGGAAGGAACCGCATGTAATAAATAAATCTGGATCCTATGATGTAATGAAGGACCCTAACTGCAATTTTGAAAAGCAAATGGATGGACTGTGCATTGCAGAAGCAATAAGATGCAGTGATTTTATACTTCAATTTGGAGAACTGCGTTATTTCCAAATGGTTTCATTTTATTTTTAAATTATTGGGCTCTTTTTTCTGAAGAAACATCAGGCACAAACCACGGTTTTATAAAGAAACCAATCATTTATGAATACTCTATAATATTGACATTAGAATTTCAACAATGTCTGGAGTTTATGCACAAATTAGAAATTCCTTAACCATACAACATTGCCTCCTGAGTTTCCAGAATGTATAACCTTTTGGAAAATCAAGGGCTGAATTTTGCCACAAACATCAGGGATCTGACATCGGGGTCATTTTTCTGAGTCATGAACCCGTTCGAGGCGGCAGCATGCCTTCCAGCTGAATTTTATGGGAGGCAGCCAATTCGTGGGTCAAATCCACGTTCGTCATCCAATTATGGACGGCAGGCGGGTTCTGGAGGTGGGAACTGCAGGCAGCATGATCCACTGCAAAGGAGGCCACCAGCTCTTACTGTGTGACCAGTAATAGCGCTGCTGAGGTCCAAGCAGCAGAAATGGCAGGGAAGCACTGGAGCCCCCATCAGTATCAGGGAGCGGCTGAGACCTCCTTAGGCCTATGATGATCGGAGACATCTGTTTCCACGAATTCCACACTCAATGACAAGGCTGTGACATGGGAAGACAGCAGCCTTACCATTTTCTGCTGGAAACATTTAGATCTCCTTCAGCTGTCATGCAGCCTCGACCTCCCACCATGCAGCCACTTCCGCTCACTTGCTGGTGTGCTGACACAGCAGGGGCAGGGGTAGCCGCTCGACTCCAGCAAAATTGCCATGTAGTGTTGAAGTTGTTGATAATTAATCACTCAATAACATTAATTGGCTGCGGATGCATGGGCTACTGGCATCGAACTCGGCCCGCTCCTGTGGAAAACAGCCGGAGGCAGGAACTCGTTGGCAAACCGGCCCAATATCATTTTTCTAGAACTTGCTTGCACACCCCCTGCCTCCATCCCCACCTCCAAGGGCCTGGGAAAATTCAGCCCCAAATGTCCACATTAGACTAAGCCCATAATGAAAGTTATATACTCATGATTGGCTTAAGCATGTTTGGAACATTCCAAGTATTTGAATGGATACTATTGTTTCCCTTGTAGCCAGATTATTTGCTTCACAGCCAATCTGTAAGCCGGTGAGGTAGCGAGCAGTCACGAACATACCAGGTGAGTTGATGCTATCAGGCAGCAGCAGGTGAGGTTAGAGCAGTTGTGGTGGAGATATATCTCCTTCCACTCTAGCTTTAAAAGACCTTTTTAACCTCTCAGGTGGTGGCTTGTGAAGAATAGGTTCCTATAAGTACAATCCATGATCGACTGCCACTTCACTTGACTCTTCTCCATGTCTAAAATCTAACTTCTGCAGGCGTTCAAAATAGCCTGGATTTGTTCTTGCTGCTATTCTGATCTATCCTTTGCTGTGGGGTACTTTAAATAGTGTCCTTTCAACAAAGCTTTTTCTTCAGGCATGTTGGAGCTGATTTAGTATCAGACTTTTGTTTATCATATGTATTTTCACTGCAGCACCATATATGCTCTGCCCATTCGGCCCAGAAAAAATAACCTTCTGCCTGCTGCAGGCTCATGAAGCTATCCTCCACCCTCGACTCCAATTGTCAGCCAATTCAGCGTGAAAACTAGCCAACTTTCTGCCTCCACAACCACTTGGTGCACGTAACTTGCTGGCTACATGTTATCAAGCCCTAAGCCTCAAAAAAGCCTGGGCCTTGCGGCATCAACAATCCATCTACCCAACGTGCACCTCAATTAAAATTGCCCTTAACAGTATCTACAAAATTTCAAACAAACTAATTGTTTTTCTGCACTGAGTTTCAACACATCCCAATTATTACATCTTTAATCAGCACAATTCACTTAGTCCTGCTGCGCAAGCCATCTTCAAAACAGCCATGAATGAAACTTGAAAAGATTATAGCAAGTGGAATTAGCTTTCAAAGTGGTGCAGAAGACATCATGAAACTAGTCACTAACACATTGCTAGATAAGAACAAAAGGATGCATTACGTTATTGCATTTCCATCAGTTCATGTTAATCACATGGATGGCAACATTCTGTACACACAACATACTGTGGAACATTGGAAGCAGCAATAATAATTAGCCACAATAGTGTGGAGTTAAGCTCCATCAAGCAATTGCACTATTTACATCTGTAGATAAATGTGGAAGACACAAAATAAATTCCACTATCTGTTCTGCCTGGACACAGTTCAATTATATCTTATGAAAATAATTTTGTTTCACGCCAAAACTCAAATACATCTTCAATCATCATACTCAGAAATAGATTCACTGATGTAAACCCAAATTGTGAATTTATGCTCTGGGCTTCCATCCTCACTTGCCAGAGGCACATATCAAGAAATCAGGCCCATATCTCTAAAATGGGGTGCGTGTGGGGGCCACACAAGCTAAGTTCCCGATATGCACTCCACAACACAGCAGGGCAAACTCAGAACATTATCCCTACATTATACACTTGCTCAAAGTCATCAGTAGCTCATTTTACAGCAGTAGTACACAAACATTTATAAAACATTGGCATCTTATGCAATGTTATGTGAAAAGGTTCACAGGCAAATGTATGCACTCCAATCTAGCTGGAGGGATTACACCCATATGAACACACCAATGACATGGTCCTATTTAGAGATGTCTGACTCTCCCTACAATTAGGGATATGGTAGCATAGTGATTATGCTACAGGACTAGTAATCCAGAGACCTGGCTTAATGATCCAGAGACACGAGTTCAGCAAGTACTTAATTGTCTTTGGTTTACAAATCTGTGATGTCCTTTTTGAGATGGACAATAATGTTATATGAATGTCAGTTTCTGTTTATATTCAGATTATATGATTTCCTCTGACATACATGTTATAGTGCTTGTATTTAATAGGGTGGAAGGAGCTACCACAAGCAATTCAACATGTGTTTGCTGTGTGACAAAAAGGTGCTCATGAGATTGAAAAGATTGACCATAGGTGTCCTCGCCTTGGCCCTCTGCACTTTTGGCAAGGGACATGTGATCTGAGAGAAGCACGTTGCACTCGTCAATTAATGGTGCACACACAGGCCTTGTGCCCCATATTGGTATTCAGTATCTCAGGAAATTATATTCGGTTCTCATGTTGAGGTCCTCTGCATTAATGAAATAATTACAGCATTTCATAGTTCTCACTACGGATCCTATACAACAATGTTTTTCAGATTTGCCTTCTGCCCGAGACATGCTGAGATAAAGAGTACTGACTAATATGTGTAAAACAGGATTGGCCAACAGCAACTACATGAATTGCCTACATACTTTCTGTTTCTGAAATACAGCTGTTTCCCCATTCAATCTGATTTGCTGTATAGTAGCTCTTTCTCTTTCTTCTGATTGGTTGCTATGACGCTTTCTTCCTTATCCTGTTCATTACTGGCTAGGCACTCCTGCTGGTGTTGTTGTTAGTTGGGTGGCTACAGCAGTTGCCCACACTTGAAAAATATGCTGGCAACAACTGAAATGTGGGATGTGGCATTATGCGAATAGGGCGGGCATACGAACATATGACCTAGGAGCAGGAGTAGGCTCTTTGGTCCCTCGAGCCTGCTCTGCCACTCTATAAGATCATGGCTGATCTGTGTGTGGATTCAACTCCACTTTAATGCCTACCCACGATACCCTTTGACTCGCCCTCGTTTGTCAAGAATCTACCTCTGCCATAAAAACATTCAATGATCCTGCCTCTACCACTGTCTGGGGAAGAGAGTTCCACAGACTCATGACGCTGAGAGAAAATGTTTCTCCTCACCTCTGCCTTAAATGGGAGATCCCTTATTTTTAAACTGTGCCCCCTAGTTTTAGTCTCTCCCACAAGGGGAAACATCCTTTCAACATCCACCCTGTCAAGTCCCCTCAGGATCTTCTATGTTTCAATAAGATCACCTCGAAACCCCAATGAATACAGACCCAACCTGTCCAACCTTTCCTCATAACATAACCCTCTCATCAGAGCAATCAGTTGAGTGAACCTTCTCTGAACTGCTTTTGGTGCAATTATATGCTTTAAGTAAGGAGACCAAAAATGTACACAATTCTCTCAATGTGGTCTCACCAATGCCCTGTATAACTGTAGCAAAGCATCTCTACTTTTATATTCCATTCCCCTTGCAATAAATGACAACATTGCATTTGCCTTCTTAATCACTTGCTATACCTGCACACTAACTTTTTGTGTTTCATGTGCAAGGACACCCAGGTCCCTCTGCATCTCAGAGTTCTGCAATCTCTCTCCAGTTAAATAATATGTTGCTTTTCTATTTTTCCAGCCAAAGTGGACAAGTTTACACTTTCCCACAATTTTTTGCCCACTCACTTAACCTATCTATATCCCTTTATAGACTCCTTATGTCCTCTTCACAACTTACTTTCGTACCTGTCTTTATGTCATCAGCAAATTTAGCAAACTATACATTCTGTCCATTCATCAAAGTCATTGATATAGATTGTAAATAGTTGAGGCCTCAGCACTGACCCCTGTGGCACTCCACTAGTTACAGCTTGCCAACCTGAAAATCACCCATTTATGCCTACTCTCTGTTTCCTGTTAGCTAACAAATCCTCAATCCATGCTAATATATTACCCCCTATACAATGGGCTCTTATTTTGTTTAGTAACCTTTGATGTGGCACTTTATCCAGGTTGCTTGTTACTTCCTCAAAGAACTCTAATAAATTAATCAAACATGATTTCCATTTCGCAAAACCATGTTGACTCTGCCTGATTGCATTGAGATTTTCTAAATGACCTGCTATAACCTCCTTAATAATAGATTCCAGCATTTTCCCTATGACAGATTTAAGGTAACTGGCCTGTAGTTACTTGCTTTCTGTCTTCCTCCTTTCTTGAATAGCAGAGTTACATTCACTATTTTCCAATCTGAAGGGACCTTTCAAGAAACTAGGAATTTTGGAAAATTAAAACCAATGTATCCACTATCTCAGCAGCCACTTCTTCTAAGACCCTAGGATGACGCCCATCAGGACCTGAGGACTTGTCAGCTTTTAGTTCCATTAATTTTCTCAGTGCCCTTTCTCTGGTGATAGTAATTGTTTTAAGTTCCTCCCTCCCTTTCAATTCCTGATTCACAATTATTTCTGGGATGTTATTTGTATCCTCAGAAAATCTGTTCAATTCCTTCACCATTTCCTTATTTTCCATGATTAACTCCCCAGACTCTCTCTCCAGAGGACCAACACTGACTTTACTTATTCTTTTCCTTTTTAAATACCTGTCGAAACTCTTACTATCTTTTTTTGTATATTTCTAGCTAGCTTTCTGTCATACTCTAATTTCTCTCTCATTATTCTTTTAGTCATTTTTTGCTTTTTTTTTCCAGATTCTGTCCAATCTTCTGACCTGCCACCACTCTTCACTGAATTGTTTGCTTTTTCTTTCCATTTGATACTATCTTTAACTTCCTTAGTTAGCCACAGATGGTGCGTCTCTAGTCTTTCTTTCTCACTGGAATGTATCTTTATTGAGTTTTATGAAATATCGCCTTAAAAGTCTACCACTGCATCTCTACTGACCTATCCCTTAACCTAATTTCCCAGTTTACTTCAGCCAGCACCATCTTCAAATCCTCATAATTACCCTTATTTACACTTAAAACAATAGTCTGAGATCCACACTTCTCACCCTCAAACTGAATGTGAAATTCAATCTGCTTGTGATCACTGCTACCTAGGGACACCTATATTATGACGTATTTAATTAATCCTGTCTTATTACATATTACCAGATCTACAGTAGCCTGCCCTCTGATTGGCTGTAGAATGTGCTGTTCTCAGAAACTGTCCCGAAAACACTCCATGAACTCATCCTCCAGGCTGCCTTTGCCGATCTATCAGTATATTAAAACCACCCATGATTATTACCGCAGCTTTCTCACAAGCCCCCGTTATTTCTTCCTGTATACTCCATCCTACAGCTTGCTTACTGTTAGGGGTCTTATAAACTACTCCGACAAGTGACTTCCTACCTTTACTCCTTAACTCTACCCAAACTAATTGTACATCTTGATTTTTAGAACTAAGGTCACCTCTCTCCATTGTGCTGATGGCATCCTTAATTAACATCACTACCCCTCCACCTTTTCCTAGTTTCCTCTCCTTCTAAAATGTCATGGACTCTTGAACATTCGGGTCCCAGCCTTTGTTATCTTGCAGTCATGTCTCTGTAATGGCTATCAGATCATACATATTTATTTCTATTTGAGCTATCAGTTCATCTGTTTTGTTACGAATGCTACACGCATTCAAATATAAAGTCTTTAGTTCTGTCTTTTTACTATTTAGCCTCAGCAGCTTGCAAACTTGTAATTTTGTACACTCTGTC
Organism: Heterodontus francisci; assembly: GCF_036365525.1. Taxonomy (NCBI): domain Eukaryota; kingdom Metazoa; phylum Chordata; class Chondrichthyes; order Heterodontiformes; family Heterodontidae; genus Heterodontus; species Heterodontus francisci. The sequence continues at coordinate 195,471,595 of NC_090374.1, forward strand.
CCTTCCTGCCATGCTCTGATTATTATTTCCCTTAATGCTACCTTGCTTTCTTACCTTGTCCTCTCTCCTTAATTTATCACATCTTCTCTCACTTGATTCCTCGCCCCCCACCCTAGTTATACAATTTGCCAGAACACTGGTCCCAGCATGGTTCAGGTAAAGACTGTCCCAATGGTACAGCTCCCACTTTCCCCTGAATTAGTGCCAGTGCCCCATGAATCGAAACTCATTTCTCCCACACCAATCTTTCAGCCACACATTTAGCTCTCTAATCTTATTTACCCTACATCAATTTGGAAAGCAGCAACAAAATGACAAAGTAATCAACTGGTGTGCATGACTGAGTGGAAGGCAGTGTCCAAAGAAAAGTTATATCAAGCAGGACCCAGTGTCAATTAGGGTACATGTCAAGAGGGAAGTATGGTTGAGTGTGAAGTGTCAACAAGACAGTTTGTGATCGAGTGAAGAGTGCAAACCAAAGAGGAGCTGAGGTGCCTGGGTAGCAATGTCCAGAGAAAACAATATCAACCTTTCTTCTCACTATCTACTTTATGTAGTGAGTTGTCATGATCCTGAATGCACTGCCAACAAGGATGGTCGATGTAGATTCAATAGCAACTCTCAAAAGGGAATTGGATATATACTTGAAAAAGAGAAGCTTGCTGTCTGTGAGGCAAGAGCAGGGAATGGGATGAATTGAACAGTTCTTTTAAACAGCCGGTACAGGCACAATGGACATCCTTCTGCACTGTAAGATTCCATTAATCTAAATAATGAGAAAGTGGAGCTCATGATGGTATAGCATGCATTTTTTAATGTTTTCTTTCTTCAACAAACATTATTGGTTTAATTTCTACTGCACTGTTTTCAGTGTACAAAACATATTTAGGAAAATTCCTTTTCAGTTATAATTTTTAGGAAAAGACCATTAGATGCAAGAAAGCCAATTTTTCAACCACACCAACTATTCTTCAACACTGCATAGCTCAATAATACTGTCTCCAAAAACTTCATTATGTCTTGAAGCCATGAGAGATGTTTTGTTGTTCCACACGTTATGCCTATTACATATATATATATATATATATATAAATTTAAGCCTCGTACATGCAATAACTTCCACAGAACCTCCTAAACATGAGTTGCTTTGCAGTAATATGACTATTTGCTTGATGAAGTATCAGCATGGGAGTTGTTCTGTGTTGCATCACAATAAGATTACATAGCAACAAAGAAATGCATAGGACTAGAAAAACCCATTGTAGTTTGAATCAAAGGACTAGCAATGAACCTTGGTTTACTGGGTCTTGAGCGCTACAATAAATTATTCTCCTGTCCTTTGTGGTTCAACAGAAAAATATTTGGCGCAATGATAGCTGAATTTATACTCGAAGAAATATTATATTTAGCCCATAATGCATTACCATGGGAATAAAATGATACTGCACAATGAACTTTTGTACCAAGTAATTTCACAAACAATGGGATGGTACGGACTGTACCATACTTGCAGTCAAAATGTTATCAAAGTTTGAGCAATGTGTACTTTTCTCTCTATTTTCCAACTTTGTTTTATTTTTATATGGAAGCCTTTTAGAACAATGTTTGGAAAAATCAATGGCTGGAGAACAAATTTACTGAATCAGGCTTTTGGTTTTGTATACACAGCAGCAAAAATCCTGTTAGAAAAAAATCAATTCCCATATCTAACTTTAACTGCTGCGCACACAGAACTAAAAGGCTGAAGCAGAAAAATAACAGCTAGGTAAGTAAAAATAGAAGCTGCAAAGTTGTTGTTGCCCCTCCTCCAATCACCAATCTTCCCCAATCGCAGCAGCACCTTTTGAAAATTGATCAGAAAATGTGTGTAAGCAGATCAGATACTGTCTTCAACTCACTACCTTACTGTTTCCAAGCTATACACATCAATGTGAGAATCACTCTTGAGCAATACAAATATTAAGGCTTACTATTGGATATGAATAGATAAATCAAAGTACCACTGTCACTAAAGTGCTACTGTTACTTCAATGGCATGTGTAGCACATGTTCTTGCTTCAGTGTATGGTATAAGGTGAAGGGATCTGGCATTACGTCCATGGTTTGCAACACACTAAGCCCCAATTTCACCTGGGGAATTGCATAGATTGTGCTCCTGAGTTCCAGCCCACATAAATTCCTAGCTTACCTACAAGTGTGCCAACTGAATCCTGTCACACTCTGAGCCCCAATCACCACTGCAGTCTTTACTGACTTCCCATCCCCAAGGCAGTCATCTACCCAAGGTTTTTTTTTGCAATTTCTTTTTGGTATCTGAATCACCCATTTATTAAATGTCTTGGGTTCTTTTGCTATTTTAAAAGATGCGTTATACTGCTTCCATTGTCCTTGCCCCAGTAATATGTCTTTTGAGTCTTTTAAGAGTGTGGTGTTGTTCACGGAGAAAAAAAAAATTCTGTCCACACATGGTCAAATCAAATACTGATGAATACAAAAGCCAAATATTGCTGATGCTGTAAATCTGACATAATGCTGGACATACGCAACCAGTCTGGCAGCACCTGTGGAGAGAGAAACAGAGTTAATGTTTCAAGTCGATGATCTTTCATCAGAACATGGTTCCCACATGGTAGGCTGGTCCAGAAGGTTCGAACACATGGGATCGAGGGTGAGCTAGCAAATTGGATACAAAATTGGCTTGGTGATAGGAGGCAGAGAGTGGTAGTGGAGGGTTGTTTTTCAGATTGGAGGCCGGTGACCAGTGGTGTGTCTCAGGGATTGGTGCTGGGCCCTCTGTTGTTTGTCATATATATTAATGACTTGGATGTGAATGTAGGGGGCATGATTAGTAAGTTTGCAGATGATTACCATAATTTGAACTTGTCTGGAGGTGTTAAAGCAGACACCTGCAGGTTTAGCATGCAGTAGCTGATTGGATGTCATTTTCATGGAGCAGTATGTGTGGGCACAATGCACGGACTTTCACTGAAGATCTGGAGTGCTCTGTCTGGCACACAGTGGCAGGTTTCAGGATGGCTCCGTGACTAAGTGACAGGGCATATAGATTCTTGGATGCAGCACTGGAGGCCATGGTGGAGGAGGTCCAGAGGAGGAGGGATATCCTGTACCTGAAAGGGAGGAGGAGTCCATCTCACCCTCTTGTCCCTTTCTCCTGCTGCAGATGGTGCTGCTCCACCTGGCCTCATGTCTTCCTTCCATTCCTCACCCAGACCATTGGAGACCCTGAATAAGATGCCCATAACAAAGCACTCTCTTTCATCTGGAGACTCCTACGTGGTGTCCAATAAGTTAAGAGTTGCACAACACTCATTCTTTTTAGTTGAAATTCTTAGAAAGATTTCAGAATAAGTATTGATAGAATATTGATGAATCCTTGACAGAACGTCCAGTGAGTCTCCCGATGTGCTTCATATATCCTCTTCAGAGCTCAAGCAACAAATGAACATTAAAAAATGATCTACCCTGAAGGAGCAATCAAAATCGTCTGCAATGACTGGTTTATGCCCAATCAGCTGATCGTTGTTGGGAGAGGGCATCTGTTTTGGTGATGCTAACCACCAAAATGCCATGCAGCCTCCTTAATGAGCGTGAACATGCAACCTAAGTGGTAATCAGCCCTTTAACAATCCTCTGGGTGGCCGTTGCCAGTGCAAGCTTCAATTCTGTTATCAAGATGGCATCTTGTGCTAAACTGACATTTCAGCTTAAGACCCATCTTGGTCACCTCGGAGGCTCCTTAGCGCCTAAAGTATCTGGGGAAAATTGCTTCCAGTCCCTTTGACAGCCCCGACTCCCTCAGTGCTGTACTGAAATACCAGCCTAGATTATGTGATCATGTCTTTGGAGAGAGAAGAATCCACAACACTTCTGACTCAGAAGTGAGAGTTCTACCACTGAGGCAAGACTGATACCTTCTAGTTCCAGCCACAACCTGTGAATTATTCATTCAAACTTGTATGTGTTCCTCTGGTGCTTTTCCGTGTAAACTTGCAGTAGGAAGGCTCAGGTTGTATCATATTGAAGTCTATCTGTGAATAATGAGAACTGTAACTGTTTGAACCCTCTGTGTGGCTCCCATGCACAAGGAGCATAGAATAGATCTCTGAGTGGTGAAACAAGTCATGACTCCCACTTGTTAAGGAAGACCAAATGTAATATTTCTTTGATGGGGTAGGGGTCAGAGGTTAGACTTACATAATTCAGTGGGACATTGGCCTTTCTCTTCTATGAGCTGATGGCAGGAAAGTCTGCCTACTAGCTAAGATGGTTCTACATGGAATGAGCTTGGATAGTCAATATTTCCTTGGTTGTGAAATCCTTTGGAGGATCCTGAGGTTGGGAAAGGCACAATATAAATGCAAGTTCTTTCTTTTTCTTCATCTTGAATTGTTAAGGCACATTATACTAAAGACATTTTTTGAAGAAAAATTAAACATATTAGAAAATCAGAAAAAAATATTTAATGGAACAAAGCTTTGCCCATTTTCTCTGAGTCTAATAGTTTTTCCTCCTCACTAAAGGAACCAGTATAATTGGAAAAAAAATATTTTATATTTCTGACGACACAGGATGGCAAAGAAATTGCTTTTATCATCTAATCGTATTTTAAACCCAATTCAAGCTACAACACTGACATCTACCCAACAATGTAGAAAATTGCCCAGGTATGCCCTGTCCTCAAAAAGCAGGACAAATCCAATGCGGCCAATTACCACTGCCACCTTCCCCCCCCAATCCCTAACACCCCACATCAGTCCACTCTCGATCATCAGTAAAGTGAGAAGTGATGGAAGGTGTCTTCGACAGTGTTATCAAGAGCAGCAGTTACACACGAATAATCTGCTCATCGATGTTCAGTTTGGATTCCATCAGGAAGACTCAGCTCCAGAACTCATTCGAGCCTTGGTGCAAACATGGACAAAAAAGTTGAATTCCAGAATTGAGCTGAAAGTGAACTGCTCTTGACCTCAAGGCAGCATTTGACCAAGTGTGGCATCAAGGAGCTTAAACAAAATTGAAGTCAATGGGAATTAAGGGGAAAATTCTCCACTGGTTGGAGTCATACCTAGTACAAAAGATGATTGTTGTTTTTGTTGGAGACCAGTCATCTCAGTAGGAGTTCCTCAGGGTAAGTGTCCTAGGCCTAACCATCTTCAGCTGCTTCATCAATGACCTGCTCTTAATCATAAGGTCAGAAGTGGGAATGATCGCTGATGATCGCACAGTGTTCAGTACCATTTGCAACTTCTCAGATACTGAAGTCGTCCATGCCACATGCACACTCCACATAAGTGCCAGACAATGACCATATCCAACAAAAGAGAATCTAACCATCTCCTTGGTATTCAATGGCATTACCATCTCTGAATCCCCCAACATCAACATCCTGAGGGTCACCATTGACCAGAAACTTAACTGGACCAGTCACAAAATATTTGGCTACAAGAGCAGGTCAGAGGCTGGGAGTTCTTCAGTGAGTAATTCACCTCCTGTCTCCCCAAAGCCTGTCCGCCATCTACAAGGCACAAGTTAGGAGTGTGATGGAATACTCTCCACTTGCCTGGATGAATGCAGCTCCAACAACACTGAAGAAGCTCAACACAGTCCAGGACAATGCAGCCCACTTAATTGGCACCCCATCCACCACCTTCAACATTCACTCCCTCCACCACCAACCCACAGTGGCAGCAGTGTGTACCATCGACAAAATGCACTGCACCAAGCCTCCCTCAACAGCATCTTCCAAACCTGCGACCTCTACCACCTAGAAAGACAGGAGCAGCAAACACATGGGAACACCACCACCTGCAAGTTCCCCTCCAGGTCATACATCTTCCTTGACTTGGAACTATATGCCCGCTCCTTCACTGTCACTGGGGTGGCACAGTGGTGCAGTGGCTAGCACTGCAGCCTCACAGCTCCAATAACCCGGGTTCGATTCTGGGTACTGCCTGTGTGGAGTTTGCAAGTTCTCCCTGTGACTGCATGGGTTTCCACCGGGTGCTCTGGTTTCCTCCCACAGCCAAAGGCTTGCAGGTTGATAGGTGAATTGCCCCTAGTGTATGCAGGTGGTAGGAGAATTGTGGGGATGTGGCAGGGAATATGGGATTAATGTAGGATTAGTATAACTGGGTGGTTGTTGGTTGGCAAGATTCGGTGGGCTGAAGGGCCTGTTTCAGTGCTGTATCTCTAAATAAATAAATAAAATCCTGGAACTCCCCCTAACAGCACTGTGGGTGCACCTACACCAGATGAACTGCAGAGGTTCAAGAAGGAAGCTCACCACCACCTTTGTAAGGGCAATTAGGCATGGGCAATAAATGCTAGCGAGGCCCACAACCCACAAATTAATTTTAAAAGCTCAAGGATACTTCCAAAATATTTCATAAGCAAATACTGAGTCTACTTCGAAGCTTCACAACTGTTCAACCTCTTAATATTTATGAACATCTCCTTAGCAGACCCATTTATGTTCCCTGGAAAATGTTGCATCAAAGCATTTGCATGTGCTATAGCAACTTCTTAACAATAAGCAATTGAATTCTGAATTAATAGTCAAATGCTGGTTCAGCATACAGCAGCACCTGAGCTGTACAAAGCAGTGAGGTCTCAGATGTGAGTCTCTGCTCACGACTACTGAGAGTTCACACTCTTGAAAGCAGGATTTCGTGTGCAGGTAGTTATCGGGATGTTAAAAGTGCTTTTTCTCTCCACCTCCCCTCTCCTGGTATACAGTCTGTAGAATTAGAAGTGAAAAGAAGCACAATGTTTGGAAATTGGATTTTTTTTTGCAGAAATGGATGTAAATAGGTGTTACATTAAAAAGTATTATGTGTCTGTTTGGAATATTAATCAGTGATTGGTGCAGAACAGAAAAATGGAAAGTTACACTGATTCACAAGGATGTCGATGCAGCACAGGGGAAGGTGACAGCAAAAATTGTTGCTCCTACCAACAATTACCATCCTAGAAATAAATGAGAGGAGGAAACATCTGGACAGCTGTGTAAAGTACACCAACAAGAAAGGTGAGGGCAGTTTTACTTATAACAATCTACATGGCAGTGAACACAATGAACTAAAGTACAATCTGTAAAGATTCAAAAATCGTTCTTGGATGATTAAATTTCACTCAAAAGCAACTCAATAGATTGCTAAGTCGGTGATGAAGAAGCTGCTGCAAAACCTTCATTTAATGTTTACCCGATGACCTACGAGTAAAATGCGTTGAGTGAAAGAGCAAAAAAAAAAGTAAACTGCTACTCCATATGAGCTCAAGAGGATGAGTTTAAAAATACACACTTGGCTGAATTTTGTGATGCTGGCAAGGTTCCCGTTGCTGGGCTGAAAAGGTGGGTGAACCCTGCCTCGGCATTTTGGAGCTCCCCTGCATGATCTAAAGGCCCTCAGGCACTTATGTGCACAGCGCCGGGGTCCCCTTTTAAAGACGAGGATCCCACCTCCAAGAGCTGCCACCCAATGACAGGGCTGGCAGCTCGGTAGTATCGGCAGCACCACTGAAAGCAGTGGCCACTACTGGTACTGCAACAGGCCTTGACTCCCCAAGCCCACTGCTGGAACCTGGACCCAAGGTATGTGAGGCAGACTCACCAAGGCCAAATCAGCAGGCCCGGCAAGGGTGGATGTTTAGTGCAGGGGGAGGGGGGGTTCACGTATGTGGTGCTTTTCCTGACAGGGGCCCTCCGTGGACCACAGATTCCCAAGAGAGGAGGGCACCCCCCCCACACCCATGCCTGCAGGGAGGTTGCCTTTTATCGCCACTGATTAAATCCCAGCAGCGACAGGAAGGCCTTCATCGGCCTCTCCCGCCCCCACTAAATTCCAATTCATCAAGAAGACGATGGGCCCTTCAGTCCGCTGCCTCTCGTCACAATTCTATGGCCACCACCAATTCCCCTCCCCCCGGCCCCCACCTCTGAACCCGTCTTGGGGGGCCCATACAATTCAGCCCACTATTTCTGATCAATGGATGGTTCTTGAAAGTACACTGGCATACCAGCATGAGCGCTTTTTATATGCCATTTGTGAAGGTGGGCCATGAAATTATGCAGTTTACCTTCACAGTCGGACCCAATGGATCCCTGAAAAAAAAAAATTCTCGTTTCCACTGACCAGATCAAAGGCAAAGGGAGCATTCTCCTCCACTGAAATTTCTCGTCTTATACACAGAAGCACATTACAGGTAACCTCTTGGTAACAAGCTTGATATATCCACTTTTAAGAACATGGGAACAGGAATAAGCCATTCATCCTGTTACGATCACCTGGTTCATGGTCTGTATTAATTTTCTCGGGATAACTTTCAATTTGGGAATTGAACATTTTTTAATGCAAGACAAATGAAAACACCTGGTAGGAGAACCTGACAAACAAACCTAGGGTGATTACAAATTAAAGGGTGGCCCATGTTTATTTCATGAGGTCACCATAGGAAGTGTGAAAGCCTAAACGATGGGAACCTCTCTGAACTTCTTGATGGAGACAGTGTGCCTGCAGTTGCCTTAATCAGGGATTTACATTATTCATATGATTTCCCAGAACAAAGAAAAGATTTGGAGTTGGAAATAATCAGTTTAAATTTGCTATCTGGGACATCCCCATGTGCCACATTGCGATGGAGATAGCTGATGCAAGGGGTACCTGCTGGTGTTTTGATTTGTGTGCTTGCTGACAAACAAGCAGTTGGCACTTGAAAAAGCAGGTTGACTTTTGGAAAGCTTTTGGCTTCAGACAGGCTATTGTTCACAAAAAGCTGGTGGAATGAAAGCAGTTGGGCTCAGGAGTAGATGCAGGGACATTCTTCAACAGTGAGGTAAGTATGTCTTTGACAGCTGCCAAGAAGCAGGTGCTGGGGTGCTTTAAATAGGGTCCCAGTACCTGCTGCACAGCTGTCAAAATGTCTCTTACTGCACCGAATGTCCCACCTCTCCCCATGTAATATGGCGGGGGTGGCTCGGCGCAGTGATGTTAATGAGCTCCCAGGCGAAATATCATGGGGCTCTGCGGCAGCCGCTAAATGTGCGCACCCCACTGAGTTTAAAGGGCGCTGCCGTGCAGCGTAGCACCCGAATAAAATTCAGTCCATGGTCTCTGAGAATTGTTAAAGGCAAACCACTATTGACTTTTTGATCTGGATAAATTCGAGAGCCTTTCCTCGTTCTGGGGGCTGAAAGGAAGAAACGAAGACCAGCAGTCAGCTGCACAGCCTAAACAGACAGAGAGACCAGTGAGCTGTTTCTGGGGAAACAGCTTCTCTCAGATCACCAATACAGCAAAAGGCTGCTAGGATTTGAACCCGGTTTGAAGGCTCAAGGTTTGCGGAGGAGAAAAGAACAATGGGATCACCAGAGATTGCCTTATTAAAGGATGTCCAGTCGAATGTGCTCAGAAGATGTGAGAGAAGAGGATGTTGGCTTTAAAAGGACACTGGGAAATCCAACCCATTGCAGCTGGGAGGAGTTTGGGACTTTTAACTGCAAGGATGCCTTTTCGATGAGAACACCGTGTAACGTATAAATGTGGTGTGGAATTTTCGTGTGTGTTAATATGTTGATGGAAAATATTTTTCTCTGTAATTTAGTATATTAGTGACCTACTAAGTACTGTTTAGTTAATGTTCATTTTTAGTTTAGCTATTATAGTAAAAGTCTTAAAATGTGAAATCTTGTCATGTGATTCTTTAATCGCTCACTGGGAAGTTTATATCTCTTGTTTTCAAGTTAGTGGTCTCTACTGAAGTTGCAACCTGAGAGATTCCAGCATTTACCTGACTGCTAATGTCTGGCTAACTGGTCTGTAGTTTTCCATGCTTTCTCTTTCCCTCCTTCCTTGAATAGATGTGTTAGATTTGCTAACTTCCAATCTGCTGGAACCGTTCTAGAATCTAGGGAATTTTGGAAAAGCATAACCAATGCATCCGCTAACTCTGCTGCTACCTCTTTTCAAACCCTAGGATGTAGGTTATCAGGTCCAAGGAACCTATCAGCTTTTAGCCCCTTAAGTTTTTCCAATACTTTTTCTCTGCTGATATTTATGACCTTAAGTTTCTCACTCTTATTAGCCCTTTTTTCTGGTTTGTAATTTGTTTCTTCTACTGTGAAGACAGACACAAAACATTTGTTCAATGTCTCTGCCATTTCCTCATTCCCCATGATAATCTTTTGTATCTCTGCCTCTAAGAGACCAACATTTACTTTAGTTACTCTGCTTTTTATATAATCATAAAAGCTCTTACAATCTGTTTTTATATGCTTGGCTCGTGTTTACTCTCATATTCTATGTTTTCTCTTTTTATCAAATTTTTGGTTGTCCTTTGCTCGTTTCTAAAATACTCCCAATCCTCAGGCTGACTATTATTCTTTCCTGCATTATGTCACTTCTTTTAATCTCATACTATCCTTGACTTCCCTATTAAGACACTGATGGATCTTTCTTGTTGAGTTTTTGTCTTTTTAATGCATTTTTGTTGAACATTTTGAATTGTTTCATTAACTTAAATATTTTGAATTTAACTGTGGATGGCCATGTTTCATGAACCTCAGGAAACCCAGCAGCTAAACCCAGGTGAGGACTTTTGAGTTCAGGAGGTAAGTGCCTTTCTACTTACCTGCTGGATCCAGAGTGCCTGCCTGGGCAACCCCCATAATCAGACACTACCCTTCACGTCGACACTTCTGACCTTCCCCCCCAACGTCCCCAAGCATCCCCTGACCTCCCGCCACCACCAAGGCTTCCAACCTCTCAGCCCCCATCAAAGCCTCTGATTTATGACCCCCCATTCGCCTGAGTGCCTCACCCCACAATCAGCACACACAAACTCAACAGCGAGTAGGGGAACCTTGATCTCCAGGTTTCCTGCACTCTACCAACCCCACCCTCCCACCCAAAAGAAAACTCCTGATCCTGGTTCTTCAGGCAAGTTAAATTCCAGCCCACAGTGTCTAAACCTAGAATTATAAATTATATTTTCATCATGGACAGAAAGCAAAATAAAGGTTGGGAAAGAAAAATGGGATTAAGAGACAAATAAAAGAGACAAAGTAAAACAAAATTATTTTGAAAATCTTCAACACTAATTAGATTCTGAAAGACTGAGACTCCACACTTGTAAAATTAAATTTTAAGGGCAAGAGAGGTTGTTGGCAATAATTATGATTGATCATACCACTAAAAATTCACTTGCACCTGAATGCACCAACCTTAACTTTTTCTCCCATGTTAGGGAGGTAACTAGTGGATAAGCAGTGCGATATCACACTGTTAGATTTTTTCAATGCTGTGTCTATCAATGAGGTAGTGTTGTTGCATTGCCTGTGGAGAAGCAGGGCAACTTGGACTGCAACTTTTGGATTTGTGTTTAACTGCGCACGTGCGTAGTCTGGAAGTTGCTGTCCAATTTACTCAGTAATAATACTGAGTACTGTTAACCTCACTGTTACTCTCAATGCAAATTCCAGGCCAATGCTTAAAACATGTCTATTAGTGTTCTTGCATCTAAAAAAAAAGCTTAATTTTAAGATCCTCCTCAAAGAGCTGCCTTCAATGCCATTACTGGAAACTTGCCAGGCTGATTAATTTGATCTGGTCATATGGTCAATTTTGAGTGTATGGCCAGGTTCTAGAGGAAACTAGTACAAAAGATCACAGAAACTAGATTTGCACTGGAGGTAATTTTCACTTGAATTTGCTCGATCCTATGCACTGCTTTGGCTGAATTTAAGTTCCATTGGAGAAACACAAAACTTAGGAGGAATACTTTCCCCTTATATTTAGCAATTTCATTTTAAATGGATTTTAATAGCTGGGATTAATCAACACAAAAATGTCCAGCACAGAGAAATCATTTTGCTATTAAAGATACTTGGCTTAAAATAAAATTGGTAACACCAGGGTGTGTATATAATATGTAAATGCAGAAAATGTATGTATGGATACAAAATAAAATGGCAGTACCTCATAAAACAACGGTCTCAGAAAGTCTCTTAACTATTTTATTTACATTGTCATGAAAATGTACTATGCTGAATGATAATTTTTAATTCATCGGTTGGAAACCTACATGAAACTTCAAAAAGGAAAGCTGGAATTCTAAGTTCAACTTTTAAAAGGACAGTAGCTGAGATGGTCACCGCAATTTGCATTGAAATACCTCACATTCCAAGGTATCGAGATGGAGACACATGATTAAACAAGCCCTCATCCAGAACAATGGGTTGAGCAGTTGACTGAATTATCTGGTATTGCCTTCATTAGCAAGACATTCAAAGTCAGTGGAGTGGAGATGAACTTCCATGGGGTAATCATTGAAACAATAAGATTTGTGACAGATTGAAATTCTTAGACTTGAATCTCATTAAAGTGAAAAAGAGAATACACTGAGACAATCATGTGACAGTCTGTCCAACTCTGTGAAAACTTGAAGTTTCTTTTGGACACAGCAAACAAGCTTTGAGTGTTGATCAGTACAGGACCCCAGTAGGGGCTCTCTCTATCCAGGTAATACTGTAAGTTTCAAACCCTGTCTGCAGACTGCAAAACATCAAAGTCCATCATTGATGCAGACAGAGACTGGGGAGAAAACCATCTACATCACTGTCTCCAAGAAAATCCCGAAACAGGTGGCCACCTCTACCAACCAGAAACTTCAGGACCATGAATTCAGCCAGAAGACAACTGAATTGCCAGACTCCACAGACTGTATATTATTTTATTTGTTCTGGACTCTAATCCAACCAAAATATCCTTCGTCACTCTGTTCTTGTATGACACCTACCTCCTATGATATTAAGCTGAGAGATTTCAGATATATATTTGTGTGTGTGTGTGTGTGTGTGTGTGTGTGTGTGTGTGTGTGTGTGTGAGAGAGAGAGAGAGAGAGAGAGAGAGAAAGTTGGAGTGTAGTTTATTGCTTTTACTTAGATCGGGTTTTGATTTTAAGTACAATAACCTAATCTCTTGTTTAAACTTAAAGAAAACCTGTCCGATTGGTTCTTTTATGATCACAGCACATAAAGGGTTAAACATTCACTGAACTGGTAAGCACATCCACAGTTTAAAAGAAATAAACCCTGTTGCGGTCAAACAAGGAGAGGGACAAGAGTGGAGTCTTTCGACCCCTCCTCACCTGATTGGAACAATTTCCAACTTGCCTGTGATACATCCTTATGCAGCATCAGTCTGAAAATGCAAATCAGGCTTTCCCAGGTTTTCTACCAGGGCAAAGGGAAGTGGCAGAAACAGCAAAAGGAAGGTAAAAATACTAAGTTATGGGAAGACAAGAGAGGCAAATATGCGAAACTTAAATTATTAAATATTTTGGCTCAGCTTACATGTCATTACTTTTTCTATACCATGCACATTTTCCCATGATTTTTCCACACACATGCAGCTTGGAAACTTCAATCTAATGGAGTTAAATACATTGTGTGGCATCCAAAAAGACAGAAGGTCCTAAGTTTAATTCCTGATCTGTGATATGTTAGCTGATCTCAGCACTAGAAATAAGTCAATTTGTGAAAGAACTTGCCTATGACTCTAAATGTATTAAGTTCACATGTGAAGACTGGCCTATTTTGTGTGGCATCAATTGCTGCCCATAACATTACACTAGAGTTGTTCATGCACTTCAGCAAGAGGAAGGGAGATGAGTAAAACAAAAGTAACCTAAGCAGCTCACCAATTCCACTGTGTCCATTTCTTAAACATTGCCTCACCTGTGCACTTCTGCAGGAAAATCATCAAAGAAATAGAAGGAAACACTGGAGCAAATGTGTATGGGAAAACCCGATATAGATATAGGGACAAATTTCATTAGGAATTATTAAAAAGAAATTTGGAAAACAAGCACGTTTCTCTTGCTAAGAATTATGGGTAATTAAAGGCTCTCTGTTCCTGTATGACACCTATCTTCTGTGATATTAAGCTGTGACATTTCAGACATATATTTCAAACAAACTTATCTTGCTGAATAACTGCATTATGTCTTCAGCCAAAAACTAAAAAGGGAAGACAAAATCTCATGTGTTGTTTCAGACCTGTGTAAAAATGACTCATAACAGACTTGTAACTTCCTAGTGTTCACTGTCCATGATTTGAACATCAGGGAAAGTAGCACTGATTTCAAGTTATCGAGTCATGGCTTTTTGCAACTTGTCAAACCTATTCCAACTTCCCCCGTGGCTGTGTGAATGATGATCTCTTCCAGCATTCACACTGTTCGGCTGACATCAGCAATGATCATTTCCCTGGGGATGTGAATGCCATAGAATCTGTGTAACAATACTGAAAATAGAAAATGCGAGAAGAACCAGCAATTTTTATGCAGTGTAAGAAAAGCTTAAAAGTTTTAAAGGGAGTTTTTGAGATGGATGAAGCAAGTGTCAGTTACCCTGTGGAGTTTCAGTCACCAAAGTGATATGAGCTGATAACTAGAGGGCAAATTCAGTGACCCACACATCCAGCAGGGAATGTCACTTAAAGGGAGTGCAGGTTTGAAATAGAGCTACAATCTTTTGATTGCAACACCTCACTGGGAATTCGAAATTGCTTAGCTTACAATTAAATTCATCTGTAAAGAACTGTTGAGCACAGTTTAATTTCCTTGTTGCGACTCTACAACAGAAATCCTCTCAAAGCTCTGCAAAGCATAATGATCCAACCTTGCAATTTCATCATTTCACTAAAGCAGGGATGTAAATATCTGGCCGAGCTGAATTCCAGGGACAGGACAATATTCTCCTCCCAGTCTCTGCATGTGTGCTCCTACAGAGAATCACAATGTACTAGTCTTCTACTGCAAGAATGCATGACAAACTTGCACAGTCACTTACAGGACGACCAGCGAGTTGGCAGAGGGACGTGGAAGCTCAATGCGACACTGCTGACCCCAGAGAACGTTGAGGAACTCAAAAGGGATTACAAAGGTTGGAGGACCGTGAAACCCCTGTTTGAGTCTCCAGTTCACTGGTGGGAAGCGATTAAGGAGAACATCAAGAGGTTCTTCATCCACAAAGGTGTTCAGAAGGCGAGAGAGAGACAGAGGGAACTGTCCCGACTCCAGAAAATTATGCAAAATCTACTCCGGTTGCAGTCAATGGGGGTCGAGGTCAAGGAGGACCTCCAAGAGGTGAAGAGCCAGCAGGCCTCGCTCTTTGCCAAGGAGGCCTCCAAGATCATCTTCCGGTCCAGAGTCCGCTCCATCGAGCAGGATGAGACGTGCTCGCGTTACTTCTTCCAAAAAGGTACAGAGAGAGAGCTCTGTTATCAGCAGCCTGAAGGAAGAAGATGGCTCGGTAACGTCTTCGCAGTCCGACATACTAAGGATCAGCAAATCCTTTTATGCTGGGTTGTATGACGCGAAGCCCACAGACAGCAGAGCCTCCCAGTCCTTCCTGTCATCTATCACAGAGGTCTTAGATGACAGCAGGAGGGAGAGACTGGACAAGCCGCTAACTCTGGACGAGCTGACAAAGGCCGTCGAGTCTTTCAAGACGAGTAAAACTCCCGGGAGCGACGGCTTACCGGTCGAGTTGTACTCGGCTCTGTGGGACTGGGTCGGCCCGGACCTGCTGGAAGTATACGAGAGTATGCTCCTGGCCGGCAGCATGTCAGAATCCATGAGAAAAGGCATCATCACCCTCATTTACAAGCAGAAGGGGGAGAGGGCAGAAATCAGAAATTGGCGGCCCATCTCACTGCTTAATGTTGATTACAAGATTCTGTCCAAAGTCATAGCCAGTCGAGTCAAGTCTGCTCTGGAGCTGGTGATTCACCCCGATCAGACCTGTACTGTACCCGGCAGGAAGATCTCTGATAGTCTCGCGCTACTCAGGGATACGATCGCCTACGTACGGGACAGGAGGGTGGACACCTGCCTCATCAGCCTGGACCAGGAGAAGGCTTTTGACAGGATATCGCACACCTACATGATGGACGTGCTTTCCAAAATGGGGTTTGGGGAGGGAATCTGCAATTGGATCCAACTGCTCTACACAAACATCAGTAGCGCAGTCTCAATCAACGGGTGGGAATCTGAAAGTTTCCCGATCAAATCTGGAGTCAGACAGGGATGTCCTCTGTCCCCGGTCTTGTTTGTTTGCTGTATTGAACCCTTTGCTGAGTCTATTAGGAAGGATGCGAGCATAAGAGGGGTGACAATCCCAGGCAGCGGAGGCACTCAGGTCAAAACCTCCCTGTACATGGATGACGTCGCCGTCTTCTGCTCGGATCCGCTGTCCGTGCGCAGACTGATGAGCATCTGCGACCAGTTCGAACTGGCCTCGGGAGCCAAAGTTAACCACGGCAAGAGCGAGGCCATGTTCTTTGGCAACTGGGCTGACCGATCCTTTGTCCCCTTCACCGTCAGGTCAGATTACCTGAAGGTGCTGGGGATATGGTTCGGAAGGGCCGGGGCGTGCACCAAAACATGGGAAGAGCGAGTAGCCAAGGTATGACAAAAGTTGGGCATGTGGGGGCAGCGATCTCTCTCCATTGTGGGTAAGAACCTGGTCATCAGGTGCGAGGCGCTCACGTTGTTGCTCTACGTGGCGCAGGTCTGGCCCATACCCCACTCCTGCGCCATGGCAGTCACCCGAGCCATTTTCCGCTTCGTCTGAGGATCTAAAATGGACCGGGTCCGGAGGGACACGATGTTCAAATCTCTGGACAAGGGCGGGAAAAATGTACCCAACGTGGCCCTCATCCTGATGACCACCTTCGTGTGCGGCTGCATCAAGCTGTGTGTAGATCCCCAGTACGCAAACTCCAAGTGTCACTACGTGCTGAGGTTCTATCTGTCCCCGGTGTTGCAAAGGATGGGCCTGGTCACATTGCCGCGGAACGCTCCGTGCAGTTGGGCGGTGCCGGACCACCTATCCTTCGTGGAGCAGTTTCTGCGGGAAAACACCTTTGACCACCGGTCCATCAGGCAGTGGTCTGCACGGAGTGTCCTCAGGGCCCTACGGGAAAAGGAAACGGTGGATCCTGTCGGATGGTTCCCCGAGCAGACCGTCAAAGTCATTTGGCGGAATGCCTCATCACCAGAACTTTCAAACAAGCACCAAGACGTAGCTTGGCTGGTGGTGAGAAGGGCCCTCCCCGTCAGATCCTTCATGCACACCTGAAGTCTCGCCTCCTCCGCACAATGCCCCCGCATTGGCTGTGGTGGGGAAGAGACGGTCGCCCAACTCCTCCTGGAATGTGCCTTTGCAAAGCAGGTGCGGAAAGAAATGCGGTGGTTTTTGTCAAGGTTCATCCCAAGCAGCTCTGTAACACAGGAGTCTGTGCTCTCCGGGCTGTTCCCAGGGACGCACACCGAGACAAACATCAACTGCTGCTGGAGGACTATCAATTCGGTGAAAGACGCCCTTTGGTCTGCCCGAAACTTGCTGGTCTTCCAGCGCAAAGAGTTGTCCACCACCAAATGTTGCAGACTGGCACATTCCAAGGTCCAGGACTACGTGCTGAGGGACGCACTAAAGCTTGGGGCAGCCACAGCAAAGGCTCAATGGGGAAAGACCACAGTGTAAGGTTCCCCCACCAAGCTGGACTGAGGGGATGATTCAATGGGAAACCCCTCGAACTGTATCGTTAATATTCTCAATTGCTGTAAATGTAAAACTGTAATTGACATGACAATTGTGAAACGGAAGGGTTGGGAAGAAACTCATGACAGTATTGAAGGAAACTGATCTCCCTTGCAATGTTTGTATTTTTTGGTGCTGTTTGGAAACTGTTTGGCAATGTAATTTTTACAGATTTTTATGAATAAAGTATATTTTGGAAATAAAAAAAAAGGTAGCTCTCAGAGGGTGGTACTCGGCAGGCCTCTCACAGAAGGGGCGACACAGGGTTCTCGCTGGCACATTAGTCAGGAGTTGAGACCCCCATCACCTGGATAAAATTTCAGCCATGGTTCCTGCATTTAGTTTTTGATGGGGCAGGGTGGGGTTTGCAACAAGCCTGGACACCATCATTTAAACAAAGCAACAGTAACACACACTTCCAAAAGACATGTTACGTGGAAATAAAAGTTCAACATCATTCAAAGCAAATATTGCATCCACTGGTAACTGAATTAATACCAAAATTGGTGGTATAGTGGACAGTGATGAAGGTTGTCTAAGGTTACAACAGGATATAGATCAACAGGGGAAGTGGGCAAGGGAGTGGCAAATGGAATTTAACACAGACAAGTGTGGTGATGCATTCTGGGAAGTTAAACCAGGGCAGGACATGTACAGTGAATGGCAGGGCCCTGGGGAGTGTTCTTGAGCAGAGAGACCTTGGCACGCAAGTACATAGCTCCATGAAAGTGGCAACACAGGTAGACAGGGTGGTGAAGAAGGTGTATGGCATGCTTGCCTTCATCGGCCGAGGCACTGAGTACAAGAGTTGGGACATCATGTTACAGTTGTACATAACGTTGGCTAGGCCGCATTTGGAGTACTGTGTGCAGTTCTGGTCGCCGCACTACAGGAAAGATGTGATTAAGCTAGAGAGGGTGCAGAAAAGATTCACAAGGATGTTGCCTGGTTTGGAGGGCTTGAGTTATAAAGAGAGATTGGATAGGTTGGGTCTGTTTTCCCTGGAGCGAAGGAGGCTGAGAGGGGACATGATAGAGGTACATAAAATTATGAGATAGCCAGAGTCTGTTTCCCATAAAACTAGAGGGCACAGATTTAAGGTGAGAGGGAGGAGGTTTAAAGGGGATCAAAGGGGTAAATTTTTCACACAAAGAATAGTGGGTATCTGGAATGAGCTGCCAGAGGAGGTGGTGGAGGCGGGGACAGTAGAGACATTTAAGAGGCATCTGGACAGGTATTTGAATGAGCAAGGCATAGAGGGATAAGGAATTAATACAGGCAGGTGGGATTTGTATAAATAGGCATTATGGTCGGCATGGGCGCGGTGGGCCGAAGGGCTTGTTTCTATGCTGTACGATTCTCTGACTCTAAGTTAGCTGGAAACAATTTGTTCACAAAATTCTTTGATTACTGAAAACGAAGTTTGAAAAATACCAAAGCATGATTCTGGATAGTATTGGTGGTTAACTAAAATGAAATGTCAAAACATTTAAATTCGTATTTATTTTTAAAAAAGAACTGCACACAACAAAATTACAGCCTGGGAAGATCATTGAGCAGAATGAACCTCTTGCTCTATGTTTAGATGCCAGCTCAAACTGCTCCAACAATGAGAAAAAAGAACTAAGGATATTGTCCAGGACAAAGCTTTAATATGATGGGGTGTAGAAGTTCACCTGACCAAAGTGGCTGTGCAAGGTTACAGAACTCCTTTTGTTTAAGCCTATAAAATCAGGCCCTGAAGGATGATTGAAAATCCCAGTCATATGTGGACAAATACTACTTTTCTATTCTGTTTCTAAAAGGATTCTCTTTGTGAAACCTTTTCTCAATTCTTTTTAAACTTGTTTCAAGAGATATTTAAGTTTTTAAACTTTTCTTATGTAAAGACAGATGTGTAAATATCTAAAAGCGACAATTATCTGTCATCAGAAATAACATGCAATTATATATTTGTTTCTAAAAGTCCTAAATAAGACATACTTTTGATTAGCCATTAGTTTAAACATGGTATATTATAACGTAACATAATATTTACCATATGTACCTATTGGTGACCAAGGACAAAAAAGGCTGATGTTAAATGAGTACAAAAGAAACTTGAATACAGTTCATCCACGTTAGAATTCTCACCTACCCAATGTTATCTCAGTAATCCTGCTACTCCTCGTTGGATAACCCATTTGGAATCCATCAACACAAATATAACACCGATAGCTCTGCAAATAATTCAGTAACCAGTGATAGAGTGCTTTGTTTCATATGAGATATTTCTTCATTTCTTTCAACTATCTCATCATGGTTAACAGATGGTAAAGCAATTCTTCCCTGATGGTTACGATGTTTTGTTTAAAATGAATGACAGCACAGGCTACCCTAAGCTGAGAAAGTTGGAAAATTAAAGCAAGAGGTTGTTAGAAACATTCAATTAAATCTAGAAGGACATTGCAATAGAGCTAGGAGCAGGAGAATGGGATCATAAGCCTCTCGGTTTTCTAAGGAAATACCACTCTCACCTTCACCTCAAAGCATGATCACTATTCAGGCAATCATAGTAATGAACCCATATACTGCCATTCCATGGCACAGGAAGTTCAATTTCCAATGTGCTGTACTACCAAACTTCTCAAAATTGTCATGCAGGCTCCCACCTGCCAAGCATGAGGCATATTAATTTCACCACATGGACATTCAATTTCAAATTGCCGTTGAAGAGAAGAAAGGACTGGTCATAAAAAAGTTGCCAGATCTTGGCTGGAAAGACATTTGCATATTAACAGAGGGTGTTTGGAAGGACAAAGCAGCCATTCCCTGACACATCCAACCCACAATGGACGCTTTACTGGAAAGACATTTGCATATTAAGAGACAGTACTTGGAAAGGACAAAGGACCATTTCCTGACACATTCAACCCACAATCGACTTTTGATCACCAGATGTTGAAGGTGGCGGAGCTCGCATTCCAGGTTGACTAAGATGGCAAAATACACAAGCGGACATGGTCAAACCAGCTAGTCACATGACTAACCTGCTGGGTAACCTGTGTTTTTGAATTTGTACAGTTTGGGCAGAAAGCAGAATGCTCCTGGACTGAGAAGATCGTTCTTGGCTGGCTCACCACAGCCTCTCCTGTCTGCCTGCTTCCACTCTTTCTCACAAGCCTCTGAAGCCACTAAAGACACATGAACCCTAAGAGAGAAAAGTCCCTTGCAGCAAACAAGATTTAAGAAGAATACTGGGACCCAACAAAAATCAAGATCTACCTGCAATCAAGGACTCTACAGTGAGCTCGAAGAACCATAACAACAACTCTTCAGATATTGCCTCAAACTTTTCCACTTTGTTTTTCTTCTGCTCTTTTCTGTCTCTATTTGCATGTGTGTATCGCATATGCATGCAGGCGTGGGGCACGTCGTGTATCCGTAGGTGTTAACCGGATTAGAGTTTAAATTTAATAAATTGCAACTTTTCTTCTTTAAACCTAAGAAAGCCTGTTTGTGCTGGATTCTTTACCTTATAATTGGAAAGTGGTGAACAAGGATTCACCAAGGGGGAGCTAAAAACACGGTGTGTTTAAAATCAAACCCTATTTGCAATAAGACCAGGTGAAGACAGAAAGGGAACCCTAGACCTCTTTCTCACCTGGTCGTAACAAAATGAAGACTTTTTAAATGATACCAGTGACCCAAAACCTTCCAATATTACTCTTTTCTTCACCTTTATATTGCTACTGCCCCATTCATCTTGAACGATTCTTTTGAAAAAAGATTTTGTTTTTGACATGACATCTGAATTTCTGAGTGGGCCACTGGCTATCTTCAACACAATTTGAAAGAACAGATTCTTGGTTTTCCAATGTGCTGTTTCATGGAGTGGTCATCTCTAGCTTTACAGCTATAATTCCCTACATAATGCAACAACACTCTGCTGTGCTGCCAGGGAAGTACTGAGCAGATTACAAGCAGTGGAGCAAAATAACAGTCAGCAATATCAGCAGAGGAACACTTCGCATATTTATATTACATTCCTCTATCTGCTGTGCAATGTTAATCAATAGACATAGAAAATGCCATCTGAGCATATTACTTTGCACTCCCAGCAAGGAGTCTTGCCTATCACTAGTGCGTACTGAGAAATTAGGTGTACACACACAAGTTTCTGATCCTTCATTTAAATGGTAGGGGTATTACGCATACCTGAAATTCTTATGTGCACGCCCAGCAGGCAAGGTTCTCTGCCTAGAGAACACAGTTGGAAAAGATCTGTAGTTCCAAAATACCCCTTATGTTTTTGTCCACTAATATTGCCAATTATAATTTCTAGGCTATAAGGAAGTGAGTCACCTTGAGTCACTTTCATGCATCAGCAACCTGAAGTAAACATGAGTGAATGCCGAGCAGCATGTCACCTTAAGTTGCATAACGTGAGTACTTATAAGAAATGGGGAGAAAAATAAACAAACTTTAAAAGGGTGATGGCCTTTTTTAAACAATGTAAATTTATTCCCCATTTCAGCATGTACATGACGCCACAACTTGCTGAACTCTTGCAACAGTTAAAATGAAGTGAAATCACTGGTGCTACAGTATTTGCAAAATATCTAAAGGTTAATTTTATTCATGCTGTAGGCATGCAAGATGTCAAATGGACTAAATTAGGTGCCACACATTTGCCAAAGATGTATGTAAACCACCTTTCAAAAACTACATTCTTTAATGCATTGTCTTCAGTGATGTCAATATTTGTGGGGCATATCACAAGATTACAGTAGCTGAGGTAAATGAGACCTCTTTGATCATAAAGAATAAAGAGAGACATGATGAAGTTTTACAACAAGTTCATGTCAAAGATTTGCTATCAATATTACTGAATGAGAAAAAATGTTTATTAGAAGATATTTTGGAAGTTTCATATTTATATATGGTGACAGTTGGAACAAGTGGTGCTATATAATTGGTTACACTTAGACCTGACTGGTTAGTTTGGTCATGAGATCAACTGCAGCTCTGATCCTTGCAGCCAGGACTCCCATATCCAATTGTGTTCCACCAAGAAACAAAACATAGCTCTGAAGTTGAAAGATTGCCAGGTACTTTTTTTTTAAATGCAGCTGGCACCTTTTCTTTATGATAGAGTGGTGCACAGACAATGCAAGCTGTTTGTCAGAATGACATTACAGAGTGAGTTAGCTAATTCTAATGCTGAAACTTTTTACCTTAGTGATTTTTTTAAAGTTGTGGCCAAAAAAGCCATGCCTCCAAAATAAGTTGGGGGTGCAGCTCAGCTACAAAAGGTGGCTTGAGGGATGAGACCACATTCCGTTTTATTTCTCCTCCCCATCAATAATGCGTGAATGTTCCCTGCCTTATTAGTTACGGCCCTCTTCAAAATGGTCAATTCCTAATCATAGAAAGTGAAAGACACCTTGGGCTGAATTTTCGCAGCGTGGGCACTTTTCAGGCCGAAAATGACAGCTTTAGGCCCGTTCATAAGTTTGACGAGAAGCTTCGACAAAATGTCTCTATTTTCAGCAATAATCCACATTTGTTCAACTGACTGTTAACTTTGACCCAGATTGTTTCTAAAAGATTGCTTGCCACCAAAGCTTACATCCATTTGTAAATTGGTTCACAAAGGCTGAGAAATTTAAATTCCTTTCATTTAATTGTGATTTGAGCCAATTTAGTACTACTATGGGTGCTGTCCATGTGCCTAAACATTGTCCATCAGTGTCACTGAATATATCGTTTTTTACTGAATGTATTATTGGAGTTGAATATTTCAGTGTGAGGGCTTAATTTCCTACCAAGCATCCAAAATGCTGTGCTTTCAAGTTCTGGTGTGCTGCAGGTCCACTAGGTTTTACAATAATGGTGCTTATTCTCTGTAAGGTTGACAGAATTTGGTAAACGTTCATTCATCATGCGGCTGTGTACCAGTATTTATACTGGCGTCCCTCTATAAATTATGGCGCATCACTGAAAATATTTTATACATGACTGCACTACCATTCCTTAAAATAGACCAAACCCATGGCAACTAAATAGCATTCATTGTTGTGCCTCTGAGTCTCATGAGATGATTTTTCCTGTTATTATCAGTAGCAATAGGGGTTCGGCTTAATAACAGTGATGGTGAACTTTTGGAAAACTGGGAGATAGTATTGATTAACAGTTGTAGATTGGTAGTGGTAGATATGCCAATGATACAGGCATGTTGGACTTTTAGGAGAAGGATAACATATTGATCATGTGACAGTGGGGAAGTGTAGTTATTGGAGAGAGTTGACAATGAATAATCATTAGTAAATATGAATGCATAGGCTTTCCTCTTGTACATTTATATTTTCTGTTCTTGTTATCCTTTTTACTCGAGATACACTGTTAGATTCCTGTCTTTCAAACTACTCTCAGAGGCGAAATCCCATACCCTACATTTAATGGTGATTACACTTGCCCTGATAAAAAAAACCTTTGTTTTTTAAGATTGCTTTTGCTACTGATTCTATCCCATGCCTCCATATCATCGTCCTGGTCTTCAAATGGCAAATTACACAACACCAGACCCTGTTTTAGGTTGAACAACCAAACAAATTTATTGAAAAGTGAATGAAAGAAAATGAATAAAACACAGTAATGCATATAATCACAGTAATGGAGAAATCATGTTAACCCTTCACACAAGCAAAATAATAATTGGCTTGGCAATCTACTAAACCATACTGTACAAGTAACTTTGATGCATGTAGTTCTTCTCGTTATATGCGTACCAGTCGTGGTACAAATCTGAATTTAATATCTGGATAGTTAGCACACGCACAATTTCAGATCCATTTATTTCAATGAGTACTGAACACCCTGGGCTGAATCTGCAAGGCCCCCCCTGAAGACAGGAATAGAGGCAGGCCAGGGAGGGGTGGTGGGGGGGGGGGAGGGGTGGTGGGGGGGGGGGGGGGGGGGGTGGTGGGAGAAGAGGGAGGTGGTGGCCCAGAAATACCAGCGTTAGGCAACTTGATAGTTTCAAGGCATCAATCCCAAGCCAGAAATAATGAGCAGCATAGGGAGAGCGCAGGATCGGAATTCGCCCAATTGAGGTCAAAGAACACAGTTTGGAACCTCATTAAGAGCTTGTCAGAGGCTTACCTTTAAGATATTAAAAGGGCGGGCAGTTTGCCCGTGCCTTCAGAACTAACCAGGTGAAGGCAGGCAGGTAAAGACTGGGGAGCCAGTATGGATGCCCCAGGTCATCGCCCCAACCCTACAAGAGGGTCAGCGGAGAAAAGAGATAATGGTAGGTAGGTAGGTAGGTTCCGTGGCGCTGTGCAGGTGGCCGGGAGAGTGGGAACTAAACATCCAGGATTTGAACAGGTTGGCACCCCACTGGCATCGTGGGAGCAGAAGAGCAGAGGGTAAGGCTGCCAGGGACAACTGGGAGGCCACTTGCCCAGAAGGAAGGCTCCAGTTGGCACTGAGCGCACAACTGTCAGATTTTGAACCCAGTGACCATGAGAGGCAACCCCTTCCGCAGGAATGGCAGAACCTATGGCATTAGGAGGGTACGAGAGAGGAAAAAAGGACAGGGAGGCAACGGAGACCAAATCCACAACAGAGGATCGACTGCCAAAGATGGAGCTACATGGAGAAGACTGGCACCCAGTGCCACAGGAGACTGTGACTCTCCAGGCAAACGGTCACAGACATCTGTGCCCTCATCACCAAACACCTCTCACCTCGCAGCACTGGTAGCTATGCCCAGCCAGTAGCAATCAAATTCACTGTGGCGTTGAAACTCTTCACTTCTGGCTCTTTCCAAGGAGCAGCTGTGGGCCTTAGTGGCATTTCAAA
Source organism: Heterodontus francisci (assembly GCF_036365525.1). NCBI lineage: Eukaryota > Metazoa > Chordata > Chondrichthyes > Heterodontiformes > Heterodontidae > Heterodontus > Heterodontus francisci. The sequence continues at coordinate 195,497,063 of NC_090374.1, forward strand.
AACAGTTTCGCACCACTGCATCTCGCTGATCACTGGTGCCCTTTTTGCCAGAGCTGGACAGCAAATTTATTATCTGACAGGCACAGCCTCGCAGGGTCAGAGGACTCTGGGTTTCACCTCCATCGTTGGATTCCCCCAAGTGCATGGCATCATTGATTGCACCAATGTGGCCATCAAGGCACCCAGTTACCAGCCAGTGAGATCCATCTACAGGAAGGGCTTCCACTCCCTCAACATCCAACTTGTCTGTGACCACAACAAGAGCTTCCTCCATGTGTGCTCTCGCTTTCCGGGCAGCTGCCATGATGCCTTCATCCTCAGCCAGTCCAGGCTGCCTCAAATCTTCACTCCAACCCCAAAGTGCGTGGATGGATCCTAGAGGACAAGGGTTATCCCTTGAAGAGATGGCTACTGACCCCTCTATGGAAGCCTTAGACAGAGGCAATACAACCAATACCACTTGCCCAGCAAGTCAACCATGAGTTGCTTCTGAAGGTGTGATTCCAGTGACTGGACCAGTCAGGTGGTACACTCCAATACCATCCTGCAAAGGTCTTAACCATTGTGGTGGTCTGCTGCGCTCTCCAGAACATAGCTTTCTAGAGATATGTGGACCTTGAAGACAATGAGCCCCTGAAATGAGAGCGCATCGGGGGAGGTGCAGGAGCAAGAAGTGAGAGAGGAAGTGGAAGAGTGGGGGAGGGAGATGACAGTGGACAGGAAACCCATCTCCGTATCAATTAAGGGCTCAGCCCCATGAAAATCCGAACTTTAATCAGTTTCTCACCGGAGGCAGTTTTCTGACCCAAAAACAGATCTATCTCCTATTTCAAGCCTCCATGGCAAAAATTCAGCTCCCTGTGCTTGTGCAATGCCCTCAAAATTTGAAAATGAGCAATCTGAGAAAACAGCGTCCAAGTTGAACAGAGAGGTAATTTAAATAACTATTCGTTTAATTCAAAATGTTGTCACAGACACAAACACAAAAAATGCTTGTTTGACTTATGTCGCCTTGCTCCTCCCTCAAGCAACCTGCCCAGCTACAAACAAAGCCTCACAATTTTGTTGGGACGGGATTTCTTGTGAGTTCAGCTGGTATTTAACCCATTATGTATTGTGATTAAATTTAAGGAACCGACAACACCAAGCTCTAACTAGATAAAAAGGCTTAATTTTTGTTACAATAGAGTTGTGAAATTAACAGGTAAGTTTAAATAGTGATAGAAATGTGTGAAAGACAGGTGTGACAGAGTGAGAATGACAAGAAAATGTTAAGGGAATGAGACGAATATATTACAGATTTATTCATTTGTAATATATTAAAAATCTTATGTCTGCACACCCTTCCTATTCAATCTACTATTTTTGCATGATCAATTCCTATGTCCACATTTATCATGGATTCTACGTAAACATGTCACGATGTAATTACACCCTCCACTATTGGGGTACTGTACCAACTCACATTTGTCTGTCCAGCTCCTCAGCCTGAACGGCAGAGAAATTCCTCTGCTCCAATCGACATTGCTTCCCAAATTGTGGCAAGTTTTTCTATTTAACTATAAAAAATATGAAACCAAATAATTATATAAAACTGAAGACCAAATGTCTGACTTAAAAATGGGGACTGAATTATGCCTGAAGGCCCTTGTCCAATTATTCTCCCCTCCCCAGATCCTGCTTCACCTGAAAACTCCATTTCGTCTTGACTCTTCATGAGTAAATCATGGGCAACATATATATGTAACATTATATATTAAAATAGGTACATGAGCCATGTGCTCCATTAAAAAAAGGCAAACATTTTCAGTATTGCATGTAATATTAAAATGTCAGTTAGTTGTCATGATTCTCTGTCAAGCCTGTACGTGGAAGCTTGCTAATGCTTCCATTCTAAATTTAGCAATGAGACTTCTTCACCTGTCACACCAACAGATGGAGCTATAAGGCCGACCATTGCCCCCTTGCTCTTATTCGACTTGTGAGTAGTTTTTTATTGCACAGATAAAAATGTAATATTTTGCTCTCCCATAATGTGTTTTTCTCTCTCTCTCTCTCTTTCTACTATTCCCCAGACATTAACTTACTTCTTTTCCAGCACTTGGTCTTTCAACTTGCTCATCCCTGTAGCACTCTATTAATTCATATGCCTCTTTGGTGCTGTTTTTCCAAAAGCCACTTCCATTTATGATGCCATTTTCTGGATGAAAGAGCCACAGTTCCAGCCTCAATCCCAGGTCCCATTCATAGCTGTGATCCACACTGTTTGAATCTACTTGCTGACTAAAGCAGCGCTGGCTTGAATTTTAGTTCTGGGGTCGGGAACCCGATGCCTGAAACATCTTCCATCCTGACCCCGCACCACGTTAGCATTGTTGACGCGACAATATTTGTGACTGCAAATGTCCTAATTGGCCTGGGGGCGAGTGTGGCACTCCATCACTGGAGTCAGCACCAGCAGGGAGTTGGGACTTGGAAAATTAGGGCCCTTTGAAAAGGCAGCCATGGCTAGGCTTGCTGATGAGATGGATCCGCAAGGCACTGATATGGCCAGCGCTGTCACAGGCAAACATCCATGCCCAGCCTCACACTTCTCTGTTGTCCCCCTTGAGGCATTAACCGAGGCAGTTGCGGACAGTTAGCTGACTTCATTCCCAGCATCAGCGAAAAGGAACCCTTCAAGAGACACAAAGTGGGCCTGGATGGAGTTGGCGATGGATGTCAGCAACCAAGCAGTGACCTGAATGACGTGGGTGCCATGTCGAAAAAGACTAAATAAGGTTTGGAAAGGTGAGTGGCAAATGGCACCCAGATGACAGGTCACCAACTCTGTATACAGCAGTAGGCAGGCGAGCTGAACTCACAGAATGTCTGTAGTTCTACCAAACATTGTCAGATCAAGTGGCCAGTTACATTACTGAGACGGCAGACACCATCACATATGGGGCGCTATTCAGAAGGGAACATCACTGAGAGGCACAGCAGTTCATCTGTATGCCATGTGAAATGAGGGAGGGCAGCCTCGTCATGAAAAATTCGCCCCTCATCCTGCAGGAAAAGAGAGCCCACAACTCACAGGAAATGGCTCGACCGGGTGGTGGTGTGGGCCCACATTTTGACCCCGATGGAGGAGGCAGCGCTGGAAATCACCAGGGTGCCAACTTGCCAGTCTGTCCGCTATGGCAAGACAGGAGACCGTGAACAGCAGGGTCATTTGATAGCTTTATCCTTATGCGAAGGGCATGAAGGAGACTCCTGCCCATTGTGTGCTGAGGCTCTTTGACCGCTATCATCTAAGGGGTTAGTTGTGGTGGGGCACTTGCTGAGTAGGCTGAGTTCTCATTACCACCTTCTCCATCGGGCCAGTTGCAGAGGGAGAGGAGAGCGCCCAAGTACAATTGTCACCGCCCTCTTTGGCGGGTGGAGCCTGCACGGTCACAATTTTCCGACTTACTTCCACCAGCACGGATACACTCACCTCAGTTGTGCCCCAAAGTAGCTTAGAACGGGGAGCAGTGGGTGAAGCTCACATCACATGTGATCAAGCAGAGCAGCATGAGGCAGAGTCAGTTTAGGGAGGTCCCCCATGGAGGATGGACACAGACACAGCATTGCTCAACTGGGCAAAGATGCTGGGCCTCGGGTGTCACAAACAAGGAGGGCCTTCCTTGAGAACCAGAAGAACATAAGAAATAGGAGCTGGAGTAGGCCATTCAGCCCCTCAAGCCTGCCCCGCCATTCAATAAGATTATGGCTGATCTGTCCCAGTCCTCAACTCTTCTTTCGAGCCTGCTCCGTATAACCCTCAACTCCCCGAGATTTCAAAAATCTATCTACCTCCTCCTTAAATACATTTAGTGACCCAGCCTCTGTGAGGTAGATAATTCCAGAGATTCACCACCCTCTGAGAGAAGAAATTCCTTAGCATCTCAGTTTTAAATGTGTGCCCCCTTATTCTGTAACTATGTCCTCTAATTCGAGATTCCCCCACCAGCGGAAACATCTTGTCAACATCTACCCTGTCAAGCCCCCTTAGAATCTTATATGTGTCAATAAGATCACCTCTCATTCTTCTAAACTCCAATGAGTAAAGGCCTAACCTATTTAGCCGTTCTTGATAAGACAACCCCCTTCATCCCAGGAATCAGCCTAGTGAACCTTTTCTGAACTGCCTCCAATGCTAGTATATCCTTCCTTAAATAAGGGGACCAAACTGTACGCAGTATTCCAGGTGTAACCTCAGCAACACCCTGTACAGTTGTATCAAGATTTCCCTATTTTTAAACTCTAACCCCCTAGCAATAAAGGCCAAAATTCCCTTTGCCTTGCTAATAACCTGCTGCACCTGCATGCTAACTTTTTGTGTTTCATGTACAAGAACACCCAGATCCCTCTGTACTGCAGTATTTTGCAGTCTTTCTCCATCTAAATAATAATCTGCCTTTTTATTCTTCCTACCAAAGTGAATGACCTCACACTTTCCCACATTGAACTCCATCTGCCAAGTTTTTGCCCACTCACTCAACCTATCTATATCCCTTTGCAGATTCTTTGTGTCCTCATCACAACCTGCCTTCCCACCTATTTTTGTATCATCCGCAATTATGGATACACTACACTCTGTCCCTTCCTCCAAGTCATTAATATAGATAGTAAATAGTTGAGGCCCTAGGACCGATCCTTGTGGCACCCCACTAGTTACGGCTTTCCAACCTGAAAAAGACCCATTAATCCCGACTCTCTGCCTTCTGTGTGTTAGCCAATCCTCAATCCATGCCAACACATTACCCCCAATACTCTTATTTTGTGCAATAACCTTTTATGTGGCACCTTATTGAAAGCCTTCTGAAAATCCAAATACACTACACCTACCAGTTCCCCTTTATCCACTCTGCTTATTATATCCTCAAAAAACTCTAACAAATTTGTCAAACATGATTTCCCCTTCATAAAATCATGTTGTCTCTGTCTGATTGCATTATGTTTTTCTAAATGTCCTGCTATTTCTTCCTAAATAAAGGATTCTAGCATTTTCCCAATGATTGATGTTAAGCTAACTGGTCTATAGTTTCCTGCTTTCTGTCTCCCTCCTTTCTTGAATAGGGGCGTCACATTAGCGGTTTTCCAATCCGCTGGTACCCTACCGGAATCCAGTGAGTTTTGGTATATTATGACCAATGCCTCCACTATCTCTGCAGCCACTTTATTTAAAACCCTTGGATGCAGGCCATCAGGTCCTGGCGACTTGTCTGCCTTTAGTCCCATCAGTTTGTCAAGTACATTTTTCCTTGTGATAGAGATTGTTACAAGTTCCTCCCTCCCATTTACACCTTGCTCATCTATTATTGTTGGGATGTTTATAGTGTCCTCCATCGTGAAGACTGATGCAAAATATTGGTTTAAATTATCTGCCATTTCCCTGTTCCCTGTTATTAATTCCCCAGTATCATCTTCTAAGGGTCCCTCACTTACTTTAGCTACTCTCTTCCTTTTAATCTATCCATCGAAGCTCTTACTGTTTGTTTTTATATTTCTTGCCAATTTACTCTCAATCAATTTTCTCCCTCTTTATTAGTTTTTTCGTCATCTGCTGTTGGTTCCTAAAAAATTCCCAATCCTCTGGCCTACCACTAGCTGTTGCCACTTTGTACACCTTTGTTTTTGATTTGATACTCTCCTTTATTATCCACGGGTGGTTCATCATTCTCTTCGAGTCCTTCCTTCTGACTGGAATAAATGTTTGCTGAGTGTTATAAAATATCTGCTTAAAAGTCTGCCACTGCTCCTCTACTGAATTTCCCTGTCATCTATCTTCCCAGCCCGCTTTAGACAACTCTTTCTTCATACCTCTGTAATTGCCTTTGTTTATGTTGAAGACACTGATTTGAGACCCGAGTTGCTCACCCTCAAACTGAATTTGAAATACAACCATGTTATGATCGCTTCCCCCTAAAGGATCCTTAACTACGAGATCTCTTATTAATCCTACCTCATTACACAATACCAAATCTAAAATAGCCTGTTCCCTGGTAGGTTCTGCAACTTATTGTTCTAAGAAACAATCCCTGATGCACTCTGCAAATTCGTCTTCCATGTTACCCTTGCCAATTTGATTTGTCTAGTCCATATGCAGATTAAAATCACCCATAATAATTGTTGTGCCCCTCTTACACACCTCCATTATTGCCTGATTAATACTTTGTCCTACAGAGAGGCAACTCCTCAGGGGCCTATAGATCACTCCCAACTGTGATTTCCTTCCCTTGCTATTCCTTATTTCCACCCAAACTGATGCTACTTCACGATCTATTACACCTATATCATTACTCACAACTGCACTGATCCCTTCCCTGGATGACAAAGTTACCCCAGCTCCTTTTCCTTTCTGCCTATTCTTCTGGAACGTTGAATATCCTTGAACATTTAGATTCCAGTCTTGGTCATCCTGCCACCACATCTCAGTGATAGCTATCAAATCATATTCATTTATTTCTAACTGTGCCGTCAGCTCATCTATCTTGTTACAAATGCTACATGCAATCAGATAAAGAGCCTTAAGCTTTGACTTTTTAACCATTTTTACCTACTCTGGTTCTAATTTCTGCTGTGCTCTTAAGCTTGTATTCTCTGTCCTTTCTTGTCACGCTCTGATTAATGTATGCGCCTTCACTACCCTGCACCTCTGCTCTCTCGTTACATTTAGACTTTTTAAACTTCCCTTTCATTGAACCCTCCCCCACACTATTTAGTTTAAAGCCTTATCTACAACACCAGTTACACATTTCGCCAGGAAACTGGTCCCAGCATGGTTCAAGTGAAGCCCATCCCAATGGAACTGCTCTCTCTTTCCCCAGTACTGGTGTCAGTGTCCCATGAATGGGAATCCATTTCTCCCACACCAATCTTTGAGCCACGCATTTACCTCTCTAATCTTCTTTACTCTAGGCCAATTTGCACGTGGCTCAGGTAGATTAGAGTCATAGAGAGATACAGCACTGAAACGGTCCCTTCAGCCCACCAAGTCTGTGCCGACCAACAACCACCCATTTATACTAATCCTACAATCATCCCATATTCTCGATCACATCCCCACCATTCTCCTACCACCTATCTACACTAGGGGCAATTTACAATGGCCAATTTACCTCTCAACCTGCAAGTCTTTGGCTGTGGGAGGAAACCGGAGCACCCGGCGGAAACCCACGCAGGGTTTTACTTTTATTACCTTTGTGGTTCTGCTTTTTAATTTGGCCCCGAGCTGCTCATAGTCCCTCAGCAGAACCTCTTTCCCAGTCCTACCTATGTCGTTGGTACCTATGTGGACCACGACAACTGGATCCTTCCCCTCCCACTCCAAGTTGCTCTCTAGCCCAGAAGAGATGTCCTTAACCTTGGCACCAGGTAGGACTCTGTCTTTGCTGCAGAGAACAGTATCTATTTCCCTCACTATGCTATCCCCTATTATGACTACATTTCTCTTTCCCCCCACCCCCACGCCTTGAATGGCGCTCTGAACCACGGTGCTGTGGTCCGTTCGCTCATCCTCCCTGCAGTCTGTGCCCTCGTCCACACTGGGAGCAAGAACCTCGTACCTATTGGATCAGGGCACTGGCTGAGGCTCCTCCAAAGCTAAATTCTGGATCCCCATACCTGCCTCACTTGCAGTCACACCCTCCTGTCCCTGACCATGGTCCAGATTGGGTGTAATTAATCTCAGGGGTTTGACTATTTCCTGAAACACAGTGTCCAGGTAACTCTCCCCCTCCCTGATGTGTCACAGCATCCGCAGCTCGGACTCCAGCTCTTCAACTATGAGCCGAAGTTCCTCGAGCAGCCAACACTTGCTGCAGATGTGGTCACCATGGATCGAACCAGCGTCCACCAGCTCTCACATACTACAGCTGCAACACATCTCCTGCCCAGCCATCTCTATTCTATTTAATTAATTAATTTGGATCTCAGTATTTAAAAAAAAATGAATTATTTAAGTGTACTCTTAACCTGTAATGGTGTCTCCCAATTTAAATTGCTTGGCCATACCAAAAAAGAGACACCGAAAAAATACCCACCAATCACTTACCAGCTCTCCTGTGATGTCACACTTCGATTTTGTTGGTCAAGCAGGTCCACTGTTCCACTGAACAGAACAGAGCATCTCTGACCACCACCGCTTCTAGCCTCGGGCTTCGGGTCTTGGCTATTTATATCCCGTCTCCTCTCGCCTGTTCCCGCTCTGACCACCACCACTTCTAGTCTCAAGCTTCGGGTCTTGGCTATTTATATCCCGTCTCCTCTCGCCTGTTCCCGCTCTCACCACCACCGCTTCTAGTCTCGGGCTTCGGGTCTCGGCTATTTATATCCCGTCTCCTCTCGTCTGTTCCCGCTCTCACCTCTACCGCTTCTGGTCTCGGGCCTTGGCTATTTATATCCCGGCTCCTCTTGCCTGTTCCCGCTCTCACCACTGCCGCTTCTGGTCTCGAGCCTCGGCTCTTTATATCCCGTCCCGTCTCACCTGTTCCCGCTCTTGCCTCCACTGCTTCTGGTCTCAGGCCTCGAGTCTTGGCTATTTATATTCCGGCTCCTTTCGCCTGTTCCCACTCGCACCGCTGCCGCTTTGGGTCTCAGCTATTTATATCCCTGCTCCTCTCGCCTGTTTCTGCTCTCACTGCCACTGCTTCTGGACCAGAAGTGGATAAGTTCCCATTTGCCGGAGTTCCAAGAAGCCTTGAGGAGCCATAAGCAGGTAACGGAGGAGTCCATGCTGCGCATGTGCTCTGTCATGACTCAGGGTTTTGAATGCATGAGATCCTCCATTGAGAGGTTGAGCAACCACTTGGAGAATCATATGCAGCACCACTCTGAGGGGGTGCAGGAGCAGCACACTGATATGCATAGAAAGAGTGAGACTCTCTATAGTATTGACCGTTTAGTGTTGCTAATGGTGCAGAGATGCTCAGAATGGATGCCAGCTGCATCACAGTCAATGGCCTCATCCAGTATACAAGGGCACTAGGAAAGGGCTGAGACGGTCGAAGCGACAGATGACGTGGACACCCCTCAGGAAGCACCAGCATCACCCTTCAGCCCCTTGCACCCTCCGACTCAGGAACCCTCTTTGCTACAAGGCCCTGTGACAGAGGCTGCTCCTGCATTAACGCAGGCATGGCAACCTGTGTAGGAGCCCCCACCGGCACCTCCAAGATGAGGACAAAAGCCATGGGCATCTCAGCCGGAAGTAGAGACTAGGGAGCAGGCTGTCTCCACCTCATCCTCTGCCACAGTGGGAGAACTCCATAGTAGTGGTAGGGAAAGAAAGGTGCCACACCAATGATTTCACTTAATGGGTCACCTGGCTGCTGTTGTCCACATTTGTCTGCTCTTTTGTCTTCATCTCACGCAATTATTTATATGTTCAAACTGATATGTGTGTTATTGATGCTTCATGTCAAAAGAGCAACAGAGTTTTGGTGGGTGGGTGGAGAGTGGGGTCGGGGGTGGGGTGCCTGGGACGACTGTATTTCCATGCCATGCGATGTTGGTGGTGAAAACTTCATTCTCCATGATCATGATTGGCAATGGGTGTCTTCACATGTGGGTGTGTCATAAGGGTTGGGAGGTGATCAGATGAAATGCTGGTGAATCAGTGTGAACCTTAAGGCCATGCCAGACTGTTCACCCTGAGGTCTGGGACAGCAATGATGGTCATCCTCCAATACCTCCATGCTGGCCACCTCTAGAGCGATCCCTTCCTACTCTTTTTCACCCTCCCAGTCCTCCTCAGAGGTGAAGGGGCATTCCAGGTCCTCCTCCTCACCCATCTCCAGGCATCTTTGTATTGTCAGGTTGTGTAAAGTGCAGCAGACGACCACAATATGAGTCACTTGTTAAACAGCCATTCCAATCGCTCTCATGGCCTCCCGCAGTGTTCACAACTTCTGCACCCTGCCGTGTTCCAGACATTGTGTTTTCCCTGTGCCCTTCCATTGATTATTGCAAACTGCTCCTGACAAGCCTTTCAATGAGCTCCTCAATGAACTCAACAGCCAATTATTTGGAGGCGTTCGGGTTTCCTGTTCCTTTGCTCCCATTGTGCCGCACTCTGGGAACACGATTTTAAAACCCCGCACACACCCACTCCCACCACCATTTGAAAACTTAACCCCCTATCATTTCTCTGCTAGCAATGGCTTCTTCTTCCAAGATTTTTGTACCAGTCCTCCCCCACTCTCACTTCATCCTTGTTGCTGCTCACTGAACCATAGCTCCCACTCCTCGTGTGACTGAAGTGCTTCAGAGAGCAGGCCTAACAGAATTTAAATCCTCCGATTTAACTGAAAGCGTGGAGTCATGTGGGTTGCATAAAAAACATATTCTAACTATTATTTTGGAAATCCTTAGCTTTATGTGTCCCTTCATTTAAAAGAAAACTTAGTTTACATTTAAATGTTTCCAACTAATGTTGTTACCATTAAGTTCCACCAAAGAACCTGCCCCAAAATCTTTAATTGATTTTGCTTTGCTTAGGTTGGAACCCTAACTGATAGTTGCACTTTCAAGCTGCCCACAGACCCATCCTGCTTCTCCTCCTATTATTTAAAAAAAAAACTTCATTTCCTTCCATTTATGTTGCTTCAAAAATGTCAGTTTCTGATTTTTTAAAATCAGTGATAGATTTTTAAATCCAGTAAGTTACATTTTATTTATTTTCATTATGTGAAAAAGTTCCTAATTTTTATTTTTGATCCATTTTAAACACAACAAATTTGATCACATTTAGTTTCTGTTTATTGTTTCTTGAAAATACATTCCCAATTTTTGTCCGACTTCATTTTTAAATTGAAATATCTACCTTAAAAGACTTATTTTCTTAGTTTTATTGTTAAACAATTAAATAAATTAATAATTCTAATAATTCCAAACTAATTCACACAATCTTCCATATTTAATCTCTCCAATTCAGCTCAAATTCTAAATCTAATGCAAAGTGTCTGATATTAAATTAACTTGAAACATTTTTTCACTACTGCCCCATCCCTGCTGACTAATGCTTAAATAAAGAATTGTCTTTTGCTTGTAAGTTAATTAGAACTTGCACATCCAATTCATCTCATCACTCCATTGCTCCTTGCACAATGTCTCAATCTTATAAGCATAGAATTAAATTAAATTGCATTCCTGGCAATCCAAACAACATTATAATAATGTAGACCACACTGACAGTACTGGCTGCAGCTCTGGTCACCAAATTATCAAAAGGATATAGAGACACTTGAGAGGGTGCAGAGAAGATTTACAAGGATGATACCAGAAATGCGAGGGTATACATGTCAGGAAAGGATGAACAGGCTGGGTCTCTTTTCTCTTGAAAAAAAAGACTGAGGGGTTACTTAATAGAGGTCTTTAAAATTATGAAAGATTCTGATAGAGTGGATACAGAAAGAATGTTTTCATTTGTTGGGACGAGCATAACTGGAGGCCATCAATAGAAAACAGTCACCGAGAAATCCAATAAGGAACTCAGAAGAAACTTCTTTACCCAGACAGTGGTGAGAATGTGTGCTTGAAGCAAACAGTATAGATGCATTTAAGGGGAAGCTGGATAAGAATATGAGGGAGAACAGAGGGTTATGATGATAAATTTAAATGATGAATGATAGGAGGAAGTTCAAGTGGAGCATAAACGTCGGCATGAATGGCCTGTTTGTGCCCTGTATCCTATGTAATCATTTGATATGATTACCTAAATCACTTTCCAGAAATATATTACACTAGTTGTTCTCCAATAGTGTTGACACAGGTTATTAGAATGAAGTGTATTCTTCGGGTCAAGCAGGGCAATACGGCAAGGAGATAAATTAAACAAGGAGAAGGAGGAAAGGATAAAAGAAAGGGAGATAGAGGGAGATGGGAAGAACAGGGCGTTTGCTAGAGCCTCAGAAAAAATGAAGGAGAGAGGGTGAGGGGAGGAGTAGAGGACAGAATGGAGGGGAGGAGTAGAGGACAGAATGGAGGGAAAGGACAGTTGTGCGAATTGCATTGTGAAAAATATCTTATCTATGATGGAGGATTGGAAATATTTCATGGAGCAGTTGGATCAGTACTGCAGCGGGAAAAATACCTTAATAGGAGTTAATATGGTGTCCCAGTCGTGGGGGAGTTGGCAAAGCTTATAGCCTTAGTGGCTGGGTGTGGCAAAGGGCTGGAAAAATACCTCAGTGTATAGTGCTTTAATGTGGGGATGGATCACAATATTGGGGGGATTTCCAATGTGAATTAGTGTGGGCAGGAGACAAGAAACTGCCTAACAGACAAAGGGAACCAGTTCCTCTCAAAGGGAGAAAACTCAGGGAGGAGGAGGTTTGGCTACATGCTTATCTGAGGAGTTAGAAAGTTGTCAAAGAGTTTTAATGGGGTGGCGGACTGATTTTCTAAATTATTATTCAAGTTTGAATTATTTTCCACAGAAATAGCATCATTTTTTAACAGAATCAATTAATAGACTGCACGTACACACAAATCACAGGATCCAAAATCAAATTTGCAGCGGAGCTGTTTCTTTACTGTTATGTTTCCGTCGGGTTGCTGGATATATCATGTATATCTGATTTATCTCAGAGCACTGCAGATATCACACTTGTATTAAACCACCAACTGGTTTATTTACAGCACTTTAAAATATATCAGTTCTTACAAGATCTCAGTCCAATGTCTTCTCAGAGCAATCAATTTGTTTTCTGTTGAAGATTCTAGTTTTGTCTTTTAGTTTCAGTTTTAACTCTTAACTTAAACCAATGGGTGGAGCTTATCAAACACAGTGAACACAGATAAGTGGATAGATTAATACAATAAAACCCAGATCAATCAAACACTGCATTTACCATGTAGTTGAGATCTGATTTCTTGGTCCGTGAAGGTCCTATGTTTTTCAGCTTCTGACAAAATGCTAACTTTTTCAGCATTGAAAATGTCCTTTTTTTTAATTCTTTCATGGGATGTGGGTGTCGCTGGCCAGGCCAGCATTTATTGCCCATCCCTAATTGCCCTTGAGAAGGTGGTGGTGAGCTGCCTTCTTGAACCGCTGCAGTCCATTTGGGGTAGGTATACCCACAGTGCTGTTAGGAAGGGAGTTCCAGGATTTTGACCCAGCAACAGTGAAGGAACGGCGATATAGTTCCAAGTCAGGATGGTGTGTGACTTGGAGGGGAACTTGCAGGTGGTGGTGTTCCCATGTATTTGCTGCCCTTGTCCTTCTAGTTGGTAGAGGTCGCGGGTTTGGAAGGTGCTGTCTAAGGAGCCTTGGTGCATTGCTGCAGTGCATCTTGTAGATGGTACACACTGCTGCCACTGTGCGTCGGTGGAGGAGGGAGTGAATGTTTGTAGATGGGGTGCCAATCAAGCGGGCTGCTTTGTCCTGGATGGTGTCGAGCTTCTTGAGTGTTGTTGGAGCTGCACCCATCCAGGCAAGTGGAGAGTATTCCATCACACTCCTGATCTGTGCCTTGTAGATGGTGGACAGGCTTTGGGGAGTCAGGAGGTGAGTTACTCGCCTCAGGATTCCTAGCCTCTGACCTGCTCTTGTACCCACAGTATTTATATGGCTACTCCAGTTCAGTTTCTGGTCAATGGTAGCCCCTAGGATGTTGATAGTGGGGGATTCAGCGATGGTAATGTCCTGATTTCTTTAGACTCTACATAGATCTTTGTTTCATTTGTGTGGAAACAAAGAGCTGGTTCCAATTGTTGCAAATTTATCAGACCCCAAATTGATTCAGCTTGATTTTTGAAGGGCACACTTGGACTGAGCCCTGGTATTCATTTTCTATGAGGACCTAGATGTGGGTGGAAGTTACGACTGTCGCTTATCTTACAGCTGCAATTCTGAGTACAATTTCAGTGGAATGTTGTGATCTACCTATGCATTTTAAATATATAATTGCGTGTTTAATCTGTCCACACTATTTATTTTAGTTTTTACAATTCATTTCATGTACTCAGTGACTACTTCACATTCTCTCAAAAATGTTTCTATACATGATAAAAATGTTACAATATGCATATGTGCAATGAATATCGTTGCATACTTGGTCTCCGCCATCTAAGGCCAACATTATAAAAAATTCAGTCACAAAGATCACCAAGTCGGACATTTTAAATAAACAAACATCCAGGCTGCCAGTCTGCAATGCTACAGAATATCAACCAGTCTATGCATATGTACTTATGTATTTAAACAGTAATACTGAGGAGTGACTGATTATACAACCACAATTTGAGACATGATGTCATAATTTAATGCCTGACACTTAATTAATTTCAGGATATTTTAATTATTATGCAACAGAAACAATGATTTGGGAAGCACACTTAAAGAAGCTTCCTTTCCATGTGTTAATTTGGTTCTTCTCCCTCCTTTTTTGATTCCCTTTCATCAGAAATGATTTCCAATTGAGAGGCTGAACAGGCAACCTGTTCACCAGATTTAGCAATTCCACTTTGTAAGTGGTCACTAGGAGGCTGATCCAAGTTGTACCTTTGGTATGAACTCACCCAGCTTTTCAATTTTCTCTCTCATCCTCTGGGCACTTAACTTTAGCAAGATAACACAGTCCAGATTTGGAAATCATGCACAGATAGCATAATGTGAGATTAAGCAATACACCAGAGACAGGATGTAATAACAAATATATATTTGTGAACATCCTTCACAGTTTCATTAACCCAAAAGATAGAAGCTTTTACAATGTTAAAATGTATTCAACAAGCTATTTCAGTAAACACATTCAGACTATTGCAAAAATATTTCTTTGTTGCGGTTCATTGCTATTCTTAGTCCAAAGCACAGAAAACTTGAACATAAAATGATCCCATTTACACCTCCTCTAGACCCATATTTTTCCATATTTATCCCAGTCCCCCCATCACCCTTTTGTCATTTAATCTCTCCTACCTTCCACCCTATCACAGACCTTCCCTTTTTCCTTTGTCCTCCCCACCCACCAGGACACCCATCCCCCCCACCGGAGAAACCAACCACCTCAATACTTGCTTAAAACCCGTAAGATCCCTAACTTTTTCCAGTTCTTATGAAAGGTTAATGACCTGAAACATTAACTTTGTTTTTTCTCTCCACAGATGCTACCTGACTTGCTGAGTATTTCCAGCATATTCTCTTCTTATTTCAGATTTTCAGCATCTACATTATTTTGTTTTTACGTCAACTGGCTTTATCTTTTTCTCTCACTAATTTGAATCTATGGCCTATAATCCTAAACCTTCGTAACCTGAATAGGGATAAAGAGATAAACATGCTTTGAGGCACAGGGCAAAGCTAGGACACTTAGTGAATACTTTATATCAGTGTTTACTAAGGAAGAGGATGATGACAAAATATCAGCAGAAGCGAAGATGGTAGATGTAATGGATGAGGTGAAAATTGATAAGCAGGATGTTTTAGAAAGGCTAGCTATGCTTAGAGTGGATAAGTCACCTGGTCCAGATGGCTTGCATCCCAGTTGCTAAAGGAAGTGGAAGTGGAGATACTGGAATGGCAATCTTCCCAAGGTGCAAGAAGATTGAAGAGCGGCAAATGCAACACCCTTATTCAAGAAAGGGTGTAAGGATATATCTAGTAACTACAGGCCAGTCAGTATAATATCTGTGGTGGGTAAGGTTTCCAAAATGATAATCATGAGATTTGAGTTAATTCGTTAATTCAGGAGAGCCAGCATGGCTTTGTAAAAGGCAGAGCATGCTTGACTAATCTCATTAGTTTTTCTGATAAAGTAACAGAGAAGGTTGATGAAGGGAAAGCAATGGATTTTAAGAAAGTGTTTGACAAAGTACCACATAAAAGACTGGTTAATAAAATTGAGGCTCATGGAATAGGAGGTCAGTGTCAGCTTGGATAAAAACTTGGCTTAAGGACAGAAAACAGAGAGTTGCGGTAAATGGCTGTTTTTCAGACTGGAGGATGGTAAACAGTGGTCTTCCCCAAGGTTCAGTGCTTAGACCACTGATTTCTTTGATAAATTACTTGGATATTGGAATATAGAGCAAAATTTCAAAATTTCCGATTGATTCCAAACTTGGAGGTGTGGCAGACAATAAGGATGACACCAATCAACTGTAACAGGACATAGATAGGCTAACAGAATGGGCAGATGGAATTTAATACTGACAAGTGTGAGGTGATGCATATTGGCAAAAGGGATAGGGAGAGGCAATATAGACTAAATGGCACTGTTCTAAAGGGTGTACAGGGACAGGGGGACCTGGGGGTTCCGGTGCATAGATCTTTGAAGGTGACAGGACATATTGAGAGAGTAGTTAACAAAACATTTGGATCTTGGGCTTTATAAAGAGAGATATTGAATACAAAAACAGGGAAGTTATGCTATATCTTTATAAAACTCCAGTTAGTACCCAACAAGAGTATTGCATCCAGTTCTGGTCACTACACATTAGGCAAGGTGTGAGGGTCCTTAAGAGGGTTGTCAAGCTCACACACAGTGCAGCGATTGAAAATAGAGAACTCAAGTTGAAGAGTTATAAAAATTGACTTTTTCTTTAAAAAGTGGAAAATGTGCATCAAAAATGGTTGCCGAGGGTCAAATTGCCTTACTTTCTGGCAGGCGCAAGATGATATATTCTAAGCTAAGAGGTGTCAATTACACTCATCCTGAACACATCAAGAGACATTTTTGAATTGAATGGGTTCTTCTGAAACAAAGAAGATGTGAAATAGCCACATCCTGGACCATAGTCAGTCGTCACAGGGGAGAAGATCTATGCCTCCCAACAGAGTCAAAATGTGAGAGACTTTTAGCTTAAAAATAACTCTCTGGAGAGAGAGGGAGAGAGAGACAGACAGACAAACAGGCCCAGGATAAAGCTGTCAAACAGAGAGCTGGGAGAGAATCTAGTAAGCCAAAGAAAGTGCCCTGCTGTGAGTTCTAGACGTAAATGTGTGCAACAGAGAACTGAAAGTGATCTCCCATCTCTAGGACTGAATAGATACAGCTACCAAAGGAATCTACAAAGCCCAGGCAAGCAACTTTAAAGTAGAAACTGACCTTTGAGAAGACTCAGCAGGTTGCCATGAACCCCAAAACCTACCTCACTTCAAACCCATTTACCTCTTTTCCTCTCTAACTCTTCTTGTATATGAGCGTGCAAGTGAATGCATGCGTGGGTGCGGTTGCGACCATTTCAAGTGTGAGGATTGCTCAAAAAATAGATAATCTTTTGTTTCAAACCTACAAGGAAACCTGTTGCTGTCTATTTGACAAATAAAATGCAGAAAGCTTAAAACCCCAGGAACAAAAACACTTGCATGGATCAGTTGGGAGTTGAACAGTGGGGACCATCTACACCCCGCACCGCATGCAGCTGAGGTGGGGCCGCCCCTGGCTTTCCAACCCTCCGTTGGGAACCCCACCATGAACTTGAAATTCAGCCCAATGGGTGTGACACCTGATGTATCTCAGCTTAATTCTCTGGTTGCTTGTCATGAGAAGTGAAATGCAATTCTGGATACTGATGAAGGAAGTTTATCATTTAACCAGCCCAGTTTTCACCATTCCTGCTTGGTATTGGTTACACTGATGCCCGTTATTATTCAAGGAAGTCTTCAACACTAAAAAATATGCAAATCAAAACAGCAAAATAAATAAAACTCAGTAGTTTAAAACAGTTTATCACCCACATTGTATGTTTTTCCATTTATAAATTACTATCTAATTATTTAAAAAAGATAAGGATATTAGCGAAGGCTATGGGCATCAGCTGAGATGAAGTATCACAGCTGTGCTTCCTATCAAGCCGAAAGAAACTCAAATTATGTAGATTTCTCAGTAAGTTGGTTTGATGATTCTTCAACAAATGTGATAGGGTGATGCACTTCTTAAATATCCACCTGACCCTAAAAATATCCATACTTATTCAATAAAGTTCCCTCTATTCAGCCAGAGCAGCATCTTAACCACAGGATCAGAAGGGCAACCCCGACGGCAGCACCTGCCTCCTTTTCACACATTAGGTATTCTTGTAGCTGCTCTGAAAGAGGCTGATAGTATTTTGCAAGCAATTTTCTGGCAAATAGAAAGAAAGATTTGTAAGTATATATCACCGTTCATGACCTCAAAACCGGGCATTCTGTTTTATTTAGTGACATTGGTTGAGGGATAGAAATTGGCCAGGACAGCAGGGACAACTCGCCTTCTCTTCAGAATAGTGCCAAAGGATCTTTTACGCCCACCTGAGAGAGCTGACGGGCTTCACTTTAACACCTCGTGTGAAAGATAGCAATTCGAACAGTGCAGCACTTCCTACAATGCACTGGAATATCAGCCTGGATTATGTTCTGAAGTCTCTGGAGTGCCTCTTGAACACACAAGCTTCTGGCTCAGATGTGAGAATGCTACTACTGCGCCATTGATTCAATCACAGATCATAGAATGGTTACAGAACAGAAGGAGGCCATTCGGCCCATTGCAGCCATGCAGGCTCTCTGCAAGAGCAACTCAGCTAATCCCACTCCCCTGCCTTTTCCCCATAGCCCTGTAATTTTTTTCTCTTCAGATAATTATCCAGTTCCCTTTTGAAAGCCACAAGTGAATCTGCCTTCACCACACTCTGAGGCCGTGCATTCCAGATCCTAACCAGACGCTGCATCAAAAGGTTTTTCTTCATGTCGCCTTTAGTTCTTTTGCCATTAAATCAGTGTCCTCGGGTTCTCGACCCCTCCTCCAATGGGAATAGTTTCTCCCTATCTACTCTGGCCAGAACCCTCATGATTTTGAACACAACCTTGAGTGATGGGCGATTACAATTCTGAGCTCACATTGCCTTGCACATACCAGGAACTGAGTTGAGGCTGCCCAAGCTCACTTCATTTGGGATCCCAGTTAGGCCATGGAATAACCTTTCAGCTGATCAGTACATATGGCATCACATTTCTAGAAGATATTATATGCATGTGTTCTATTGTCAGCTGCTCATTGTGTTTATTCAGTGCGATATCGTAATTTCATTTACATGTAAGTTAAAGAGTAACAAAGTACTCAAGATGGGGCTGTGAAATTTGGTTCCTTAGCACCTGTTTTCTCAGCATTATAAGTGTCAAAGAACAAAGAACAGTAGAGCACAGGAACAGGCCATTCGGCCCTCCAAGCCTGCGCCGATCTTGATGCCTGTCTAAACTAAAACTTTCTGCACTTCCGGGGACCGTATCCCTCTATTCCCATCATATTCATGTATTTGTCAAGATGCCTCTTAAACGTCGCAATCGTACCTGATTCCACCACCTCCCCTGGCAGCAAGTTCCAGGCACTCACCACGCTCTGTGTAAAGAACTTGCCTCGCACATCCCCTCTAAACTTTGCCCCTCGCACCTTAAACCTATGTTCCCGAGTAACTGACTCTTCCGCTCTGGGAAAAAGCTTCTGCCTATCCACTCTGTCCATGTCACTCATAACTTTGTAAACCTCTATCATGTCGCACCTCCACCTCCGTCATTCCAGTGTAAACAATCCGAGTTTATCCAACCTCTCCTCATAGCTAATGCCCTCCAGACCAGGCAACATCCTGGTAAACCTCCTCTGTACCCTCTCCAAAGCCTCCACGTCCTTCTGGTAAGTGTGACCTAACTAAAGTTCTGTACAGCTGCAGCAAGACTTGCCAATTTTTATACTCTATGCCCCGACTGCCTTCTTGACTACCTTATCCACCTGCGTTGCCACTTTCAGTGACCTGTGGACCTGCACGCTCAGATCTCTCTGCCTATCCATACTCCTAAGGGTTCTGCCATTTACTGTATACTTCCCACCTGTATTAGATCTTCCAAAATGCATTACCTCACATTTGTCCGGATTAAACTCCATCTGCCATTTCTCCGCCCATGTCTCCAACCGATCTATATCCTGCTGTATCCTCTGACAATCCTCATCACTATCTGCAACTCCACCAACCTTTGTGTCGTCCGCAAACTTACCAATCAGACCAGCTCCATTTTCCTCCAAATCATTTATATATACCACAAACAGCAAAGTTCCCAGCACTGATCCCTGCAGAACACCACTAGTCACATCCCTCCATTCAGAAAAGCACCCTTCCACTGCGACCCTCTGTCTACTATGACCGAGCCAGTTCTGTATCCATCTTGCCAGCTCACCTCTGATCCCGTGTGACTTCACCTTTTGCACCAGTCTGCCATGAGGGACCTTGTCAAAGGCTGAAGTCCGTATAGACAACATCCACTGCCTTTCCTTCATCAATCATCATCGTCACTTCCTTGAAAAACTCAATCAAGTTAGTGAGACACGACCTCCCCTTCACCATGCTGCCTCTCTCTAATAAGTTCATTTGTTTCCAAATGGGAGTAAATCCTGTCCCGAAGAATCCTCTCTAATAATTTCCCTACCACTGACGTAAGGCTCACCGGCCTATAATTTCCTGGATTATCCTTGCTACCCTTCTTAAACAACGGAACAACATTGGCTAGTCTCCAGTCCTCTGGGACCTCACCTGTAGCCAATGAGGATACAAAGATTTCTGTCAAGGCCCCAGCAATTTCTTCCCTTGGCCTCCTTCAGTATTCTGGGGTAGATCCCATCAGGCCCTGGGGACATATCTATCTTAATGCTTTGCAAGACACCCAACACCTCCTCCTTTTTGATAACGACATGACCCAGACTATCTACACTCCCTTCCCTAGACTCATCATCCACCAAGTGCTTCTCTTTGGTGAATACTGATGCAAAGTACTCATTTAGTACATCGCCCATTTCCTCTGGCTCCACACATAGATTCCCTCCTCTGTCCTTGAGTGGGCCAACCCTTTCCCTGGTTACCCTCTTGCTCTTTATATACGTATAAAAAGCCTTGAGATTCTTCTTAATCCTGTTTGCTAATGACTTTTCATGACCCCTTTTAGCCCTCCTGACTTCTTGCTTAAGTTCCTTCCTACGGTCTTTATATTTCTCAAGGGCTTCGTCTGTTCCCAGCCTTCTAGCCTTTACAAATGCTTCCTTTTTCTTTTTGACTAGGCTCACAATATCCCTCATTATCCAAGGTTCCCGAAACTTGCCAAACTTATCTTTCTTCCTCACAGGAACATGCCGGTCCTGGATACTAATCAACTGACGTTTGAAATACTCCCACATGTCAGATGTTGATTTACCCTCAAACAGCTGCCCCCAATCTAAATTCTTCAGTTCCTGCCTAATATTGTTATAATTAGCCTTCCCCCAATTTAGCACCTTCACCCAAGGACTACTCTTATCCTTATCCACAAGTACCTTAAAACTTATGGAATTATGGTCACTGCTCCCGAAATGCTCCCCTACTGAAATTCCGACCACCTGGCCGAGCTTGTTCCCCAATACCAGGTCCAGTGCGGCCCCATCCCTAGTTGGATTATCTACATATTGTTTCAAGAAGCCCTCCTGGATGCTCCTTACAAATTCTGCCCCATCCAAGCCCCTAGCACTAAGTGAGTCCCACTCAATAGAGGGGTAGTTAAAATCACCCACCACCACAACCCTATTACCTTTACATCTTTCCAAAATCTGTCTACATATCTGCTCCTCTACCTCCCGCTGGCTGTTGGGAGGCCTCTAGTAAACCCCCAACATCGTGACTGCACCCTTCCTATTCCTGAGCTCCACTCATATTGCCTAGCTGCATGACTCCTCCGAGGTGTCCTCCCGCAGTGCAGCTGTGATATTCTCCTTGACCAGTAATGCAACTCCCCCACTCCTTTTACATCCCCCTCTATCCCGCCTGAAGCTTCTAAATCCCGGAACATTTAGCTGCCAATCCTGTCCTTCCCTCAACCAAGTCTCTGTAATAGTAACAACATCATAGTTCCAAGTACTAATCCAAGCTCTAAGCTCATCTGCCTTACCTGTTATACTTCTCGCATTGAAACAAATGCACTTCAGACCACCAGTCCCGCTATGCTCAGCAACATCTCCCTGCCTGCTCTTCCTCTTGGTCTTACTGGCCTTATTTACTAGTTCCCCCTCATTTATTTCACCTGCTGTCCTACTGCTCTGGTTCCCACCCCCCTGCCACACTAGTTTAAACCCTCCCGAGTGACGCTAGCAAACCTCGCAGCTAGGATTTTTGTGCCCCTCCAGTTTAGATGCAACCCGTCCTTCTTGTACAGGTCCCACCTGTCCCTGAAGAGATCCCAATGGTCCAGATATCTGAAACCCTCCCTCCTACACCAGCTGTTCAGCCACGTGTTTAGCTGCACTATCTTCCTATTTCTAGCCTCACTGGCACGTGGCACAGGGTGTAATCCCAAGATTACAACCCTAGAGGTCCTGTCTTTTAACTTTCTACCTAACTCCCTAAACTCCCCCTGCAGGACCATGTCACTCTTCCTGCCTGTGTCGTTGGTACCGATGTGTACCACAACCTCTGGCTGTTCACCGTCCCCCTTCAGAATGCCCTCTGTCCGTTCAGAGACATCCTTGACCCTGGCACCAGGGAGGCAACATACCATCCTGGAGTCTCTTTCACGCCCACAGAAGCACCTATCTGTCCCCTTGACTCTCGAGTCCCCAATAAATATTGCTCTTCTGCGCTTTGTCCCTCCCTGCTGAACAACAGTGCCAGCCATGGTGCCACTGCTCTGGCTGCTGCTGTTGTTTTCCCCTGATAGGCTATCCCCCCCAACAGTATCCAAAATGGCATAAGTGGTCTGCACATTCAACACCTCTGGTGTGAGCTGCACCAAACTCCATTTTGGTGAAGATATTCGCACTCACACAGGGAACATTCACCGGAAGTATGCAGAGTAGGCAGATTGTGATAAGTGCAAAATATTGCGGATGCTGGAACTCTGAAATGTGAACAGAAAATGCTGGAAATACTGAGCAGGTCAGGCAGCATTTGTGTAGAGAGCAACAGAGTTAATGAAGGGTCTGTGACCCTTCACCAGAACTGGCAAAGTTAGAAATGTAACAGTTATTGAGCAAGTGAAAGGGGGGAGGGAGGGAAGCAGAGCAAGAAGGAAGATCTGTGATAGGACAGAGGGGTTAGAGATTAAATGCCAGATGTCATGGAACAGAATGCAAATGGAGTGCTAAATAGTTATAGTGAAAGACAAAACATGAGTCCAGAGAGAGTGTTAATGGCAGAATAATCAACAGCTCTGTACGAAAGCAAATACATGAAAAACAAGTTTAAGACTAGAACATGGTTAAAAAATAAGTAATAAAAAGATAAATATAAAAGAAATAAATAAATAAAAATGGGGCTCATGGGCCGGAATTTTTCATTGGGCAGGAGGCCCCGTCCGCAGGCCAAAAAGTCAGTGGCGAGCCCACCTCTGGCCAGGCCTGAGGAGCCAGACTGGATTTTACGCTCCCCAGGCCCTTAATTTGTCTTGGGCGGGACTTCCACCTCCTTGAGGCAGGAAGTCCCGCCTATTGGAGCTGCTGGCCAAACAGCGGGCTGGCAGCTCTTAGTCCCAGCAGCCCCACTGGGAGCAGTGAACACTGCTGGCACTACACCTTGCCATCGGAAGAAGAAGAAGAATAGCCCCGGAAAAAGGTACGTTTTTAGGGCCTCGCTGGGGACAATCGGTTGGGCTCTGGTGAGGCAAGGGGGGTTAGTTGGGGGGGGCGGGGATAGTGTTGTGCATTGGGGATGGTTAGGGCTTCGGGGTGGCCCTCCTTGACGCACAGGATGCCCAATCAGGAGGACCCGCCAGCCCGCAAGAAGGCCACTTGGTTTCATAAGACGTGCTTTTCAGAGGCCTCAACTGCCCGCCAGCCAAGGGCAAAATACCCATAGTCGTGGGTGGTGGCCCTTAAGTGCCAGTTAATTAGCCACTTAAGGGCCTTGATTAACCTGGGGCAGGCGGGCCATTTCTCGCCGCCGCCCTGTGTAAATTGGCAACGGGGGCGGGAGGGGGTCAGGAACACCCCCCCCACCCCAACCCCGTCAATCCCCACCCCCACCAACAGCCTGCTCATTTGTGGGGCGTAAAATTCCTGTCATGGTCTGAAATTGTTGAACTCAATATTGAGTCCAGAAGGCTGTAGAGTGCCTAATCGGAAAATGAGGTGCCGTTCCTCGAGCTTGCATTGATGTTCACTGGAACACT
Source organism: Heterodontus francisci (assembly GCF_036365525.1). NCBI lineage: Eukaryota > Metazoa > Chordata > Chondrichthyes > Heterodontiformes > Heterodontidae > Heterodontus > Heterodontus francisci. The sequence goes on from NC_090374.1 coordinate 195,521,181, forward strand.
GCAGCAGGCCGAGGACAGTAATGTGGGCATGGGAACAAGGTGGTGAATTGTGATGTCTGTCATTGTGTACCATCAGCCAAATTATATTTGAATGAAGCCAGGTAAAAAGCTCTTCAATGTTTCCAGATACTGGGAAAATGTTCAATGTTCCTTCGCTTAAGCATGTTCTCAAACTGCAATCCTGCAAAAGTGCTGACTGTATCAATGGTTCAAGTGTTGTCAACATGCCAAACAATCTGCTTATTTTTATTGTGAATATATAAAAAGTACTTGCTTATAACAAGATCAACAAACAGTCTTGTTTGATTATTGAAATTAAATAACAGGGAAACAGCAGAACTGCATTAGTTTCACATAAATCAGTTCTAAACTGCTGGTGCAATTTTACTCAAGCATATTAAATCTGTTCTAATGGAAGAACAGAGATTACAGTTTTATGTAGTTTCAATGAGTCTGCTACCTGAGCACCAGGTAATAATTTACAAAGTGATTCATGACAACGCTTGGCAGCGCTGACGTCATCAGGCTGCACCGCGGTGTGCACATGTGCAGACGGTCTCCTGTTCTCTGTGCATGCGCTGCGGTCCGGCTTGCCAGGACCGCGTTGCGCATGCGCAGATGACGTCATCGCGTTCCGTCTTCCTGGGGCAACGCGCCAGGTTGGCCTCTGCACATGTGGAAGGAGAGGTTTCGTCGGACGTTTTCCCGCATTTTATCTGAATTATTTAGTCGTTTTGGAGATTTGCTTCATTTTTATTAGACAGAGGAGATTGTTCCAAGGTAAGTTGCTCTGCCGTTGTAAGTTGCTTTGAAAACATTTCCATTGCCTGGGGCACTGCATGTGCTCCAGTCCCTGTTGTCAGCTGCTCTGAAAACATTTCCATTGTCTGGGGCACTGCATGTGCTCCAGTCCCTGTTGTCAGCTGCTCTGAAAACATTTCCATTGTCTGGGGCACCGCATGTGCTCCAGTCCCTGTTGTAAGCTGCTCTGAAAACATTTCCATTGTCTGGGGTACTGCATGTGCTCCAGTCCCTGTTGTAAGCTGCTCTGAAAACATTTCCATTGTCTGGGGCACTGCATGTGCCACCTTCACAACCCAGGAGTTCGAGAGCTATGACGACTTCAGCGGTAAACTTGAGATGTTTCAACAGGTAGCATGGTCTGCAGGCACATCCTGTGATGTGCCTTGTTATGTTTCACTATGTTAACAATGCTATTTAAATGCGCTTTGCTGTTGTGCTTACAGGCAATGGGGAGTCCATTTAAAAAAGTGAGCACCCATACGCTTGAGAGGGAGAACAAGAGACGGCGAGTCGAAATTCCCATCCGCTTTAAGTATGCCTCAGTGAGGCTGTGCTGTGTACACTATGGGCAGCCACGCATCCGTTCCACTGGAATGAGACCGAATCAGAGGTAGGTGCTGCGGTCACTACATTTCCGCTTGTGTAGCTTGTCACTCCTGTAAAGCTGTTCCTTGATGCGCATTGAACCAAGATTAGGTTTGCAGTATCAATACATCTCGTAAGTGAGATCCTGTGCCCACAAAGCCACGCGCATACCGCCCCCGTGTCTACCGACTGCCTTTGTTGTGATTTCCTGGATAGACCAATGGCTGGGTGACCACCTCTGCGCACCCTCCTCTGGACTGCGAAACAGGTGCGCACCAGATTTTGGGACCTTGTCATGGTGCACATGTAAACTGCTGCCTGCAACACACCTGGGGATGGCTGGCGTTTTAGTGAGGGCACGAGTCACGTGGGGCGTGCTCATTGAATGTCTGTGTAACTTTTCAGGTATCTCGCCCTGGGCTGTGAGGTCTTCATCAGTGTGAAATTCAATACGAGCAAGAACAAAAATTGTGTCAGCTCCTACCATCTTGTGCATACTGGTCATGTTTTGCATCCAGAATGTTTACGCTTCTATGCAAGGAGACGACAACTGTACCACGATGAAAGGCAGAAGAGTTGGTCAAGCTGCAAGCTGGGAACAAACAGCTGAAGGATTATATCGAGCGTTCATTCAATAAGACTACGGTTACTGCCTGTGTGGAGTTTGCAAGTTCTCCCTGTGTCTGCGTGGGTTTTCTCCGGGTGCTCCGGTTTCCTCCCACAAGCCAAAAGACTTGCAGGTTGATAGGTAAATTGGCCATTATAAATTGTCACTAGTATAGGTAGGTGGTAGGGAAATATAGGGACAGGGGGGGATGTTTGGTAGGAATATGGGATTAGTGTAGGATTAGTATAAATGGGTGGTTGATGTTCGGCACAGACTCGGTGGGCCGAAGGGCCTGTTTCAGTGCTGTATCTCTAATCTAATCTAAGACCGTGACCCTTAGTGACATTAGAAATGTAAAATCCCGGCTCAAAACAGGGGATGACAGCATGGATGCACTGTGTGATACGCTGGAGAAGATTCAGCAGGACGGGGCTGCAGTGCGGGTTGGCCTGCAGGGAAGCAGCATCCTCTATATTGCCTTCATGACACCAGCCATGAAGGCCCACATGCAGGCCTTTCCTGAACTGCTGTTCATGGACGGAACATACAAGGTGAACAAATGCGGCTACCCTCTGTACCAAGTGATGGTGCAGGACAATGTTGGTAGGGGCAGGGCTGTGATCTATGCCATGGTGAGGAATGAGACGTCTCAGATGCTGGACGAGATTGTGGGTGTTTTTGTCGATTTCATGGGATCCAGCGCCTGCCGCGTGAGATCAGCCATTGTGGATAAAGACATCAATGAGATCAATGCGATCAGAAAGCATCTCCCAGCTGCAACGGTTCTCCTCTGTCAGTTCCATGTGATGCAAAGCATGAGGAGGAAGATCAGCAGCTACCCACTGAATGGTGAACTGAGGGATCAGTTGTTTATGATCTGCAAGGAAATGGTTCATGCACCTTTGGAGGACAAGATCACAAGTTGCATAGAAAGGATTGGACACCTCTATCCACCCCTGCAGGACTACCTGCTTACAAACTGGATTCCACAGAAGGAGATGTGGGCATCATGTTCGCGCGGTAAAGTCCTAACGTTTGGGAACAACACCAACAATCGCATTGAGTCAGAGAATGACAAGATAAAGCACCTGCTCCACTCCTCCTCATCCATGCAGGAATGCATCTCAGCGCTGATCTTCCACAATAGTGTCCTGGATCGGGAGCGCTCCTATTCCACATTCCTGCAGGGAGCCTCTTTCAAACGCATCGCAGAGGCACCAGCAGATCTACAATCATTTTACACGGGATTCACCGGTCATGCTGTGAAGCTGATGCATCAGGATCATAGCCACATTCAGCAAGTACATGTCAAGGAGCAGGATGAAGGCACAGTGACTGTGATTTCTGGTGCCAAACAGTACACACTGCAGATACATGATGGCCAGGCTACCTGCAGCTGCATCTTCTCCATTCAGACTTTGTTGCCCTGCAAACATGCTATTGTTGTGCAGATGCATCTGGGTCTGCCTTTGGACAGGCTTGCCCCCAACTGCCGCTGGCGTGCATCTCAGACACCAACGAGGACAGGCATGGCTGCTGCCATTGTGATTAGAGAGGAACAGCCAAGGCCCCTCAGCTGCAATGAAAAATACCGCTTGCTTTCAGATCAATGGTACCAGCTACAACAGGCCGTTCTGCAGAGTGGAACGGCATCATTCATGAGGAAACTGGACTGGCGCTGATGTCATTTTTAAAGGGCTACCGTTAAATTTAAATATTTAAAGCTAAAGTGAATTTAAAAAATATTTATTTTGCTCCCTCCTCCCTCCCAATAACAAATAAATGAATTATTTGCCCTCTCCCCCACAAAAAAACTTAGCTTGTCAACCTGACCTTCGACACCCACCCCCCCATACCTGCCAAACTGCATAAACTTTAACCTAAAACCCTTCCCACCAGCCCCTACACCAATACTGTAAGTTTGACCCCATTCCCTCCTCTCCCGCACTGAGAAACTTACCTCCTCCTCCCTCCCCACCAGAGTTCCACCTTGTTTCCCCAGATGGGGATCCAAAGGCTCGGGAGTGCCGGCCAGCGGCAGGAAAATCGTACCGGGATGGAAGACGGCAGTGTAAGTATTATTTAAGCATTCATTTTAATTTATTTGAATATGTAAATGGCGCCCTGTCGCCGAGTGCCAGGGGAGCAACAGCAAGGCCTCACCACTGCTGGCAATATCGGGCCATGCCCTCCCCGCATTGGGGTGCATGGCGGCCCTCTCCTGGAGGCATTTTCTGGCCCCACCCCGCCATGAACCCTGACGTCAGTGGGGGAGGGTCTGTATTCAGCCCATAGATCTTTAAAGGTAGGAAAGACTATTTAAAAAAAGCAAACAGGTTTCTAGGGTTCAAATATACAGGTGTTGACTATCACAGCAAATAATCAATGTTGACTTTTTACAAGACACTTGATAAGGCACAGTTGCCTTACAACATTAAATGCAGTTGTAGACATTCCATAGCAGTTCCACAGGAAGGGTACGAGAACCATGGAAAGGCTGCAATAGAGATTCATTCAGATGACACCAGGAATAAGAGGTTATAGTTATGAAGAAAAGCCCAAGCAAATTGAATATTTTCTATGGAACAGAGTTTTGGCTGATCAAATTAAGTGTTTTAAAATTATGAAAGCTTATGAAACTTTAGCCCTTACATTAACCCAGAGATGGGAATGTACTGTACAAAGGTGTTAGTGGGTGACGAACCCATAGAATCTTGTGACGTGACGGGCTGGCTGATTTTAATGGCATGGCATCATTTAAATGGGGCTTCTGGGTTCCTCGATGGCACGCTCTATCTGCAAGAGCACAGCCCATCCACTTGATGTAATTTCCTGTCCACTATTTAAAGGCTCAGTCCATCTCTGCAGGGGAAGCTGAGGGAGAGAAATTTGAATAGTGAAATAATTGGTGGCCATTGGAAGGGTGTCCAGCAAGAGAGGGAAGGCAGCCCCCAGATTCAGTGATGCATTCCTGGAAGTAATGCTGTAGATAGTACCTGAGCTGCTGAGTATTGCCAGCATTTTCAGTTTTTATTTCAGACTTTCAGCATCTGCAGTAGTCGGTGTTTGATGCCTTGGGCTAGATGTTATGCAGCAGGTGAGACCCCGACACCGGGCCCAAAAGGTGAGGGGAACTTTGGGGGAGCCCCGGCTGCATTTCATGGCACTGAGGCAATTAATGGACGGGGATCCTGCTTCTAAGACCTGCCAGCCAATCAGAGGGCCAGCAGCTCAGCAGTACCACCTGGGGCCGGGTGTGGGTGGGGAACTCTTCAGGGCCTCTCAGACAGGCCCTGTTGAGGGGGAAGGGTGAGTTACTGATGGCGGGTGGGGGGTGAATGATGCCATAGGGGTGGCCTTCGCCACTTGGCGCCCTGAGTTATTGGGCGGGCTCCTCATGTGGCGAAGGCAGCCCCCACCGCTGGTAAAATACCAGCAGCAGCAGGAAGAGGCCCTTAAATGACCATTCTTTGGCCTCTGGGCAGAAAGGCCTTGCCCGCCCTGGATTAAGTTCTGCTACTGCTGAGGGACGGTGTCCTCAGTGTGAAGACAGGACTTTTTTCCACAAGGACTATGAGGGAGTCACACCTACCAATACTGTCATGGACAGATAAATCTGTGACTGTTGGGTTGATAAGGATGAGGTCAAGTAGCTTTTTCTCTCGCTGGTTCTCTCACTGCCTGTCGCCGGCCCAATCTGACAGATAGGTCCTTCAGGACTTGGCCAGCTTTATCAGTAGTGGCACTACTAAGCTACTCTTGTTGATGGATGCATTAAAGACAAGAATTCCACCTCCAAGAGCTGGCCAATTTGAGGGCCGGCAGCTCAGTAGAATCAGCAACATCATTGGGAGCAGTGGTTACTGTCGGTACCGCACAGGCCTTGGACCCAGGCCCGGTGCTGGAGACCCAGACCTAAGGTAAGTGAGGCGGGGATGTGGAGCAGTCTGGCTGGCTCTAGCAAGGGAGGGGGTGGTGGGGCATTGAATACAGCAGAAGGGGTATCCAGAAAGGTGGGTTGATTGCTGGCGATGGCCCTTCATGAGGAGGAGGAGGAGCGCTCCCACCCCTAGGCCAGCAGGGAGGTAGCCTCATTATAGTTGGTGACCTCCACACATTGCAGAGGCCTTCCCCCCACCCCGTCCCTTTAAAGCCAGCGGCGGGAGGAAGAGGACCTTAAGTGGCTGGTAATAGGTTCAAGTGGCCTCTGGGCGGGAAGGCCATTTTCGGCCTATCCCGCCCCTGTCAAAATTGCAGCGAGGCGGGAAGGCGATGGCCCCTCCGCTCCCCACAGCAATTCTATGGGCCAGCCCTCCACCCCACCCCTGGCTCCTAGCCTGTTCCGGGTTCCCATAAAATTCAGCTTCATTACCGATAGTAGCTTTTCAACATCAGATTTTTAAATTAACTGAATTTAAATTCCCTATTTGACTTTGTGGGATTGAAACTCATTTCTCCAGATCATTAGTCCTTGTCTCTGGATTACAAGTCCAATAACATAACCACTATGCTACTATACCTGTATGATTCTTCAGGTGCTAGCTGGCAATTACTACCGACAAAATTCTGAGGGACAGGATTAATCTCCACTTGGAGAGGCAGGGATTAATCAGGGATCGTCAGCGAGGCTTTGTCAGTGGGAGATCATGTCTAACTAACTTGATTGAACTTTTTGAGGCAGTGACTAGATGTGTAGATGAGGGTAAAGCAGTTGATGTAGTCTACATGGACTTCAGTAAGGTTTTTGATAAGGTCCTACATGGGAGATTGGTTAAGAAGGTAAGAGCCCATGGGATCCAGGGCAATTTGGCAAATTGGATCCAAAATTGGCTTTGTGGCAGGAGGCAGAGGGTGATGGTCGAGGGTTGTTTTTGCAAATGGAGGCCTGATCCTCTGTACATGAGTAAGGCCTCTGCAACCACAGCAGCTCCCTTCTAAACATGCTCTTGCTGCTTTTACTCTTCTTCCTCCTCCTCTTCTTCAGCCCAATACAGGGCAGCTGTAGCAGAAGCCATATTTAACTTCTCCTTTCTCAAGTGGAGATTATAAAGGTAACAATCACAAACTATTCTCAAAATCGTAGCCTGAAGGCACCTGTATCAATCACATTGTCATGTGAAAGAATGCAGAAAGACGACAGGTAATTGAAGACTGCCTAAATAAAGGGGGACATTAAATTCTCAAGCTATTGTATGCATGTTAACAAAGAACAAATACAGACAAAGGATCTTGTGAATGACCTTAACTTGGCCTTATTGGCAAGGCACCTTGTCCAAGCACTTAGCAGAAAGATCAGCTTCATTATGTATGGTGCCATTAACCCCATAATTTATTGTGAATCAACAACAGCATGAGAATAGTGCATTTCATTTTCGACATGCTGCCTAGGTAAATATGTAGCCGCTTGCTTGTTCGAATACTGGGCTTATTCTTACAGACATCATATTGGTTGGCCTCCTCTGTGTGGTATCTGCAATGGGTATCTGAGCCTGCACCTTGGTCAACAAACAAGAGAGATTTTCAAAACTGATAATACAGCAGTAGCAGAAGTTATTAGAACATCAACCTGTATTTCTATATTCCTCTCCAAATCTTAATGCATTTTATGGGTTGTAAGAAAATAAGCAGTATACATTGAGCAGCAGCTGAATAAGACAGTGCGTCATGCAGGCCCCCACCTGCCAAGCACGAGGCATATTAATTTCACCACATGGACATTAAATTTCAAACTGTTGTCGAAGTGAAGAAAGGACTTGCTTTAAAAAATTGCCAGATCTTGGCTGAAAAGACATTTGCATATTAACAGACAGGGCTTGGAAAGGACAAAGGACCATTTCAGACAGATTCAACCCACAGTGGACTTCTGATCACCAGATGTTGAAGGAGCTCGCATTCCAGGTTGATTGCGAAGATGGCCGAGTACACAAACGGACATGTTCAAACCAGCTAGTCACATGACTAACCTGTTGGGCAACCTGAGTTTTTTTTTGAATTTGTCCAAAAATTTTGGGCAGAAAGTCTTTTAAACTAGCCACAGAGAGTTTGAACTGTGAAAGACTGTTTGCTCCTGGACTGAAATGATCTCTCCTGTCTGCTCCCATCTCTTTCTCACAAACCTCTGAATCCACTGGAAACACATGAACACCAAGAGAGAAAAGTCTTCGACAGAACACAAGGTTTAAGAAGAATACTGGGCCCCAATGAAAAGCAAGATCTCCCTATAAACAAGGACTCTACAGCGAGCTCGAAGAACCATAACAACAACTCTTCAGATATTGCCTCAAACTTTTCCACTTTATTCCTTTTCCGCTCTTTTCTGTCTCTATTTGCAGTTGTGTATCGCGTACACATGCTAGCATGGACGCGTTGTGTATCCGTAGCCATTAACCGAATTAGATTTTAAGTTTAAGTTCCATAAATTTCAACTTTTTTTTAAACCTCAGAAAACCTGTTTGTGCTGGTTTCTTTGCCTTATAATTGGAAAGCGTGAACAAGGATTCACCAAGGGGGAGCTAAAATGTTAAAATGTGGGTGTTAAAATGAAACCCTGTTACGCTAAGTCCAGGTGAAGGTTGAGAGGGACCCCTAGACACCTTTCTCATCGGGTCGTAACAGAGTGTTATAGTGAAGGGACTAATGGTGAGAAAGATTTTGAAGAGATTTATGAAAGCAGGGAAGAGGATGGCAAGGCAAAGGCATAGATTGCAAGTTCCAACGGGCAGGAATATTGTGCCTTAAGAAGTGGTTACCAATGGTGGAGTGAAGGAAGCCGAAAGTTATAGAATTGGATTCTATATTATAGACATAAATTTGGAGTAGATTCGAAAGGTAGGTTAAGCAGAGGCCATGAAATGGTCTGAAAGTGATCAACTCACTGGGGCACTGGGAGCCAGTGGAGTTTGGAAAAATAAGGGCAATGAAAATGTGGGACTTTTCGCTGGCAAGGACACCATTATGGCATTTTGGATGAGTTCAATTTAGTGGAGGCTTGATGGGAGAACAGTAGAGAAGTCAAGAAGTCTAGCCTCAATATAATGAAGAGTGAAGGGATAAGATGGGAAGGAGGCAAACCAGTTTTGTGGAAGTGAGGCAAAGCAGTCTTAGTAACAGAGCAGACCAGAGACTGAATGCTTAACTAGAGGTTGAGCACATTACTAGGGGTCTGGACCTCCTGACTCAGCTTTTTAGAATTAGAACATTACAGCGCAGTACAGGCCTTTCGGCCCTCGATGTTGCGCCGACCTGTGAAACCATCTGACCTACACTATTCCATTTTCATCCATATGTCTATCCAATGACCACTTAAATGCCCTTAAAGTTGGCGAGTCTACTACTGCTGCAGGCAGGGCGTTCCACGCCCCTATTACTCTCTGAGTAAAGAAACTACCTCTGACATCTGTCCTATATCTATCACCCCTCAACTTAAAGCTATGTCCCCTCAAAGCTTGAGGTGACAGCCAGGAAGATTGATGTAGTCAGCCCCAGCCACCTGAGCTGCCCCTGGTTTTGCCAAAGTTAAGCTGGAGTAAGTTTTGTTTCGCTGGAAAAGAAGTTGGTGAGTGCAGAAACACCACTTTGATTGATGGAGAATGCAGAGAGATAGGTCAAGGTGTCATTAGTATATATGTGGAAGTTGTCCCTTCTCTTCCAGATGATATTACTAAGAGGAACCATGTAAAGAAGGGACCAAACATTGAGCCTTGTAGTATATCTGGGATTACTGTGCAGGCAGCAGGAAAAATTGTTGAAGATAGAGTGTCGATGCAAGGTACAAGTTGAACCGTGCATGAACAGCACCACAGAAATGAACAGCACCACAGAAATGGACAGCAAAGGAAATCTAGAACTTGCAGAAGAACACAAATTCTACATATTTCAAATTCAAGATGATGTTGCGTATATGACGGAAGGAGAATAGAAGAGGTAGTCATTTGTAAGGAGGAGGATTTCGGAGTTTTTTTTTGCTCTCCAAGATGAACATGCTGTGGAAGTATGTAGTACTAATCCAGCCCAATCCAGTCAATAATAATAACAGAAAATGCTGTAAACACTCAGCAGGTCAGACAGCATCTGTGAAGAAAGAAACAGGTTTAATGTTTAGCGTTGATGAGTTTTCACCAGTTCTAATCAAAAGTTAACCCTGGGCAGGATTTTCCCTATGGGCTTCAGGACCATCAGGCTCAAATGGGGGTCAGAAGCCCATACTGTGTGGGTAACAGTCACTCATCTGTGGTTTTCCCTGAAGTGGCCAATTAATGGACAGAGGGTGGGCTCACTGTCTAATTAAACATGATGGACAGGCTCTTGAAGCGCAGTAGGATGACACAGCCGGTAAGTGAGGGAAAAGAGTGCCTAAAGATGGAGGTGCCATCTCTCCAACTTTTTAAAAATCGAAAATAAGAGAAGACCTTTGCAGTCGGGCACCACTGTGGTGGGGGGGGACCCCTCCACAGGATGGCCCGTGGCTGCAGCTGAACCCAAGCAGGCAGGGAGGCAGAAAGGGCCTCTAAGCCTGCCTGGAGCGCTGGTCCCTAGGTCTGCCGCTGGGAGGCCACCTCCAAGCAGCTGCACTGCCCCTGCTGTCTGCTGGGACCTGGAGGCAGACTGGAAAATCCCAGTTGGCCTCCGACAATAGGCCTTTGAGTGCCTCAGCTGGCTATCCACTACTTATGGGCGGGTAGCCATGCCCCTGCCCGAGTCCTGCTGCTGGTGAAATGGCAGGGGGTTGGGATGGAGCCAAGAAACTGACACATTGGCAGGCAATGAGAAATTGCGTGCCCGTCCCTATCGGGGCGTAAAACCTCAGCTCCCTGTTTTTTGTTCAGTATTTTGTTCCAGTCACTATTAAAGTTGATTAGGAAGATTAGCTGAGGCATAAGGAATAGAAGCTGTACTGATAGGCTGATATGATGAGGGGTGGAAGAAGGCTTGTCTGCAGCACAAACACAAGCATGGACCAGTTGGGCCAAGTGGCCTGTTTATGCACTGTATGTTCTATATAAATTCAATATAATTCTGTATCTTCAACCTAATGCAATCTTTAAAGCTTAACATACAACAGTAACAATATTCCAGTTGATGCTCTCTTTCTCTTTCAATGGGAAGAGTTCAGATCATTAATTTTTGAATTTTCAGCACAGTTCAAGCTTTTTTCCAACATGTGCTGTTATGCTCACAGCAGGACAGCAGTTTCCATAAGCAGACTAAGTCACTTCTGAATAAATCCTGCGTCTTTATTTATCACCATGTGTGGGAAAAGTATGGACAGGTTTAATAATTAATCCCGAATCATTGTATATTGCTCAATGGAGAATATGCAGGATACCCACATTATTCTTCTGTAACATTTGGAGAAGGAAAATAACATCAACTAACTAGTGGGTAAAAGTTACAACTACTTGGTCAGTGTTATTTACAAAGGAAATAATACTGATGCAGTAAATGAACAGATCAATCCCAGAAAAAAAAGACTCAAATCCTTGGAGTTATTTTCAGTTAGTTCTTAATAATAATCTCTGATGATAAGTCGCATGGAAACTAATCCTCCTAGATACGTATTAGTCTCCATCACTTAGAATGCGACAATGAAGTGGGGAACGAAGAACATAAGAACACAAGAAATAGGAGCAGGAATAGACCATATGGACCCTCTAGCCTGCTCCACCATTCAACAGTCATGGCTGACCTTTCACTTCAACTCCACTTTTCCGCCTGCTCCCTGTATGCCTTGATTCTGAGAGATCAAAAATCTATCCATCCCAGCTTTCAATATATTCAGCGATGGAAAATTGTATCCACAACCCTCTGAGGTAAAGAATTGCAAAGGTTCACAACCCCTCTGAAGGAAGAAATTTCTCCTCATCTCAGTCCCTTATCCTGAGACTGTGCCCCCCATGTTCTAGATTCCCCAGTCAGGGGAAATAACCTCTCAGTGTCTACCCTGTCAAGTCCCTTCAGAATCCTGTCTGTTTCAATGAGATCACCTCTCATTCTTCTGAACTCCAGAGAGTATAGGCCCAATTTACTCAGCCTCTCACCATAGGACAACCTTCTTATCCTAGGAACCAATCTAGTGAACCTTCACTGTACCGCCTCCAAAGCAAGTATTTCCTTCCTTAGATATGGAGACTACAACTGCGCACAGTTTTCCAGGTGTGGTCTCACCAAAGCCCTATTCAATTGTAGCAAGACATCCTAGTTCTTGTACTCAAGTCACCTGGCGTACAAGACCTGAACTATACAAGGCCTGATAAAAGGTCATCCCCCCAAATGTCAAATTTGTTTCACTCTCCACAGATGGTGCCTGACATGTTGATGATTTCCAGCATTTTCTGGGTTTTTTTATATTATAAAATATGGCCCTTGAAATATGTGGATCTTCTTTTTCTGATGTAAATGTAGATCGTTTGAAGATTTGACCTTAATACACTTATCATGCAAACCACATAATGTCCAGGAAACAAATCTCATTTCATTGATATTTATACAAGTACTTTCTCAGTTCTAATAATTATTGTCAGTTGACCACAACTGGAAAGTGCAACTTCATTGGTCAATGTGCATATTGTGGGCTGAAATTAGTCGCGCTGGTGGGGTTCCCTGAGCCGGGCTAAAAAGATGGTGGGAGCCCTACCTAGGCCTTTCAGAGCCCCCCGGCGCAATTCTACGGTGCTCAGGCACTTAGGTGCCCAGCGCTGTGGTCCCCGCCACCAAGAACTGCCTGCCAATCAGAGGGCCGCAGCTCAGTCGTATCAGCAGCACCACCAAGAGCGGTGGCCACTGCCAGTACTGCACCAGGCCAGTGACCAAGCCCAATGCTGAGAGACGCCGACCTGAGGTATGCGAAGTGGGGTCGCCAGGGCCAGTCCGACAGGCCCCGGCAATGGTGGTGGGGGTGGGGGGGTGGTGGGGAGGGGGATGGGTTGAAGGTGGGCGATGAGTGCAGAGGCAGGGTGTTACACAAGGTGGGTAGTTTGCCACCGGGGGCCCTCCATGGGGCCCACAGAGGAGATCGCCTTGTTTCATTGAGTGACCTCCTCCCCACTTGCGTGAGGCCCCATCGCCCCCCCGTCCCCACTGCTGGCTTCGGCCTTTCCTGCCCTGACATAATCATGTTTCAAAGGGAAGGTGACTGGCTCTTCACCCACGACTCCCACCGTAATTTATGGGCAGCCCCACCACCTCCTAGCCCATCTCTGGGGGCCCATTAAATCCAGCATATTAAGATTTTACCTTATCTCCTTTAGTCAGTGAAGTAATTGTAAATTAATTGGTTTCTGAACATAGGCCCCTTAACCACAGACAGATGGTTTGTTGTCCACTATTTTGGAACTTAGTGAATGAGGACAGGTCCCAATTTTCTACACAGAAAAACAATATAAAATAGACAGAAATTTCTGACATGGTGATCTAACCGGTTGCTAGAAAATAGATTAATTACAGCTTTCCATCTGCTAAACATTTTGACAGAATGGGTTTGGGTGTCTGGTAAGATGGTGTCAAAGTATTTGAATATTTCTGGAAGAAGGTGTGACTGAGCACAGATCATCCTGTGCTCTCGGCAAATATACAGTCATAAGTCTTCTTGCACCTCAGCTCCTTGAAACTAATCACTCTAGCAGCACAAAGCAGCATTAGAAGTGAAGCAGATCAGACACCGGATAATTAGGAAACTCTGGTAAGGCTTTCCACATTCAAATGCAAACACACTGGATGGGGGGGCTGGGAATCACATAAATGATACGTTAACTGGAACACAGTGAGCTTCTAAAGGGGCACACCTGATTCAATTAGGCAATGATCGTAAAGCATAGCTTTTGACCATGATTGTTGGACACAGCTCATGTGTGAAATCATCTGTTCTGAGGGGAAAATGTCAAAGCAGAAATGTCCACATCCTGGATATAACCTGAAGGTGGCAGGACAAGTTGATAAATCTGTTAAAAAAAAAACACACACACAATTTCCTTGGCTTTATAAACAGAGGCAGAGAGTACAATAGCAAGAAACTTTTATAAATCACTAGTTAGGCCTCAGCTAGACTACTGTGTTCAATTATAGCATCCACACTTAAAGACAAGATATCTAGGTCGTGTAGAAAGTGCAGAGCAGATTTACCAGAATGGTAGCGATGATGAGGGAATTCAGTTTTGTGGAGTAACTATAGAAACTGGGATTGTTTGCCTCAGAACAGAAACAGGTCAAGGGGCAATTTAATAGTGGTGTTCAAAATTATGAGGGGTTTTGATAGAGTAGAGAGGGAGAAACAGTTACCATTGGAAGGAGTGTTGGTAACTAGAGGACACAGATTTAAAATAATTGGCAAAAAAAGTCAGCACAGAAATGAAATTTTTTTTTTACTCAATGAATTGTTATGATCTTGAGTGCCTTGCCTGAAGGAATGGTGCAAGCAGATCCAATAGTAACTTTCAAAAGGGAATTGGATATCTACTTAAAAGGAAATAAAAAAAGTTGCAGTATTATGGGCAAAGAGTGAAGAATTGAGTCTAACTGGTAGCCCTTTCAGAAACTGACTTAGACATGGTCGGGGTCCTGATCATCAAAAGATTGAAGCTTTGCAACAATGCTCCGTGCCGGTGAGTAAAGCAATTTAGATATTGGTTGTGTAAAAAGGTTACTATTGAGCTGAAATAGTGACATAATCCTGCCATTTTATAACGAAGAAAAGTTCTGGTTGCTATATAGAAGACACAGAAGAAGGCAACCAAAATAATTGAAGAGATGGAGAGATTACATAAACTGGGCCTAATCTCACTGGAAAATAAAAGGTTGAGAGATGATATTATGACTGTTTTTTATGATTCTGAAGAGACTAGATAATGTAGACCGTGACAAATGTTTTCACCTTGTTCAGAACAGCAGACTGAATAATTGGTTACATAATGGGCTTGATTTTCAATCTGGGGTCAGGTTAATTTCCGGGCACCAACCCCACAACACAATCTTCAAATGTCGGCGCCCTAGTTGGGCCGGCGGTGAGCTCAGTGCCCAGTTAGTGGCACCGAGCTCTGCCAGGAGGCAGGAGCTGCCTGCTGAGCACCATCATCAAAGGCAGAAGGCAGCCATGACTGGGCCTGCCGCTGCCTTGCAGCGTAGAGGAGGCAGGATATCAGAGAGCCAGCAGTCTCACTGCGCAGAGAACTGGCCGAATGATCAATTGAAAGATACTGCACCCGATCTCACACAAAAACCCCCGGGTGAAACCCCAGTGCAAAAAGTTTTCTTCATGAGGAAAATAATTTAATTGCTCCCGCATTGAACCTGACAGCTATGCACTAATACTCGGTATTGGTGATTTGCGAATTGAAAATTTACTTCTGGCCCTCCTTGGCCTGTTAACAGGTTTCTCAAGGAGCTTAATAGGCCATTAATTGCAGCAGAGCAGGTTTCCAGCTCCCCACAATCCCCCAGGCGCACCATACCCACCCCCCCCCTCCCCACCCCCGCAACCTTTACTTTGAAAATACCAGCACGTCCCGGAGGCATCGGGACACTGACACACCATCCAGGAACGCTATTTTCAAAGCATGCCCACTCCTGTTCTTGCCCCCCACAGATGATTGAAAATCCCGGCCTATATGTGGCAACGGTAACATGCTTGGAAGGAACATGTGACTTTGGACCTATGGCTCCCAAAGCTTTTTGCCAATCAGACGAGTTTCCTCACCTCACATCTGGGTCTCCTGGAAATTTTTTGTGATGTAATAAGTCCATCAATGTTGTATGGTGCGATGCCTAGGATAGTAGCTTGCGCAGCACACTTGTCGATTAGACCTGGATTTACGTGCGCAATTCTCATAATTATACTACAATAGTGAAGTGATAATTAGGGAATATAAAGAAGGGTTACCAAACTGAATGTTTCTATTGGGGAAAAGAAAGTTGAGCGGAGGCCTTACTGAGGGGGCCTCACAAAATCCAGCCCAATCTGTGTGATTTAATTTTTCTTGTAGCTGTTCGTCAAAAGAATTTAACATAACTTCTGCCACATAATCTCCAGTCCAGATATAATATGAACGATGATTACTTATACTTGTGCTTCCCAACATTGCTTTATTGCACTGCACCTGAATGCAGCATCTCTCAGTTAGTGCATCACCATGTTTACACAGTGGACACATTTCCCAAACCAGCGTTCTCAAGCTGGAAAACCACATCAACATTTCACATTGACTGTCCTTGACTAGATTTTATTACACCTGGTTGATGTAGTGTAATTTTTTTTTCAATTCACTGTATTCATCAGTTTTAAATATAATAGTTCACAGCACCTCCCAACAATGTTACATTACTGTTTTAAAAGTCTCTGAATAAATGGATTTGCAATTCATTTATTTTGTAAAACACTTCAGCCTCACCACTCTGTCACAGAACAGGCCCGGTAGGCTTATTCAGGATTAATGGTAATTCAAAACAGTGTACCACTTGATCCATAAAGCAATAACAGTAGATTAATGAAATCCCACAAGGATACTCCAGTTAATGCATAAGAACCCAACAGTCAGAGCTCATGTGCTTGGAAGAATATCCACCTTTATGATGAAACAAGAAACAGTATCATAGGCAATTTCTCCTTTAACACATCATTGTGTGTTTCAGCTTCAGTTGAATTCCAGAAGCGTAATGATCTGATAAATTATTATGGGAGTAATAACTAAGGACTGACCTTTTAAGCTACCAGCAAATTTGCTCATTTGATTTGAAAATTTTTTAAGTTACTTCTCTCAATTCTGACCTGACAATAAAGCTATCTCGGAGCTTTCCAGCTGCAAGGTCTGATTGCATTCTGATTCATGAAACTGTATTAGACATATATTTGAAAAATAAATTTTGACAAACACTGAATGAATCAATAGTTCAATCATTCGCTGCAGAATGAGCCATTTCCATGTAAATTTGATTTCATAACAGAGCTGTCTGTAGTGCCCATAAAGTGTTTTTTTTATGGAAAGGAATCTATAATGACAGATTTTGTAATGTCCCTTAGGATAGAAATTATCCAAAGTGTTAAACACAAGGGGTGTTTTCAGTTACCATTTTACCTTTTTTAAGCAACAAATGTAGCAGAAATTGATGCAGTTTCCTTAAATACTATTTGGAATCTAATCATGAGCTTTGGTGCTCTAGGGGTCCCCAATGGCTCCGTGAACTGGTAGCTGGTCCATGTAGACCAGCAAGATGCATATTTGAACCCTGGACAATGCTGAGTCAGCCAAGCAAATGATAAGTCCTGTAAATAGCATCATTAAGTTACTTGAGGGAAAACTGGTGAGAATTCCTGCTCCTGATTGCTTTCCAATGGCCCTATATTAAATCTATGTGTGACACAGCGGGTAAAGACAGGATCATGGTTGGGACTGATGCCAAATAACCTCCTGAAATTCACTATCAAGGCTCCCATGTAAATAATGGTCTTTTAGATAAGACATTCAGGAGATAAGAAGCAAAATGGGCATGAAGAAAAAGCGTGAGACTCAAATATTTTTCTCTGATCAATCCACCATTTTCATACATAAAGTGTTACAACTTGATTGTCTCTTGATTGCCAATATTTCACAGGAAAGCCATGCAACTAAATTTATTTGGAAGATAAAATATCAACACTTGTCCTTGAAGATACTGGATGATCAGATACCTTCCCTGTTGTCTATTCTTGGAATGAAAACAGTAAGGGTTAGAAATTCATCTCTGTAGTATCCAGATTTTCTGCGCTCAATTCTGGTGTGGACCATTCTGGATGCCATTTTCGTAAGGGCCAAACAAGAGGTGTCCTTTACCTACATAAGGAACAGGCATTAGGCAATTAACATATGTAAATACGGGCCCAACACCTTCTCTGCTTCCTCTTGCGACTTTGGCTTGCGTCTGAGGCAGCCGGCACCAGTGGTAAACCATCGGAAGACCAACGCAAAGCAGGAGAGAATGAAAAAAAGTATTCATCTTAATCACTGCCGCTCCCGGTCTAGAGACCTCCAACCTAATTCCTGCCTCCAACTTCCAGGCCTTCACAAACTACCTGCCACACCTGTCCCTGACCTCCGAGCCGCACCTACCCCCCACCGACCCCACTTCAAGGTCCCCGCAACAATACTGAAGATTCCTGCGGTGTTCTTTCCCAACCTCCTGGCCACACCCAGATCACACTTTGAGGCCCAGCCATTCCTCCACCAGACCTTCACAATCTTATCCAATCACTTACCTGCACATTGGCACTTGAGCCTGTGCAGATTCCTACCACTGTGCCTTCTAAATGATGTCCGAGGCCCAAAATACCAGAATCCTTGGACCTCCCATTAGAGCATGGGCTGTAGTACGGTCACGTGGTGAGGGATTTGGGTGCTTCCCACTGTTCAACTCCCACCTGACCGCAGCAAGTGTTTTTGTGTTTTATTGGTCAAATAAACAGACAGCGACAGGTTTTCTTGTAGGTTTAAAACAGAATATCAATTATTTATTGATCAATACGCCTCAACCCGAAATTGTCGCAACCGCATCCACTCATGCATTCACTTGCGCGTGCGCGCGCATGCACACACACACACACGCGACAGATAGAGAGGAAAAGGGGTATGTGGGTTTAAGTGGGGTAGGCTTCAGGCGGAGGTCACAATAAACCTGTTGAATTCAAGTTCTCATTGATTGCAGGCCTGATGTGTTCGTAGGTTTCTCTCTTGGTCAAAGTTCAATTGAAGACAGTGGATCACTTCTAATTGACTGGTGGATAAGTACAGATAAGTATAGAATTCTACAGCAGGGTACTTCCCTTCTGGCTTGCTGGATCCCTCCTAGCCCCTTAGCTGGAAACAAGCTTCTTGGGGATGCTTCTTTCTAGGTGTCCCCCTCGCTCTCTTCATGGAGCTACCATTAAGGTCAAAAATGATTTCACACCTTTGTCTCTGTTGGGAGATGTGGATCTCCCGACCTATGGTAACCAACAATCGCCTAGGGTGTGGCTACTTCACACCTTTTTTGTTTCAGAAGAACCCATTCAATTCAAAATCTTCTCTTGATGGGTTGAAGATGAGAATAACCTGGTTATAATGTTTCCATTTTATACCTCTTTCTTTCAGAAGAAGCCATTCAATTCAGGAATATTTCAGGATGGGTGTCATTGACCCCCTCCCAGCTCAAAAGGTATTCCTTTGTCCATGTCAGACAGTTTGATTAGAAATTTTTAGCAGCATTGTCCATTTTCTAAAAAGGTAAAGTCAATTTTTATAACTCTTCAGTCTTAGTCTGTACTTTTTCATCATCACACTTCTTATATGCGTGACAGCTGTTCGCACTCTGTCGGTGAGACACACAAAAATGAACACTGTTGAATTTCTAAGCCTAACTATCTAAAATTATTTTGTGACATTTCCTTATTATCTTGACTGGGTATCATTCCAAAATGATGACTGCCAGGATTAACTATTTCCTCAGCAGGTCTGGCAGCATCTGTGGAAAGAGAAGCAGAGTTAACGTTTCGGGTCAGTGACCCTTAACTCTGCTTCTCTTTCCACAGATGCTGCCAGACCTGCTGAGTGATTCCAGCATTTCTTGTTTTTGTTTCAGATTTCCAGCATCCGCAATATTTTGCTTTTATTTAACTATTTCCTCAGTGGGTCTAACTCTAGGATATTAAAAATGATAAAGTCTAGCATCAAAGTACTTCTTATCCAGGTAAGCAACCATCCTGTCACCTGGTAGTCGAGTGGGAAGGGTGTCACATAGTCTCATGGTGACAATGCATCCCTCCAATCAATTTCTAATAGCCTTGCAGAGTTGCAAAAATGTAGCCGCTAGTGGTTTGATCAATTCTTACTGAAATTCTTCACCATAAATTAAAACTGCGATTTTAATTAGGTTTTTGACTACATTAATGAGTAGGTGTCGTTGAAATGCAAATGGTTAGTGATCTTCCCCATTTGCTACACAGTCTGTAAAGTTCTTCTGTAAACATGTAGAAGGATTTCACCTATGTTTAGGAGTTTGGGTAAACAGAAGCTCAGAAATTGCTGGGAAAATAATACCTGGTTAAAGGTGCACACTTTTATTAGTGTGTAAAAAACGCGACTATCCGTGGCAAGGAAGAGATGAGGATGATCTACGTCGCTCTAGATTTAGCTTTGTAAAAATGGGAAATCACCAACCTCACGATGAATGTCAAGAAATTGCAGCATTTCTGTTGCTGAAACAAATTAAACTAGCCGCACAAAGTTAAGGCTGGTATTTAATGACATGAGGATCCTTTCAATGACAAAATTTATGCTTCTGTAATGCCACTCAACCTCAGACGCCCAGAAAGGAAAATAATTGAAACCATAAAGTCTCATTCCTGCAGGTAGTAAATTGCTCCAAGAGGTTTTTAAAACTTAAATTTTAAAAACATTTTTCTTACTTTTCCTTTTTGTCTCGTTTCTCTCCATCTCTCAATCCAATCATTTTTACCCTCTAATTTGACTCTAATGCACTTTCTCCATCATGCCTTTGTTTCTTTCTCTCCTTCAATCTCATTTGTTAAGGAGATAGGCTGTTGGTTTAGTCATTCACCAAGGTCCCAGATGCCCCACTGACCTCACTGCAGCTTGCAGTTCCAGCAATTTGTAGCACAGAAATTTTTGAACGGAAGTGTGAGGAAAAAATTCAACTCAACAGGCACACTGCACATTTCCCAGTCCAACAAATTCTGGGCCATTATGTTGAACTTAGCAGACAGAATATGTGAGCTGAGGAAGCCTCTGATCCTATTCAAAAGTCACAATCTTAAAATCTGTACTGCGTTTTCCCAGGACCATAATTCTGTACTTTTCCAAGTTAAACTTCATCTCCAATTTACGTATATTTTTCTTCATAAATGTTTATTTTTCATCAAATGTAATGGTTGTTTACACATGCAGAGAACAGCACACTTCAATGTGGTGGTAAAAACATACTTAAATATATATCAGACATGAGACAATTGACTGAACAGAATATCCAAACTGGCTCTGTTGCATATCATTACTTCAGCCAGTGCAAACAGATATTTGAATAACTACAGCATTTGCTTTTGTGTATCTTGATGGAACCACAAATATGGCAGCCTATTAAGTGCAAAGTTTAACTTCACAATATTTCCTCCTTTCTTGAAAGCAACATAATCAAACAGCAGCTATGATCCTTCCTTAGTTCTACATCATGAACACATATCTGTTCAAAAGCAAAACAATGCAGATGCTGGAAATCGGAAATAAAAAACAGAAAATGCTGGAAATACTCAGCAGGTCAGGCAGCATATGTGGAGAGAAAACAGAGCTAACGTTTTAGGTTGAAGACATTTCATCGGAAACGTGAGTTCTGATCAAAGGTCATGGACCTGAAATGTGAACTCTTTTTTTCTCTTTTCACAACTGCTGCCTGACCTGCTGAGGATTTCCAGCATGTTCTGTAAATATATATGTTCCTGTGCAAGGTTGAAACAAAACTTCTCTGAGCAAAAATATTTAAAAATCTGAATGGTAATCACAGGTAGAAACCTTACCAACGAGGAAAGATTTGATGGCAATCACAAAAGAAGTCTCTTCAATGCTTCCCTGTAAAATAGAAAAAGAATTACAACTTTTAAAAAAATTACATTTTCATCAGCCCATACAACTAGGGTTTTATTTAAACGATAAATGGTGGCCAAGAGTCACAGAGACTTCGAATCCCATTGTTAGCCGAAAGCTTTCTGAAACAAGCAGGTGTGATCCCTTAACTAACTTAAAAGGATTAAGTTTGCAATAACTATAGTGTCAGTTTTACTTAACATTTTTAGACAGTTGAAATTGGAAGTAATTGTAACAAAAAGGATTTACGACATTATTTATGAAGATTTCTTATTTCCAGGTCATGAGAGGCTAACATAATTCCACATAGGAAATAGCTGCAAGAGAAGTGAACATCATTTACAAAGTTCCATTGTATGTTGAGAAATAGCTCAGATTTAGTGTCAGCTGTTAACAAACTCTTAGGCCAAGAAATTCTGGGGCACTGGGTTCCATTGCTGCGCCTGAATGATGAGACCCAAGGCATGACTGGTAATGAGCTTCATTATCATCAAGCCTGAAATCTACAGTCAGTAACAACAGGGGGCAAATCTTATGGGGAGAGGCGGGCACAAGGAGGAAGTGCGAACTGAAGTTGGGGTGTAGAGGGGGCAATGCTGGGGAGGGCAGAGAATGGCTATGGGAGAGTGGTGGTTATCGGTGCCCTTTGAATGAGAGGTTGGGAGAAGCCGATCTTTTGACCTTTACAAATATGGTGGCTAGTTCACTTCTGGTTCGAGGTTTTTTTTATTCATTCATGGAATGTGGGTGTCGCTGGCTAGGACAGCATTTATTGCCCATCCCTAATTGTCCTTGAGAAGGTGATGGTGAGCTGCCTTCTTGAACCACTGCAGTCCATGTGGGGTAGGTACACCAACAGTACTGTTAGGGAGAGAGTTCCAGGATTTTGATCCAGCGACAGTGAAGGAATGGCGATATAGTTCCAAGTCAGGATGGCGTGTGGCTTGGAGGGGAACTTGCAGGTGGTGGTGTTCCCAAGCATCTGCTGCCCTTGTCCTTCTAGGTGGTACAGGTCACAGATTTGGAAGGTGCTGTCGAAGGAGCCTTGGTGCGTTGCTGCAGTGCATCTTGTAGATGGTGCACACTGCTGCCACTTTGCATCGGTGGTGGAGGGAATGAATGTTTGTAGATGGGGTGCCAATCAAGCGGGCTGCTTTGTCCTAGATGGTGTTGAACTTCTTGAGTGTTGTTGGAGCTGCACCCATCCAGACATGAGGAGAGAATTCCATCACACTGCTGACTTGTGCCTTGTAGATGGTGGACAGGCTTTGGGGAGTCAGAAAGTGAGTTACCCGCCACAGGATCCTAGCCTCTGACCTGCTCTTCTAGCCATGGTATTGATATGGCTACTCCAGTTCAATTTCTGGTCAATGGTAACCCCCAGGATGTTGATAGTGGGGGATTCAGCGATCGCAATGTAATTGAATAGCAAGGAGAGATGGTTAGATTCTCTCTTGTTGGAGATGGTCATTGCCTGGCACTTGTGTGGCGCAAATGTTATTTGCCATTCATCAGCCCAAGCCTGCATATTGTCCAGGTTTTGCGACATTTATATGTGGACAGCTTCAGTGTCTGAGGAGTCGTGAATGGTTAGAAGAAAGATGCTTTGGTTAGAAGAAAGAAACAATAGAGGAACCACTACACGACTGGGTGTATTCTATCGGCAATCAACTACTGAGAAAGATACAGAAGAACAAATTTGTAAGGAAATTACAGAGAAGTGCAAGAAGTATAGAGTCATTATACTGGGGGACTTGAATTATCTAAATATAGACTGGGATAGTAGTAGTTTAAAGGGCAGGGAAGGTCAAGAGTTTCTAGATGTGTTCAGGAGAATTTTCTACTTCAGTATGTTTCCAGTCCAATTAAGGAGGAGACTTTGCTGGATCTCGTTTTGGGAATGAAATGGGTCAAGTGAATCAACTGTCAGTAGGGGAACATTTAGCAGACTGTGATCATAGTATAATAAGGTTTAGGTTGGCTATGGAAAAGGACAATGAGCAACACAGAGTAAAGCTAACTAATTGGGGGAGGGCCAACTTTAATGGGGTGAAAATGGATCAGGCCCAGGTAAATTAGAATCAAAGATTGGCAGGCAAAACTGATACAGAGCAATGGGCTGTCTTTAAAGAGGAAATAGCTCAGGTCCAGTCAAGGTACATTCCCACGAGAGAGAAAGGTGAGACAAACAAATCCAGAGATCCCTGAATGACAAGAGAGATTAACAGTAAGATGAAGCAGAAAAAAAGAGTGCATATGACAGATGTCAGGTGGATAATACAGTTGAAAACCAGGCAGAATACAGAAAGTTCAGAGGGGAAGTGAAAAAATAAATAAGAGAAGCAAAGGGAGAGTATGAGAAGAGACTGGCAGCTAACATAAAATGCAATCTAAAAGTCTTCTATAGGCATCTAAATATTAAGAGACTGGGAAAAGGAGGAGTGGGGAAAATTAGGACCTCAAATGAGATTTACACATGGAGGCAAGGGACATGGCTGAGGTACTAAATGAGTACTTTGCACCTTTCCTTACCAAAGACGAAGATGCTGCCCAGGTTATAGTGAAAGGAGGAGGTAGTTGGATGAATGGGCGGGATGGGCTAAAAACTGATAAAGAGGAGGTATTAGATAGGTTGGCTGTACTTAAAGTTGATAAGTCACCAGGATCAGTTGAGATGCATCCAAGGGCACTGAGGAAAGTAAGAGTGGAAATTGCGAAGGCACTGGCCATAATCTTCCAATCCGCCTGAGATACAAGGGTGATTGCAGAGAACTGGAAAATTGCAAATGTTACAACCCTGTTCAAAAAAGGGTGTGTCATGATACTTTTTTGGGGGAGGAATATGCGGTGTGTCTTTAAGTCAGCAAAGGATGAGTACTGCTTTAAGAGCAAACAACCCTCAGGAGTTATCGAGATGATGCATTCTGTTTGCCGTTGGATACAATCCTACAGAGAGGGAACCAACCAATTTCAGCTAATGCATCCTGGTTTCCTTGGCCACAGCCACTAGAGACTGAGGTTAAATATACAATGCTGCGATCAACGTTTTGAAACTAGATGAAAAACTGGCTTTTCACAGATACAGACACAGACTGTCTGCCAGCATGTACTGAAGGAAATAGGAGAGCTCTCCCTCAGTTTATTTAAACCCTATTTATTATACTCTCTCAAAATTTTAAAGAAGATTCAAGCCAGATTAATTTCTTAAAATAAAATAACCAATTACTTTAATTACTGAACTGTAATTGCTATGTTCATTGCTGGAAAAGAAGAAGAGCATCACTTCAACTGCTGAACTAGACCACTGACTCTCCTACTGTTGAAGAACCTTTTTTCTCCCCCCATCGGATGGCTGCAAGGACTTCAAGCAACCTTGGACAGTTCCACATTGGAAGATTCCACTTTGGCAGGAGCGTAAATCTGCAAGGGCTTTGTTACTTTTTAAAAAATTTTGTTTATATCTGAGTAGTGTTTAAGAATTTTGGTTTCTCTAATAAACAGTTAATTTGTTGATCTAAAGATAACTGGTTTGGTTTGCCTCATTCAGGAGTTAATAGATGGTTCCAATCGGCAGTGGTTTTCCTTAATTTGGAAAGTTTAAAGTGATATGTTAGGCGAACTATGGAGGGACGGGACTGAATTGACAGTACATTTCTCCCACTGCAATCAGAATCATATATTTTGATTGTGGGCTTTGTCTTGAGCGGTCGGTCATAACAGATGTAAGGACAAGCCCAGCAATTATAAGCCAGTCTATTGTAGGAAAGCTTTTAGAAACTTTAATTTGAGACAAAACTAGCAGTAACTTGAACAAATGTGGATTAATTAAGGAAAGCCAACATGGATTTGTTCAGAAAAAAAGTGTTTAACTAACTTGCTTGCATTTTTTGATGATGTAGCAGAAAGGATTGACGAAGGTAACGCAGTTGAGGTGGTGTACATAGACTTCCAAAAGGCATTTCATAAAGTGTCACATAACAGATTTGTCAGTAATGACAGAGCCCATGGATAAAAGGGCCAGTAGCCACATGGATATAAAATTCACTGAGTGACAGAAAACAGAGCGTAGTGACGAATGTTTGGTTTTCAGACTGGAGGAAGGTATAAGTGTATTTCCCCAGGGGTTGGTGTTAGGATGCCTGGTTTTCTTGATATATATTAATGACCTAAATTTGGGTATACAGAACAGAATTTCAAATTTGTGGATCGCACAAACTTTGAAGTGAGGAGGATAGTGATAAACTTCAAGAGGAACTAGACAAGTTGGTGGAATGGATGGACAAGTGGCAGAACAAAATTAAGAACATAGAACAGTACAGCACAGTACAGGCCCTTCGGCCCACGATCTTGTGCCGAACCTATTAACCTACTCTAAGATCAAACTAACTACCTACCCTTCATTCTACTATCATCCATGTACCTATCCAAGAGTCGCTTAAATGCCCCTAATGTATCTGCTTCTACTACCACCGCTGGCAGCGCATTCAACGCACCCACCACTCTTTGTGTAAAGAACCTACCTCTGACATCTCCCCGAAACCTTCCTCCAATCACCTTAAAATTATGCCCCCTGGTGATAGCCCTTTCCACCCTGGGAAAAAGTCTCTGACTATCCACTCTATCTATGCCTCTCATCATCTTGTACCCCTCTATCAAGTCACCTCTCATCCTTCTTCGCTCCAATGAGAAAAGCCCTAGCTCCCTCAATCGTTCTTCGCAGGACATGCCCTCCAGTCCAGGCAGCATCCTGGTAAATCTCCTCTGCACCCTCTCTAAAGCTTCCACATCCTTCCTATAATGAGGCGACCAGAACTGAACACAATATTCCAAGTGTGGTCGAACCAGGGCCTTATAGAGCTGCAGCATAACCTCGCGGCTCTTAAACTCAATCCCCCTGTTAATGAAAGCCAACACACCATACGCCTTCTTAACAACCCTATCAACTTGGGTGGCAACTTTGAGCGATCTATGGACATGGACCCCAAGATCCCTCTGTTCCTCCACACTACCAAGGATCCTGTCTTTAAGCCTGTATTCTGCATTCAAATTCGACCTTCCAAAATGAATCACTTCACCCTTTTCCAGGTTGAACCCCATCTGCCACTAGTCAGCCCAGCTCTGCATCCTGTCAATGTCCCGTTGCAACCTACAACAGCCTTCTACACTATCCACAACTCCAGCAACCTTCGTGTCATCGGCAAACTTGCTAACCCAGTCTTCTACTTCCTCATCCAAGTGATTTATAAAAATCACAAAGAGCAGAGGTCCCAGAACAGATCCTTGTGGAACACCACTGGTCACCGAGCTCCATGCTGAATACTTTCCATCTACTACCACCCTCTGACTTCTATGGGCCAGCCAATTTTGTATCCAGACAGCCAACTTTCCCTGAATCCCATGCCTCCTTACTTTCTGAATGAGCCTACCATGGGGAACCTTATCAAACACCTTGCTAAAATCCATATACACCACATCCACTGCTCTTCCTTCATCAATGTGTTTTGTCAAATCTTCAAAGAATTCAATAAGGCTTGTGAGGCATGACCTGCCCCTCACAAAACCATGCTGACTGTCTCTAATCCATCCATGCTTTTCCAAATAATCATAAATCCTGTCTCTCAGAATCCTCTCCAATAATTTGCCCACTACCGACGTAAGACTGACTGGTCTATAATTCCCAGGGTTATCCCTATTCCCTTTCTTGAACAAGGGAACAACATTTGCCACCCTCCAATCATCCGGTACTACTCCAGTGGACAGTGAAGATGTAAAGATCATCGCCAAAGGCGCAGCAATCTCTTCCCTCGCTTCCCGTAATATCCTTGGGTATATCCCGTCTGGCCCCGGGGACTTATCTGTCCTCATATCATTCAAAATTTCCAGCATATCCTCCCTCTTAACCTCAACCTGTTCGAGCATATCAGCCTGTATATGTTTGACCTCAACTGGAGTATTCAGTTCTGGGCACCACAGCTCAGGAAGCATGTGAAGGCATGAGATAGGGTGCAGAAAAGATTTATGAAAATGGTTCCAAGGATAAGGAGCTCTAGGTATGTAATAGATTTGAGAAACTGGGGCTGTTCTCCTTGGAGAAAAGATAAAGAGATTTGATAGAGGTCTTTAAAATCATGAGGGATGGGGAGAAACTGTTTCCGTTAGCGAAAGGATTGAGAACTAGGGGACACCGATTTAAGATGATTGGAAAATTGTCACTGTAACCGTTCTATGATTCTATGATTATTCAACAGTGTCTTAACAGACAAAAGCAAGGTCGAGAGGCAGAGAGGTTTAGGGAGAAACTCCAGAGCTTATGGGCTAGGCAACTGAAGGCATGGCTAACAATGGGGATGCTCAAGAGGCTGGAATTAAAGGAGCGCAGATATCTCGGTGGGTTAAATAAGAACATAAGAAATAGGAGGAGTAGGCCATTTGCCCCCTCATGCCTGCCCCACCATTCAATAAGATCATGGCTGATCTGCCCCAGACCTCAACTCCTCTTTTGTGTTAGTTTTGGGTTGTAGGGCTGGAGGAGGTTAGAGAGATAGGGAGTGGCCAGGCCATGGAGGGAGTTCAAAACAAGTATGAGAATTTTTAAATCGGGTTGTTGCTTAACCGGGAACCAGTGTAGGGCAGCGAGCACAGGGGCTATGGGTGAATGGGATTTGGTGCGAATTAGGACTCGGGCTGCAGAGTTTTAGATGACCTGAAGCTTACAGAGGATAGAATGTGGGAGGCCGGCCAGGAGTGTGTCGGTACAGTCAAGCATAGAGGTAACAAAAGCATGGATGAGGGTTTTGGCAGAAGATGAGTTGAGGCAGGGTGGAGTCAGGCAATGCTGCGGAGTCAATCTGAGTGATAGTGCAGAGATGTGGTTGAAAGCTCAACTCGGCATCAAATATGACACCAAGGTTGCAAACAGTCAGGCTCAGCCTCAAAGAGTTGCCATTGAGAGGGATGGAGTTGGTGGCGAGGGAGTGGTGTTGGGAGACTGAAGCCATTGTTTTTGGTATCTGCTCCAAACTCCCTTTGTTTCCCCTTAAGACACTCCTTAAAATCTACCTCCTTGACCAAGCTTTTGGTCATCGGACCTAATGTACTGAATTTTATGAGCCCCATGAGATGGACACGGAGACGGGGATGCCGACAGAATTGCGACGGGGGTGGTAGAGGGGGGGATGGGTGTCGAGGGCCCATCTCCTCCACGTCGCAACGCAATTTTGTCTTGGGTTGGGATAGGCCAGTGATGGCGTTCCCAACCACAGGCCATTCGAGGCCCTTAAGTGGCCTATTAATGGTCACATAAGGCCCTCTGCTTGCTGCTGCTAAGATTTAAGCAGTGGCGGCAGGGGGCCTCCGCTATGCTGGGAGGTCATCCAGTAAAACGAGGTGACCTCCATGCGGGCTTGGGAGGTTGGGGCCCTCCTCTGTGAGCAATCTGTGGCCCATAGAGGGACACTGCTGAGAAAACCTGCACCTCCCTGAACCACACTCTCCCTACATTAAACTCCCACCGTCCCCCTTGCTCACTGGGGCTTGCTGGTCTGGCTCCGGTGACCCTGCCTCACTTAACTTGGGACTGGGCTCCAGGGCTGGGCCTGAGTCCAAGGCCCATGGTGGCACTGCCAATACAGCTGAATTGCCAGCCTTCTGATTGGCCAGAAGCTCTTGGAGGCAGGATCCCCATCTGTAAAGGGGCAGGGACCCCAGCACCGGGCTGTCAATTGGCCCAGCACCGTAGACGCACTGTGAGGTTGCCGGCTGGGAGGATGGAGGTGGTTCGGGGGTGTGGGGTGCAGGGGGCTCCAGTTGTCACCATTTCAGCCTGGCACCGGAGCCCCTGCTGTGGGCACAAATTTCAGCCCTTTCGCTCCTTATGTGACTCAGTGTCATATTTTATTGTATTCCTGTAAAGTTTTACTACGTTAAAGGTGCTACATAAATATAAGTTTTTTTTTTATTCGTTTGTGGGATTGGGCATCTCTGGCTAGGCCATCACCAGCATTTATTGCCCATCCCTTGGACTGAGTGGCTTGCTAGGTCATTTCAGAAGCCATTTTAAGAGTCAACCACATTGCAGCATATTTCCTTCCTTTTTATTAGTGAACCAGAGGGATTTTTTTTTACAACAATGGTTCATTAGACTAGCTTTTTTTAAAATTCCAGAATGTTATTAATTGAATTCAAATCTCACCATCAGCCATGGTGGGATCCGAACCCATGTCCCCAGGGAATTAGCCTAGACTCTGGAGTACTAGTCCAGTGACATTACTGCTGCACCATCGCCTCCCCGGGTCTTTGTTATAATTATGATGAATCTACATTGTTAGCTCTCTTTCTTTAATGTACTTTCGATAATGAGTTGTTGTGGTCCATCCAGTTTTATTCTTATTTGACTTTCCCACGCAGTTTGATACAACTGAGTAGTTTTCTCAGCCGCTTCAGAAGGCAGTTAAGACTCAACCACATAGCTGTCGGTCTGGAGTTACAAGTAGTTACAAGACTGGGAAAGGACAGCAGATTTCCTTCCCTGAAGGACATTAGTGAACTCGATGAATTTTTATGACAAATCGGCAGTTTCATGATCATCACCAAGACCAACTTTTTAAAAAAAGATTCCAGATTTATTTAATTAATTGAATTTAAATTCCCCAGCTACCATGATGGGATTCAAACTCATGCTGCTGGAGCATTAGGCTGGGTCTCTGGATTATAGCCCAGTAACATTTCGACTCTGCTACCATTCCCTTCTTTTGAAAAAGTGACTGTTTATATAGAAATAGGGAATACAATAGATGTAAAATGGATTTTCAGAAAGTACTCTATGAGATATTTCATGGCAGAATCATTATAAATGGAAATGACACAACCTGCATAGAAAATTGGTAGATTGACAGAAAACAAAAGAATAGAGTGTTGCGCAGACTGGGGAAGGGTAGTGAGATTAGATCTTGGGCATTGGGAGAATAATATTCAAATTTTCTCATGATACAAATGCAGGGAGTTTAAGAAACATTGAGAGAAACTGTTGAAGTATGTTAATACATCGGGAGGACATAGGCAGCTCAACAGAATGGGAGGACAAGTAACACATTCTAACACAAAGAAATCAGATGTAATGTATTTTGAGAGTTAAAACAAGAATATACATTCTATAAAATTACTCTGAAGTAGATTACCTAGGGGTTTAAATAAATAATTCTTTAACTGTGAGTGCAGGTCGTTAACTGATTAAAAAAGGATAGTGA
This sequence comes from Heterodontus francisci, assembly GCF_036365525.1. NCBI lineage: Eukaryota > Metazoa > Chordata > Chondrichthyes > Heterodontiformes > Heterodontidae > Heterodontus > Heterodontus francisci. Next base: position 195,552,014 of record NC_090374.1, read on the forward strand.
TATTTTTTGCCTTTTATCAATAGCAGTGCAGAATAAAAAGGGAAATAAGTGATGATAAACTTAGTAGTGTGCGAAGTGTTGTGTGCCCATTATAGAAAGTACATTACAGCAACAGAAAGCTAACAATGTAGACTCATCATAATTATCCCAAAGACCCAGAAACTAAATTTATAAGGGAAGACTTGAGGTACTCGGACTATTTATCGTGGAGTAGAGAAGGCTGAGAAGATGTCAGGCGTTTTCTAAAGAAACGATGAAGGGATTTGACGAGGTGTCTATGATTGGACCCTTGCTTCTGGTTGGGGAATCTATGATGAGCGGATTATCAATTTAACATAGTCATCAACAGGGTGAAGAGAATGGTTAGAAGGCATTTCTTCACAGAGGGAATTTTTAAAGCATGAAATGCTTTGCTACAGGAAATCATTGAGGCACAGACCATTCTATCTTCTAAGGGAAAAGTAGATAAACATTTAAAGCAGATAATGATACAGGTCCATTGAGTGAGACAGTGAATTGGGAATAGCTTTCGATTGTCTCAATCTAGTGCAGGCACAGACACAATGGACCAAATGGCCTCCTTCTGTGCTGTAAACGTCTATGGCTCTAAATAACTAAACTCAAAGCATTGTCTATTTATTCAAATACATTGAAGTACATGTACATTTATCTATTTATAGCACAGTGGTATGTGAGACAAACATTTATTTCTATACCTGCAGTGTAAGGAAATTTTATACGCTTAAATACTCATTTTTCCTTATTTTGGAAACACCACTAGAGAGAATCTGCAAACAGCTTGCATTTTCATCACATAAAAAATATGATTGATTTCTGGGAGATGACAGTCAATCAATAACACTTAATTCAAGATCTCAGAGCACATTTTTTTCTCTTAGAGTAGAAGGCCATTCGGCCCATTTTGCCTGGGCCAGCTCTTTGAAAGAGCTGTCTAGTTTAGTCCCACACCCTAGCTTTCTCCCCAGAATCTTGCAAACGAGTCCTCTTCAAATACATGTCTAACTGCCTTTATCACAAATTTTCTACAAATCTTTTCAGAGATAGAACCACCCCCTTCCCTGCTCCAGCACCTTCGTTTGTAATAGCATTACCTCCGACCAGCATGAGTGATTCACCAGTACATTACATAAAGAACAAACTGGATCTTAAATTGATGTGACAATTTATATTGATCAATTATAATTATATGAGAAACATAATTATCCAGTCATCAAACACTGTTCAGTTAAAATACATTGGCCTGGGGTTTCCACTCAATTGTGCTGTTTATTTCAGCACAATTCCCCTTGTATCAGCGAAATTGGCACAAAATATTGTGGAATCTTAAGCACAAATTGTGTTCAGTGCAACTCGAGTTTTTGTGACCCTTTTGAGCTAGTTTTAAAGACATCACACTCAATGCAGGCCCTGCCCAGAAACTAATCACCATTGAGAGTCCTAATTGGGCCCGTTTGCAGGCCTTTGAGGAGGCTCCAAAAAAAAAGCTGGAACCTTTAGGTGCAAGGACACCATTTGGTATGATTGGCAATATTTTTTATTTTTTATTTAATTACTAAGGAACTGACAACTGTACCCAAATCTAAGCTGAAAATAGTACTGTCTATTTTTGAAGTGATTTTCAGTAATTTAAAATTGTGTTACTCACAGGTGGTGGAATGACACTAATTCAAATGCTTACTTTTTCTGATATACCCATTTTCAGCTGCAGCAATCAAACTTGACCAAGTTATCATTCTTAAATATATCAAAAAAGATTTAAAAAAATTAAAACTATCTAAAAATGCTGCCTGATTGCACTGGCACATGGCAAACTTTGTGTTTGGTGATATGCAAATGTGTTTGACCAAAAATCTGGGTTAAAAAGTGTGATATACTTAGGTGGCACTGACAGACAAGTTGGACATCCAACTTGACCAGTTCGAGGAAGTGTTTATTTATGTCACGTCATTATGCCATCATATCATTAGCGTATTAGACAAACACAAAAGTCCGAGTGCCTCAGGCCTGTGTCCTCAATACCTTGCTCTATGGCAGCGAGGCCTGGACAACGTATGTCAGCCAAGAGCGACGTCTCAATTCATTCCATCTTCGCTGCCTCCAGAGAATACTTGGCATCAGGTGGCAGGACCGTATCTCCAACACAGAATTCCTCGAGGCGGCCAACATCCCCAGCTTGTACACACTACTGAGTCAGCGGCGCTTGAGATGGCTTGGCCATGTGAGCCGCATGGAAGATGGCAGGATCCCCAAAGACACATTGTACAGCGAGCTAGCCATTGGTATCAGACCCATCGGCCGTCCACGTCTCCGCTTTAAAGACGTCTGCAAACGTGACATGAAATCCTGTGACATTGATCACAAGTCGTGGGAGTCAGTTGCCAGCGCTCGCAGGCAGCCATAAAGACGGGGCTAAAGTGTGGCGAGTCGAAGAGACTTAGTAGTTGGCAGGAAAAAAGACAGATGTGCAAGGGGAGAGCCAACTGTGCAATAGCCCCAACAAACAAATTTCTCTGCAGCATCTGTGGAAGAGCCTGTCACTCGAGAATTGGCCTTTATAGCCACTCCAGGCGCTGCTTCACAAACCACTGACCACCTCCAGACTCGTATCCATTGTCTCTCGGGACAAGGAGGCCCAAAAGATTAGACAAAGACATTACACTGCTTCTCCTTTCAAAAGAAAAGTATTTTTCTCGACAATCAAGTTTAATAACTGATTTACCAAGTCTTTTTGATCTCATCAGGTTTTGGACTGCTTGGTTTAGGCTCAGAACCTGAGAAAATCTTTCTCAAAAACTGGTATTTCAGACACTAAAGTCTGAACTGGCAAACAGTGTATTTACTAACCAATGATTCGAGGTGACTGTCCTGACCAGGCCAATAAACAAAGCTTCTAGCTATGGATTTCATACTGTCGTACTAGGCCCCCACCTGCCAAGAACAAGGCACATTATTTTGTCATGAACATTGATTTTAAACTGTTACTGGAGTGATGGGAGGACTTGTTGAACAGATCAGCCGTGGCTGGAAAATACATTTGCATATTAACAATTGGTGTTTGGAAGGACAAAGAAGCCATTCCCTGACAGTCAACCCACAATGGACTTTTGATCACCAGACATTGAAGGTGGGGGAGCTCGCATTCCAGGTTGACTACTAAGATGGCGGAATACACAAACCGACATGGTCAAACCTGCTAGTCACATGCGAGGCAACTTGAGTTTTTTTGAATTTGTACCAACAGTTTGGGCAGAAAGCAGTTTTGCTCCTGGCCTGAGAAGATCTCTCCTTTCTGCTCCTCTCTCTTTCTCACAAGCCTCTGAATTCACTGAACACACATGAACCCCAAGAGAGAAAAGTCTCCTAAAGCAAAAAAGGTTTAAGAATACTGGGCCCCAACAAAAAGCAAGATCTACCTACAATCAAAGACTCTAGTGAGCTCGAAGAACCGTAACAACAAATCTTCAGAAATGTCCTCAAACTTTTCCACTTTATTTTTCTTCTGCTCTTTTCTGTCTCTATTTGCATGTGTGTATCGCGTATGCATGCTAGTGTGGGCGCAGCATGTATTTGCAGGCATCAAATGAATTAGAGTTTAAGTTTAAGAAATTTCAACTTTTCTTCTTTAAACCTAAGAAAGCCTGTTTGTGCTGGGTTTTTTTTCTTATAATTGGAAAGCTGTGAACAAGGATTCATATAAGGGGAGCTAAAAATATGATGTGTTTAAAAAAAAACCCTGTTACAGTAAGACCAGGTGAAGGCTGAAAGGGAACCCTGGACCTCTTTCTCACCTGGTTGTAACAATACTGACTCTTCCTGTGTGCTCAGTACAGGATTCTGCCATAATCCTGTTTCTCAGAGATCTAGGTACTATCACTCTAAGAACCCACTTAATGCAGCACTGTTCACATGACAACTCATTGTGACAATTGTGGAATGGTTTCAGTTCCCCATCTGTACACTTGTCAAATTCTGCCCATTCAATCAATTCCTGTTCATAGACTCTTTTCAACACTGAATCTTTAAGTTTCAGCTGCAATTTCAGTTGCAGTGTTTGGAAGGTCATCATCTATGACTCTTATTATGAAGATTGGTTCACAACCTACTTCACAGTCTTCATGTGGTAAATCTGATAGCGCGTCAGTGATGGCAGTCTCATTTGAACTACAATATTCAATGTTGTAGCTGTGCTGCGAGAGAAGTACAGCCCACCGTTGCAGCTTTGATGCTGCCATTGCTGGTAATGCAGACTTTGGTCCCAGAATAGCTACTCGGGGTTTATGATGCATTACTCATATAAAGTTTCTAGCCAACAAAAACTGATTAAACATTTTGATTCTGAAGATGTTTCCAAGTACTCCCTTTTCTATCTGCATGTAGTTGCATTCACTCTTGGTCAGGGCATGCGATGCAAATGTTTTGGGCTTCTCTTGACCATCATCCATTACATGACTCATCACTGCTCCAACTCCATAGTTTGAAGCAGCACATGCCAGCTTCAGGTCACTATTTGTGTCAGAATGAATGAAAAGTGCATCACTGGCTAAGCTTCTCTTACGTTCTTCATAAGCATCTTGTTGTACTTTAGACCATTCCCATTTCACATCATTCTTCAACAACTTATAGCATGGGGCTAACACTGTTGCAAGCTCAGGAAGAAATTGCAAGTATTATTGGACCATGCCCAGAAAAGTTCGAAGCTCAGACAAATCTTTTGGCTTTGGGGCATTGACTATAACCTCTATCTTTTTTTTCACTGCCTGTAATCCTTTTTCATTGATTTTCAAGCAAAGGTACACTACCTCAGATTGCATGAAAGCACACTTGCTCATTTTCAACTTCATCCAACACTTGAAGATTCTCTTCCTGTGTTGCAGTCGCAATCAACAAATCATCCTGATTGCATAAGCAATGCGACACTCCTTGCAAAATCTTATCCATTGTAGCTTGGAAGATTTTTGGAGAAGATTTCACACCATAGGCAGCTTCATGTAGGAGTACAACCCCATGAGTATGTTTATTGTGAGACTCTGCTGACTCTCTCAATCTACATTGAGCTGTGCATAAGCATAGGGCAAATTCAACTTCATGAATAGCTTGGATCTCATTAACTCCACATACAAATCTTGCGAGATTGGTAGTGAATACTGCGTATCATCCACTGCCTGGTTGATTGTGGTTTTGTAGTCCCTGCATAGTCTGATGATTTTGTCTGACTTAGGCACTACTACAATTGGGAGTGCCCAATCACTGTGGTCAGTTTTCACTAGCACACCGTTCCTCTCCAGGTTCTTTAGTTCCTCTTTAACCTGGGATTTGAGAGCATAAGGAACTGGCCTAGCCTTGCAATATACAGGTTTTGCATCAGGCCTAATTTGGATGTGCACTTTCATACTGATTATACCTTTATAGCTATCTTTGAAAACGTTCCTATAACTATTCAATAGCTGATCAAGCTTCTATGCTTCCAGTTTAACTTCAGCTTACGAAGTTAGTCCTTGCTTATTAATGTTGGTTTATTGACATATCTTGCTACAACAATGGGTAAGTTGAGGGGCTTTCCCTTATGTTGGACATTGCACTCCATTGGCCCACACCTTTCTAACACCTCACCAGAGTAGATTTTGAACTGAACAGTGATCTCAGTTACAGGTATGTTACTGAATTTGTTCTTGTATCTCTACCCATAGTGGAGCAATTAGCAGCAGTATCAATTTGCATGTTGATGTACCATTGATTTACCAACACTTTTGTACAAAAGCTTCTGTCATTTGAGTGATTGCTAGTGGCATAAATACTGTCCAGCCCTACCTCCTCTTCACTTAAGCACTCTGGATTCACTTCAAGATTGTGAACGCAACCCTTGTGATGTTGTTGGTTTCCATTACCACTGGAATGAATTCTCCTGCTTTGGCCTTCGCTCAGCAAGCAGTTGCAACACGACCTTTCTTTTGGCAATTAAACAATTGGCATTTCTATACTGACATGTGGTTGCCCTTCCAGCAATAACAAGACACTAAACTGATATCACCAGCACTCTACTGACTAGGTCTCCCCATCTGAGACTTGGCAAAGCCTTTTGATAGGGAACAGAAGCAGTACTAGTCACTGGCATAGGATGAAATTTCTGAGCATTCTCTGGTGCCATCTCTATAGAAACAGAAATCTTAAAATCTTGCATTTAAGCTAGAGTGTGTGTGTTTAGTAACTTCAATTGGATTCTTTCCTCCACCAATCCTCACACAAATCTGTCTCGTGCAGGAAGTGTGTCCAGCTGCAGCTCTTGTTAGACCGCATGACGGCTCTGGAGCTGCGGATGGACTCACTTTGGAGCATCCGCGATGCTGAGGAGGTCGTGGATAGCACGTTTAGCGAATTGGTCACACCGCAGATTAGGATTGCTGAGGGAGAAAGGGAATGGGTGACCAAAAGGCAGAGAAAGAGCAGGAAGGCAGCGCAGGTTTCCCCTGCAGTCATCTCCCTCCACAACAGGTATACCGTTTTGGATACTGTTGGGGGAGATGGCTCACCAGGGGAAGGCAGCAGTAGCCAGGTTCATGGCACCGTGGCTGGCTCTGCTGTTCAGAAGGGCGGCAAAAAGAGTGGAAGGGCTATAGTTATCGGGGATTCGATTGTAAGGGGAGTAGATAGGCGGTTCTGTGGTCGAAAACGAGACTCCCGAATGGTATGTTGCCTCCCAGGTGCACGGGTCAGGGATGTCTTAGATCGGCTGCAGAATATTCTGAAGGGGGAGGGTGAACAGCCAGTTGTTGTTGTGCACATAGGCACCAATGATATAGGTAAAAAAACGGGATGAGGTCCAACAAGCAGAATTTAGGGAGTTAGGAGCCAAGTTAAAAAGTAGGACCTCAGAGGTAGTAATCTCAGGATTGCTACCAGTGCCACGTGATAGTCAGAGTAGAAATGAAAGAATAGTCAGGATGAATGCGTGGCTTGAGAGATGGTGCAGGAGGGAGGAGTTCAGATATTTGGGACATTGGGACCAGTTCTGGGGGAGGTGGGACTATTACAAATTGGACGGTCTACACCTGGGCCGGACTGGAACCAATGTCCTTGGGGGTGCTTTTGCTAACGCTGTTGGGGAGGGTTTAAACTAATGTGGCAGAGGGTTGGGAACCAAATGAGGTCGTCAGTGGACAGTAAGGAGGTAGTAACGAAAGCCTGTAAGGAACTAGAAAATGAAGTCAGCGTGACTAAAGGAAAGAGTAGGCAGGGAGCAGATGATGAAAGCAAAGGGACTGGTGGTCTGAGGTGCATTTGTTTTAATGCAAGAAGTGTAGTAGGTAAGGCAGATGAACTTAGGGTTTGGATTAGTACCTGGGAGTACGGTCTCATTGCTATTACTGAGACTTGGTTAAGGGAAGGGTATGATTGGCAACTAAATATCCCAGGATATCGATGCTTCAGGCGGGATAGAGAGGGAGGTAAAAGGGGTGGAGGAGTTGCATTACTGGTCAAAGAGGATATCACAGCTGTGCTGAAGGAAGGCACTATGGAGGACTCGAGCAGTGAGGCAATATGGGCAGAACTCAGAAATAGGAAGGGTGCGTTAACAATGTTGGGGCTGTACTACAGGCCTCCCAACAGCGAGCGTGAGATAGAGGTACAAATATGTAAACAGATTATGGAAAGATGTAGGAGCAACAGGGTGGTGGTGATAGGAGATTTTAATTTTCCCAACATTGACTGGGATTCACTTAGTGTTAGAGGTCCAGATGGAGCAGAATTTGTAAGGAGCATCCAGGAGGGTTTTCTAGAGCAGTATGTAAATAGTCCAACTCGGGAAGGGGCCATACTGGACCTAGTGTTGGGGAATGAGCCCGGCCAGGTGGTTGAAGTTTCAGTAGGGGACTACTTTGGGAATAGTGATCACAATTCCGTAAGTTTTAGAATACTCATGGTCAAAGACGAGAGTGGTCCTAAAGGAAGAGTGCTAAATTGGGGGAAGGCCAACTATACCAAAATTCGGCAGGAGCTGGGGAATGTAGATTGGGAGCAGCTGTTTGAAGGTAAATCCACATTTGATATGTGGGAGGCTTTTAAAGAGAGGTTGATTAGTGTGCAGGAGAGACATGTTCCTGTGAAAATGAGGGATAGAAATGGCAAGATTAGGGAACCATGGATGACAGGTGAAATTGTGAGACTAGCTAAGAGGAAAAAGGAAGCATACATAAGGTCTAGGCAGCTGAAGAAAGACGAAGCTTTGGAAGAATATCGGGAATGTAGGACCAATCTGAAACGAGGAATTAAGAGGGCTAAAAGGGGTCATGAAATATCTTTAGCAGACAGGGTTAAGGAAAATCCCAAAGCCTTTTATTCATATATAAGGAGCAAGAGGGTAACTAGAGAAAGGATTGGCCCACTCAAGGACAAAGGAGGAAAGTTATGCGTGGAGTCAGAGAAAATGGGTGAGATTCTAAACGAGTACTTTGCATCGGTATTGACCGAGGAGAGGGACATGACGGATATTGAGGTTAGGGACAGATGTTTGATTACTCTAGGTCAAGTCGGCATAAGGAGGGAGGAAGTGTTGGGTATTCTAAAAGGCATTAAGGTGGACGTCCCCAGGTCCGGATGGGATCTATCCCAGGTTACTGAGGGAAGCGAGAGAGGAAATAGCTGGGGCCTTAACAGATATCTTTGCAGCATCCTTAAACACGGGTGAGGTCCCGGAGGACTGGAGAATTGCTAATGTTGTCCCCTTGTTTAAGAAGGGTAGCAGGGATAATCCAGGTAATTATAGACCGGTGAGCCTGACGTCAGTGGTAGGGAAGCTGCTGGAGAAGATACTGAGGGATAGGATCTATTCCCATTTGGAAGAAAATGGGCTTATCAGTGATAGGCAACATGATTTTGTGCAGGGAAGATCATGTCTTACCAACTTAATAGAATTCTTTGAGGAAGTGACAAAGTTGATTGATGAGGGAAGGGCTGTAGATGTCATATACATGGACTTCAGTAAGGCGTTTGATAAGGTTCCCCATGGTAGGCTGATGGAGAAAGTGAAGTCGCATGGGATCCAGGGTGCACTAGCTAGATGGATAAAGAACTGGCTGGGCAACAGGAGACAGAGAGTAGCAGTGGAAGGGAGTTTCTCAAAATGGAGACGTGTGACCAGTGGTGTTCCACAGGGATCCATGCTGGGACCACTGTTGTTTGTGATATACATAAATGATTTGGAGGAAAGTATAGGTGGTCTGATTAGCAAGTTTGCAGACGACACTCAGATTGGTGGAGTAGCAGATAGTGAAGGGGACTGTCAGAGAATCCAGCAGAATATAGATAGATTGGAGAGTTGGGCAGAGAAATGGCAGATGGAGTTCAATCAGGGCAAATGCGAGGTGATGCATTTTGGAAGATCCAATTCAAGAGTGAACTATACAGTAAATGGAAAAGTCTTGGGGAAAATTGATGTACAGAGAGATTTGGGTGTTCAGGTCCATTGTTCCCTGAAGGTGGCAACGCAGGTAAATAGAGTGGTCAAGAAGGCATACGGCATGCTTTCCTTCATCGGACGGGGTATTGAGTACAAGAGTTGGCAGGTCATGTTACAGTTGTATAGGACTTTGGTTCGGCCACATTTGGAATACTGCGTGCAGTTCTGGTCGCCACATTACCAAAAGGATGTGGATGATTTGGAGAGGGTGCAGAGGAGGTTCACCAGGATGTTGCTTGGTATGCAGGGCGCTAGCTATGAAGAGAGGCTGAGTAGATTAGGATTATTTTCATTAGAAAGGCGGAGGTTGAGGGGGGACCTGATTAAGGTGTACAAAATCATGAGAGGTATAGACAGGGTGGATGGCAAGAAGCTTTTTCCCAGAGTGGGGGATTCAAATACTAGGGGTCACGAGTTCAAAGTGAAAGGAGAAAAGTTTAGGGGGGATATGCGTGGAAAGTTCTTTACGCAGAGGGTGGTGGGTGCCTGGAACGCGTTGCCAGCGGAGGTGGTAGATGCGTCTTTTAAGATGTATCTGGACAGACACATGAATGGGCAGGAAGCAGAGAGATACAGACCCTTAGAAAATAGGCAACATGTTTAGGTAGAGGATCTGGATCGGCGCAGGCTTGGAGGGCCGAAGGGCCTGTTCCTGTGCTGTAATTTTCTTTGTTCTTTGTAATGCACAGTCCAAGAATGTGCCAAAGTTGCATTCTAGTGATAAATTCTTCAGTGCCAAAATGTTTCCAACTGTTTCACTACTTTTCTGGTTTCTCGTTCCAAATTTGTAGCTTTCCACTATCTCTAAGATTAAAACATTCCTCCAACTTGGTAATGATTGTTTTGAAGGGCACATCTTTTGCCTTGGTGGGAGCAAGGAGGTTTGTTAGCATGTCAAACACTTCAGGGCTAATTTCCATTCGCAAAATTGATTTCTTGAGCTCAATAATTGCCTTAGTTTGAATCTTCACCTCTTCACGATCACATTCAAGCTCAACAATGTTATTAGCTCTGAAATAGGAGGCTACCAGGTCTCACCTGACAGTGTCTCTATGTGGCAGAAGCCCCTCCAATGTTGGCTGAATGCCAGCAAAGACGGGAGGCGGCCCATCATGGGTCACTTATGTAGCTTAATTGGCCTCCCAAGGGACTTCCCATCTGCCACGGTGCCCGCAGGACAAAATGGCATGGGGACAGGACAACGTTGGACACGCCACCCCCTCCATTTTTTTCTGCTCTCCTCCGTCTTCCAGCTCATCTCAAAGGGCCGGATAAAATCCAACCTTTGAATCCGATGCACAGTAGGAACCTGCAGCATCCCATTAAACTGAGGAGATAGCCTGAGGCTCAAGCTTCGCACAAACCAGCCAAAATCTCCGCCATACAAGCAGTTAGGACATCAGCAACTGGCTGATCTTGTTCACTGCGGCCCCTGCTGCTGTTTGGTGCCTATATTGACAGACCTTTCCTGTGATATACGTGGAGGGCATAGACAAGGTGGACACAAAGCATGGCCAGTTCAAGGAAGTGTTTATTGTCATTATGTCATTACATCATCAAATCATTAGCATATTATACAAATACATTAGAAAAAGCATCTTTGGCCACAATTTTGAGCATTCTTTGAACGATAATCACGGATTGCACCCAAAGCGGAAACTTATTTGAATTAGCATTGCAAACCGTTTATATACTTAAAAAAACGTGTCCTTTAAACAATATATCAATTACTTATATCTAGTTTCTTTGCTTAATAATAATGACTGATAGATGCTGAGAGGATGTTTCACCTCATGAGGGAATCTAGAATTAAGGGGCACGGATTCAAAATAAGGGGTCTCCCTTTTTCAGACCAAGATAAGGAGGAATTTCTTCTCTCAGAGGGTCGTTAATCTTTCGAATTCTCTATCCCAGAGAGCAGCGGGGGCTGAGTCATTGAATATATTCAAGGCTGAGTAAGACAGATTTTTGATCTAAAAGGGAATCAAGGGTTATGGGGGGCTGGCAGAAAAGTGGAGTTAAAGCCACAATCAAATCAGACATGATCTTATTGAATGGTGGAGTAGATTTGAGGAGCTGAATGGCCTACTCCTGCTCCTATTTCTTATGTTCTTATGATTGTTGAAATGTAGAATGTTTCCTTAATTTCACAAATGGACAAAGGAAACTTTTTTTGCAACATGTCCCTTTCTACCAATAGCCTTGGGATCCAACAGTCCAGCTCCCCACCATTGCCTGCTCAGGCTTGTGCTGTACAAAACCAGTTTTTGTTTGGAAACAATGAATTAGATGCCCAAATTATTTGTAAATTTGACCCATGACTGCAATAAGAACACAATTAAATTTAGCAATTTAAATTCATCTCTGATCTTGGACCCACTTACGTTAAATATATATATATTTTTTTTTTTATTTACTAAACTGCCAGAAACTGTTCTACAATTCAGGTCAGTTTGATTATTGGTACCAACGTAATTTCTTTTCCTGTGAAGAAACTCTGAATTGGAGATAATGGGCAGGATTTTAAAAGCCCACACTGTAATGAGAAGCTTTTTATGTTGTCTGATGCAACACAAAATGAGGTGCATTGAGTTCAGGTAGTGGAAGATCTCAAACAGGTTTATTAACAGCTAACTTATTTTATACAGCACAGAGCTAACTATTTACGGGATTTGACTCTTGGTGTTCCAGTTACAGAGTAACTCTGGCATGTAGTCACATGACTTCATCCTGGCACTTGGCCCATTAGCATACTAAGATCTTAAAGAACAAAGAAAATTACAGCACAGGAACAGGCCCTTCGGCCCTCCAAGCCTGCGCCGATCCAGATCCTCTATCTAAACATGTCGCCTATTTTCTTAGGGTCTGTATCTCTTTGCTTCCTGCCCATTCATGTATCTGTCTAGATACATCTTAAAAGACGCTATCGTGCCCGCGTCTACCACCTCCGCTGGCAAAGCGTTCCAGGCACCCACCACCCTCTACGTAAAGAACTTTCCACGCATATCCCCCCTAAACTTTTCCCCTCTCACTTTGAACTCGTGACCCCTAGTAATTGAATCCCCCACTCTGGGAAAAAGCTTCTTGCTATCCACCCTGTCTCTACCTCTCATGATTTTGTATACCTCAATCAGGTCCCCCCTCAACCTCCGTCTTTCTAATGAAAATAATCCTAATCTGCTCAACCTCTCTTCATAGCTAGCGCCCTCCATACCAGGCAACATCCTGGTGAACCTCCTCTGCACCCTCTCCAAAGCATCTACATCCTTTTGGTAATGTGGCGACCAGAACTGCACGCAGTATTCCAAATGTGGCCGAACCAAAGTCTTATACAACTGTAACATGACCTGCCAACCCTTGTACTCAATACCCCGTCCGATGAAGGAAAGCATGCCGTATGCCTTCTTGACCACTCTATTGACCTGCGTTGCCACCTTCAGGGAACAATGGACCTGAACACCCAAGTCTCTCTGTACATCAATTTTCCCCAGGAAAATGGCCATCACACAACATCCCCCTTCTTTCCAAAGGCAAGTTTTATATGCTAAAAGCAAAAATATATAAAATTAGATATCGAAATTACTTACACATGAATAGAGATTAAAAACATTACAAATACAGAGGCTCAAAAGTCCATAAATCGTCTCGGTGGTTTGACAACTGTTGCTCGGGGAGTTTGTATATCATTTGTTGCTGTTCTTTCTGCGGTTTCTCCCTCTCTGTATTCAGTTTCTGTTGCTGCGCTTTCAGCCTGATAACATACTTTTTTTTTATTTAGAGATACAGCACTGAAACAGGCCCTTCGGCCCACCGAGTCTGTGCTGACCAAGAACCACCCATTTATACTAACCCTACAGTAATCCCATGTTCCCACCACCTACCTACACTAGGGGCAACTTACAATGGCCAATTTACCTATCACCTACAAGTCTTTGGCATGTGGGAGGAAACCAGACCACCCGGCGAAAACCCACGCAGACACAGTGAGAACTTGCAAACTCCGCACAGGCAGTACCCAGAATTGAACCAGGGTCCCTGGAGCTGTGAGGCTGCGGTGCTAACCACTGCGCTACTGTGCCGCCCTGTTGCTTTTCTGTTGCTTTTCTCAAGATGACCACTTTTGGGGCCTTGCCATTCTTGTAAAGTTCCGGCACTTCATCTCGAAGAGCCAACAGACAATGCTTCAACTCATCCCTCCTCTGCCTCTTCAGGACATTGCATATCCTTCACCTCTCCTCATCCTCTGCACCTGAAGGCTTGGGGCTCAAGGTTGAGGACCTGTTGGTCTCGTGGGCTTGGTAAAATTCAACCCAACATGACTGCTACCATGTCTAAATTTTATTTTGGTATGAATCAGTGATTGAAGCTAGCTGAATGCTTTATTTACATCCCTGTCATTATATGATTGCGTACTAATCTGACAGAAAAATCAGCAACAAAAACAGCTATCCTTGGAACTCAGAAGAATAGGTTCAACATAAGTGTAATTCAAATCTCACATCAGTCAACCTGACAATTTGAAAGTCAATGACACAAGCCCTGAAGATTATAGGTAATTGGCTAAAACAGGGTTACTCTGGAGCCTATAATGCGGTTGGTACTGTTGCTATGCTCCGTGTATGCTTGGAGGAATAAATTGCCCTTGCCCCAAAATGCAAGGTCAGCTTATTGATCTCCTGATGGAGGTCACAACAAGTAACCCATAAGGTGCAAGGAGTGCCGAGGGGCAGCGGCTGGAATTTTGGGAGCAGGTAAAATTGTAGGGAATTTTTAACATTATTTAATTCACTACCCATTGCAAAGGTGCTGTGGGAGTACTTCTGAGGCACTCCAATTTCAATATGGGGAGAGTGCTGTCGTGGTTATAGCACTGGATTAAGTGGATGAAAGTTCAAATCCCACTATGACAAGTTGTGGAATTGAATTCAATAAATCTTATAATTTGGTAAACTGCAACTAACCCATTACCTTAGACATGTGGAATAAAAATATTGTCTGTGGTTGATTCAGCAGCGTACCATGCAGTATTGTAGTGATTTATACAGACTGGATCGCTGCTAGATTTGACCCCTGGTAAGTGGTGAGTTGGACAATGTCAATTTAATTGAGACTGTGAGCAGCTACAATTGTTCTCAGTTTTAATTGTTATACTATTACTCCTACAGGAAATGTGCAATTGTGAATGTTAGGTGAGGATATAACTGGGCTCAGATATAATGCATGGTGGAATGGTCAAATATTCAACTGACACACACAGTGTAAACCATTTGGGTAAGGTACTGGATAGCTCTGTACCTGCAGTGAAACATGCTACACCATGAATAATTGTGTTCAAGAGAAGAGGAGCAAGAGTACAGACTAAAGTAAAACAAACAAAATACTTATTCCACAAAGACGAACAGAGAGTACCTCTTGGATGTGTAATTCATCATTATGAAGCTACAATCTATAATTCAGCAGCCATGACCCAAATTTTTCATTGTTGGCACAGTTTGTATTTTGATTGAAATTTCTTCATAAAGCTAAAATCTCAAAGTCTATTAAGATTCAATAATAGATGCTAAGCTGCTGCAGTAATGCATGATGTTCTCCAAAGACCATTTTAAGTAGTTCCCGATCACAAGTAATCTGATAGAGTAGCAAACCAAGCAAACTGCCACACATATTATTTCCAACACCATGAAAATATGATTATCATCTCCATTCTGCTCACTCAAACAACTGTTGATTTAATCATGTTAAGTGACTCTCAGGGAAGAGGTAAGCATAAGAAGCAATCATGAGAAGACTGACTGAATACATATTCCTAGTGTAGATCATCACCAGCCAGAGCAAATGCAGAAAATGACCCCTATGCCTCAGGTGTTTCAAGTTAGGCCAAATCTTCCAGAATAAAAGGTTAATTATTTCTAACTAAGTTGGGGAGTTATTACGTCCATCTCAATTCTAATATACTAGAATATTCCATTGGGAAAATCCACAATGCTGCCAGTGCTGTCTGCTGTCCTGTACAATGTCATTATACATCAGTGTATATAAAATTTTCAAATCATCAAATAACTCAGGAAATAAGGTATGAGTAAACAGATCTTTAACAATAATTAGGCTACAGTTTCCATGCAATGAATTGGAAACATTGTTGAGGAAAGAAAATGTTGACACTTGCTGTTTATTTCTATCTTGCAGAATGACAAATCTAGATCATTCTTACTATTTCTGAAGCCACTAAAGTTAGGAGTTATGTTAAAAGATAAACTCCTAACAACCAAAGGCTGTTGATAATTTAGGTCACAAGATCCCACATGACTTTTCACTTGCCAGTTATCAAACTTGAGTAGGTTCAGAAAAATGGTTTTCATGTAAAGTATGCTGGAGTTTGATTCACAATGCATGTACATTGTCAACATTTTGGGATAAGTAAAAGCTGTACCCCAATAAATAAATGGGCCGGATAAATTGAAATCGAAGGTTGGCAGGAAAAACAGTAGCTGAACAATGGGCTCCTTTCAAAGGAAAGAGAATTCAGGTACAGTCAAGGTATATTCCCTCAAAGCGGAAAGGTAGGGCAAACAAATCCAGAACTCCCTGGATGACAAAAGAAATAGAGATGAAGATGAAGAAGAAAAAGCATGCTTATGATAGATGTCAGGTGGATAATACAATGAAGAACCAGGCTGAATATAGAAGGTTCAAAGGGGAAGTGCAAAAACAAATAAGAGAAGCAAAAAGAAAGCATGAAAACAGAATGTCAGCTAACATAAAAGGGAATCCCAAAGTCTTCTATAGGCATATAAATAGTTAAGAGGTGGTAAAAGGTGGAGTCAGGCCGAAAAGGGACCAAAATGGGGATTTGCGCATGGAGGCAGGTGCAATGAGTTCTTCATATTGTCTGATGCAACATAAATGAGATGCTTGGAGTCCAGTTGGTTGAAGATCTCAAACATACGCATTCCAGAGCAAACTATTTCCAGAATGTTACTCTGGGTGTTACTGTTGCAGAGTGACTCTGGCTTTGAGTCACATGATGCATCCTGGTACGAAGCTGATTAGAATATTAAGATCTTAAAGGGACACTCTTAAATACAATCATACACCCCTTTCTTTCCAAAGATAAGTCTTGTATGCTTACAAGTAAAATCACATAACATTAGATATCAAAATTAGTTATACGGGATATAGATTATAACATTTACAAGTATAGAAGCTTAAGAGTCCATATATCATTTCAGTGGTGTGTCGGAGAATTTGCGAATAAGCTGTTGCTGTTTTTTTCTGAAGTTTCTCCCTCTCTGCATTCAGTTCCTGTTGATCTGCCTTCAGCCTGCTAAGAAACTCTATTGCTTTTCTCAGGATGACCATTTTTGAAGCCTTGTCATTCATGGTAATTTCCGGCACCTCATCTCGAAGAACCAGCAGAAAATGTTTCAACACGTTCCTCCTCTGTCTCCTCAGGAAATTGCATGTCCATCGCCACTCATCATCCTCCGTGTCTGTAGGTCTTGGCTCAAGGTTGAGGACTTGTTGTGGGAGGAGTACTTGGCGTCATGGAGTTACCTGTCTGCTCTGGCTCATTCTGGTGCTGGTGGTTCTCTGGAGAGCAGAAGTGAAGGTGCGGCATAGTTGCGCTATTTTGGGGATTGCAGGCATGTTGTCAATTTGCTGGTTGTTGTCCTGTTCTTCCATTACACCCCTATCATTGGAGTGTCCATTGTGTGCAATTTGGGTATTGCACACTTCTCTTAGTTGGCTTCGGTTCCTTCTCAACACTATTCCACTTGATGTTGTAATCTCATAGGACTTAGGCTCACTGTATACTTTGGATACCTCTGCGGGTAACCATGTTCTCATTGTGGGATGTATGACCCTGAGCTTTTGTCCTATGTGTAGGCGAGGTAGTTCCGCCCCTGCATGTCGCTCATGCACCATCTTTATTCTCCCCTGTTTTTCAAGCAGTATCTCCTGCATCGCGCAGACGCTGGCCAGCACTATAACTGGACAACAGCACCTGCAAACACTAGGTGCAGCCAACAGTATCAGCATGATAACCAGGTTGAAAAGAGCAAGCAAGATGTGTGATTGTTGTATTCTGTCCCACTCACCGCAAAGTTGTCCTGCGTTGCAAGACCTGTGTAAGGTGTGCGGTACCAAAGGACACTGGGCCCGCCTATGCATGAAATCTGGTTCCAAAGACACTGCCAGAAGTCACAGTAGGATACAAGCAAACAGAAGACAGGTACAGCAACAGGTACCAGCAGGAAGAGGAGTGCCAGAGACCTGCATAAACACAAGCCGTTACACAAAGTACACAGCGACACAGTCCTGAGACAAGACTTAGAGACGAGTGATTCTCAGTCAGAAGACGATCAGGAATTTCACATTGTGAATCTGACACATCACGTTGATGATATCAAACAACTGGAAGCCTTCACCACTATTATCACGTGCCCAAAGAAAGCTGGCAAACATACACTCGGGGTCAAGACTGACACCGGAGCTGGTGCAAATATCCTACTTGTCCAAATCCTGAAGGATATGTATCAAAGTCATTGCAAATCAATGATACAACTGACAACTGCCAAGTTATCCGCATACAACGGGTCATCCATCCCTTGCAGTGGCACACTAACAATACAATGCAGCTATGGCAAGACGGCATGGAAACACAAACATTTTACCCGGGAGACACGAGCGGACCTGCAGTGGCAGACTACCAGCCTGTAAAGACCTTAACATCATAACTATTTATGAGGTCACCAAGGCACCCATTGCAGCAAAAGAGACCAAGGGTACCCGCATTTGGTCAGTGCACAACTTACAACAAATTTACCCGGTCAGGTTCAATACCATAGGAGATTTCAAAGGTGATGGCATACTGCACCTCAGAGAGGGTGCAATTCCATCAGTCAAACCTCCCAGAATGTGCAACATGCACATATATGGAAAGTTTAAGCGCAAGTTGGATGACATGGAATGCAATGGCATCATCTGTCATGCGCATGATCAAACAGACTGGTGCGGCTCAATTACATGTGTACTGAAGAAGGATGGAGCAATCAGCGTACGTCTAGATCCGAAGCATCTAAACCTCTATCTAAAGAGATGCCCCAACAAGATTCTGACATTAGAGGAATTGAATCCCAAGTTCACAGGAGCCAAATTCCTCTCCAAGTTAGATGCTAAACATGGACATTGGTCGGTACACCTAGCTAAGGAATCTCAGTAAGTCACCACCTTCAGGACACCATTTGGAAGATACTGCTTCCAGAGACTACCCTTCGGCTTGTCTGTCAGTCAAGATCTGTTTTGCAGCATATGGACAGAATTATAGAAAACATGCCTGGCTGCATATGCATTGCCGATGACATTGCGGTAATTGACAAAACCAAAGAAGAACATGATCGAAATTTCCATTCACTGATGGCAGTAGCTCGTTGCGAAGGGCTTGGTTTTAACAGCAAGAAGTGCCAGGTGAATGCAAGTCAGATCAATTTCTTTGGTTCCATCTATTCAGATTGCGGAATCCATCCTGACCCAGGCAAAATTGAAGATGTAAGGCATTTGCCTATCCCACAAGACAAGGAAGACTGCCAGAGATGTCTTGGATTTGTCAGCTTCCTGGCACCATAAATTCCAAATTTTTATGACAAAGCATCACCACTGACCGAGCTCTTAAAGAAAGACATACCATTTGTATGGCAGGAGGACCATCAGTATATGGTTGAGTCTCTCAAACAAACATTATCAGCAGAAACCTGTATCCTGCAGTACTATGCCCCAAGGTAGAAGACAATCCTGGAAGTCGATGCCTCACAGAAAGGGCTAGGAGTGTGCACCCTGAAGGAAGGCAAACTAATTGCATTCAGGTCCAAATGTTTATCCCCAGCACAATCCAATTACTTAAACATAGAGCATGAAACACTTGCTCTGGTGTTTGGGATCACAAAATTCCATACCTACCTGTTCGGTAAACAGTTCATGGTGGAAACTGACCACAAACCACTGGAGATGATCTGGCGTAAACCACTGAGAAGCGCACCACCTTGACTACAGCGGCTCTTAGTGAAAGTACAGAGATACAATTTCAACATCTGCTACAAACCAGTTGCCAAAATGGATACGCTGAGCAGATTGCCAAGCCCGAGCAAGAATGAAGAAGACCCACTGGATCTACAAGTAGACAGCATGGACATCGACGTGGAAGATGTGCTCAAAATCGATTTATTGCATGTTGGTCAGCACAAATATGACCAACGACAATCAGAAACAGCCAATGACCCACAACTGAAGGCACTGTGAAAAGTCATCATAAACGGTTGACCTGACACGGTAAAAGAGGTGCCAAGAACCCTCTTATGCTTCTGGCCTTAAAGAGATGAACTCGGTATCTTGAGAGGCATCACCTTCAAGGGAAAACAAGTGATTGGGCCCAAAGATCTCAGACAGGACATCTTGTCACAACTGCACCAAGGCCACATGGGCATAAACGGAACAAGACCACTGGCGTGAGACACTGTTTATTGGCCAGGATCAGCAGTGGCATCGAAAGGTTAGTGAGGATGTGCGAGGTATGCCAGAGCCACCAGCCACAACAATACAAAGAATCTTTACACCCTCACATGATTCCATCAGTCCCTTGGTCCAAAATCACCACTGATCTATTTTCCGTTAATGGAGACAGCTTTATCTTAGACACTGATTATTTTTCCAAATTTCTAATTGCCAGACAGGTAAAAGACACTTCAAGTGTGGTCATCACAGACACATTAAGTGCCATATTCAGTCTATTCGGTGCACCTGAAGAAATCATTTCTGATAATGGGCAACAGTATACGGGCAAGCCTTTCAGGGATATGTGCGCCAAATGGGGAATAAACGATGTGATGTCCTCACCTCATTACCCGAGATCTAATGGTCTTGCTGAGAGAATGGTGTGCATGTCAAATCACTTATCCTGAAGCGTAGGGCAACGAAGCAAAATTTTCATGTTGCCATGCTCCACCTCTGGAGAGGGGCTTACCGTCATGAGCAGAGATCATGTTTGGCAGACAAGTGTGGACGACTGTCCAAATTCTCCATGATGCAGGAGACACTGCTTGAAAAACAAGGGAGAATGAAGCTGGTGCATGACTGACATGCAGGAGCGGAACTACCTCAACTACACATAGGACAAAAGGTCAGGGTCATACACCCCACATTGAGAACATGGTTATCCCAGAGGTATCCAAAGTATGCAGTGAGTCTAGGTCCTATGAGATTACAACATCTAGGGGAGCGGTGTTGAGAAGGAACCGAATCCAACGAAGAGAAGTGTACAATACTCCAGTTGCGCACAGTGGACTCGAAAGAACACACTCCAATGATGAGGGGGTGACAGAACAACAGGACAACATGCCTGCAAAACCAAAACAGCCAGGGGTGAAATCCACATCACCAGAAGGTTATACCATAACCAGATCTGGAAGAGTTGTCAAACTACCGAAACGATATATGGACTCTTAATCTTCTATACCTGTAAATTTTATAATCTATATCCCAGATTATTATTTTTGACATTATCTAATTTTATGTATTTTTACTTGTAGTGTACAAGACTTATCTTTGGAAAGAAAGGGTATGTTGTATAATTGCCTTTAAGAGTGATGTCCCTTTAAGATCTTAGTATGCTAATGAGCTAAGTACCAAGATGCAGTCATGTGACTCGAAGCCAGAGTCACTCTGCAACTGTAACAACCGGAGCAAAGTTCTGGAAATAGTTTGTTCTGTACTGTATATAATAGTTTAGCTGTAATAAACCTGTTTGAGATCTTCAACCAACTGGACTCCACACATCTCATTTATGTCGCATCAGACAATATAAAGAACTGACAAAAAAGATAGAGATGAAGGTGAAGAAAAAAAAAATGTGCTTATGATAGATGTCAGGTGGATAATACAATGGAAAATCAGGCTGAATATAGCAGGTTCAAAGGGGAAGTGAAAACGCAAGTAAGAGAAGCAAAAAGAGAGTATGAAAAGAGATTGGCAGCTAACTTGAAAGGAAATCCCAAAGTCTTCTATAGGCATGTAAATAGTAAAAAGGTTATAAAAAGTGGGGTAGGGCCGATTAGGGACCAAAAGGGGGATTTACGCATGGAGGCAGGGGGAATAGCTGAGATATTAAATGACTACTTTGCATCTCTCTTTACCAAGGAAGAAGATGCCATTCAGGGCATGGTGAAAGAGTCGGTAATTAATACATGAGAAGGATTTAAAATTGATAAGGAGGAGGTATTAGATAGTCTGTCTATACTTAAAAGCTAATAAAGCACCAGGACCAGATGAGATGCATCCGAGGAAACTTTGGGAAGTGAGGGTGGAAATCATGGAGGCACTGGCTATAATTTTCCAGTCTTCCTTAGACTCGGGGGTGGTGCCAGAGGACTGGAGAATTGCAAATGTTACACCCTTGTTCAAAATATGAGGTAAAAATAAGCCCAGCAACTACAGGCCAATCAGTTTAACTTCAGTGATGGGGAAGCTTCTAGAAACAATAACTCGAGACCAAATGAACAGTCACTTGGACAACTACAGGTTAATTAAGGAAAGCCAGCATGGAATTGTCAAGAAAAAATGGTGTTTAACTAATTTGCTGGTTTTGTTTGAAGGGGTAACAGAGAGGATTGATGAGGACAATGGTGCTGATTTCGTGTACATGGACTTCCAAAAGGCATTTGATACAGTGCTGCACAGCAGATTTGTGAGCAAAGTTATAGCTCATGGAATAAAAGCGACAGGAACAACATGGATACGAAACTGGTTGAGTGACAAGAAACAGAGAGTAGTTCTTAATGGATGTTTTTCGGGCTGGAGGAAGGTTTGTAGTGGAGTTCCCCAGGGGTCAGTGTTGGGACCCTTTCCCTTCCTGATAGAAACATAGAAAACAGGAGCAGGAGTCGGCCATTTGGCCCTTCGAGCCTGCTCTGCCATTCATTATGATCATGGCTGATCATCAGTAGCCTGTTCCGGCTTTCGCCCCATACCCTTCGATCCCTTTAGATCCAAGAGCTATATCTAACTCCTTTTTGAAAACATTCAATGTTTTGGCCTCTAATGACCTCGACCTCGGTGAACAGTGCATAGTTTCAAAATTTGCAGATGATACGAAACTTGAAAGCATTGTGAACTGTGAGGAGGATAGTGCAGAACTTCAAAAGTTGGTAGAATGGGTAGACAAGTGGCAGATGAAGCTCAATGCAGAGAAATGTGAAGTGATTCATTTTGGTAGGAAAAACATGGAGACACAATATAGAATAAAGGGCACAATTCTAAAGCGGGTGCAGGAATAGAGGGACCTGGGTGGTAATGTGCATAAATCATTGAAGGTGGCAGGACAGGTTGAGAGAGCGGTGAATAAAGCATACAGTATCCTGGGCTTTATGAGTCGGGCATGGGGTACAAGAGCAAGGAGGTTATGTTGAACTTATATACGACACTAGTTTGGCCTCAGCTGGAGTACTGCGTCCAGTTCTGGGCACTGCATTTAAGGAAAGATGTGAAGGCATTAGAAACAGTGCAGAAAATATTCATGAGAATGGTTCCAGGGATTTACAAAGATATACTAGAGAAGTTAGGACTGTTTTCCTTGTAGAAGAGAAGGCTGAGAGGTGATCTGATAGAGATTTTCAAAATCATGAGGGGTCTGGACAGATTAGATAGGGAGAAACTGTTCCCACTCGTGAAAGGATCAAGAATGAGAGGGCACAGATTTATGGTAATTGGCAATAGAAGCAATGGCAACATGAGGGGCTGGATTTTGTGGAGGCAGGGCTCCTGGCACCAGGCCAAAAAGGCGGGGTTCAACCTTATTTCCCACCCCTCCTGGCGTGATCCTCTGGTCTTTTTGAGTCAAAGTTTTAGGAGGCGGGATCCCCATCCTTTCAAAGACTTTAAAGGGACGGTTGATCCCGCCTCCAAGAGCTGCTGGCCAATCACAGAGTGACAGGGAGGTGGCAGGCCCTCCTCTCCACTGGCCCCCCTGCGCACCACTTGTCACTATTCTCTGTACGCACGCACCCACCCCCTCCCCTCCAATCCTGGCTTGGTGGGGCCCGTAAAATCCCAGCCAAAGCAAAACATTTCCATGCAGTGTGTGGTTAAGGTCTGGTATACACTGCCAGAGAGTGCAGTGAAGGCAGGTTCAATCAAAGCATTCAGAAGGAGATTAGATAGTGACCTGAAAAGGAAGAATGTCCTGGGTTATGGGGAGAAAGTGGGGGATTTGGCCAGTGCAGACACGACGGGCCGAATGGCCTCCTTCTCTGCTGTAACATTTCTGTGATTCCGTGATAACAAAATTTTCACAGCTGAGTGCATTTCACCGAGGGAACACAAAACTTTTTTTTAAAATCTGTTATATTGGAAAGTTCTGCAAATGTGTAAATGATTTGAGTGCAGGTTTGCTGAATATTCAAACAGAATTAGATTCTTATCAATCAAATGACTCTTTGTGCTCATTGATTTTCAACGTGATTTTGCACAGTATTGGTTGATAGGCAAAGGCTTCAAACAGTTCTGATTGACTTATAAACTGTACAAGTACCACACTGCAGTGATGCTTAGCTTTATGCAGCAGACCCTTGAATTATTACAGACAAATCAGCAATTTGAAAAATATATTTTTTTGTGTTCTCCAGCTCGATAAGTGAGTAAACATTTTGAAGATAAGATGGATAAGCAATTCAAAAGAAGTTATGATTCAGTAAAATCTAGAGATGTAATCGCATCATGAGATCAAGGGCGATTTTGAGTCTGTCACTTGCTTAAATTTTTCTTTGCAGCTGTAACTCTACCAATAGCATGCTGGATGAGGCCACTGACTGGGGTACAGCTGGCATTCAGTCCGAGAACCTCTGCACCATCAGCGACACTGAGCGGTCTATGCTGCAGAGAGTTTCGCTCTTCCTCTGCATATTAGCATGCTGCTCCTGCACCCAGAGTGGTGCTGCATATGGCTCTCCATGAGTTTGCCCAATCTGTCAATGGAGCAGCTCATGCGATCGAATCCCTGGGCCATAACAGAGCACCTGTGCTGCATGAACTCCACCATTGGCTGCCCATGGCTCCCCAAGGCCTCAGGGAACTCTGACTAACAAGAATTTATCTGCCTCTGGTTCTTGAGGAAGACCCTCCTTATTTGTGGCACCCACGCACAGCACCTTCACCCAGTGAAGCATTTCTGTGTCTGTCCTCCGTCCTCCAAGGGGAACGGCCCACAGTTGACAGACTCTGCCTCAACCTCCTCCTCCTGCTCATGCGTAATGAGATATTCACCCAGTGCTCCCCCCTTTCTATTCTAATCTGTGGCTCAACTGACGCGTGTGTGTCTGCACTGGTAGAAGGTGCTGAGCTATGATGTGACACTGCAGGTTCCGAGAAGCTCCCCAACCCCGCCTGCGTGCATTCTAGTGCTTAGAGTTGGTGCCCAATCAAATGGGTGTCGTGTCCACCTTACTGGACATTGAACGTCTTCATTCACTCGACCCATGTCCTTCTCATGGGTCCCCAGCTGCTGACCTCCGTGGCCATGCCCATCCGAGACCTCTTGGTCTCACTGGTCAGATTCCTCTTTCCTGAAGCCGGAAAGAAAAGCTTTCTCCTCTCTGCAACTGCATCAGTCAGCACCTCCAAGGAGGCATCAGAAAAATGGGGTGCGACACAGGGATGCATGCCCATGCCTACACTGGCCCTACGATCTCCCTGCTGCTCCATCACTGAAGGCAACTGTAAGCCCAGTATTGGCTACCACTTAAAAATATTTCAACAGTGATATAATTAATGCCACTCCTGCCAAATCTTGCTAAAAGTCGAAAGGTTTGGAGGAAGTTCATGGGCAGCAGGAGGAATGACCTGAAAGGTTGTCTGTGAGCAAGTGGCTCTGGAGGTGATTCACAGAGATGGCAGCCAGGAAACATTCTGCCTGAGAAAACCTTTTGGGGGAATTTTTTGGCAACACATTCAGGTGCTAACGATCCTCCAAGGTGGCCACAATGGGGTCAAGCTGAAAAGCTGGTTTAGTGCGCGTTTAGCGCAGGAGCCATCTTGGTAAAGGAGTTGAAGCTTGCACGAGGAACGGCCACCTGGATGATCGGTAGGAAGTTGATTGGCACTTAAGATGCCTGCTTGCAATAATTGAAGATGCTGCACACCATTTTGGTGGCTAGGATTTGTCCTAATACCCTCTCCTTACAGCAACCAGCTGTTTGGGAGTAAACAATGTGACTTCGATGATGTTGATTTCAAGTGCTACTTAAAGGGATACTCATTTTTTAATGTTCACTTGCTGCTGGAGCTGTGAAGAGAACCTCTGAAACACATCAGGAGACATTCTGGGAGACTTTGTCAAGACTTCACAACACTTGAACAACATTTATTCTACAAATTCCCTGAAGACTTCACCTAAAAAGACTAAGTGCTGTGCTACTCTATGATATTGGATACCTAATAGGAGTCACCAGGAGAAAGAGTGTGCTTTGCCATCAGCATTTTGCAGGGAGTCCCCCTTGGTCTTGGCGATGAATGGGAGGAAGGCTTAGTGCCAGGCAGAGCATCACCAGTTGCTTCAGGAGAGAAGGGCAGGAGGATGAGGTGGTGTCCTTCCACCACTGTGGGTACAGGGCAGCTAGTGCATGCCACACCTTCAGTGGTAGAGGGTGCAAGGAGCCTACACATACTGCTCCACAAAAATTATAGATAATCAGCACTTGAGTGCTAAATCTGCTGCTGTCTGGTTTAGCAGCTCCAGACAAGTAAAAATTATGGTAAAAAGCATTTAGTACCAAAATTGTGTGTTAAATCTGGGCTTTCAAACAGGCTATCCTTAATAGCACTGCACCCATTTAGCAGCTGTTGTCAACTTTTGGCCAAAATAACCCCTATATGTTTGGACAGACAGATAACATAGGAAGACTATTCAGAGACAATCCAATTAAGAAAAGACCAAATAGGATTGTAGCGAGTAAAAGAATCGTGGACAGCAAAGATGGAAAACATGGTCATAGGAAATTAGTTACAAAGTGGTAACTATGTGAAAATACTGTTTGAATCATGAAACCTTCACCTGAACTCTAAAGATGGACAACTTTGTATCGGATTAAAAGAAGGGAATGAGAATATACAATTAGATGATTTAGTGTAAAATTTAAAGAGAAACTGTTTGATGGAAGTTAGTTTACCTGACATAGAATGTCTTCACATTGAAGATACCCTCCATCGTGTTGTGTGGCACTACCACCTTACTAAATAGGATAGATTTCCAACAGATCTAGGAATGCAAAACTGAACATCCATGAGGTGCTGTGGGCCATCAGCAGCAGAAAAATTGTATTCAACCACAATCTGTAACCTCATGGCCCGGCATATCCCCCACTCTATCATTACCATCAAGTCGGGGGACCAATGAAGAGTGCTGGAGGACATGCCAGGAGCAGCTCCAGACATACCTCAAAATGAGGTGTCAACCTGGTGAAGCTACAACCCAGGACTACTTGCATGCCAAACTGCGTAAGCAGCATGCGATGGAGAGAGCTAAGCAATTCCATAACCAACAGATCAGATCTAAGCTCTACAGTTCTGCCACATCCAGCTGTGAATGGTGGTGGACAATTAAACTAACAGAAGGAGGTGGCTCCACAAATATCCCCATCCTCAATGATGGGGGAGCCCAGCACATCAGTGCAAAAGATAAGGCTGAAGCATTTGCATCAATCTTCAGCCAGAAGTGCCAAGTGGATGATCCATCTCGGCCTCCTCCTGAAGTCCCCAGCATCACAGATGCCAGTCTTCAGACAATTCCATTCACCCCACATCATATCAAGAAATGACTGAAGGCACTGGACACTGCAAAAGCTATGGGTTCTGACAACATTACGGCAATAGTACTAAAGACCTGTGCTCCAGAACTTGCCGCACCCCTAGCCAAGCTGTTGCAGGATAGCTACAACACTGGCAGCTACCCGGCAATGTGGAAAATTGCCCAGGTATGTCCTGTACACAAAAAGCAGGGAAAGTCCAACCCAGCCAAGGTGTTGTCGACAGTGTATCAAGCGGCACTTGCTCAGCAATAATCTTCTCAGTGATGCTCAGTTTAGGTTCCGTCAGGTCCACTCATCTCCTGACCTCATGACAGCCTTGGTTCAAACATGGACAAAAGAGCTGAACTCAAGAGGTGAGGTGAGAGTGACTGCCCTTAACATCAAGGCAGCATCTGACTCAGTATGGCATCAAGGAGCCCTAGCAAAACTGGAGTCAATGGGAATCAGTAGGAAAACACTCCGCTGGTTGGAGTCATACCTAGCGCAAAGGAAGATGGTTGTGGTTGTTGGAGGTCAGTCATCTCAGCTCCAGGACATCACTGCAGTAGTTCCTCAGGGTAGTATCCTAGGCCTAACCATCTTCAGTTGCTTCATCAATGACCTTCCTTAAATCATAAGGTCAGAATTGGGATGTTCGCTGATGATTGCACAATGTTCAGCACCATTCATGACTCCTCAGATACTGAAGCAGTCCGCGTAGAAATGCAGCAAGACCTGGACAATATCCAGGCTTGGGCTGATAAGTGGCAAGTAACATTCGCACCATACAAGTGCCAGGCAATGACCATCTCCAACAAGAAAGAATTTAACCATCTCCGCTCAACATTCAATGGCATTATGATTGCTGAATCCCCCACTATCTACATCCTGGGGGTGTCCATTGATCAGAAACTGAACTGTAGTAGCCATATAAATACCATGGCCAGAAGAGCAGGTTAGAGGCTAGGATCCTGCAGCAAGTAACTCACCTCCTGACTCCCCAAAGCTTGTCCGCTATCTACAAGGCACAAGTCAGGAGTGTGATGGGATACTCGCCACTTGCCTGGATGGGTGCAGCTCCAGCAACACTCAAGAAGCTTGACACCATCCAGGACAAAACTGCCCGCTTGATTGGCACCCCATCTACAAACATTCACTCCCTCCACCGCCGACGCACAGTGGCAGCAGTGTGTACCATCTATGCACTGCATCAACGCACCAAGGCTCCTTGGACCGCAGCTTCGAAACCCATGACTCTACCACCTAGAAGGACAAGGGCAGCAGATGCATGGGAACACCACCACCTGAAAGTTCTCCTCCAAGTCACACACCATCCTGACTTGGAACTACATCGCCGTTCCTTCACTGTTGCTGGGTCAAAATCCTGGAACTCCCTTCCAAATAGCATTGTGAGTGTACCTACCCATCATGGACTGCAGCTCACCACCATCTTCTCGAGGGCAATTAGCGATGGGCAATAAATGCTGGCCTAGCCAGCAATGCCCACATCCCATGAATGATTTTTTTTTTAAAAGCTCTGCAGCAGGGGAATACAAAAGCCTAGTTCCAGCTCAAGTTTCATGGGCATTGGTCAATCTGACTGAAATCAAACTAAGATGTCAAGGTTAATCAATTTGGTTCGGACCTACAACTACACAGTTAGTTAATTTTGCTTTACATTCCACTTTGGTTACTGCAATTTTGGAACCATTCTGTCCTTCCTTTTCCTTTGTGAACCAATGCTTATATTTTAGGAAAGAAAATATTATAGACTGTACGAAGAGATTTAACTTAGCTGCTATACTATGCACAATGAACAGGAAGGTTGCACCCAGATACTGCAACCCATAAGAGCATAGAACAGCAATATATCAGATAAGATGTCTGTTACCTCCACATTGTACAACTGTAAGTAAACACCACTTGATTTTGGCTGTTTCATTAGTTTTAGTGCTCAAATCGACAGGATGAAAAGTGAATAGAAAATAATAATGAACACTGAACGTCGAAGACACAAGTCAGATAGTTTGATATAGTTGTTCACAACTGTAGTTCGTTCCAATGCTGTGACTATCATAAATTTGGCTAATAAAAATAAATATTTTATTCTCAATATTTCAAGCATGACATCTGCAACTAAGTTATAATGCTGCACCCATTTCTGCAATTACATTTTATGCACAGCTTTTTTTTTCATTTCCCTTTCTATTAGGTATTTTTGCTGACATTCATTTTACAAAGGGAATTCTATCACAATTATAGTATAAAGTGCATTTATTTTTGTCACCCTATACAGCATGAGTGATGAAGACATCATCTGAGGATCCTTATCTAAATATAAAATCATAAATTACAAGTGCGTTGAGACCTTCTGAATGAATAAAAGTGGCTTGTAGCTGTCTCGTGGACCTCAGGGAATGCAGGAAGTAATGCTGCAATGAGCCCATCAAGCAGTAAGGCACTTTGTCCTCAATGGCCTGTGCTGTAAATCTTGAGGATTCTGTACCATATATTTTCATAACTCACTGTGATTACTGTGAGTCACATCGCTAGCAAATCATGTATCTGTTAAACAACTCATTTTGCATGAAATGTTGTGATTCAGTCACAACTAAATCAATGAAGGTGGAAAACTATGGAAAAAAATGTATATGATTTTTTTACAATCTCAAGTAATACCTTTAAAAATATTTCTTTTACTTTATTTAAGACATTAAAGTAACTGCATCTGCCATCTATAATGGATATAACATACCCTATCTTACCTTTATTTTCATATAATCATGCACAATGCATGAAATAATGCTACACGGCTGGAGTGTGCATACAACATAAGAGGTACTTAATACAATGTGATTATGATTAATTAAAAATTACTTGCATATTTATTTTATAATGCAGATCTTTTGCCATTCAGGAACAGCAATGGCCATTTCCACAGCCCAGTGGAACAATAACTTGCCTTGTAATATGCTGTTTATGCAGGAACGTGAAATAATTTTACCCGTGAAAACCATGAAAAAACTACACTGATAAAATGTCATTTTTCACACATAACTGAGATATCCTCTTGAACAGCAATGAAGGATGTGCATCAGATTTTTAATCAGTGTTTTTAATGCCCTCCACCCTAAATTTTCTCCCCCCCTTCTTAAGATACTAAGCCTTACTGGAGTAAAGTTCAGTGGCTGTTATCGTCTCTTTGATATCTTATCTCAGGAGGTCACAGTAACCTAAAACAATTTTCAGCTGCTCACCATACAATTCTGTACATTGCATTTGACAGCAAACGGTACCATTACATTATACAAGAAGTGATAGTATCAAGAAAAGGTTATCGGTCAGTTATGGGGAATTATAGAGAAATATTGGGCTGAATTTTGTGGGACAGGAATGGAGGTGAGGGCATAAAATATCTTCGGAAGGCGGGGGTGGGGGGCGGGGGGGTTGGCGGTGCAGGTAGCGGAATGCCCATCACCTTCACAGCACCTTCCAATTTAGTCCTGGGCGGGGAAACCCGAGGATGGCCTTCCCACCCCCAGCCAATAGAGGCCCTAAAGTGACCAATTAATAACAACTTAAGGGCCTGTTCCTGCCTCCACCTTAATTTATTAGAAGGCGGAGGGGCCTACTGCTGCGGGACCCCGATCACCAGAATAAAATTTGGTCAATTGTCTCTTCTGTAGCTGTAATCAGGAGTCCATAATGGCTTGTTGATTCCCAGGGGCCAGTGAAGAGATGTAACAAAGTGAACTGAAGAGATTTTTGGAAGAGCAAAATGAGCAGCTTAAGTTGTGGTTCACACCGGCATCCATAGCAAAGGGAAGAACAGAATAAAGGTCCTACAAAAAACATTTGCGTCAGATTAAAAATCAGGATTTTGAGAATAATTTCAACATTACTGTTGGTGCCTTGTACTAAGTTAGTCAGAGAAAGTAGATTAAACATGCCAATGTATGGTTTGTCAGATGTAGAATGTTTCCAAAGCCTCAGAGTGTGATCTGGGGAGGGAACAAACTCTACAGATGGGATGAGCTTCACCTAAACTAGACAAGTACCAAGCCCTTGCCATCACAGTCGGGGAATGGAAAAATCTTAACTTGGTCCAAAATTCATATTGTTTCCCCCTTGAAAGCTTCAACCGGGGTGAGACTGGAACTAAATATTCTTTGCTATAACATTTTCTTGAGATGGGAAGGAACTGGAGCTTTTTTAAAATTAAGGATACAATGACAACAATAAGAAAGAAAGATTGAAAGAAAGAGTTTGTTTGGGTTAAAAAATAAGAAGTCTTTTACCATTTTGGAAATCAGTGGAAGAAGGGTGAAGAGAGTCCATATTAATAGTTATCAAATAGCAAATACTGAACCAGAAATGGAAAATATTTAAATACAAGACGGATATGATACATTCCGACATTAAATATATTCCAACTATGAAGAAAGAGATGCATCAAAGGCTGGCGTTCCATGGATAAACTGAAAATTTACAGAAACGTTAGGTTGAAAAAAGGCACATGACAAATAGAAGGGGGCAATTCAGAAGAAAACTATGAGAAATATAAAAATGTATAGATTGTAAGCAAAAATGGAGATTAGAAAGGCAAAAAAAGTGCATGGAAGAGGACTGGCAGTCTCTTAAGTCCAAAATAAGTATAAGGACATTCAGAGATAAATAAAATATTTTGTACTGAGGGTAAGGGAATGCTCAATGAAATATTCCATCTTCATTTTTCCTGAGAATGGTTAAGCTGGATTTTAAGAGGACAAGAGGAGGATGTGGAAGAGTTACGACTGGAAGGAAATATCCAGAAGGAAACTGCATTTAAAGAAGTTTGTGGGACGAAAACTAGAAAGGTTACCAGGCCCAAATGATGTAAATACCAGAATACTAAAGCGAGTTGCAAAGGAGAGGGCAAAGGTACAATTTATTATCTTCAAAAAATATGAGAAAGAGAAATAAGCAAAAAAAAGTTACACATGTGTTTGTCATACTTATTGTGGGTAAACATCAGATCTATAACATTAATTTAACTTAATCTTTTAAGAAAATCAGTGTGTAGATGAAGGGAATGCAAGGTACTTATTTTCAGAAGTTGGATGATAAGGAAATGCAATTGCATTATAGAGAGATGGCTTGATGACAGAAAGGAATGGGTAAAAGTCAACAGTTGTTTCTTTGTTTAGTATATGGTTTGCGCTGGAACCTCTTCAGTTATACATTTGTATGAATTATTTTATTTATACTAACATAGCTGATATCAAATTAAGGGAGTGAAGAAAGAGGACATGAACAAATTTGAAGAGTGGGCAGATAAATGGAAGCTGCAATACATGTGGAGACAGTTGTTCGAAACACTGAGTGAGACAAAGATGGACAAATGAGAGATTCTGGAAGCTCCATTGTAGGAGGGATGTTAGAACCATGGGAAAAGGTCAATCAAATCACATCAGGAATGGGAGATTACGGTTATAAAGAAAGGCTGGAAAAATTGTCGTTTTCATCACTGCAGCAGAGAGGATAAGAGAGATCAAGTAGATATTTTCAAAATTATAATAAGTTTTGAAAACCTAATCATTGAGAAATTAGTTTCACTGGTTGGCAAGTCAAAATCATCACAAGCCCGACAAAAAAGAATATTTTTTTCGAATTGGTTATTTTAACATGGAATGCTTTACCACAAGTAGCCATTGAGGCAGATACTACGACATTATTTAAAAGGCAATTGGATAAATATTTGTACAGGAAGAACATAAAGTAATATGGGAAACAGAACACAGTAATGAGAGTAGAGTAGGTAGTTGAAAGGTTTGTCTTCCTCTAACATGATAAAAACAAATGGCCAGAAATTGGCATTTAACATATGGATTGTTTTTAAGTCTACTCCATAGTTTCCTCATATTGCTGCATAGGACATGCAGCTCATTGAGCCTGGCACCAGCATAGATGTGCAGATGACCAACTTATGTGCTGAGATTTTATGAATCACTGAGGGCATTTTAACCCCCAGGATGGGTGGGATAGGGATGGGTAGGGGGAGCTCTATGTTAAATTCTTAAATATGGGATACCCAACACCCAACCCAACATGAATATGCCTACTTCTGGTGTAATCTGGCGGGCAGATAATCTTCGTTTGGGAGTAATTCTAACATTTAAATGAGGCTGCTTTCTGAGAACTTGGGAATCCTAGCAGTTAAAGGCAAGCAACAATTGGTTCAAGCAGCTAAATGCCTTTGTGTCTGGGCCAGGAGGCGCAGGAGTACCTCCCCACAGCCACCCAAGCTAACCTGCCATAATCAGCTGACCCTCCACCGTCATGACTCGATATCTCGCTCAACCTCTGTGATCTGATGCTGATGAGGGATTCCCCCACCCCCACAATCTTCCCATCCCCAAAACTCTGGTTCCTTTCCAGTGCCAGGCTGTGGCCTTCTACTGTAGGAACTCCTGCCCAACAATTGGCCAGCCTTTCGATCTGGCCTGCTGCTTGGCAGGAAACAGAGAAAAAAAAAACTCAAATGACATCCTCCAATTAAATTCGGCAGGATCTCTGTATTGCCTTTATTTGCAGGTTTTCTGGCTGAGGAAAGTCACCCCTGCTCCCACCCTGTGCATATTGGGAACATTCTATTTCCAACTAAGGGCAGTTGTAACCTGATCCACCTGGTTAGAAAGTGATGGGATCGTATAAGCCGCTTACTTTTTTCAGCTCACTGGCTGGAATTTTTCGTTGGGCGAGAGGTCCCGCCCACCAGCTGAAAAGTCGATGGCGAGCCAGCATCAGCCGGGCTCGGAAAGCCAGGCTGGGATTTTTTGCTCCCTGGGCCTTTAATTGGAATTGGGTGGGACTGCCACCTCTTTGAGGCAGGAAATCCCGCCGAATGGAGCTGCTGGCCAATCAGTGGGCCGGCAGCTTTTAGTCCCAGAAGCGCCACTGGAAGCGGTGGCCACTGCTGGGACTGCACCCAGCCATCACAAGCAAGGTGAAGGACAGCCCCGAAAGACAGGGCCCCGGAGAGGCAAGGTGGGTGGCCCTCCATGGGTGCTGGATCAGGAGGGCACCCCCGCCCAGCCCGCAAGAAGGCCGCCTGGCTTTTGCCATCCACCCGTTGAGGGTAAAATACCTGTGGCGGTGGGAGGAGGCCCTTAAGTGGCAGTCAATTCGCCACTTCAGGGCCTTGATTGTCCTGGGACGGGCAGTCTATCTCTCATCGCCGCCGTCCTGCGTAAAATTGCAGCAGTGATGGGAGGGGTAGGGAATGCCACCCCCACCCTCCCACTCAACTTTACGGCCCCATCCCCCAACAGCCTGCTCATTTGCGGGCCATAAAGTTTCAGCCACTGTGTCTACCACAAACCATGGAATAAATATGCATTATAGCTGTGATCAGCTGTCCTCTATTTACTAAACTCTAACAGGTGGAATTCCCCATTATCAATACTAAAAGTAACCAATATAATGCAATGGGTGTGAACTTTAGAGGGCTAATTTCAAGACTCTGTGCTGACAGGAAGAAGCTTCATCTGCCAGGAGAGCATATCTGAAAGTGAAAACTCTCCTTTGATTTCATAATTTGATGCAAGTTCAAAAACAAAATCCTATTTTGGACTCCTATTGAATTTGTGGCGGAAATTATCAGCAGGAAAAATTTTACTCCCCTCATTTCTCCCCCATGGCCTGCTCTTTGTCCATTTACTTTGCTTGATTATGCTCTGGTGTGCTCATATCTGGAGATCCTGGAAATGCACCTAAATGGTTGGTATAATTTAATGCAGGTAAGTATGAAGTGATGCATTTTCAGAGAAGTAACATGCAGAGACAGTATGATCTAAATGGTACTATCTTGATGGGGGTGCAAGAGCAGAGGGATTTGGGGTGCATAGTTACAAGTACTTGAAGGTGGCAGGGCAATTTGATAAGGCAGTTATGAAAGCATATGCAACACTTGGTTATGTAAATGGGGGTGCTGAGTATAAAAACAACAAAGTCATGCTAAACTTTACAAATCAGTGGTTAGGCTTCATCTGGAGTACTGTGTATAATTTTGTATGTGAAGGCCTTGGGGAAGGTACAGAGGAGGTTTACCAGGATGTTACCAGGGATGAGAGACTGGAGAAACTGTGATTTTTTTTTTTTAAAGAGTATAGAGAGTTAGGGGAAGACCTAACAGAAACAATTTGCTTTGGTAAGTGGATCAATAATTAGAGATCATTGATTTAAAATAATTGGCAAAAGAACGAAAGGGGAAATGAGGAGAAATTATTTCACACAGCGGATTGTTGTGAATTGGAACACGCCACCTAAAAGGGTGGTTGATTTAGATTCCACAGGAACTTTCAAAAGGTAGCCGAACATGTAGTTGAAGGCGACTAATTCGCAGGGCTATGGGGAGAAAGCTGGGGTGTGCGACTAAATTGGACAACCCATTCAATGATCCAGCATGGGCACAATGAGCCAAATGTCACCCTTCTGTGCGGTAAGATTCTATGGTTCACCTGGGTGACAGGATTTAGTATGAAAGAGTGAGTCAGTGAAGCAGAGGTTGTGATAAGTACACAACTTCAGCAGTCTCTGTCCATTCTCATTCATCCTTCCAATGCCATAGTCAAGGCAGGAGGGCCATGAGTCAAGGTGGGCCCCAACCCTGGCGTTAAAGTCCCCCAGCAGGAACAAATGTTCGGTATTAGGAATGCTACTAATGATATTATGGAGCTCCTCGTAGAACTGTTCTTTAACTTCAGGTGGGGAGCAGAGTGTTGGAGCATAGATGTTAAGTATGTGTACTGGACCAGAGGCGGTGAGCAGTCGGATGGACAGGATGCGTTCCGAGCCATTTGAAGGTGGCTCTATCATGCTGAGCAAAGAGTTTCTGATGGCGAAGCCCACTCCATGCTGTCTTGGTTTTTCAGGATCCCTACGCTGCCAGTAGAAACTGTAGTCTTGCTGTCTTAGAGATCCGCTCACAGGGAGGCGTGTCTCCAAAACTACTAAGTATCACCACCTCATTCCATGACAATATGAAAGGCACAATTCAGCATAGCGGTGCCTCATCAGACCCCTTCCCTATCCTGAGTGGTGTGAAACAGGGGTGTGTTCTCGCACCCACACTGTTTGGGATCTTCTTCTCCCTGCTGCTCTCACATGCGTTCAAGTCTTCAGAAGAAAGAATTTTCCTCCACACAAGATCAGATGGCAGGTTGTTCAACCTTGCCCGTCTAAGAGCGAAGACCAAAGTACGAAAAGTCGTCATCAGGGAACTCCTCTTTGCTGACGATGCTGCATTAACATCCCACACGGAAGAGTGTCTGCAGAGACTTATCGACAGGATTGCAGCTGCCTGCAATGAATTTGGCCTAACCATCAGCCTCAAGAAAACGAACATCATGGGACAGGACGTCAGAAATGCTCCATCCATCAATATCGGCGACCACGCTCTGGAAGTGGTTCAAGAGCTCACCTAGGCTCAACTATCACCAGTAACTTGTCTCTCCATGCAGAAATTAACAAGCACATGGGAAAGGCGTCCGGTGCTATGTCCAGACTGGCCAAGAGAGTGTGGGAAAATGGCGCACTGACACGGAACACAAAAGTCCGAGTGTTTCAAGCCTGTGTCCTCAGTACCTTGCTCTACGGCAGCAAGGCCTGGACAACGTATGTCAACCAAGAGCGACATCTCAGCTCATTCCATCATCGCTGCCTCTGGAGAATCCTTGGCATCAGGTGGCAGGACTGTATCGCCAACTCAGAAGTCCTCAAGGTAGCCAACATCCCCAGCATCTACACCCTACTGAGCCAGTGGCGCTTGAGATGGCTTGGCCATGTGAGCCGCATGGAAGATGGCAGGATCCCCCTGGACGTCCATGTCTCCGTTTTAAAGACGTCTGCAAACGTGACATGAAGTCTTGTGACATTGAACAAAAGTCCTGGAAGTCAGTTGCCAGTGATCGCCAGAGCTGGCGGACATCCATAAAGGTGGGGCTAGAGAGTGGCGAGTCGAAGAGACTTAGCAGTTGACAGGAAAAAAGTGTAAGGAGAGAGCCAACTGTGTAACAGTCCCGACAACCAATTTTATCTGCAGCGCCTGTGGAAGAGTCTGTCACTCTAGAATTGGCCTTTATAGCCATTCCAGGTGCTGCTCCATAAACCACTGACCACCTCCAGGTGCTTACCCATTGTCTCTCGAGACAAGGAGGCCAAAGAGGAAGAAGAGAAGATGTTAGAGATCAGAGTATTCCCCAAAAGCTGCAAAATGACTCAGGTAGAAGTGATGAAGTGCCAGATGATGCTTTGG
The DNA here is from genome assembly GCF_036365525.1 of Heterodontus francisci. NCBI lineage: Eukaryota > Metazoa > Chordata > Chondrichthyes > Heterodontiformes > Heterodontidae > Heterodontus > Heterodontus francisci. Next base: position 195,589,611 of record NC_090374.1, read on the forward strand.
TAGTCTAAAAGATGATTGGGTAAAGTTTCTGCTTCGAAGTGCAACCCAGTGCAAATTGCACCTGTTTTGGGAAGTGTTCTTCCCTCCCCGAGTTTCCGCTCAAACTCATCTGCATATCGCCAAACACAAAACTTGCCATGAGCTTGCAAAATTGGGCAGCATTTCAAAGCATTTTTTGAAAAAAATTCCTTGATATTCTTTAGGTAACTTGGTACTATTTGATCGATATAGGTGAAAATGGGTTTATGACAAAAACTAAACATTTTTAATCAATGTCAATCCACCACCTGTAAGTAACCCAATTTTAAATTGCTAAAAATGACTTAAAAAAATGTACAAAACTATTTTTAACTAGATTTTCCAGCTAGACAGTAAGTAGTCAGTTCCAATAAAGTGCATTTAACAGCTTTTAAATATATTATTGTGTTGCATTTGGATGAAAGATCATCGATCAGAAACATTAACTATTTCTCTTTCCACAGATGCTGCCTGACCTGTTGCGCATTTCCAGCATTCACACTATTTTGCTTTCCTATCAGTGTCCTTGCCACCAAAAGATCCAGATTAATTTTTAGAACCTCCTCGAAGGCCTACAAATGAGCACAATTAGTGCAAACTCCCAATGGTGATTAAATCACCCTGGGGGCAAGGCTTGTTTTTGGGTGGGAACTCCTTCTCGTGTAATTTCAGGCTGGATTTTATATCAGGCGAAGGGGAGCTGGCCACCAATGTAAAGGTTGGTGGCGAACCCACTTCCACCCGGCCTGGGGATCCGACCCACACTTTACGGGTCCCCGGGCTTTAAGTGTTCCGAGGCAGGACTTCCACCCGCTTGATGGAGAAAGTCCTGCCTCATTATGCTGTCGGCCAATCACCGGGCCGGCAGCTCTTATTCCCAACAGTGCCACCAGCAGCGGTGGCCATTGCTGGGACTGCAGCCAGCCGAGGACATGGAGCCAGGAGTGCAGGTAAGTTGGAGTTTGCCTCACCGGGCTAATCGGTCGCGCCCCGGCGAGGCAAAGATGGTCGTTTGGGGGGTAAGTGGGATGTCTCAGATCCTGGGGGTGGTTGGGGATACGGGGGCGGCCCTCAATTGGGCACCCTGTGCCCGTTTGTCCGGGTCCCCCCCACCACCACCACCATCCGACTCACTAGGGTGGCGTAAAATTCCGGCCTTTGTTTTAAAACAAGTGCAAAATATTGTGGAAACTCTAAATGTGCTGGACACAATTATACTTAAAATTCTGCCATCTTTTGCGCCGGTTAACTTGATTTTGGGAGAATTGCGCAGAAAACACCAGCAGAATTGAGATCAATCCAGAGATCTATGGTCGTGATCTGTGTCCAAGGTTACAAGAGAGTCCAAAGGCCTGAGAGCAAAGTTAGGCTTGCAACACCCAAAGATGCTAAAGGCCAAAACAAGAATGCATAGTGGTTTGTAGCCATGCTGGAACAATGATTTAAGGACTAAGGCAAAGATATTGGAAGTTATAATAAAAACCTTTCATCTTTTAATGGAAATATGACTACTGCTGTCTGTACACTTTGGGCTGCCTTTTATGGAGGCAGGAGGAGTCCTGCCACCAGGGCCGCAAGTGGGGCAGGAGAGGACCTGGGGCTGCATCTGGTCAGCGGCCTGCCCCCAAGAGCCGCCGGCCCAATCAGAGGGCCAGCAGCTCAGCAGCACCACTGCTAGCAGTGACCACTGCTGGAGCTGCACCTAGATGTTGAAGACACATCCACGGCTGTGCGCCCTCAAAATCAGGTAAGTGGGATCTGGGGTTCCAGGGCCAGTCAGGCAAGCCCCGGCAAGGGTTGGGGGGAGGGGGGGGGGTCGTTACTGAGGGCAGGTGGCACTGTTGGCATGGGGCAGCCATTGCCACCAGGGGGTCCCTCTATGGGCAAAAGAGCACACAAAAAGGAGGCCCGCCCCACTCCTCAGAGTCTGCTGGGAGACCACCAGGGTTTAACTGGTGGTCTCCCCATTCAGTGAAGGGACCCCCCAAGCACTGGTAAAGTGCCAGCGGAGGTGGAAAATGCCCTTGATTGACCACTTAAGTGGCTCAATTGGGCTCCAGGCAGGTGAGCCATCTGCCACCTCTCCTGCCGCCGGCAGAATGGCATGGCAGCGGGAAGACAATGGGCATGCCACCCACTGCCTTCCCATGCCATTTTGCCAGCCTTCCCGCCCATCCCCAAAGAGTTGGATTTGAAATTCCGGGCAAAGGTAACATAAGCTCACAGCGCATTGCTTCATTGCATAACCCACTAATCCCAACCTCTCCTGACTTAAACAAGTCATTCTTCACAACCCAAATGAGATTAAATCCAATTTAAAATACTTTTATTATACTTGACAGTACTTCTGTGCCTGTGGAATTGCTGTACGATACATGCAAGGTAAAAATTTGGAGACTTCTGATTATCAGTCAATTTTCATTATCTGCCATTACTCCGGGCACTAGATGTTCCATTGTATATCAAAGAGCAGAGTCACTCATTTCCTTGATTGAATTTGTAGCATTGCTCTTTTGACATGAGAACTTCCTTTCCATTGTTTGTTTTTCCATGTTAAATGTAGAAATATGATGTTGTGACATCATCTGGGATGTGCTTCATTCTATTTCATGAAATGTATTTCTCTAATATTAATATGTATAAGGTATTGGTAATGTCAGAGAAGAGCTAGAGCTCTTTTGAAAAGAGACTGCTTGAATTGTGCAAGAGTTTAGAAACAAGCCCTGTTTAAAGCTAAATGACGTTTTGGGGAAACTAATTCAAAAACAGTTAGAATTTATCATTCAGGTTCAGCACATTGTTCAACATTTGTTAGAGACTCTTGCACTCAATCTAGCAATGTTCTTATGAAGGGTAAGTAGCTTCTTGTGGAGTTTTACACTGCATGCTGTTTGTATCTATAGCATGTGCAGTGACACTGCTGAATGAGTCACAACATTCTATTTCAAAATGCATTTTCTCAATAGAAAACTGGGTCCAGGCAGAAAAAGGTGGTTTTATGATAGGGTTTTCCAACATTAAATACCATATAACATTAGCTTCCAAACTATATCTTAAGATTTAACACCAAGTGCACCTGAAAGTTCTCACGATGGTGTTGTTGTGGTGCAACCTAAGTTTTGGAGGCTCCTTTGGGATAACCAGCAGCCATATTGTAGGGAAGTTAGAAAAGTTAAGTTGATGTTTTTTAAAATTATTACTCCCGCACTGTTCTGCCAAACTTCCTTCCACCACACTATGCTGTTACTTGCATCCCACTTTCAGTACTCCAAACAATTCTATTTGCCCACTTCAAAAATTTTGCTTTTTAAACAATAACAATAATTCAAAATATTCAAAGAAAACACTAAATACAGGACTTTTAAATTACATCTACATTGCTTTGATTCAACTAACTCCACACACTGACCTAACTGGACCTGGAAATTAGACTTGGTCTGGATTCCCAACCTAACAGCTTCCTAATTGAATGTGGCCCAATCTAAAGATATCTCACCTCCCCGCTGGTGCTATAGTCCATATTTGTCCTCTCTCCATGCTGTCATATCCTGGGGCCTTCCCTAAAGCTGCCCAACCTCAGCACTATCTCTTCTTCCAATGATGGCCAACCCCAAGATTCAATACTGTGCTTGCTACCAGACCCCTGGATATATCTACTGCTCTAAAACCCTATGATTCCCACTATATTGTTGCAAAGTTCCAGGATTTAACTGATATTTCTGTCAAACTTCAAGACCCTGCTTCATAACCCCATAAGTACTCCTAAAATGCAACATTCCCTCTATCTGCTCCTAAACTATAGGGAGCCTAACCTAGAACTGTTTACATGTTATCTACTATTGCACAGTGTGAAAAATTCCCAATTGCACTGTAATAAAAATTGAATTTGACTTCATTCTTCAACATGAATCAGTTCCCTGATAATACATGGTCCAATACACAGTATAGTACCCCTGTTCTTCTAAACTCCCTAAACTGCCTCTCTACCCTTCTGTCTTCCTTCAAGACATTCCTTAAAATCTACTTTTTTCACCAAGCTTTTAGTCATCTGTCTTAATATTGTGTCAAATTTTGGTCAATGAAGTCATGTGAAGCATCTTGTTGAAGGGGCTATGTAATTGCAAGTTATTAACTGTTGTTAATACCAAACTTGGCATACAGTGTAATAAAAGCAAAATATTGTGGATGCTGGAAATCTGAAATAAAGACAACAGGTCTGGCAGCATCTGTGGAGAGAGAAACAGAGTTAACGTTTCAGGTCTGTGACCTTTCATCAGAACCTTCGGTCACTGACCTGAAATGTTAACTCTGTTTCTCTCTCCACAGATGCTGCAAGACGAGCAATGTATTTCCAGCACTTTCTGTTTTTATTTGGCTTACACTCCTGTTTTAATGCCCTAACTTATAAAAAGATAAGGCCATGCAAAAAAGTTCAATAGAGGGCAGCAGGGATTTTGTACTGAGATGAAGAGCTAAATCTATTTCAATGGCAACAAATGAGACTGAAACATGAATCTATTTTTTTAAATGAAGGGAATTGGTTGGGTGGACATAAAGAAGTTATTTTTATTGAACCAGGAGAAAGTAATTGGGGCCAGCCAAAAGTTAATGACAACTCAACAAGATGTAATTACTACCAGCTAAAGGAATGATAACTCCCAACCCATGAAATTTAGTAGCAAATTGTACAAGTTAGTGCTTTTGGTACAGAGCTTCATGCAACAGGAGAGTACATTGGGAATTCAAATATGGAGGGCAACACGGATGGAAAATTATGCAGGACATACTGACCTCTGAAGCTCTGAACAAGAAGCACTAATTTGTAAAATCTACTCCTTAATTGCTTATGAAACTAGACTGCCACTTAGCACAGTAAATGTAGTTAAATAGAGAATTGTCAAAGTGGATATTGTAAATGGAACTAAACAGAAAGACCTTTCTGATTTGATCATTCCTGATTCCTTATGCTGACTGTTATTTGGGACAAACGGACAAACTCTTCAGTTTTAATTTTAGAGAACAATATTTCTCAAAGTTGCCAAGTACTATCCTCAAACGTATTGATCCTGTCAAAATCATTTCAATTGTTGGCACATCTCCATTCAGTAAGAATTTACATTTCAATTTACCAGTTAATAAGTCAGACTACTTGTTCAATTATAGGGAATATGGGCTCAAGCTAGTAAAATGTAATAGGACTGCTATCAGGAAATGGTTCACACAAGAAATAACCAGTGTGTAGAATATACAGCCAGGTAGAGGAGCGAAGGCCTTGGAATCTTTTAAGCAACAACTGAATGCTAGAATGAAGGGGAAATGGCATCACTCTGCAGAGATGCACTAAGATAGATTTAATGGCTTTCCTCATCGATAATTATTTTATAATGTTGCATTGCACCATTGTTGGAGACCCGTTAATCATAATTATTGAGAAAATCATAACAGATATGATGAGTGAAGTGATTAAACAAAAGTGTTAGTTGATTCATTTTCTAATAAGGCAAAACCATGTCATGCCTATGAGCAGCTTCTATATTGTATAGTCAAACTCATTTAAAAATGATAAATATCAGGCGTTGTAATAATACCAGCACAAAGCAACAATCTTTTGTCACCAACTAGAGAGCAAGTTTGGGGAAGCATAGAACAATAAAGGATTACGAAGCACCTCCACTAATTTATATAGAAAGAAAGATGACCAGGAACTGAACTACCAGGGAAGGTAAATTGATTTGAATTGCTATGCACACAAGTACTTTACAGAGCAATAATTCTGCTCTAAAAGTAACAGGCCACATACTGAAAGTGTAAAAACACAGTCACAATGTTGGCACACAGTTTTTTCCCTCATACATGTGAACATTATGAATGCAGCAATGCTAGTATTTCTGTTACCACCCTCCCCAGCCTACATCACGTTTTGGCTTCATATATTCCTAATTTGCACAGGGCATACAAATATGCAAAAGTTGGATTTAAAGCCCATATGCTTTCCTATGACAACTGCATACACAGATTAAGACATGTATTTACATTTCAAAGCAAATGTAATCTGGAGGCAGAATTATAAGACTAACATGTGCTGAAGTGATATGATGTTGTACTCTTCATATATAAGTTCACCTGTACCATTAGGAGAGGCAGCCAAATAGACAAGGCAGCTCACCTGTCTACTCCTAACACTCTCCTGGAAACTTATTGAAAATTGGCAGTTACTAGCAGAAGGCTATTCTGTCAACCCTCATGGTTGACTGATAGTGCACAGCATGGCAATAATCATGGAAGGAAGGATATATTAGCCTTGGAGGGAGTGCAGCGTAGGTTTACCAGAATGATAACTGGACTCCGAGAAAAAACTATTTCTGCTGGTTGCGGAGTCTAGGACTAGCAGGCATAGTCTAAAAATTAGAGCCAGACCTTTCAGGAGTGAAATTAGGAAACTCTTTTACACATTAAAGGTGGTAGAAATTTGGAACTCTCTTCCAGAAACAGAAATTGATGCCAAATCAATTGTAAATTTTAAATCTGAGATCGAGAGATTTTTTGTTATCCAAAGGTTTTAATGCATAAGTGGCAAAGGAGTTAGGTTGCAGATCAGCCATGATCTCAATGAAATTTCCTTTGGAATTCAAAGGGACAAAAAAAAAAGCAATAAAATTCATCACCTGACCTGTTGATTCCAATGGGACAGGAGCACCTTCAGGAAGTGAAACATTAATAGCCTTTCAAAAACAATAATTTCATTAAAAATACTGTCATGAGAGGAATGACAAATTACTGGAGAAGGGCTTGAAAGGTCAATTCCTGCCATTCACATCACAAACACTGACTGTATTATACACATATGTTATTTCCTTTGATATTTAATATTCATTTCCTATCCTCTGGCCAATGCAAAGATCTTTCTTCCTCCACCCATTACCCTAATCCAGCTAGATCCAAGTTGAATAACGAGGCACTTTGCTTATACTTAAAACTGCCATTGTGTTTACTCATAGAAGTATCTAAAGTTAGTTGGAGTTTTCAAAGCACAGATAAAATAATTTCATGATTTTCATTCCAAAACTCTGCATTCCCTTTAAAGATTTCTAACAATTATAGTTTCTGTAGAACTGCCGCCCATTTTCAAATTGATACTTTCACTTTCAAAGAGGTCTGCTATTGCTATTCCTGGAATTTTCTGGGATTATCAAGAATGCATTTTCTTTTCAATTTCAATTCTTCAAGTTTGAACGTTGAACAGATGCAGGGATTTCATGAAAGAAACATTTTTTTGACTGCATTAAGATCTCCTATACTCAACAACAGCCCACAATTTCATGTCACAGGAAACATTAGGATTAATCAGTGAATATGCCAAGGGTTCAATATATGAACTGAGTTTGTGATTAAATGTAGGACTCAGCAAATAGTGCACGATGATTAAATTTAGAGTTCCAGGTCTGAATTTTATGCCACCCCAGCGAGCCGGATGGTGGCGGGGGTGGGGGGGGCGTTAAATGGAGCGAGGAACCCGTAAAATACGGGACGGATCCCCAGGCTAGGTGGAAGCGGGTTCGCCATCGACTTTTACGTCAGTGGCAAGCTTCATCCGCCTGATGTAAAATCCAACCCCAAGTCACAGAAAAGGGTTTTCTAGTATTGAGTGGATAGTGCACTATGGTACATCATTAGTTTACAGTGCACTGAATCAGAAGCAAAATTGCTTCATAGAAGAGGAACCACAAAGAGTAATATTCTTCATAGGTACTGAACACAGATTGATGCACAGTAACAGAATTAAAAACAATTTAATAACACTACATGGTTACATGGCTCAGTTTTTGCCTTAACTCGATTCACATTTCTTATCACGGAAGTCAAAATCATCTCTGAGCCTGATCATTATAATGAGACCCATTGAGCAATATTCACTTTATCACTATCACTTAATTGGACTGTATCGAATATTTGTCTTTGCCACCATGAATTTTTCCTTTATTATCTGTATTCTAAGCAAAATGTTGATATGGAGGGAAGAAAATCAGGTTTGTCCATTAGCGGCAAATACGTGTCATTTTAAGAAAAAAATTATCATATTAATTGGTCCATTGAAGCCACTTAATATAAAGGTATTTATAGCAAAAGATTAGAACAAATTTTGATCTGTGGGTACGGCTTAATGTTACCTCTGTCAAAAATACATCTCATTTTAAAAAGGATTCTTTTTGCAATCTTAACTGCCAATAAGTATCAATGGCTGGAATTTTACCCTTGGCGGATGGGAGCCATCCACCGACTGAAAAATCGGTGGCGAACCCGCCTCAGCCTGGCCTGTGGATCCAATCCGTATTTTGCCGCCCCCAAGCTTTCAATTGGTCTGAGGTCCCGCCCAATGGAGCTGCCGGCCAGAGGGTTGGCAGCTCTCTGTCCCAGCAGCGCCACCAGGAGCAGTGGCCACTTCTGGGACTACAACCCAGCTATCACAAAGATGATGTTGGGGAGCCCTGGAACCAAAGTAAGTTTTTGGTGCCTCGCCGGGGGTGATCGATCAGGCCCCGACGAGGCAAGGATGGTCGATTGGGGGGGATGGGGGCATGTTGGGTGCTGGGGGTGACTGGGGCAGTGGGAGCAGCCATCCGTCAGACATAGAGTGCCTGATCATGAGGGACACCCACCAACCCCCCATCCCCAGGCCAAAAGCTGCCTGCTTTTGTCAGGCGGCTTCTCTCAGGCCTGGACCGCCTGACCGGCCATGAGTAAACAGCCCGTGGCGGCGGGTGGAGGCCCTTAAGTGGCCGCTTAATGGCCTTGATTGGCCTGGGGCAGGCGGGCCGTTTTACCTCGCTGCCACCCTGTGTAAAGTGGCGGCAGAGGCGGGAGCAGATCGGGAAGGGCCCCCCAAGCCTCCCACTCCATTTTACGCCCCAAGCTCTTTCGGGGTTTGGGAGGGGGGGGCATAAAATTCCAGTCAATGTCTTTTTTAAGGGCAGCTCATTTGTTTATGGTTGCCAAAGGGAACATAGAGGTTGCTAAATGTCAATTTTAGTATCAGTATTGGTCTTAGCTCAGTGGTAGACCTCTCATCTCTAAATCAGATTGTGGGTTCAATTCCCACTCCAGAGACTTCAGCATGTAATCTCGGGTGATAATTTAGTATAGCATTGAGGGAGTGCGACACTACTGGCGGAATGGTCTTTTGGACAAAACATTATACTATGAATATATCTCAGGTGGATGTAAAAGATCCCATGACACTATTCAAAGTAAAGCATTATTGATCTCCCAGTGTACTGGCCAATGCTTATTTCTCAATCAACATCACTAAAATAGATTATCTGGTCATCTCTCTCATTACTGTTTGTGAGAACTTGTGGCATGAAAGTTTGTTGCCAAATTAATTTATAGCATTACTACATTTCAAAGTATTTCATGAGCTATGAAGCACTTGTGGTCATGAAAGGTGCAATATATATCCAAATTCTTTCTTTATTAAAAAGCTGCCTGTGGAAAGATAACCTATGTGGTCATGTGGCTAATGAGATGCTCATGAGGGCTGGAAGCACCAAGTTCTGCTATTTTGGATGTTGACTGAAAAAAACAAGAGAATTTATCAATACAAGGACTGCTGTCATGACCACTTAACTTCCTTGAGTTATGTGAGCTTTTGTGACTGCTTATTTGAGGAAGGCAACAAACTGGACATTTGAGAGGGAAAAGATGAATACAGAACCAATGATTCACCAGTCATTCACACATTTACAGCAAATGTGGCTTTGTGTGGCATGCAAGGAGGTATTTTCTTTCAAGAGGAAGACCTTGCTCATTGTCCCCGAAAAACTGGACAAAATAGTCTTGCATTACATCAATATTGTGAAATTTAATTCACAAACATTACCAGTCAAATTTGCAAGGTGTGAAATGCTATTTATATATTGTTGCCTCTTGCATTGGCATGTTGTACTATTTAATGGTTCATTATTTTCTCTTTGAAGATCTTCTTTGAAGGTTTGAAGCTCTGAATCTTCAAAGGGACATTCTAGAGATATACAAACAGAATTACAGGTGGGAGCTTTTTGGCTTGCAGCAGAGGAATAGCTTATTTTGTGGATAGCTGGAGGAGAAGGAGGAAAATTCATTTTGTAAAGTTTCCATTTAGACTTTTATCACAAAAGACTAGTTGAGAGCAATATTTAGCTATGTTGAAGGAACGGAAATCCAATTTAAAAATCAACAGAAAATAAGGGGCAGATGGCAGAGCCTTTCTCCTGTGACTGAAAAAAGTTACTGGAGATGGACCATTCAGGCTCTGTGTCAAACTGCAAAGTGTGGTGGAGATGGTGTTGGGGGCGGTGGGGGGGAGGAAGTACTGAACCTCAGAAGATCAATGTTATGCTGAAACAGTAAAGTGAAACAGCCTGAAACTAAACAGAAAATGAAGTTAAAATCAATATATATGGTATAATGTAGAATTCAGAGAGGCAGTGTTAACTCAAAGCTATATTTCTGTCCGGACCTCAATGCGAAACTGTAGCTTTATGCTCTAACCTCAAGTAAACCTCCAAGTCACACACATTCCTGACTTGGAAGTATATCACCACTGTTGTTTGGTCAAAATCCTGGAACTCCCTTTCTAACAGCACTGTGGGTGTATCTACACCACATGGTCTGCAGCTGTTCACCATCACCTTCTGAAAGGCAATTAGGGATGGGCAATAAATGTTGGCCTTGCCAATGACACTCACATCCCAACAATTTACACAACAGACTGGCTCAAAGTACCAATTGAAAAAAATATATTCAAGAATAGATTCCAGGATATTATTACCCAAGGTTGGAGACTGGTTGGGGTGGAATCGAACAGGAGTGCACATGATATACATGGGTTTGAATTTCCCTTGATTTTCCACCATTCATTTAATGTGTGGGAAGTTGTGCATTGAGGAGTATGGTTTTGTCAAGTTCCCACTATAATCCGCCATCTTTTAGCCATGGTAAGATATTGATGGATTTAATATGATTATAGCAATCTCTTGCATTTACGGAAAAACAATTTATTAAGAAGATAAACAATAAGATAATGAACAGAAAATGCTGGAAATACGAGATTAACTTCCAACCACATATCTGCACCATCACCAAGACTGCCCATTTTGACCTGCATAACATCACCAGACTCTGCTCCAACTCAACTCATCTGCTGCTGAAACCCTCATCCATGCCTTTGTTATCTCCAAACTTGATTATTCCAATGCATTCTTGGCTGGCCTCCTATTTTCTACCCTTCGTATACCTGAGCTCATCCAAAACTCTGCTGGCCATATTCAAACTCACACTAAGTCCCATTCACCCATCACCACTGTACTCACAGCCAAATAACACCTCAATTTTAAAATTCTCATCCTTGTTTTCAAATCCCTCCACGGCCTCACCTGTTCTGTAATTTCCTCCAGCCCTACAACCCTCTCAGATATCTGCACTCCTCCAATCCTGACCCCTTGAGCATCCCCAATTTAAATCACCCCACCACTGGTGGCCGTGCCTTCAGGTGTCAAGGCCCTAAGCTCTGGAATTTCCTTCCTAAACCTCAAAGCCTTTCCACCTCGCTTTCTTCCTTTAAGATGCTCCTTAAACTGTATCTCTTTGAACAAGCTTTTGGTCATCTGCCACAATATCTCTTTATGTGGCATAGTGTCAGATTTTGTTTGATAACACTTCTTCGAAACACCTTGGGCCATTAAAGGTGCTATATACATACAAGATGTTTCTGTTGCTAAAATTTTTATCTGTTGGTTTGCTGCCCACAGGAAGCCTTAATGACATGTTGGAGGCCTTTCAGGTGGGAAGTCTGCTTCATAAGGCTGCAGCCTGCAAAGGTAGGTAGGTGTAGTGATGGAGCAAGGAAGACTGTGGCGCAGACCCGATCATGGTGGGGGGGAGGGTAGGTTCAAATCTTGGGGGTGGGAGGGGGTTTGGGGGGTGTTGACATCCTGATAGTGATCAGAGGGGTGGGGAAGAGTAGACAAACTGCAGGACTGGGGGTGTTTACCAAAAAGGTTGTTGGGCCTTGAGAAAACGCTTCTAGTCCTCCTGGCCCACAAGCAGTGCTCACCTTATGGATTCATCCCTTCTCACCTCCTTTGAACTGCCAGGTTTTCCAAGGCCTGTGGGATTGCATCGATGGCAACCTTCCTTGCCTCATGCGCAACCATCTGGAGCAGAGGATGTGTGTAACTAAATAATGCAGCAATGATGGAATGATATCATAGGTCACATTTTCTGTCATTATCATTACAGCAACCCTGGATACAACAGGCATCCAGCATTGCTGGGATCAGCAGAGACCAATCCCAGAGGTACAATCAATCATAGGGCAATCTGTTAGCTCTTTCCTAACAGATTTAGCAGAGGCTAGATGATTTCCCCTGGCCTGAGGGAGGACAGTGCTTTTAAGCTGCAGTGCCTGCAAGCACAAAGTCTGAAACCATCAGTGATATTTTGCTCTGCTCACCCTCCTGGCAGCTCACCAGCATGAGTGGAAATGGTGCTGGGAGCCTGAAAAAAATGTTCATCAAGAAGATCCTGGCATATTCATCAGAACACACACTACCCACCATAATCGCTGTTGAATAGCCACAAAAGAGAAAATCTTAGCTATGAACAAGTTTATATTTGATTAAAAATGGCCTTGCTTGCTTGCAAGTCCAAAGGAAGCTGCTGAAATAGAGCTGATTAAATGCATCATTCAGATTGATTCCAGTGACATGTGGCTCAACTGCACTGATTGATATTCTGCTTTGACGTGTCTCAAGCTGCCTCTTTTGGAATCCAATGGAACCAGCATGCTGTTTGAAATAGATGACAAAAAGCCAGTTTCTAGCGTCAGACTGTGGGGATTCAAATCTCAAACATGTACATCATATTCATTAGAAACTAATTCCTCTAGAATTCTAGCTCCAAATGGAACCTTTACAGAAGTTGAAGGGCGTATTTGTTATGTTGAAAATGGGCAAAGTCCCAGGCAGTGCAAAAATGTGTTTAATTACAGTAAGTTAAGAAGATAAAATCATATACTTCTCCTCACAGCTGAAATCCCAATCTTTCGACTGAAATGCTGAAAGAGACAAATGTGTTCATGAGAACATGAAAACATGATTTCCATAGCCAAATAAGCTTAACTACAAAGTGGAAAGGCTTCCTGATGACTCAACTGGTCAAAGTAGTGAGGGGCTGAACCATAAAGAGAATGACGGGATCAAGTCGGATTCCTAATTGTGGATTGGATTAAATCTGCAACATCCGCACAGTACATATTTTTTTTTTAAAAGAGCATCCTCCTGTTTATGATATAACACTATTGTAGAAGTCTGCAAACGGGCAATTGGTCACAGATTTAAGAAGTGGTGCCATATTGGGGCGGTTCTGAACAGTTTTGATTCTTGGGCCAGCAAGAATTAGGCTATTTTGAAAAAAAAAAAATCCACTTCCATTTCCCTGTGTAATGTCGCTGTGCGCTTTAAAAAATGATGTCCCAAAGGGCTTAACCGAATACATTGCTCATTCTGGCTGTCGCAACATGCTGAAGGTGTCACATCTGCTGAAGCACAATGCAGTTTTCACATTTTTTTTTTTAGATAAAACCAAGGTAAAAATGCATTTGCAGTAACAAGTGTGGGAATAATGGTATCATCACTCCACTCATTGTGCCATTTCATTCTCCTCTGTAGGTCACTGTGAAGAACTGCTTATCCAAATAATTTGGTAATTAAGAATAATTGGTAGGGTTCCATATTTCGAGCACATGTAAGATCCAAATTTCACACAATTAAGGGCTTGAAATGGACAAGGAGGTGGGCAAATATGAGATATATTTCCACACCATTGTTCATTTTTTGTAATGCGGAAAGTTAAAAAAAAGCAAGCATAGGCCATTTCGCCCATCATGCCTGCTTCATCCAGAGCCAGTTTTTAATTAGCGTATTGTGGACATAACCGCCCACATCACCTACAAATCCCCTATTTTAAAAAACACTATCAACCAACACAAATTTACACTAAAAATTTAACATTGGGTTGCTGTTAAACACCGATGCCAAGATAACAGCCTAAATCTCCAGAGTGAAGTGCCATGAAATTCCCTGGAGGGGTAGGCTCTCTCAATGCTCCAATCTGACCCTGCAGAGAAGAGATCCAGAGAAGTGTCAAACCTAGTTTCAAAAGTGCTCAAGGGGTTTGATGGGAATCTTGTACACTGTAAAACTACCTCACCTTAAATCAAAACATTGAGAGCAAAGATTCTACCAATCCAACTCTCGAAACATTTATTTTTCTAGTATTGCTCGGATAGATCTGTGCAGGAATGTGCAAAGCTATTTCTGTACATACAGGAATATAAACAGAACATGCTGGAAATTCTCAGCAAATCAGACAGCATATGTGGAGAGAGAAACAGGGTTAATGTTTCAGATCAGTGATCTTTTGTCAGAACTCGAAAATGTTACAGATATAACACGCTTTAAGCAAGTTCAGAGAAAGGAAACGCTGGGGGAGGAGGGGAGTGGCTGTGGGGCAGTGGAGGAAAGGATAAAAAGGAAAATCTGTAATAGGGCAGAAGACAGGAGTGATTAAATGACAAAAGGATGGTACAATGCATGCATAATGGTGGAACTCCCTCCCCATTCACTTTCTCCAAGGGTTCAAATCCATTCTCAAAGTTCCTTCATCTCTGTCGCATCTGTTTTGATGATGCAAGCTTCCATACCAGTGCTTCTGATATGCTTTCCTTTTTCCTTAACGGACGATTCAACCTCCAAGGTGGTTGACAGGGTCCTTGATTTTATCCGTCCAATTTCCCACACCTCTTCTCTCACACCTTCCTCTCCCTCCCAGAATTATGTTAGAGTTCCCCTCATCCTTATCTTCCACCCCAACAACCTCCACATTCAGTGGATCATCCTCCACCATTTCTGCTAACTCCAGCGAAATTCCACCACAAAATACATCTTCCCCTCTTCTTCCTTTTCAACATTCCAAAGGAACTGATCCCTCCACAACACCCTCATCCACCCTTCCATCACCAACACCTGCTCCCCTTCCCATGGCGCCTTCTCGTGCAAGCTCAAGAGATGCAATACTTGCCCTGTCGCCTCCTCCCTGCACACCGTCCAAAGGTCCCAAACACTCCTTCCAGATGAAAGAGTGATTTACTTGTAATTCTTTCAATTTAGTATACAATGCGGTCTTCTCTACACTGCAGAGACCAAACGCAGTTTGGGTGAGCGTTCTGAATACCTCTATTCAGTCTGCAAGTGTGACCCTGAAGTTTTGGTCATTTGCCATCTAAATTCTCTGCCCCACCTCTGACCTTGAGCTCCTACACTGTTTCAATAAAGCTCAACAGAAGAGGGTGGGAGGGATTAAGATTAGAGATACAGCACTGAAACAGGCCCTTCGACCCACTGAGTCTGTGCCGAACATCGACCACCCATTTATACTAATCCCATATTCCTACCAAACATCCCCACCTGTCCCTATATTTCCCTACCACCTACCTACACTAGTGACAATTTATAATGGCCAATTTACCTATCAACCTGCAAGTCTTTTGGCTTGTGGGAGGAAACCGGAGCACCCGGAGAAAACCCACGCAGACACAGGGAGAACTTGCAAACTCCACACAGGCAGTACCTGGAATCGAACCCGGGTCCCTGGAGCTGTGAGGCTGCGGTGCTAACCACTGCGCCGCCCAGATGTTCCAAATCTGTCAAAGGAAGGATTAAATTAAAGGGGCCGTGGCAGGGGTCAGAATGGCTGCACTGTACCTTGATCCCTGAGGCTTCAGCAACCTAAGACGTGGAAGGCCACCCCCAAAGCCTCGGCTTCTTGCCTGGAAGTTCTGCTGTGGCATCTGAGTGGCTGAACTGAGGTGATGTTTGCCAAGGATGGGAGGAAGAGGCCAGCCTCTCAAACCGAGCAAGCTTGGATGGAAGTGCCAGAGGAAGTGAGCAGCAGAGCTATGGCCCCTCAAAACTGGAGACAGTATCCCAAGATGTTCAAGGAACTCTGGAGGGCAGTAAAGGCGAGTGGCATAACACATTCAGGTGCCAGTCACTGCAACTGAAACTGCAGTGGAAACTCAGAAAGACCCAAGCTGGAATTTTACACCACCCCAACGAGCAGTATGGTGGCGGGAGGGTGGCATAAAATGGACCGGGTGGCTCCGGGAGGCTTTCCTGACCCACTCCCACCTCTGCCACCCTTTACGTAGGGCATGGGGAGTGAAAAACGGTCCGCCTGCCCCAGACCAATCAAGGCCCTTAAGTGGCCACTTAACAGCCACTTTTACGTGTGGCAAGCGGGCATCCTGGAGCCAGGAAAAGCGAAGGAGGGCCGCCCCTGCTACCCCAAAAGACCACCCTTGCCTCACTGGGGTCCGACCGATTATCCCTGGCAAGGCAACCAAAACTTATCTTTCCTGCCACCTCCAGGTCTTCTTCCATGTTCGGCGGGGCTACAGCCCCAGCAGTGGCCACTACTCCTGGTGGCACTGCTGGGACTCAGGGCTGCCGGCCCGCTGACTGGCTGGCAGCTCAATGAGGTGGGACTTCCTCCCTCAAGAAGGTGGAAGTCCTGCCTCTGAACATTTAAAGCCTGGGGACCCGTAAACTACGGAATGGATCTCGAGGCGAGGCTGAACTGGATTTGCCACCGATCTTTATGTCGGAGGCTGGCTCCTGCATGCCCACTGTAAAATTCCATCCCTAATTTTAAAAAGAGACAGTGAACAGACTTTGAATAGTTGGACAGAGTTCAACTGGTGTAAAGACGAGGAACCAGCACTGATTTATTTTTTAAACTTCTTGTCTGGACAGCTTTCAGGAGCACAAATTATCTTTTCCAAGATTGAGCACTGCAAAAGGATTCCAAATCTCAAAGCTCCAAGTAACGTCAGTAGGTAGAGAAGAAATATGAAGTTTATTTTCACTCCAATTTTTCTAACTTTCAAACAAAGTACTTCACTTCCATTCTGTAAGTTCTCAGATGATGCCAGGTAAACACTGGAACTGGCTTTGCAATCTGAAGAAAAGTGCCAAGGTAAACAATGAGGATCACTGTCAATTAGAAACACACTGCTACACATCTGTATCACGGTCATTGATTTTACATGGATATATATAGGTTTGAGTGCCAATTATCTTACATTGGTAGACTTGCCTCTCAAGAAGATTGCAGCTGTCAGCCGTGTTTACCTGACAAGTGTCACACAAGAATATTGTTAACCCAAATCTAGCCAGTACCATTTCTGGAACTGGAGCCCAGAACAGAGATAATGAGAATATTTCCAAGCCATCCCAACAGGTAAGAAAATGGAGACTCCCTTACTAACAGTGAGAAAGGTTCTTTGTTAACTATTCTACACAGATAAAACTAACTACAAAGTAGGACTAGCTTTTGCTAGCAAAACATCTTTATATTTATTCTGAGAGTCCTGGCTTTGTAGCACTGTTGCTTCCTTTTGGAACAGGATTCCTCATGCAATTCTTACTTCTCTTTCTCTGAAGAAGGAGGCAACCTTCAAAACATACCACTGTGCTGGAATTTTGTTTTCAGCTAAACCCCCTTATCCACACAGCAGGATATTGCAGATGTGAGAGGCTACAAGGCTATATCGAGCCCGTGGGAGACTGAAATTTGCAAAGACAATGAGCTGAAAGTAGCTGCCTTTGATTTCAAGGCAGCACCCAATCAAGTACAGCACAAAGAAGCCCCTGGAAAAACAGAGTTCACTGGTAAAATGGTCCAGTGGCTGGAGCCAGACCTGATGCAAAGGGACATGGCTATGGTTAACAGACAACAATAATCAGAGCCTCATTACATCAATTTAGGAGCTGCTCAGGCCAGATATCTTCAGCTGCTTCATCAATGGTCTTCCAACCAACATAAACTCAGGAGTGGGACAAATGGCTGATGATACCTCATTCAACTCTTAATAACATAGCATCCAGTCCTGGACTGAGACATGGCAGCTATTTTAAATAGCTATTTTAATAATGATCATAAGCAAGAAAAAGCTCAACTAACTTCCCTTGACTTTCAATGGCACGATCACTTCTCAAATGCTCCACCATCAAGATCTTGGGGATCATCATTCTGACTCTGAACTAATTCCTACACTGTCGCTGGGTCAAAATCTTGGAACGCCCTTCCTAACAGCACTGTGGGTGTACCTACACTGCATGGACTGCAGCAGTTCAAGAAGGTGGCTCACCATTTTCTCCATGAGGGCAATTAGGGATGGCTTTACCAGCAATACTCATGTCCCATAAAGGAATTTAAAAAAACCTGACCATCTATATCAATACTGTGGCTACACTTAGCTGGGCAGAGGATGGATGCTGACTGATGAATGGTTCACTTTCTGATCCCTCTCAGCCTCTCTACTATCTACAGGCTCAAGTCAGAACTGGGATACACTACTGATAACTTAGCTGGATGAGTGTAGCTATAACTACACTTACAAAACTTGACATCATGCAAGACTGAGTAGTACAATCGTGCCTCTGCTATTGGACTGAATATCCACCTCCTCTATCACAGTTCTGAGCACGTTCAACCTACAGGACTCTCTGTGGCAACTCAACAAAGTTAACTGAACATCTCTCTTCCACCCAAGCTTTACTATTGAGAACTACATGAGCAGAAATGTCATCGAAGCAACGTCACATCCAAGTCATACACCATCTTGAGTAGGATTAAAATCACCATTCTTTCATTGCGGCTGCATCAATTTCCTGGAATTCTGTATCTAACCATTGTGGGAACACCATCAGCAGAGGTGGTGGTTATTGCTGTGAGAAGATGTTACCTGACTAAAGTGCTAAGATACTGTTCATTCTGATTTCACGGGGTTACTGATCAAATGGTAAGCAAGTTACTGCAAGCAAATCTCAACAGGTCTAATGGATTCAAAGATTGGTGTGGGAGAAATGAGTTTTGATTCATGGGGTACTGGCACCGGGAGGTGTACTGCTGTGACAATCTTCATCTGAACTATGCTGGGACCAGCGTCCAGGCGAGTCATATAACTAGGGCTGTAGAGACGGCTTTAAACCACATAATGGGGGGAGGGTTCACGTGAGGGGAAATGTAGAAAGTTAACAAGAAAGGACAAGGCTATAGTGCAGGGTAGCAAAATTGGTATAATGATAACTAGAGTGTGACAGGAAGGGACAGAGAGTACAAACATAACAGTGCACCAGCAAATAAGATCAGAGTAGAGAAAAATGGAAAGAAGACAAAATTAAAAGCTCATCAAAATGCATGCAGTATTTATAATATGGATGAATTGATGGCACACATAGAAAAAAATAGTATATGATAGCAATGACAGAGATGTGGTTGCAAGGTGACCAAGGCTAGGAACTAAATATTCAAGGGTATTTAACATTTCAGAAGGATAGGAAGAAAGGAAAGGGAAGTGGAGTAGCTCTTTTGATAAAGAATGAGATTAGTACATTAGTGAGAAATAATCTTGACTCAGAAGATCAAGGTGTAGAATCAGTTTGGGTGGAGTTAAGAAATAGCAAAGGAAAGAAGTCACTGGTGGGAGTAATTTATAGGCCCCCTAACAGTAGCAGCACCATAACGACAGAGTATAAATCAAGAAATAATGGGGACTTGTAGGATAGGTACTGCAATACACATTGCAATTTTAATCTTCACATTGCTTGGACATATCAAATTGGCAAAGGTAGCCTGGAGGACGAGTTCATAGAGTGTATAAAGGATACTTTCTTCTAACAATACATTCTGGAACCAACCCAGGAGCAAGCTATTTTAGAACTGGTAATATGTAGTGGGACAGGATTAATAAATGACCACATAGTAAACATACAAACATACGACCACTCGACCCCTCCAGCCTGATCCTCCATTCAATAAGTTCATGGCTGAACTGATTACTCCACATTTCCATCCACCCCTCATAACCTTCCACCCCCTTACTTATCAAGAAGCTATCTACCTCTGCCTTAAAATATTCAAAGACTCGGCTTCCACTGCCTTTTCAGGAAGAGAATTCCAAAGACTCACGACCCTCTGAGAGAAAAAAATTCTCCTCATCTCTGTCTTAAATGGGCGACACCTTATTTTTAAACAGTGACCCCTAGTTCTAGATTCTCCCACAAGAGAAAACATCCTTTCCACGTCCACCCTGTCATGACCCCTCAGGATCTTATATGTTTCAATCAAGTCACCTCTTATGCTTCTAAATTCCAGCGGATACAAGCCTAGCCTGTCCAATCTTAAAGGATCGTCTATGCAAGAGGTATCATGATATAATTTCACACTCATTTTGAGGATGAGAAATTTTGGTCTGAAACTAGTATCAAACTTAAATAAAGGCAATTAAATTGGTATGAAAACAGAGTTGGTTAAAGTGGATTGGGAAAATAAGTTAAAAGATAAGACAGTAGAGAAGCAGTGGCAGACATTTAAGGAGATATTTTATAACTCTCAACAAAGGTATATTCCATGAATAAAGAAAGACTCTATGACACAGATGCAACATCCATGGCTAACAAAGGAAGTTAATGGCGGTATCAAATTGAAAGAAAAGGCGTACAATTCTGCAAAGATTAATGGTAAGCCAGAAGACTCGGAAAATTTTAGAAACCAGCAGAGGATTACGTTCTTATGTTAAATTCCGGTCTATGTCTTCACAGTAGAAGACACAAAAAGCGTCCCAAGAATAGGAGAAAATCAAGAGGCAAAAGGAAGGGAGGAACTTAAAACAATCACTATCACTAGAGAAAAAAATACTAGGAAAACTAATGTGACTAAAGGCTAATAAGTCCTTTGGACCTGATGGCCTCCATCCTAGGGGCTTAAAAGAAGTGGCTGCAGAGATGGTGGATGCTTTGGTTGTACTCTTAAAAATTCCCTGGATTCTGGAAAGGTCCCAGCAGATTAGAAAACTGCAAATATAACAGTTCTATTCAAGAAATGAGGGAGACAGAAAGCAGGAAACTATAAGCCAGTTAGCCTAACATCTGTCATTGGGAAAATGCTAGAATCCATTGTTAAGGAAGTAGTAGCAGACATTTAGAAAATTATAATGAGATTAGAAAGAGTCAACATGGTTTTATGAAAGGGAAATAGGGTTTGACGAATTTATTAGAGTTCTTTGAGGATGTAACAAGGAGAGTGGATAAAGGGGAATGAGTAGATGTAATGTATTTGGATTTCTAAAAGGCATTCGATAAGGTGCCACATAAAAGGTTGCGACACAAGATAAAAGCTCATGGTGTTGGGAGAAATATATTTGCATGGATAGAAGAGTGGCTAACTAACAGGAAACAGAGAGTGAGGATAAATGGGGCATTTTCAGGTTGGCAAACTGTAACTAGTGGAGTGCCACAGGGATCAGTGTTGGGGCCTCAACTATTTATGATCTATATTAGTGACAAGGATGAAGGGATCGATGCAATGAAGCCAAATTTGTAGATGATACAAAGAGGTAGGAAAGCAAGTTATGAGGAAGACACAATGCGCCTGCAAAGTGTTATCGATAAGTTAAGTTAGTGGGCAAAAATTTGGCAAATGGTGTAAAATGTGAGAAAACATGAGCTTGTTCGCTCTGGTGGCAAGAAGTGAAAAGCAAAATATTATTTACGTGGACATCAACTGCAGAATGATGCCATACAGAGGGATTTGGGTGTCCTTGGACATGAATCACAAAATTTAGTTTTTTTTTATTTATTCATTCATGGGATGTGGGCGTCACTGGCCAGGCCAGCATTTATTGCCCATCCATAATTGCCTTTAAGAAGGTGGTGGTGAGCTGCCTTCTTGAACCGCTGCAGTCCATTTGGGGTAGGTCTATCCACAGTGCTGTTAGGAAGGGAGTTCCAGGAATTTGACCCAGCAACAGTGAAGGAACGGTGATATAGTTCCAAATCAGGATGGTGTGAGACTTGGAGGGGAACTTGCAGGTGGTGGTGTTCCCATGTATTTGCTGCCCTTGTCCTTCGTGTTGGTAGAGGTCGCAGGTTTGGAAGGTGCTGTCTAAGGAGCCTTGGTGCATTGCATCTTGTAGATGGTACACACTGCTGCCACTGTGCATCGGTGGTGGAGGGAGTGAATGTTTGTAGATGGAATGCCAATCAAGCGGGTTGCTTTGTCCTGGATGGTGTCGAGCTTCTTGAGTATTGTTGGAGCTGCACCCATCCAGGCAAGTGGAGATTATTCCATCACACTCACAGTGCGATGCAGGTAATTAGTATGCAGATAATTAAACAAGGCAAATGAAATGTTGGCATTTATTGAAAGGGGATGGAGTATAACTGTTACAACCAGGTGAGAAGCATGTCTAGGGTTCCCTTTCAGCCGTCACCTGGTCTTATTGTAACAGGGTTTTGGTTTTAAACACACTGGGGTGGATTTTACATTGGGTGGACGGGAGCTGGCGGGTGGACGGCTTCCACCCGCCCGGGGATCTGTCTCGCATTTTACGGGTCCCCGGGCTTTAATTGTTCTGAGGCGAGATTTCCACCCGCTTGAGGGAGGAAATCCCACCTCATTGAGCTGCTGGCCAATCATCGGGTCAGCAGCTCTTAGTCACAGCTGCACCACCGGGAGCGATGGCCACTGCTGGGACTGCAGCCCAGCCAAGGACATGGAGCCAGGACTGCAGATAAGTTTGGTTTGCCTCGCCGGGGGTAATCGGTCGGTCTCCGGCGAGGCAAGGATGGTCGTTTGGGGGGGGGAAGCGGGTGTCTTGGTTCCTTGGGGTGGTTGAGGAAGCAGGTCGGCCCTTAATTGGGCACCCTGTGCCCAATCGTCAGACGCTCCCCCCCCCCCCCAGCACCCGCCCACCAAGTTTCACCTGGTTTCAATGGATTCCGAAGCTGCTGAGAGAGATGAGAGCAGACAGGAGAGAGGCCGCGGCAAGTCAGCCACAAGAGGTCTTTTCAGTCCAGGAGCAAACAGCTCTCTCACTTCAAATTCTCATGGCAAGTTAAAAAAAAAACTGCAAGAGTCAGTTAGTCATGTGACTAAACTGGTCTGACCACGCCAGTTTGTGTATTCGGCCACCTTCGCAGTCAATCTGGAATGCTAGCTCCTCCACCTTCAACGTCCGGTAATCAAAAGTCCACTGTGAATTGAATGTGTCAGGAAATGGTCTTTTGTCCCTTTTAAGCACTGTCTGTAAATATGCAAATGTCTTTCCAGTCAAGGGTCTGGTGTTGCTTTCTTTTAAAAAGCAAGTTCTTTCTTTACTCCAGTAACAGTTTAAAAATCAATGTTCATGTGGCAAAATTAATGTGCCTCATTCTTGGTGGGTGGGGCCTTGCATGTCAATAACAGTAGGAAGTCTTGCTACAACTGTACAGGGCGTTGGTGAGACTGCAGTTTGAGTACTGCATAGACTTTTGATCTCCTTACTTAAGGAGGGATATACTTGCATTAGAAACAGTTCAGAGAAGGTTTACTTCGCTGATTCCTGGGATGTAGAGGTTGTCCTGTCAGGAAAGGTTGAGTAGGTTGGGCCTATACTCATTGGAATTTAGCAGAATGAGAGGTGATCTTATTGAAACATGTAAAATTCTGAGAGGCTTGACAGTGTAGAGGTTGAGAGGATGTTTCACCTCTGGGGAGGATCCAGAACTTTGGTGCACAGTTTCAAAATAAGGAAGTCTCCCTTTTAAGACAGAGATGAGGAGGAATTTCTTCTCTCAGAGGGCCATTAATCTTTGGAATTCTCTTTCTCAGAGAGCAATGGAGGCTGGGTCACTGAATATATTCAACCTGAGTTAGACACATTTTTGATCTACAAGGGAGTCAATGGTTATGAAAGGCAGGCAGAAAAGTTGAGTTAAGGCCACAATCAGATCAGCCATGATTTTATTGAATGGCATAGCAGGCTCGAGGGGCCAAATGGTCTACTCCAGCTCCTATTTTTTTTATGATATCATCTTTGAATGGTCTAGCTCCAATTTTAAGGTTATCCCCCCTTATTCTTTACTCATTCACCAGAGTAAATAGCTTCTATCTACCCTGTCAAATGCTTTAATTGTTGAGAACACCTCAATTAGATAACCCCTTAATCTTCCATACCCAAATGATACAGGTCTTGTCTATGCCCCATGTCCTCATAATTTAACCCTTTTAGCCCAGTTTCATTCTGGTGAATCAGTGCTGCTGTTCCTGCAGGGTGAATATATCCTTCCTCTGGTACCTAGGCCTGAATGCAGTTCTCCCAAATGGGATCCCAAATGGGATGTAACCAGTGTGCAGTGTTTGATTGATCTGAGTTTGATCGTTTTGGTTTGTGTTCACTGCTTTGATGACTTAAGCCTCCGGGTGGAGCTAGAGAAACCAGAAACTTAAGGAAATCGGACAGTTTGAATCTGCTGTCTCAGCCACAGGCTGCTATCAAGACATGTGCTGAAATCTGTAAGACCTTTATAGTTAAGGTGCTTTAAATAAACCAGTTGTTTATTTAACATAGTGTGAGATCTGCATTGCTCAGAGTTAAATCGGATATCAAAATTAAACCCAATGACCTAGCGTAAACATAACACAGTGCTTTATATAAATATTACGGTAGATCTCGTAACTTCACCCCTTTCTATTCCAGCCGCCTTGAGATAAGGCCAAACATTCCATTAGCCTTTTAAATTATTATTTGTATCCTTTAGTACCTATCCCACCTATGCAAATGGGGCAACTTACTGGTGCTTTTCAGAGAGTTCATGCACACCCCATGTCAGTAGTTTGATTGATTGGAACTTGATTGGAACTCCTGGAACTTGTCTTGCTGCAGCTTTCCTAAAGCAACATTCCTTTGTCTCTTTCAATAGCAACATTGTATGATGCATGCTGCACAGTCAGGATTCTGCCAATCCACTCTGGTTTATACTGCAAGGCACTGCACAGAGTAATCTGAACATCAGAAACCTTTTAGGAGGGAAAGGTTCTGGCCTAATATATTTGTCCCACAATCACCTCACCCAGGTTAAACTGTTCCCCTAAGTTAATTGTTGCGTTAAGAGTTTCCCCCTTAAATAAGAACATAAGAAATAGGAGCAGGAGTAGGCCATTCAGCACCTCAAGCCTTCCCCACCATTCAGTAAGATCATGGCTGCTCTTCCCAGGCCTCAACTCCTCTTTCGGGCCTGCTCTGCCTAACCCTCGACTTCAATTCCAGAGATTCCCCACCCTCTGAGAGAAGAAGTCCCTTCGCATCTCAGTTTTCAATGTGTGCCCCCTTATTCTGTAATTATGTCCCCTAGTGGAAACATCTTCTCAACATCTACCCTGTCGAGCCCCCTTAAAATCTTATATGTTTCTATAAGATCACCTCTCATTCATCTAAACTCCAATGAATAAAGTCCTAACCTGTTTAGCCATTCTTGATAAGACAGCCCCTTCATCCCAGGAATCAGCCTCGTGAACCTTTTCTGAACTGCCTCCAATGCTAGTATATCCTTCTTTAAATACAGGGACCAAAACTGTATGCAGTACTCCAGGTGTGGCCTCACCAACACCCTGTACAGTTGTAACAGGACTTCCCTATTTTTAAACTCTAACTTCTTAGCAATAAAGGCCAAAATTCCATTTGCCTTCCTAATTACTTGCTGCACCTGCATGCTAACCTTTTGTGTTTCATGCACAAGGACACCCAGATCTGTCTGTACTGCAGTATTTTGTAGTCTTTCTCCATCTGAATAATAATCTGCCTTTTTATTTTTCCTACCAAAGTGGATGGCCTCACACTTTCCCACATTGAACACCATCTGCCAAGTTTTTGCCCACTCACTTAACCTATCTAAATCCCTTTGAAGATTCTTTGTGTCCTCATCACAAAATGCCTTCCCACCTATTTTTGTATTGTCAGCAAATTTGGATACACTACACTCTGTCCCTTCCTCTAAGTCATTAACGTAGATAGTAAATAGCTGAGCCGCTAGGACCAATCCTTGTGGCACCCCACTAGTTATGGCTTTCCAACCTGAAAAAGACCCATTAATCCCAACTTTCTGCCTTCTGTGTGTCAGCCAATCCTCAATCCATGCCAACACATTACCCCCAATACCCTGAGCTCCTATTTTGTGCAATAACCTTTTATGTGGCACGTTATCAAACACCTTCTGAAAATCCAAATACACATCATCTACTGGTTCACCTTTATCCACTCTGCTTGTTATATCCTCAAAGAACTCTAACAAATTTGTCAAACATGATTTCCCTTTCGTAAAACCATGTTGACTCTGTTTGATTGCATTATATTTTTCTAAATGTCCTGCTATTTCTTCCTTAATAATCGACTCAAGCATTTTCCCAATGACTGATGTTAAGCTATAGTTTCCTACTTTCTGCCTCCCTCCTTTCTTGAATAGGGGCATCACATTAGCTGTTTCCCAATCTGCTGGTACCCTACCGGAATCCAGTGCGTTTTGGTATATTATGACCAATGCTTCCACTATCTCTGCAGCCACTTCTTTTAAAACCCTTGGGTGCAGGCCATCAGGTCCTGGTGACTTGTCTGCCTTTAGTCCCATCACCTTTTTCCTCGTGATAGTGATTGTTACAAGTTCCTCCCTCCCATTAACACCTTGCTCATCTATTATTGTTGGGATGTTTATCGTGTCCTCCACCGTGAAGACCAATGCAAAATATTGGTTTTAATTATCTGCCATTTCCCTGTTCCCTGTTATTAATTCCCCATCCTCATCCTCTAAGGGTCGCACACTTACTTCAGCTACTCTCTTCCTTTTAATATACCCATAGAAGTTCTTACCGTTTGTTTTTATATTTCTTGCCAGTTTACTCTCAATCAATTTTCTCCCTCTATTAGTTTTTTAGTCATCAGCTGCTGGATTCTAAATAAATTCCCAATCCTCTGGCCTACCACTAGCTTTTGCCGCATTGTACGCCTTTGTTTTTGATTTGATACTCTCCTTAACTTACTTTGTTATCTACGGGTGGTTCATCGTTCTCATCGAGTCCTTCCTTCTGACTGGAATAAATGTTTGCCGAGTGTTATGAAATATCTGCTTAAAAGTTTGCCACTGCTCATCTACTGACTTTCCCTGTCGTCTATCTTCCCAGCCTGCTTTAGACAACTCTTTCTTCATACCTCTGTAATTGCCCTTGTTTATGTTGAAGACACCGGTTTGAGACCCGAGTTGCTCACCCTCAAACTGAATTTGAAATTCTACCATTGCTTCCCCCTAAAGGATCCTCAACTATGAGATCTCTTATTAATCCTACCTCATTACACAATACCAAATCTAAAACAGCCTGTTCCCTGGTAGGTTCTGCAACTGTTGCTCTAAGAAAGAATCCCTGAGGCACTCTACAAATTCGTCTCCCATGCTACCCTTGCCAATTTGATTTGTCCAGTCTATATGCAGATTAAAATCACCCATGATAATTTTTTTTTGCCAGTGCATTATCTAAACATTGACAGAATAGTAACTTCTTCTGTTCATAAAAAGTAAAAATTTTGCCTGCATGTATATATATATATATATATTATTAATATATATATATATATATAAAAAGGTGATATTGATTGCACTCATATATAGAGTGCAATCAATATCATCTTTCCCTTGGCAGATGACATCTGACTACTAAAAATGTGCCTGCCTCCTCAGCTAATGCTGCATGCCACTATTCCACTTGTGTGTCAACATGTGGCAGAAGAGGGACGGTTTGTGAATGGCATACCAGTTAAGGTGAATTATATCACTGGTTAGTCTTTGGAAGCAACTATATTATTGAAGTTGAGTGAAGCGGTCAGTTTCACTTCCATTTCTTGACTGTGCAGTTGGCATGTTTCTCTGTGGCTGCAAATCAGGTGCAGGAGACAAGCTGCATTCTTATTAAGTTACAGTCGTCTTATGCACTGTTCCTGCCTGAGATTCAATGCTGTGGTACATCAGGATGCTCAAAATGCATTAGTCGCCCTCTTATAGTCTCAAATTTTCTTGGCCAGGGTCTTCTGCTCTTCAGACTCCAAAATACCCGATGCAACATCTAATACTGCTGAGTTTACTGAAAGACTCTTTATTTATGTAATGAATCTCCTGATCTGCTCAATAATGGAAATCTGTCAGTTCGTCCCCTAGTCTAATGCATATGTTTTCAAACCGGGATCACAGAGGATCTCCCAATCTTCAGATTTCTGATCAAATTTATGTTTTTTTTGTATTTGTTAACTTACTAGGACATTATTCCTGTTATTCAATCAAAATGAACACTGTTTCCTCAATGTTAATACTGTTTTCCTTTAGGTACATGGAATTGTCTTTTGAAGTTAGGCCCGGAGTTTCTAGTAATGGGTCACTATTTAATGAGACTTTCAGGAAGGGTGTCAGTATTTGTATGGGTCCCCACACAGCAATACATGAAAATCTCTGGATTACTGACAGTTTTAAATGTGAAAATTTGATGCAATGTCAGAAGGAATCTGGAGTAAATTTGTAAATCCAATGTTAATTAGTAACTAATAAGCAGAACTCTTATTAAACCTGTCTGTGCGTTCCGGGGGTGGGGGAGCTAGTTGAGAAGCATGGGCACAGGTTTGGGACTACACAGTTACTGCCAGAACCCAAAATTACTATCACTTAATGTACAATTAGCTCATGCTAGTTAACATGCAGAGCCTATTAAACCCCTTCATTGGTACAAGATCATTTATCCTTAATTATGCTCCCACAACCTTTGAAATGATTAAATCTGACAGCATGTGCAGAGGAATGACAAATGGTCCATCCATCAGATATTTACATTTCTTCCTCCACAACAACAAAGTAGACTCAGAGCCATGTTACTGGCAATCTGTCTAAGAGCTTATGTGCCATATCATCTTAAGTCATCTATGCTCCTGAGTGATAACAACAGATAAACAGATGCGAACCCATCCATTTTCAAGCCTCACAACTTTTCATTAGTAATCTGCTGTAACAATTTAAATGTCAAACTGCTATATAGAGTCGTATGGATTACTTTCAGACTAATGAGGAATAAACAGAAGAATATGTGGGCTAATGTGAAAATCTATTACTATTAAGACATGTACAGCAAAAGTACACTAATTGCACTATTCTGACTTGTTAAATCAACATTTGAAGCTCGCCACATGGCAGTGGGTCCTCCCAACGCAGGCAAAATGTCCAAGGAAGGTGGGAAGTAGCCCTTAATTGGCCACTTAAGTGGCTCAATTGCCCACACATCAGGTGGCTGACCCACCAGCTTTCCCGCCCCTAGCATTATGGCATGGCGACAGGAAGACATCGAGCTCTCCTCTCGATACCTTCCCCCGCCATTTTGCCAGCCGTCCCACCTCTTGGCCCCTCACCAATGGACTGGGAAAATTCAGCCCATCATGTCCATTATAAAAATACTTAAGATATATAGTTCCAAAAATATTTACAAGTGATCAGTTTATCATCATTCCTCCACAATACTGCCCTCCCTGTCCACTTCATAGATTACACCTAGAGAGATACACCCACAGACTGGTATATCTGAATGTAGCTTAGAATAACTACTAACAATTCAATTTTAATATCAGCATTGTGTGTGTACTCCTTGACTTCATTCCCATTCATCACAGATCATAAGCTAGAAAAGCTATTTCCCCCTAGTATATTAAGATGTCATTCTAAGATTGTCAAAGAAGGTAGATTGCTGCAACACTCCACCTCATCTCCATGAAGCTCCCTGCTGGAGTAGATCCACTCTACAGCACGAGCGGGAAACTATTTAACGTACAACGCCTCCAGTCCAGAACCAAGGTCACCTCACTCCTATTGATTACTCAATTATGCTGCTTTAACTGGAATATCCCTGACCTCAGTTGGAATTCACCATTCATAGTCAGGGGGGAAAACAATTACACCCGCCCATTTTTAGTTTAGTCAGATCAGGAATGATATAAATGAAAGGTTCCTGATGAACTGACTGCAATAAAATGATCAAAGGCTATTGTTTGTCTTTTAATGGACTTTTTTTTCAAAAATACAGCTGCTGTAATATTACTGAAGGCATATTCAATTAAGTCACAGAGCTGGTAAAATATTAACAACTGAGCTCAAAATGGTCTTGATTTGTCTTGTAAAAATTAAATCGGTATTACTTTGCCCATGACCACACTATAAGGCAGAAACTGCCCAATGCATGTTTCTTTGTCTTTGCTTCGGTGAAATGCTGATGACTTGACAGAGTGTGAATTTTTGTTAAATTTTCTATTTGTCACCACTAGTCTGTGCCATTGTATTGAAAATCCGTACATCATCAAGCATCTGCTCATTACAGTAAACAAAGTTAATATTTATACAGCTTTCAGTTCATTCAAATCTTACCATGCATGTGTTGCAAATTTTTTTTACTGTATTTTCAACAAAAATGAGTAACTCTAAATAATCACGAGTTTACTTACTCTAATGTCACCTCAGCTTAAATACATTTCTTCATGGCTTCGAATATGCAATAGGTTCGTTTTAATGGCTGCCTGAACATTTTCATTTTCTGGAACAGTGAAAACCAGAACATTTGGAATCAGCTAGCTTAATAATGTCCAGTACACAATGGAAAAAATAAGGTAGAGGACAGTGTGAATGATGCAAAACCATATTCCGATGGGACCTAATTATGTTTTTGCAGCATTGTTCTTCCTGGATCATAATCAGATTTCTCCTTTACATTCAAGATTTTACCTGCATTTTCTTGACTGTTTTGTTGTTCTATTTTATTTTGCGTGTGCCAATGAGAGAAATGCACCAAGTACAATTATGCAGATATTTTGCTAAATGGTGAGCTCATTCTAGTTGAGGCTGTGTTATTTCCAAGTGCTCACAAGTGCAAAATCACCATGTGTGTGTGCATTGATACCCCTGATTTGGCAATACCCAGTTACATTGCAAAGGAGGATACACATATCCTGTCTACAGTTATTTTGTATACAATATACATGCCAGCACTGATATTACTACCAGCACATATCCCCTCTCTTCGCATCCCCTATCAATTGCCAGCTCAGCTTTTCTTACTTCCCAGCATCTGCATACTGGATGTTTTCTTGTAAATTGCAAGAATTCTCGCAGCAATGGGAATACTAAGGTCACCAGGTTCCAAAATAAAGCTGTCAATTGGAGTTCAAAGAGGTCAGTTTAATGTTTTAAACAAGGATTTTGTTGTTTTAAAGAAAAATGCATTTAATGAATTTATCTTGGATAAAGGCCTCTGCTAAATCATCTGAATAATTTGTAATTTTTGTGAAGAAATCTGGTTTGTATTATTAAATGTTCTCCCCCCAACAGGACAGTGATACTGCTTCTCTTTCCTGCAGTATACTTCGAGTATGGTAATATTACTGTGATGAGATTGAGATAGGTAGTACTTTTGTGTAAATCAAAACTTTATGCGAGCCTACCCAAGAACTTGTGTTTATTTAGTTGGCCTGCTGCACAGGGGAAAAGTAAAAAGTGTGGGAATGCAATAGTTATAGCGGATTCAATTGTAAGGGGAATAGATAGGCGTTTCTGTAGCCACAAAAGAGATTCCAGGATGGTATGTTGCCTCCCTGGTGCAAGGGTCAAGGATGTCTCAGAGCGGTTACAGGACATTCTGAAGGGGGAGGGTGAACAGCCAGTCATCCTGGTACACATTGGTACAAACGACATAGGTAAAAAAAAAGGATGAGGTCCTAAAAGCAGAATATAGGGAGCTAGGAAGTAAGTTGAAAAGTAGGACCTCAAAGGTAGTGATACCAGTGCCACATGCCAGTCAGAGTAGAAATAGCAGGATACATCAGATGAATACGTGGCTGAAGAGATGGTGTGAGGGGAAGGGTTTTAGATTCCTGGGGCATTGGTTCCGGGGGAGGTGGGACCAGTACAAACTGGATGGGTTACACCTGGGCAGGACCAGGACTGATGTCCTCGGGGGAGTATTTGCTAGAGTGGTTGGGGAGGGTTTAAACTAAAATGGCAAGGGGATGGGAACCTTTGCAAAGAGTCAGAGGAGGGGGGGGGAGATCAAAGACAAGAACAAAAGACAGAAAGGGGAATAAGAAAAGTGATAGGCTGAAAAATCAAGGACCAGAATCAAACAGGGCCACAGTAAAAAATAATGGGACGGGGACAAGTAATGTTAAAAAGACAAACCTTAAGGCTTTGTGCCTTAATGCGCGAAGCATTCGCAATAAAATGGATGAATTAATCGGGGAAATAGATGTAAACGGGTACAATATAGTCGGGGTTACAGAGACATGGCTGCAAGGTGACCAGGGATGGGAAATGAACATCCAGGGGTCTTCAGTATTTAGGAAGCACAGACAAAAAGTAAAAGGCGGTGGAGTTGCATTGCTGGTTAAAGAGAAAATTAATGCAATAGCGAGGAAAGATATTAGCTCTGACGACGTGGAATCTGTATGGGTAGAGCTGAGAAACACGAAGGGGCAAAAAACGTTAGTGGGGGTTGTATATAGACCCCCAAACTGTCGTGGTGATGTTGGGAATGGCATTAAACAGGAAATTAGAGACGCATGCAACAAAGGAACATCTGTTTTTATGGGTGACTTTAATCTTAATATAGATTGGGCATATCAAATTAGTCACAATGCCGTAGAGGAGGAATTCTTGGAGTGTATACGGGATGGTTTTCTGGACCAATACGTTGAGGAACCAACTAGAGCACAGGCCATCCTAGACTGGGTATTGTGTAATGAGAGAATATAATTGAGAATCAAGTGGTGCGAGACCCCTTGGGGATGAGCACCAATAATATGATAGAATTCTTCAACAATATGGAGAGTGACGTAGTTGATTCTGAAACTAGGATCCTGAATCTTAGTAAGGGAAACTACGAATGTATGAGGCACGAGTTGGCTATGATGGATTGGAAAACGTTACTTAAAGGGATAACAGTGGATAGGCAATGGCAAACATTTAAAGAGCGCATGGATGAACTGTAACAATTGTTTATTCCTGTCTGGCGCAAAAGTAAAACGGGGAAGGTAGCCAAACCACGGTTTACAAGGGAAGTTAGAGATAGCATTAGATCCAAGGAAGCGGCATATAAATGTGCCAGAAAAAACAACAGGCCTGAGGATTGGGAGCAGTTTAGAATTCAGCAAAGGAGGACCAAGGGATTAATTAAGAAAGGGAAAATAGAGTACGAGAGCAAACTTGCAGGGAACATAAAAACTGACTGTAAAGGTTTCTATAGATATGTGAAGAGAAAAAGATTGGTGAAGACAAATGTAGGCCCCTTACAGTCAGAAACAGGGGAATTTATTATGGGGAACAAAGAAATGGCTGACCACCTAAGTGCATACTTTGGTTCTGTCTTCACAAAGGAGCACACAAATATCATACCAGAATTGTTGGGGAACACAGGGCTTAGTGAGAGAGAGGAACTGAAGGATATCAGTATTAGTGGAGAAATGGTGTTGGGGAAATTGATGGGATTGAAGGCTGATAAATCCCCAGGGCCTGATAATCTACATCTCAGAGTACTTAAGGAAGTGGCCCTAGAAATAGTGGATGCATTGGTGGTCACCTTTCAAGATTCTATAGACGCTGGAACAGTTCCTACAGATTGGAGGGTAGCTAATGTAACCCCACTATTTAAAAAGGGAGGAAGAGAGAAAGCAGGGAATTATAGACCAGTCAGCCTTCCTCAGGCTGACGTCAAAAGTGCGGAAAATTCCAGAATCCATCCCCAAAGATTGCAACACAGGAAGATAGGGTGGTGAAGAAGGCCCATGGCATGCTTGCCTTCATCGGCCGAGGCATTGAGTACAAGAGTTGGAACGTCATGTTACAGTTGTACATAACATTGGTTAGGCCACATTTGGAGTACTGTGTGCAGTTCTGGTCGCCACACTACAGGAAAGATGTGATTAAGCGAGAGAGAAGGCAGAAAAGAATCACAAGGATGTTGCCTGGTTTGGAGGGCTTGAGTTATAAAGGGAGTTTGGATTGGCTGGGTCTGTTTTCCCTGGAGCGAAGGAGGCTGAGAGGGGACATGGTAGAGGCATACAAAATTATGAGAGGCATAGATAGGGTAGATAGCCAGAGTCTGTTTCCCATGGTAGGGGTGACTAAAACTAGAGGGCATAGATTTAAGGTGAGGGGGAGGAGGTTTAAAGGGGATCAAAGGGGTAAAATTTTGACACAAAGAATAGTGGGTATCCGGAATGAGCTGCCTGAGGAGGTGGTGGAGGCAGGAACAGTAGCGACATTTAAGAGGCATCTGGACAGGTACCTGAATGAGCAAGGCACAGAGGGGTATGGAATTAATGCAGGCAGGTGGGATTAGGATAGATAGGCATAATGGTTGGCATGGATGCGGTGGGCCAAAGGGTCTGTTTCTATGCTGAATGACCTTATGACTCTAAGATTTTATAGCAGAGCACTTAGAGAACAGTGGTAGAATTAGGCAGAGTCAGCATGGATTTATGAAAGAGAAATCATGCTTGACAAATCTACTGGAATTCTTCGAGGATGTAACTAGTAGAGTTGATGAGGGGGAGCCAGTGGATGTGATTT
Source organism: Heterodontus francisci (assembly GCF_036365525.1). Classification (NCBI taxonomy): domain Eukaryota; kingdom Metazoa; phylum Chordata; class Chondrichthyes; order Heterodontiformes; family Heterodontidae; genus Heterodontus; species Heterodontus francisci. Next base: position 195,624,176 of record NC_090374.1, read on the forward strand.
ATTTGGACTTTCAGATGGCTTTCTACAAAGTCCCACATAAGAGATTAGTGTGTAAAATTAAAGCACATGGGATTGGGGGTAGTGTATTGCGATGGACAGAAAATTGGTTGGCAGATAGGAAACAAAGAGTAGGGATAAATGGGTCTTTTTCCGAATAGCAGGCAGTGACTAGTGGGGTACTGCAGGGATCGGTGCTAGTACCCCAGCTATTCACAATATATATTCATGATTTAGATGAGGGAACTAAATATATCTCCAAATTTGCAGATGACACAAAACTGGGTGGGAGGGTGAGTTGTGAGGAAGATGCAGAGAGACTTCAGGGTGATTTGGACAAGTTGAGTGAGTGAGCATATGCATGGCAAATGCAGTATAATGTGGATAAATGTGAGGTTATCCACTTTGGTAGCAAAAAACAGGAAGGCAGATTATTATCTGAATGGCTATAAACTGAGAGAGGGGAATATGCAGCAAGACCTGGGTGTTCTTGCACACCAGTCACTGAAGGTAAGCATGCAGGTGCAACAGGCTGTAAAAAAGGCAAATGGTATGTTGGCCTTCATAGCGAGAGAATTCAAGTACAGGAGCAGGGATGTCTTGCTGCAATTATACAGGGCCTTGGTGAGGCCACACCTGGAATATTGTGTGCAGTTTTGGTCTCTTTATCTGAGGAAGGATGTTCTTGCTCACGAGGGAGTGCAGCAAAGGTTTACCAGACTGATTCCTGGGATGGTGGGACTGACGCATGAGGAGAGATTGAGTCGGTTAGGATCATATTTGCTGCAGTTCAGAAGAGTGAGTGGGGATCCCATAGAAACCTATACAATTCTAACAGGACTTGACAGGGTAGATGCAGGAAGGATGTTCCCGATGTTGGGGGAGTCCAGAACCAGGGGTCATAATCTAAGGATACGGGGTAAACCTTTCAGGACTGAGATGAGGAGAAATTTCTTCACCCAGATAGTGGTGAGCCTGTGGAATTTGCTCCCACAGAAAGCAGTTGAGGCCAAAGCATTGCATGTTTTCAACAAGGAGTTAGATATAGCTCTTGGGTCTAAAGGGAGCAAAGGGTATGGGGCGAAAGCATGAACTGGTTAATGAGTTGGATGATCAGCCATGATCATAATGAATGGCGAAGCAGGCTCGAAGGGCCGAATGGCCTACTCCTGCTCCTACTTTCTATGTTTCTAGGTCAATGAGATAGGATATCATATCCTGTGCCAGGTTTCAATCAGCAGAGAATTGGATCAGCTTATGTATATGGAGTATAGTGGATGGGAGGCCAGCCAGGAAATCACTGAAAGAGTCGACTCTGGAAGTGACATCGGCATGGATGAAGGTTTCAGCAGAAGATGGGCTGAGGCTGGGGTGATGCTATTGAGGTAGCAGTAAGTGGACTTGTGGTGGACAATATATGAGGTCCAGCTCTGGATCAAATCGGATGCCAAGATTGTGAACGGTCTGCTTCAGCCTGAGTCAATGCTGAGGGAGTGAGCTATAAGCTTTGGCAAGGGAATGGAGTTTCTTGAGGGCACTTCAGTACATGTCTCATAACACTTCACAATAAATTTTATTAATGAAGGTAAACAGACAAAGCTAATATTTTTGTCCCAAGAAACATGGTAGAAATATTTATTAAATATTGGGTCAGATTTGTTGCAGCAGTGCATTGAATGGTGTCTACCATCAGTTAGACTTGACCTTTCGCCCTTCAGCTCAAAACCATTTGCCCACAAAATTGCTGAAACTGTGAGCTGATAACGGCATAGTGAGGTAAACAGCACATCTGGGGCCTGAGTGAGCAGGCTAACCAGTAGAGCCAATGTAGACACAAGGTGCCGAATTTTTAAATGGCCGTAGCGGTGGGACCAGACGTGGATGCACCCGCCATTTCCCGCCACCATCTGGCATGCCGGTCTCTCGTTATGGTCTCGCCTCCATGCCATTTTCATAAGATCATAAGAAATAGGTGCAGGAGTCGGCCATCCGGCCCCTCGAGCCTGCTCTGCCATTCAATAAGATCATGGCTGATATGATTGTGGCCTTAACTCCACCTTCCTGCTGGCCCCCAGGAGGAGGACTAGGGGGGGAGGTGCAGTGGTCACAGCTATTAGGCCAATTAATGGCCGATTAAGGCCAGTCAGCAGAAGCCGACTGGAAGGGTGAAATACGGACAAGGGATGGAAACAGGGTGCAGAGGAACAGGGTGGGAGAGGAAGGGACAGGGTTCCATGCCCATCCAGAGGAGAGGCTGCCAGTCCATGTTGATGGCCTGGTAGCTGTGGTCTTTTTCATAGTGAGAATTTTTTAAAATCTCTTCAGAGGACGCCTCCATCGTGAGGTGCCTTCTCCCTCCCTTATCTGCATTGGGAGTTCCCACCTGAGATAGTGGGGCTGCCAATGTGTCATTGCTGGAGGGCCTCCTATTGGCCCTTTTAATAATTAAAAACTTTTAAAACAGGCCTATTAGTGTCCTTGCATCCAAAAAAACCAAGCTCATTTTGTGATGGACGTAACTGGCTCTTGAAAGGCATTTATAATTTGTGCTGATTTGGACAATTTTGGATGAAAAACCAGCACAACCTAACAGAAACTCTACCCCAGTGAAATATACGCACTTTTCAATAATAAAACAAAAACCTCACCCAACAGAATGTTCACTGGGCGGGGGAAGGGAGGGGGTCAAAGTTTATAAAATACACATTTCCAAAAGAGAAAAATTCAATCATAACAGACAGCTTTATTTAGATTTTGTATTTTGTAACTTAGCTGAGAATGTCGTTCGTTATTACTGCATGTCCAGGCAAAAAAAAATGTATTTAATCTCAAATGTCTCGATCAACAAAGTCAGAAATGAGGGCAGGCTGATTGTTTTGTTCTGCCAGGTAGGCCCTTTGCTATTCTGTACCTTTTGTGTTGGGACTGAGTGGTAAATAAAGCAGTCAATGATCCACTTTGCAGCCATAGAAAACTTGCATGCAGCTCATGGGATGCCATTTGTATATGCCTGCTTCATGAGAAGTCGGGCAAAATGCTTTTTGCTAACCTGCATCATTCACAAATTATGTCGCTCTGAATTTCCATTTCCTGCAGTTGCCTGCAAATCATTTACAAAGTTTTGACATTTTGCTCAAGTGAACTGGGCATCTGACTAGATGGAGGGGGGATAAAAGACAAGACTGCAAAAATGGTTCTCATCCATACTGAGGGAGTTGTCGAGACAGAAGAAACAGGAATCCGTTTTCAAGAAAAAGCACCAAGATAAGATAAAACAAGTCAATAATAGGTAAATGGAAAACAGGAAACAGGAGAAATTAGAGGAAAGAGTATAGAGGCAGAACAGATTATCATTTACTAACAGTTTAAAAGTCCCGAATAAATATACTTTGTTCGTCTAATGCTAAATTCCAGGAGTATTTCACTGTAATATTACATGATTCTATAGCCTCATTGTATTCGGTAGGCGAGATAGAAAATTTCTTGGAGATGGCAGCACAGTAAGGCCTGAATTTAGTGATCCTGCTGCAGGTCCCGGGTGGTGGACCTGGAAATGGGCACTGTTCCCATTTGTCATTTGGGTGGCCACCCAACTGCGATCACATGGCGGGTGGCCATTTTGCATAATGCAGGTTCTGCCCCCTCCACCCCAATCACGTGGCGGGGGAAGGAGGCGAGGCGCCAAATATGGCGTCAGATAACTCCAAAGCAGGTGCTGGTGCCATGTTTAAAGCCCTGCTTGTTTTGCTGCCTTGCGTTCATTTGCGGCATGCTGCGCAAAACTGTGACCCATTCTGCACCGACTCTGGACCCCCAACCCCATGAGGCAGACACCACTTGATGGCCAAGCCAAGGCACAGGGTGGCCCCACTGTTTAGTAATGCTTCCCTCCAGATTCTCCTCCAGGCTGCAAGGGAAAGGCAGGAGGTCCTCTTCCTCAGTGATGGCAAGAGGTCCTCCTGCCTGACCAAGCACGCCTGGATGGTGACAGCTGAGGAGGTTCGTAGCCATGGGGTCACCCCCTTGGAACTGGGTACAGTGCCGCAAGAGGGTCAACACCTCCTGCGTTGTGCCAAGGTGAGTGCTCCACATCTGTCTCTTTTTTAGTGATTGCAAGTGGCAACACAAGAAAAGCGGGACATCGAGAGGGAGGCACTAAAACAGCAATGGCGGGAGGTGGGGGTGAGGGTGGTGGTTGGACATCACCTTAACCTGACAAATACGTGGCTGCATCTTGGGGATAGGTCACCATCTTTCACAGCTCACCCCCATTAACTCCCCAGAGAGTGGGCGTCAGCATGAGCTAAATGTGATAACCCAGTAGGGGACGAGGGGATGACATTAGCAGAACTGTCATGTTGATCTCTCTGTGAAGTCTGACTACCTCCCTCTTTCCTCTTGTAGGACAAAAGGGCCCATAACAGGAGGGAAATAGCCTGAACTGGCAGAAGCATATCGGATCTTTGGCCTCTCTCCAAAGCCGAGGAAGAGGCAGGGACACAGGACGGCTGCACCATATCCGATGGAGAGACTAGAGTCTCCATACAAGAGAGTGAGGATCAACTTCCATCAACATACTGTCCGCTTCTGAAGACCCACATCACATATGGTTGGCATGCCGAGATCTACACAGCCTATCCCATACACATTTTTGTTCCCTCATGCAGGTCGGTGACTGCAGGAGACTCAACTAGAAGGGAGCCAGACATCAACCTCTGAGGAGGAGGAGCACTCAGAGGATGCACCATCCCATGACCCTCCTGCACCTTCCACCTGCACAGATACTTTTACCTTGGTGGGTTTCCGCTCGACTGCAGAATCAGAGTCACAAGCTGGAAAGAGCACCGCACACATGCCTGAGCAGCTGGCTGAGGCGGAGTTAGCCGAGACCTCTGACAAGTCGGAGAACTGTGGTGGCCAAGCACATGCTGAGCTCCAGGCTGTTGATGAGCCTCTGGTATCAACAGCACAGGACATGCTGGAGTTGCAGATAAAGGTAAGGCAACATCTGTCAGAGATGCCAGAGGTCATGTGCAGCCATGAGTAGACGATGGAGGATTCCATCCATGCCATGAGAGCTGCTATGTCTCAGGTAGGTAAGCACATGGCTTCCTCCATCGAGAGGTTAGCTACCCTCATGGAGAGCCAGATCCCACAGATGCACCCAGACCAGCACACCATCGCCTTGGCCATGAGCTCATAGCAACAGCGGCAAGGTGAGAGAAGGACAAGGTGCCTGGAATCCTCTCCAGCTCCTTGTCCTGCTCTAGTGAGCAGGGCGGTTCGAGTGAGCCTTGAAAGGGAGGAGGAGAGGCTGACCTCCACAGCTGGGGGCTCCCTCAGGACACTCCGAGTGTGGGTAGTCTCTCCGCCAGTGAGCCCAGCTCCAGCAGCCACAACACCTGATCAGAGTCCTGCACCAGTGCAGGAATCCTCAGGCTGCTTGAACTTGCCAGGCCTCAGACAACCAGAGGAGGACCACCAAAGTCATCTTAGGCCAAGAGGCAGCCTAATCAGCAGCCTGCTTCCAGCCCAGCTGCTAGTGCAGGGGTCACACCTCATAAAGCACTCTCAAACTTATAAAGAAAAGCACATAGACGCACTTGGGGATCCAGGGGTTTTTGATATCTGACATGTGATACTTCATCTAAACTTCTTTTGTTCAATCCATTATTGTTCATTGTGTCAAAGTGATTGTTCCAGCATGCATTAATTCTGAGCTGCTGACTTCCAACTTCCCCCATTAGTGGATGCCAATGTAAGCAGTTTAGTGGCAATGCATTTGCTTTTTGCCAACCTATGCGGAATGCCAACAGAGTGTGAGAAAATGGCATGGAGACTTCAGGTACATGGATAGATTGGAGAAGCTGGTATTGTTCTACTTAGAAAGGAGAAGGTTGAGAGGAGATTTGATAGAGATGTTCAAAATCATGAGGGGTCTAGAAAGAGTAGATAGAGAGAAACTGTTCCCATTGGTGGAAGGGTGGAGAACCAGAAGACACCAATTTCAGGTGATTTGCAAAAGAAGAATCGACGATGTGAGGAATAACTGCAGCGTGTGATTAGGATTGGGAATGCACTGCCTGAGTGGAGGCAGATTCAATCATGGCTTTCAAAAGAGAAGGGAAAAATTTGCAGAGCTACGGAAATAGGCTGAGACTAGCTGAGTTGCTCTTGCTGAGAGCCAGCACGGACATGATAGGCTGAACGGCCTCCTTCTATGCTGTAACCATTCTATGATTCACTGGAGCTGTTGGAAACCCTGCTCCATTTATAAGTTTTAATTGCTTCTTCTATGTTATTGTTATATGTGTCACATCAATTAACACTACCACCAGTCCTGGACCACATCCGAGATGTCAGTATCGGGATTGTGGAACTGTCACCACCATGGCACCACAAATGACATGAAATAAAGCTGGCAATGCCTCCAGGAATAAATTAATACTGTCCCTATCCCTCTATATCAGTGCTGTTAATGGAGGATCAAAATACAATGATTGATTGTGTGCTTCACTGAGCTCCATAGGCTCTGCAAATTATGATGCTTGTAGAATTTTCCTGCAGTATTACACGAATAAACGAATAGTCCATGGTACCTGCCAAAAGCTGCAAATTAATATATGGTTACTCTGCAAAATAAAACAAAATGGAAATGAACTTTCAGCTCACAACACCACAGAGAGTGCACTACGATTTAGTTCAAGGTCAAAATAACCAATGGAATATACACAGCATCAACCTTTTATTTGTAAATACCGCACGTGTTATATCGCACATATAAAACAAAATAGGAATTTCCTCAACTTAGGTTTTACCTCCTACCTTTTTAAAAAGATTCAATGCTACAACAGCAGCTGCCACAACTACCATTTATACAGTCCATTTCACAAAGAATAACTCAAGGCACTTCACAGATTGGAGTACGGGAAATAGATGGCACACAGTAAGATGCATCATAATTGAGGGAGGTACCTGGCATTTAGGAGTTAAGCAATTTAGCAGCAGTGGAATGGGGATGGGAATTTGAAGAGATCCTGATGTTAGCATGACTGTGCTGAGGCTCTGCAACACGGGAGACAGTCGTGCAGTTTAGCACCATGGAACGGACTGCTGGGATTTAGCAGCAATGCTGGACTTGGAGCTTTGCAGAACAAGGGATTGGGTGGGGTTTCTGGGGCTTACAAGTCATCAGGGATGATTGAGGGTATGTTGCTAGGATTTTACAGCACTGCAATGGAAGACGTGGTTTCTTAACAGTAGGGTGGGTCTTATAGAATTTGTAACACTTAGATATAGGTCTTTTCATCATTGTGGAATGGAAATCTGACCTTCAGCAGAATAGGAGTTGGAAGGAGATATTCAGCAGAACAAAAGGTTACTCGGGTAGGATTTGGCTGCTCTGAGAGTGAACCTCAGGAACCATGAGACCCAGGGAGGAGATGGGGGGGTTGGGGGGGGGGGAAAAGAAGGGATGTGGTCTTTGAGATCCAACATGGTAGAAAGGTTGTGGAAAACAAAAATCAGTGGTGCCCATCCTGGAAAAATAAGGAAGTGCCCGCGGCCAATTTTCTTAAGCCCCCTCCCTTTCATTTGAATTGACTCTCCACGCATGGACAACATGTACAGGGAATCAGGGTTGCAATCTGGTTAACTGAAAGTTAGTAAATAGGGTGGCCCTGCAACTTTTAATGGGCTGCAGCTTGCCTTTGTAGGGGACATGCTGAGAAATGTTGCACTACAAGGAAGCAATAGAGTGATCGAGGGCTTTATCATCAGCCCGTCATGGGTCCCGATGGTGGCACCACCACGCATCACGTGTGCAGTTGGCGACCCCAATCATATGGTGGTCGGCCCATTTGAATGCCTTAGGCACGTGGCCCATCGCTGGTCCCATTGGAGAATGGAGCAGGTGACGAGATGCCATTGGCCTCATCAACTGAGAGGAATGCAGATGCTGGAGCTATATTTATAACACTGCCAAACCTGCTTGAACTGCTGATTCACTTACTGAGTTTGATGCTGATTACTGGAGATCTTGTACTACTGACCCCCTGGCTGTAGACCCTGTGCTGCTGACCAAGAGGGTAATGAGGCCAGGAGCTGTCTGGGAGCCAAGAGGGACCACGTCAGGCAGAAGACACTAGCTGGCCCCACAGTTTAGCGATAACTCCCTGCTGATTCTCCTTAGGCTGTAAGGGAAAGACGGGAGCTCCACTTCCAAAGGGACGGCAGGAGGCGACCCTCCCTCCTGACCAAACAAATCTGGACATAGCTCGCGGAGGAGGTCATCAGCTGTGGGGTCACCCTTGGAAACTGGGTCCAGTGGAGCAAGAGGGTCAATTACCTCCTTCGCTCTGCCAAGGTGAGACCCTCTATACCCATCCCATCTTTGGGGGTTGCACATGGCTATGTAGGAGGGAGCACGATATGGTCAGGGAGTGGCTACAAAGTAGGTGGCAAGGTGCTGAGGCAACAGCAGATCATGTCAGATGCATGGCTGCATCTCCAAGACAGCAGGCCTTCCATCCTAGCTTTCCCCCCACATGTCCCTTAAGAGTGGAAATGAGGAGGAGGCATTAGGAAGCCCCCATCAGGGGCCAAAGGGCTGCCACTAGAACAAGTGTCCACCTTGCAGAAGAAAACAGCCCACAACGCTAGGGCAAGGGCGAAGGCTGGAGGTTGGATCCGGACGTGAGAGCTAACTGACCTCGGCAGAGGAGAAGGCCCTGGAACTACTGGGCTCCCAAGGCGGTTGCTCCATAGCAGATGGAGAGATTGGAGTGTCCACCCAAGAGAGTGAAAAAGCATGGTGTTCGTGTGTCCACCACCGCACTTCTAGAGAAGCACATCACACATGGTTGACATGTTTGTGTTTTCTCATACCGGCACAGCATCTCGGAGGGAAGATCATCTACTGATGCAGCTGGAATTCCATCGTCCTCTCAGGAGGAGGAAGAATCCTCATAGGGTCCTCCATCACTCTGTACTCCTGCACCCTCCACCAACATAGATACTCGCACGTCAATAGGTATGAGCTTGGGCTTAGATGCAGGGTCACAAGTAGGTGAGAGCATCACACATGCTTCTGAGCAGCTGACGGAGGCCATGACAGGCAAGGCCACTGATAGTCAGAGCCCTTGCTGAGTCCCAGGCTGATGACAAGCCTCTGATGTTGGCAGCACAGACCATGCTGGAGTTGCAGAGACACACAAGAGAACATCTGGCGGAACTGCTAGATCCAATGCGCAATCATGCACTGAGGATGGAGGAGTCCATCCATGCCATGAGTGCTGCCAAGTCTCAGGTGTGTGAGCGCATGACTTTGCCCATCAAGAGGTTGGTGACCCTCCTGGAGAATCAGATCCTGAAGATGTGCACAGACCTGTACACCCTCGCCTTAGCCATGAGCTCAATGCAATAGTGACAAGGCCAGAGGGTGATGAGCAGCCTGGTCAGCAGGGAGGTTCCAGTGAAACTTGAAAGGAGAGGACCTCCACAGCTGGGGGCATCCCTCCAGGGCGCTCTGCGTGTGGGCAGTGGCTCCTCGGTCCCTCCGCCAGTGATCCCAGCTCTAGCAGCTGCGATGACTGAGGAGGTTCCTGCATCTGTGTAAGAACCCTTATCCAGCCAGGGCCCTCCAGACCTCTGACAACCATCCCAGGCTACGGAGCAGCATGTTTGGCAGCCTTCCTTCACCTCAGCTGCCAGTGAAAGGGGAGCATTTCATAGAAGCTCATGGAAGTGCGTGAAGAACACCTAGACATACTTGGGGAATCACGGGTGTGTGCAACTTGGTCTTGTTATTGGGGAATGTGAAACTGAAATAAATGGAGGTCATTTTCATTGTTGAGAATCTCTCATGCTTTCCCTGCTGCCCTATCAGATGCCACCTTCACGTTTGCTCCCTCAATTGGCAGCCAGTGCAGGGGCAGGCCGCATATGGTCACCTTCTTAGCTCTGCACCTGGTGAGCCTGGGCGGAAGGTGCGGGAGTGCAATAGGAAAGTGGCGACATGCGGAATACAGTGAGGTGAGTATTTATTGAGTTCACTGGAATGGGCATCATGGTGACAGAAACTGGGTATGTATGAGATCGTCTCGAGCCTCCCTTGCAATCTTTCAATGGCCCTTGCCTCTGGTATAGGTCTTAATCGTCCTGCGCTGCCTGCTCGGTATCCTGCCCCACATCCTCCTCATCGGTTGGATTCAATCACGTCCTTGTTGTGCAAAGCCTCATCCCTGCGAAGTGCTAGATTTTGCAGAGCACAGCAGACCACCACAATACAAGAGACCCTCGCTAGAGCATACTGCAGGGCTCCACTGGATCGATCTAGACAACAGAATCTCATCTTAGCAGCCCAATGGTCTGCTCGCTGGTCACTCTAGTGGAGCCATGGCAAGTGTTGTATCTCTCCTCTACTGCAGTTCAAGAGTTCCTCACAGGCGTAAATAGCCCTGTCTTCAATGGGTAGCCCTTGTCCCCAAGAATAAATCCCTGAGGGCGAGCAGCAGGCCAGAAAAGCTGTGGCACCTGGAACTGCCGAAGTATGTAGGTGGCGTGGCTGCTTCCCGGGAAGTGGGCACACACCTGTAGGAAACGCTTTCAATAGCTGCAGACCAGATGAACGTTGATTAAATGGGAGTCGGATGAAAGCTGGATTAAATGTTGATGAAAGCAGCTGGCTGCTCTGTGGGAGTCTTGATGGCCACATGCTTGCAGTCATATCACCCTGCACCTAGGGGAATCCAGCGATGGCACCAAATCTGATGGCCCTCTCCTGCCTGACTGTTAGGGTTGGTCCAGTAGCTGGCATAGTCACTAACCCTCATGAACAGGGCATTGGTCACCTCCAATGGTGGAGTGCAGTGGTGGGCTGCTGCCTGTGAGACCCCACTCATGTCCCTGGTGGATCCCTGGAAGGAGCCGGAGGCGTACAAGTTGAGAGCCATGGTGATCTTCAGGCCAACAGGCATTGGAGGTCCACCAAAGTCCAGGGGTCGCAGCTTATCCTACAGCATGACACATTAGTTGGTGATGGCCTCCGTGGAGAGCCTCAGTCATTGCTGTCACTGCCGCTTGGACATTTGGAGTTAGCTGAGCAGAGTCTGATACACTCTTTGCTGTGGATAGGCTGCTGTGGCTCTCCTAGTCGATCTTTACCAGCTTGCCCAGCCGCCACCTGGGACTGCCTCCCTCTGAGCCTCTGCTGCACAGTGCGGGGATCTACAAAGACTGGGTGTGTGAGACCCATTCCAGCTGGTTGCTCACCATCCTAGGCCCTATCCCTGGAGAGCGGACCTTGTCTTTGGAACCTACTCCTTGCCACTCCCCTCTGAACATGGGCTAATTCCCCTCGGCGCCCACCCTTTCAGACAGCCCACCACCCGAGACGAAGCCCATTCTTGCTGCAAGGGATGTGAGCCCTTTGTGCCCACCCTTGCCTTGAGGGCTTCACCGCTATCAGACAATGGCCACAGCATCCCCCCCCGTTCCCCTTTCTGCAATCATCCAATGTTCCCCATGGCTGCTTTCCATGGACAATACTGAGACCTCGCCTTGGTAGCGCCGCCATTAATTTTATCAGAAGGCATATGATCCCCGTGCTTCTTCTTTCTTCTCGACCTTCTGGTCAGCTATTCTGTGACCTTGTCCTATCTACATCTTCTCCTTTCTTATCTCTTGCCCCACCCCCACGTTACTTGCTTATAACCTTTTATATTTCTAATATTTGCCAGTTCTGAAGAAGTTAACTCTGCTTCTCTCTCCACAGATGCTGCCAGACCTGATGAATATTTCCAGCATTTCTTGTTTTTATTTCAGATTTCCAGCATCCGCAGTATTTTGCTTTTATTTGCTTCTTCTTTCTTCTTTGGCCTCCTTGTCTCGAGAGACAATGGGTAAGCCCCTACAGGTGGTCAGTGGTTTGTGGAGCAGCGCCTGGAGTGGCTATAAAAGCCAATTCTAGAGTGACAGACTCTTCCACAGGCGCTGCAGATAAAATTGGTTCTCTGGGCTGTTACACAGTTGGCTCCCTCCGTGCACTTCTGTCTATTTTCCTGCCAACAGCTAAGTCTCTTCGACTTGCCACTCTTTAACCCCGCCTTTATGGCTGCCCGCCAGCTCTGGCGATCACTGGCAACTGACTCCCACGACTTGTGCTCAATGTCACAGGAATTCATGTCGCATTTGCAGATGTCTTTAAAGCAGAGACGTGGACGGCCAGTGGGTCAGAAACCAGTCACGAGCTCGCTGTCCAATGTGTCCTTGGGGATCCTGCCATTTTCCATGCAGCTCACATGGCCAAGCCATCTCAAGCGCCGCTGGCTCAGTAGGGTGTATATGCTGGGGATGTTGGTCACCTCCGGACTTCTGCGTTGGAGATACAGTCCTGCCACCTGATGCTAAGGATTCTCCAGAGGCAGCGAAGATGGAATGAATTGAGACGTCGCTCTTGGCTGACATACATTATCCAGGCCTCACTGCCGTCGAGCAAGGTACTGAGGACACAGGCTTGATACACTCGGACTTTAGTGTTCGTGTCAGTGCGTCAATTTCCCACACTCTCTTGGCCAGTCTGGACATAGCAGCGAACGCCTTTCCCATGCGCTTGTTGATTTCTGCATCGAGAGACAGGTTACTGGTGATAGTTGAGCCTAGCTAGGTGAACTCTTGAACCACTTCCAGCGCGTGGTTGCTGATATTGATGGATGGAGCATTTCTGACATCCTGTCCCATGATGTTCGTTCTCTTGAGGCTGATGGTTAGGCCAAATTCACTGCAGGCAGTCGCAATCTTGTCGATGAGTCTCTGCAGACATTCTTCTGTGTGGGATGTTGATGCAGCATCGTTAGCAAAGAGGAGTTCCCTGATGAGGACTTTCTGTACTTTGGTCTTCGCTCTTTGACAGACAATGTTGAACAACCTGCCATCTGATCTTGTGTGGAGGAAAATTCCTTCTTCTGGAGACTTGAATGCATGTGAGAGCAGCAGGGAGAAGTCCATACAAATGCATATTAAGTACCTGCTCAGCAATTCAAATTGCAGTCCCGCCATATCTTAACAGCAATGCTGTCTTGGACCTTTCCCGCCGCTGATAAAATCCAGAACCAACCTCACAATGTCGAGTTTCTGGGCGAACACGTGCCCTCCCAATTTTTCAGCTCTCCATCCTTCTAATCCCCAAGTGCGCAGAGCTGAAGACTCCTACCTTCAATTATGATACATTGGGGACTCGATGCAGAAAGTGGAAAAAAGGAGATTGACCCTGTTTGGTGCCCAAGAACACCCACCTGGAAATTAGCAGGTACAAGCTACATGGATGAAGGCTGCAGAGGGAGTGAATGCAGACTGCTTGACCCCACTGTACCTGGAAGCAAATGCACAAAACATTTCAGTGGCGTCAGAGAAGTGGAATGCTAGCTGTAAGCACCTTGAATACATGCTTAGTCTTCCTTCATGTATGGCATTGACTCAATATAAAGTTTCATTTGCTGGCTCCTGATCAGGTTCCACATCGGACTACCCCCCAAAGCCCCAACCACCCCCACTGTAATAAAGTCCCCTTGCCACCCAACCAATCCCCGTTGCCTCGCCGGGGCCCAGCCAATTTTCTCTGGCGAGGCCCCAAAAACCTACCTTGTTTCCAAGGCCGTCGCCCCTTTTGCTGTTGCGGTTAGGTGCAGTCCCAGCCGTAGCCACCGCTCCTGGTGGTGCTGCTGGGACTGTGAGCTGCTGGCCCGCTGACTGGCTGGCAGCACTATTAAGCGGGACTTCCTGCCTCAAAGAGTTGGAAGTCCTGCCAAGGGCAACTGAAGGCCTGGGGAGCATAAAATCCCAGCGTGGTTCCCCGATCTTTTGGCCGGTAGGTGGGGCCGCTGGCCCACTGTAAAATTCCAGCCTGTACTTTCCACATAAAAGTGATGAAATGATTGCACTGAACTGAATTTAGAATTGCGAAGTATCGTGTAGAGTATGGACGATGAATAGCAACTAGAAAATACTGACAGTAAATACCATTCTCTTCACTTGGGAAAGGTGTTTATTCATTGTGCTTTATTGCGAGACAGCTTATCCCTTCAGTTACTCAATTAAAGCACCAGGAAATACTTGTACTTTGTACAGAAAATTGTAACATGCTTCTAACCTCTTACTTTAAACAAAATAATGCACCAAAGGGTATGATTTCATATCAAGAGTTAATAATGTGCAGCCTTTGTATACCAGGAAAAGTGACCTAGGTTAGAAGAATTATGAGTTCTGAAAATACACACAATTCATTTCTATTGGCTTGCATAACCCTTACATCAATCAGTGCAAGTTTTGCTTTATGCATACATACATACATAAAGATGCATTGTAACAGCACTGCTAATACATAAAACTCACAGAACATATAATCCTTGTTTCCTGAAATAAGCAGGGCTTGAAAAAGTCAAACAGAGTTCCACAGAATCAAGTAAAACACCATGGCCTGAATTTTCAGCTCAATTGTGATTTTTTGGCATAATTTTGCCCAAATGGCATAAATGGCACAAAAGATCAAAGGCTGGATTTTAAAGCCCCTCCACCCCCCCAGGAATGGGGGCGGGGGCGCTATGAAGATCGGTATGACGGAGGCCCGCCACTGATCCTGGCAGGCCCCGTACCGCTCTCGGCGGCAGCGGCGAGGCCTCGTTGCGGCCGCCTCACCGCTTGGCGCCGGGAGCCACACTAAAATCTATTAATTGCTCCTTACCATGCAGGCCGCAGCGATTCTTCCAGCACATTGCAATCTTTATTCTGGCAGCCGACAATGCCGTGCCTTCGAATTGGGGAAATGTGGTGAAGTACCTGTGGGGAGGGGGGGAGGAGGTTTTTCTTCCCTGTGTGGGTGGGGTTAGAACGACTCGGATTGGTTGGAAGTGGGGTGGGTGATGGGAAGGGGTAAAGGAAAAAGGTGCCGAACTTTGGGGTGGTGGGGGGGCAAATGTCAAACTTTCAAAATAGGTATTCCGGGGGGGAAAAGAGCAGAAATGTTGTGATATGTCATTTTTTTTGTGGGGGGGGGGGGGGGGGGGGGTGGTGGTGGTGGTGGTGGGGAATGCATAGGAAGATCTGTCCATTCATTTTTTAAACTTTAAAGTTACTGGCCCTTTCAAAATTTCAAAGCTCCTTTCGGACTGCAAGCCCTTTAAAAATGGTGCTGGTGCCTGCACATTGGTGCAGGATGCCGTTGCTGGCGATGGCTCGCCTGCCTCCTTCATGTCATCGCGGGGGGCCGAGCGCCGCAGCAATGCAAATGAGCTGCCATGTTTGAAATCGCCGTTGCTTCGTGACGTGGTCCCCGCGCGTGAGGGCTGTATTTTTTTTTACACCCGCCGCCTATTTCAGCATATTTGCATAAAATGCAGCCCCACATAATTTTTAGCACAGATACTGCTCAATGCCTTTTCCGCAATCTTTTGTACTAATTAAAAAAATGGTTCTAAAGCCAACCCTGCCCATAAAACTGCCCATGCCCCTCGGGTGAATTAACCACCATGGAGGGTTTCCACGAATTGTGCTCATTTTCATACCTTCAAGCACACTCCAAAAATTAAGCAGGACCTTTTTGGGAGCAAGGACCCTAATAGGAACATTTTAAAGGCTGTTGAATCTTTTTTTAGGTTACCAAGAACCTGACTACTGTATGCCAATAAAACTAGCAAATGGTTCCGTATATTCTTTGAAGTAATTTTCAATAATTTAATACCAGAATATTCAGACAGTGGATTGACACTTTGTTTAAAAATGCTTATTTTTTTTGCTGATAAACCCATTTCTAGCTGTACTAATCAAACATGCACCAAGTTACCACTCTTAAATATATCACAGAATATTTCTTCAAGCAACTTTTCTTTAAAACTATTTTTAAATGCTGCCCTAGTACTGAGTAAATGTTCAGCAGTTTGCAATAAGCTTGAGCAGAAACATGAGGGAAAAATACACTTTACAAATCAATTACCCCCAAAATGGAAACTCAATCCCTTGTGTGTCTACAGGAGACACACTGATGCTTTTTTTTTAATAAAAGAAGTTGTGCAGTTTTGAAGAAAGCAAATATTTTTGTAGTGCTGAATGTGTGGAAAATCCAGATGGCAATGTCGATTTTTGTCTGAGCAAACGGCCCAATAAAAATGAAAGTGCCAGATTTTGTTATTAATTAATTCAATTTATTAATGAATTGTATTTAAATTCCACCAGCTGCCATGGTGGGATTTGAATCCATATCTCCAGGGCAGTAGTTTGGGTTCTGGATCACTAGTCCAGTGACAGTATCACTACACCACCCTCTCCCCATATGTGTTTGCACCCAAACTATGGAATATATTTCTTTTTGTTTCAGTGAAATTAAGCAAGTGAAGTTCCACCCAGCAGTGTGTAAATCTATTGTTTATTACTAATCAAATTAAAGCCCTTTGTTTTATTTATTTAGATATACAGCACTAAAACAGGCCCTTCGGCCCACTGAGTCTGTGCCGCCAACAACCACCCATTTATACTAATCCTACATTAATCCCATATTCCCTACCACATCCCCTCCATTCTCCTACCATCTACCTGCAGTCGGGGCAATTTACAATGGCCAATTTACCTATCAACCTGCAAGTCTTTGGCTGTGGGAGGAAACCGGAAAACCCAGCGTAAACTCACGCGGTCACAGGGAGAACTTGCAAACTCCACACCGGCAGTACCCAGAACTGAACTCAGGTCGTTGGAGCTGTGAGGCTCCGGTGCTAACCACTGTGCCACCCATACTTGTTATCTGCAAGTAGGTCAGGGAAGATGAACATAAAGAGAGTTGCTCCTTACAAGACACCTACCTGAAAACTAACCGAAGCATGCACTTATGTTAACCTCAACAGCAGCTTTTGTCTATCAAGATGCACAATTCTTGCTTCATTCTTCTTGCATTGTGATTGAGTGCAAAATATGGTTTCAGGAGAACAAACATTGAAAAGATTTGATTTCTGCCATGTAGCTAGTTAATTCTAGAGTGGCTGCCAGTCAAGAGGCATAAAATCAGCTCCACAGCCAAAGAAAATGATCATTTGCAGCCACTTTTATCCCCTATCCTGATGACTCTCATAATTAAACTTGCAAAAATTAATAATGTAATTTTGCCTTGCTAACTGTATAATTTTTCTAGTAAAACAAGGTTAAGTAGTAGACAGCAGTTGATTGACATCCTATTAATGGAACATATAAACAGGCACTAATATCCATTCCACATACTGTAGATCCTCATGGTTTATAAAACAGTTCAGAATGGGTATCTGTATTACAGGCACTGTTTTTAGGCAGTACTGAAACTGATCCTGCATGAGTTTAGCAGATCTACATGAACAGTTCTTTCATACAACATTGTATCAAAAGAGGTAAAACATGTTACAAGTCATGGGGTTGTATCAAATATAAATCTCCAAAACCAGCCAATGTTAGACTAACCAATAAAACTAATGCAATTTCTATAAATCCGGAGGGATGCTCATCATCAATTATAGCATGCCTGTATTACCAAGTCATTGAGCATTCTATAGTCAGAAAAACAGTACCATTTTTTATACATATTTACTGCATCACAGACCAGAACTACCCAAAATTAAAATCTCTATACCATTCCTCTAAATCAAGATCTTTATCCAAAATGCCTAATTAGCTCCCAAATGCATGTGTGCAATATACAATATAGTATACAGTAATAATCTTTTACTATTATTACATAAATTACTTCTATTATATTGATCAACAAATAGACTAAAATTTAGAAATAAAAATCCCCATAGTAAAACCCTTATTTTGTTTTTCTAGAATATTGTTGTCACACTAAAACTATTTTCCACACAGATTAATGCTCATAGTTTGACCAACACTAACTCTTTAGCTGACATTAAAGCAGAATAAAGTTGTCCAGATTTGGTTAACAATTGTCACACCAGAATCAGAAAAAAACATTTAGACACAAATATTAATATAGTTATTAAAACCTCTGGTAGCTCAAACAACTGCAGGATATTATCTTTGCAGTTACTTTCAAAGTTATAATGGATACTCTCTAATGTAATAGGATACAGAGACACACTAAAATGAATCAAGTTTGTAGATAATACTAAACTAGGCAGAGAGGAAAATAATTTAATCAAGGAATCTGCCAGAGATCTACAAAAGTAATTAGATGAAACTGCAAGTGGACAGAAGAGTGACAGATGCAATTTGATAGACATGTATAAGGTACGGTACACTGTTGTATGTACACTATTGATGATGTAGAACTAGCTATATGCAAAATTGAAAAAGACTGAGGAGAGTAATAGCAGACTTACCAATTGATGTTAGCTCACTGCAGATTATCAAAGTGTACAGGTTACTGAACTCTACTGCTAAATCGGTAGAAGGTAAATGAGAATCTCATACTAAATTGGTGAACTATTAACAATTGAAAGAATCTTTTATATAAGAGCGTGAAGGCAAGAACTTTTAGGCAGGATCCAGTTGGGTGACAAGACGGAGAGGCTTTTTAAAAAATCTGCATAAGCTACGATGGTGTGAATGCCTCTCCCATCTGTATTTATCTAATTATATTCAATATTTTTATGGACAGTTCAAACACAAAAAACTCTTAAAACAGCTTAGCTCTTTCTGAAAAAAGTGGACAGTTTGCTGCACAGATGCAGACAATGTGAAAAGCTGAGAGTGCAAAAATAAACTTTTTTTTCTCAATTTCATATTCTCTGCCTACATATTTTAACAGACCTCATATAATGGTTATTCTGGTAAATGTTGCATGGCTCATCGACACGTTGAAAGGATTATTTTGGCAATGGTATTATATTGAATGGGGCAATGGACTCATTATGAATAATGTAAAGAACGTTTTTATGGTTAAATTAGTACCTTACTCATGAAGAATATACTATATGTTGGAATATTTTTGATTATAGTTTGCTATAGTGGAAGAGCTGCTGAAGGTGAAATGGTTCAATATAAGCTGCAAGTCCAAAAAAAAATAATTGCAATAGTTGCCCCATAATTACAGCAATTAGTAAGGGGTTATAGTAAGGTAAATAGTGATAGATTGCTTTCAGGGGTCAGTGAGGCAGTAATGAAAAAATACATATTAAAGCTGATCACGAAAAGAATGAAAGAGATTAGAAAACAAATCAGCAGGCAATTAGAACATGCTGCAGACCGTTGTTGAAGCAGAGTCCATAAATTCTTTGAAAGGGAAGTTAGACAACAGTTTGTAGATTAGTAATATTAGAGAGTCTAAAAGGTGAGCTGGGGAGTATGATTAGATAGGTGGCTTCTGTGGAAATGCATAACAGTGGTTTAAATGTGATCGACTGAATGGCCTGTTTCCATGTTGTAACATTCAATGACCTAGTTAAAATGTTTTTTAGGTCAATTGCTACTAAATATGTTCAAGAAATCTAGGTCTCAAATACTTCATCACTAGTGCATAGCTTTGAATAAACAGAATGATCTCAAAAGCATCAAATATTAGGATTAATTATAAAGGAGGAACAGGTAACAGTAAATGTGCCAATATTCAAACCTGATCATTACAGTTTTATTAGACTAACATCCATAGTAGGAAAAATGGTTGATAATATTTTACAAATGCTATAAATGAACAAAGAGCAGAGGTATCATAGACAGAAATCAGCTTGGCCTGGCGTTTCCACTCAATTTCACATTTTTCTGCACAGTTTATCTGATATAGGTGAAACTGGTGCAAAAGATTGCAGAATTTTCAGTGCAAATTGCACAACTGGAGTTTTTGCAATCTTTTGTGCTGCTTTTAAAAACATCTCACCAGAAACAGACTGTCCCACAAAACCGGTCACTCTCCCAGGGTGCAGAAGTTTTCGAGGATTTAAAACGAAGGACAAGGATTTAAATTTAATGCTTTGGGAAATGGAAAGCCAGAGGGCAGCAAGGACAGAAGGGATGGGCAAATGAGATAATATGACAGGAAATGAGCTGCACAGTTTTGGGTGGAGTTTGTCAGTGAATGAGGATAGGAGGCGAATAAGTAGATCATTTGAAAACAGTTTCAGCTGTGGAGGAACTAAGATACAGCAATATGCTGTGGCAATGAATAATCCATTTGAATTTGAGAGGGTGGCCATGGAGGAGAATGAGGCAAATATCGAAAGGAGCTGAATTTGTGGCTTCAATCTTACAATAGAGGTCTCAGTACCAGACCATGTTTTTCCAGTAAAGAGTTGACAACAAGATCAAATTCACAATGCAGCACTACCGGCAGCACCCAACCCATTGTGCAGGTGGCTGGCAAATAGAGATTCAGTACTAAAACTGAAAAATAGATGGAATCCGCATTAAATTATGCAAATTAGGGTCCTATGACATGCATGGATCACAATGCAACTTTCATGCTGTAATGTGAACTACACAAGTCCTGCCCAATGTGACCAAGCTAGCACTCCTTAAAGGGACTGCTGGTGGCTGATCCAAAAATGCACCTTTTAAGTTTTTTGAATTATATTTGTTGGGCTAGGAAGACAGTTTTCCTTCAACCCTCCCACTATCACTTGGCCCTCCCCTTTAATACCAAACAGCCAGCTTGGCTCTGTGGGTGAGCCAGCAGATTTCACACCTTTGGCGAGCTGCCCGTCATCCGTCCAATTGCCTGGGATTCTGCGTTCACTTGTAACTATTAAAATATTTTTGCTAGGCTTACATTGACATTCTTCTCCAGTGACTGAGGTCCAATTCCTGTTCAGATGATCTTCTCCCCCTCTTTTTTTCTTCATAGCTCTTTTCATCATATTAAAAACTCAATTTTTCTACTGTTTACTTTCACAAGCTAACGCGGCATACCATGCCACCCTCACTGGGGATTTATAGCTCGAAGTTCGAGTTTGCTCTTCCGAAGCCTTTGTACTATTTTTGGTTTTGGTCTTAATTAGGCAGGGAGATTGTACAAAATAATGTTCTCTGGGAGTTTAAATGCAAATGACAGTGCATCAAAGGAAAGAAAGGAAGAAATAATTCATAGTGAGACATTACTTTCTTTTTGTAAATTGTGGCTATGCAACATCCTCCCAAATAGAAAAGCAAGTGGTGGCTATAACAGCTCAAGTTATGTTGGGCTCTATTTTTTGCCATTTGTCATTAGCAAACAAAAAGTATAAGACATTTGCTTTATACTCACAATTTTATTGCTACCATAAGAAAATGGAGGAAAATATATTCCATAATGTGCCATTCTATCCTATGATATATTTGCTGTAATAGCAGAGTACTGTAGAAACTGATTAGCAAGAAGACAATTCTAAGGCATAAATCTTGTCTGCAATCCAGTGTGTACATGATCGACTCCAATCTAATGACATTCCAAGTACGGAGACGGGGAAGCGCTAAACAATTTGTCACAAGCTGGTGAACTACACTTTCTCCCTAGGTCCTTGAAAGATACCAGACTTACGTACATTTGCATCACAGGCATGAAAATTGAACATAAATTACTTCCTACCTTATTTTCTGAATTTCAGATCAAATTATTCCAGCTACAATGAAAGAAATATACCTCTTGTAAATAACACATGTGGTTCTGTAAACTACAGATCTTGCAATATAAAAATACATTTTGCTTTTTTTTTTTAAAAAAACTGTTTCTATTCAAAGAAATGTAGCTTGTTATGAGGAAATCTATAGAGGAGGGAACAAAGAAGGGGGAAGAGAACAAAATAAATATATTGCATGCTCCATGTGGAGTACAAGCATTTGGAACAGACAGCCAACAAGGAATTCAGCATCTTTGACTCTGCAACACAAATTAAACATTAGATGGTGTGATAAAATTACATTTCTTAAAGGAAAGAAACAGGTTGACAAACTACTCTCCACCCTCAATAAAAAAGTTGTGATGTAGCAATCAATTAATCAGTCACAAATAGCAAAAAAATTCAAGACAATCTGGAGGCGATACTGAGGAGAGGAAGGGGAAGTGGATTTCCCAAGCCGTAAATCTCTATTTAACTGCTCAATAACATATTACTCCACTTATATTCTAACAGATATTCGGATTAATTTTATTAACTATGCTATAGAATGTGATAGAAGAACAAACTTGCATTTATTTTGCTCCTTTCACAACTTCAGGATGTCCCAAAGTGTTGTAAAGCTAATTGAGTACTTTTGTAGTGTAGATACTGCTGTAATGCAGAAAAGCTATCATATACTAGAGTGAAAAGGTTTTGCTGTTTTGGAAAAATATTAGTTATAAACTGAAAAAGACCTACCTTTGGCATTTTAACACATTCATATATATTCTATATGCATGTCACACTGATTGCCTCCTTGATGGCTGCATCGATCTTCATTCGTGCCTTCAAATTCCCGTTTGGGGAAATGTGGTACGGCACCTGTGGGCGGGGGGAGGAGGAATTTTCTCTGTGTGGGACAGGGGAGCAGGGTGACAACACTGCGGATTAGTAGGGAGGGGTGATGGAAAGGGGTAAAGGGCAAAGGTCTCGAATGATGTGGGGGGGGGGGGGTGGGCATTTTCTCAATATACAAATTATGGGGTGGAAAAGGGCAGGAATGGTTTGAAAAGCAATTTTGGGGGGGTGGGGAATGCTTGGAAAAGTAATGTAATTTTTTTTTTAATGTTTACCTACCTGGCCCTTTAAATTTTAAATGTCCTTTGGCAGCTGTAAGCCCTTTAAAAATGGTACCGACGCCTGCGCATTGGCGTCATCATGGGGGACGGGCACCGCGGCCATGCAAATGAGCCACCACTTTTGAAATCATGGCAGCTCCATGATGTGGTGCCCATGCGGTCGGGCCGCATTTTATTTTACGTTCACTGCTTACTTTGGCGGTGGACTCTTAAAATGCAGCCCATGAGATTTTACAGCATTTCTTTTCACTTTGATATATGTCTCGATTGTTTTCTTGTTCATCTCTGTCTTTCAAATTCACTTATTTGTACACAAGGGATAAACTGATAAATGATGAGTTGAAACATTTTGAAATAATCTTGGATGATAGATCAACTAGACAGATGAAATTCATCATCTAATAGTTAGCTGCTGACACATTACATTTCACATTTAGAATTATATATCCTGATTTTTATTCCAAGCAATTTACATTAATTTATTTTGAACCACAGACTCTATTATCTTGAATGCAAAAGATTGTGTCCAGAGAGATGAACAACATTCATTGTTATTTATGCATAAATCAAACAAAAAATTCCATTGAGCGCACACATGCCATTAAACTGGAAAATCCAAAAGTTCCCGTAGATGTAGAGGAAGCAGCACTCATCCGTAAGCTGGACAAAAACAGCATCTCACCATATGGGACCCCTTTGAAATTTATTGAACAGTGTGAAGTTCCGGTATGGTCATCGTAGATACCGACTGAATCCCCCACAAAATGTTAAGTCAAAGTTATTCCAGTTTAAGGACCCATTTAATGACATGCTAAGTCTTAATTACTGCCAAACAACCTTTCTGGCACTAAAAGAATAAATTGAACAAGTGTGGTGTCTCATTCCTTCAGATTGTAATTATAGTTGGAAATTTAAAAAAAAAATAATTGTTTCCATTTTACCTTTTCTTTCTGTTGCTTTTATCGCTCGCTAAATCCAATCTTTGGCTGACAATACACGATCAAAACTTCAGAAATAGAACAAAATTACACACAGCGGGCTGGATTTTGTTCCCAGCCCGCGTTGGGTTTTGTGGCGGGGGGGATAGTATACAGAACATTTATTCTTCCTAGAAAATATAGAATGTAATGAGCAGGCACAATCCCATACTCTTGGCCAGCCTCCCATCTTCCATCCTGCTTCAACTTAAGCTCACCCTGTCCGTATCCTAACTTGCACCAAGTCCCGTTCACCCACCACCAGCCCTGTGCTCGTTGACCTACATTGGCTACTGGTCCGGTAAAACCTCAATTTTAAAATTCTCATCCTTGTTTTCACGTCCCTCCATGACCTTGCCCCTCCCTATCCCTGTAACCTCCTCCAGCCTTACATCTCTCCGAACTTTTTTAAAATTTATTTAAAGATACAGCACTGAAACAGGCCCTTCGGCCCACCGTGTCTGTGCTGCCCAACAACCACCCATTTATACTAACCCTACAGTAATCCCATATTCCCTATCACCTCCCTACTCTAGGGGGCCAATTTACCTATCACCTCCAAGTCTTTGGATGTGGGAGGAAACCGGAGCACCCGGCAAAAACCCACGCAGACACAGGGAGAACTTGCAAACTCCACACAGGCAGTACCCAGAATCGAACCCAGGACCCTGGAGCTGTGAGGCTGCGGTGCTAACCACTGCGCCGCCCATAACTATCTGCACTCCTCCAATTCTGGCCTCTTGCACATCCCCAATTTTAATCACTTGGCTATTGGCGGCCGTGCCTTCAGCTGCCAAGGTTCTGGAATTCCTTCCCTGAACCTCTCCGCCTTGCTACCTTCCTGTAGGATACTTCATAAAAACCTGCCTGCCATCTGTCCTAATATCTCCTTGTGGTTTAGTGTCAAATCTTGTTTGGTAGCACTCCTGTGAATCACCTTAGGATGTTTTATTATATAAAATACGCTATATAAATCCAAGTTCCCATTGTTGTACTAATACTCTTCGTAAAAGTAGCTGCACGATAGGGTCCCTCACCTATAAGAGATGAGGGTTCATTGTATAATTTCCCATAGAAGCTCATGCCTCTTGCAGCTTTTGATGGCTTCCTTCTCTGCCATACCATAGGGAGGCGGTGACGTAGTGGTAATGTCACTGGCCTAGTATTCCAGAGACCCAGGCAAATGCTCTCTAGGGACATAGGTTCGAATCCCACCATGGCAGATGGTGAAACCTGAATTCAATTAATAAATCTGGAATTAAAAGCGAGTCTAATTTTTTAGATTAGATTAGAGATACAGCACTGAAACAGGCCCTTCGGCCCACCGAGTCTGTGCCGAACATCAACCACCCATTTATACTAATCCTACACTAATCCCATATTCCTACCAAACATCCCCACCTGTCCCTATATTTCCCTACCACCTACCTACACTAGTGACAATTTATAATGGCCAATTTACCTATCAACCTGCAAGTCTTTTGGCTTGTGGGAGGAAACCGGAGCACCCGGAGAAAACCCACGCAGACACAGGGAGAACTTGCAAACTCCACACAGGCAGTACCCGGAATCGAACCCGGGTCCCTGGAGGCTGCGGTGCTAACCACTGCGCCACTGTGCCGCCCATATGTTGACCATCAACCATTGTCGACTGTTGTAAAAACCCATCCTTTAGGGATGGGCAGTAAATGCTGGCCGAGCCAGCGACGCCTGCATCCCAGAAATTTTTTTTTTTAAATTCACCCCACCCTATTACCCATAAGAAAAGTACAGACATAGAAACATAACTAAGTGTTAAGGGAAGAGAAGCAGAAGAGAAAGAACGACAGAAGTGGAAGAGAGCCAGTAAAATAGCAACATGAAGATATCAGAGACAGGTAAGAGAGTAACTAGATTCTCTGACTTACCATACGGAACATTACTGGGGATTCACTGCGACATGTTAAAATACATGCACAGCTGTGCGGAAGTGCTTCTGCTTTGGGCATAAATGGCAATCCAGGTACAAATTGCACTAGTTTTAAGTACATTTTGTGCTCAACATGCACTCAAACTCAGTTGCATGATCACAAATGTAAAACTCTTTATGAGCCAGTGTAATTAATCAACGTTTTAGAACATTAAAAAAAAACTTTTGTACTAAAAATATATTTAAGAGTGGTAACCTGGTGCAATCGGCAGGTTGATTAATGCAGCAGAAAATGGGTTCATTACAAATAATAAGCATTTTAATAAGCATCTAGTCCACCACCTGTGAGTAAGCCAATTTTAAGTAATTTACAAAGAATTTAAGAAATTATGCAGAACCATTTTCTAGTTATATTGGTGTACAGTAGTCAGTTTCTTAGTAAATTATATTCAATACCTTTTATAGCATTTAGTATTCTTGCATCCAAATGATCTGCTTCATTTTTGAAGCCTCCTCAAAGGTCTGCAAATGACCACAATTCATGGATACTCCTAAAGGTGATTAAATCACCCTCGGTCAGGGACATTTTGTGAGCAAGGCCTGCTTCTTGTGCAATTTTGTTTTCAAAAGTAACACAAAAGATCGCAGAAACTTGATTTGCACTGAACGCTTTTGCACTTAAAATTCCATGGTCTTTTGCACTGGTTACACAGATATCTGAAGAAGGGTCACTGATCTGAAATGTTAACTCTGCTTCTCTCTCCACAGATGCTGCCAGACCTGCTGCGTATTTCCAGCATTTCTTGTTTTTATTACACAGATATCAGGTGGGTTGCGCCTCGAAAAAACAGCACAATCCAGCAGAAAGTCCAACAACTTAGCTACAGTATGATTGGTGCTTGAAACTCCCTTTTCTTCAGAAATTTTAAAATTTATCCAACAACACCATACGGACACTGAGGAAAAAATGCAAGTAGATGCATGCTGAATTGATCCAATTAAAACCTATCATACATACTGAAACAAAGTTTTCATAAGTTCCCTCCATGTTTGAATCCCTCCTATCAGGTTTACACCCCTGCCATAGTACCAAAACAGCTCTTATCAATGTCACAAATGACATCCAATGTGACTGTGACAAAGGTAAACCTTTCCTCCTCGTCCTTCTTGACCTGTCTGCAGCCTTTGACACAGTTGACCACACCATCTCCTCCAATGCCTCTCCATTGTCTTCCAGCTGGGTGGGACTGCTCTCACCTGGTTCCATTCTTATCCATCCAATCATAGCCAGAGAATCACTTACAATGGCTTCCCTTCCTGCTCCCACAACTTTACCTCTGGTATCTCCCAAAGATCTATCTTTGGGCTCCTCCTATTTCTCATCTACATGCATTCCCCCGCAGCCCTGCAAATATCTTATCTTCAGGTGCTTATCCAATTCTCTTTTGAAAGGCATGATTGAATCGACCTCCACCACACTCTCAGGCAGTGCACTGCAGCTCCCAACCATTCGCTTCTAAAGAGCGTTTTTCCTCATGTCGCCATTGGTTCTTCTGCCATTCACCTTATAGCCTCTGGTTTTTCCACCAATGGGAACAGTTTCTCTCCATGTACTCTCTAGCTCCCTCATGATTTTGAAAACCTCTAACAAATCTATCAACCTTTCCTTCTCTAAGGAGAACAACCCCAGCTTCTCCAATCTATCCAGGTAGCTGAAGTCCCTCATCCCTGGAACTATTCACATAAATCTTTTCTGCACCCTCTCTAAAGCCTTCACATCCTTCCTAAAGTGTTGTGCCCAGAATTGGATACAATACTCCAGTTGAGGCCGAACTAGAGTGTAATAAAGTTTAAACATTAACTTCCCTGCTTTCGTACTCTATGCCTTTATTTATAAAACCCAGGGTCCTGTTTGCATTTTTAATTGTTTTCTTAACCTGCCCCCATCTTCAATGATTTGTTCACATATACCATCAAGTCTCTCTGTTCCTGCACCCACTTTAGAATTGCACCCTATATTTTACATTGAATCTTTTTGTTCTCCCTACCAAAATGTATCACTTCCCTGCATTAAAATTTCCTCTCGCACTTGTCCACTCATTCAACCAGCCTATGTCCTGTTGAAGTCAATCATTATCCTCCTCGCAGTTCACAATACTTCCACGTTTTGTGTCATCTTCAGATGTTGAAATTGTGCCCTGTACACCAAAGTCTAGGTCCTTAATGGACAACAAACAAACAGACTATTGCTAAGCTGAATGCATGAGATGTGGCTATATCGGAGGATGTTCTGCATATCCTACACAGACAGAAAGACTCATGAGGAAATGCAGGAAATAACTGGAGAAAAGAGGAAATTAGTGTATAATATCAAAGAGAGAAAGATACAATATTTAGTCACGTCATTAGAGCAGAAGGTGGACAGGGACAATTATTGGAATGAAGGATAGACGGAAAACAGGACAGGGAAGCAGAGAAGAAAATGGATGACAGATATAATGGCCTGGATGTAGTTGACCTATGAAGAATGTGTAAG
Organism: Heterodontus francisci; assembly: GCF_036365525.1. NCBI lineage: Eukaryota > Metazoa > Chordata > Chondrichthyes > Heterodontiformes > Heterodontidae > Heterodontus > Heterodontus francisci. Next base: position 195,652,264 of record NC_090374.1, read on the forward strand.
GACAGCACAGTGGAGATCCGTGGCAGTCAACCTTCTGGGAAGAAGATGACACCAACGAATGAACAAAGACATTAATACATATCAAGAAAAGCAGTGGCCCTGGTACTGACCTCTGGGGAACCCCACTATATACCTTCCTCCAGTCCGAAAAACAACGATTCGCTACTACTGTTTTCTGTCAGTCAGCCAATGCCGTACCCATGCTGCAACTGTCTCTTTTATTCCATAAGTTTCAACTCTATGGACAAGCCTATTATGTGGCACTTTATCAAGTGGCTTTTAGAACCACAGCAACCCTCATCAACTCTCTTCATTACCTCATCAAAAAGCTCAATCTTGTTAGTTAAATATGATTTGCCTTTAACAAATCTGTCCTGGTTTTCCTTAATCAATCTGCACTTGTCCAAGTGACTGTTAATTTTGTCCTGTACTATTGTTCCTAAAAACGTTCCGACCACCAAGGTTAAACTGACTGGCCCGTAGTTGCTGTGTTCATCCTTACACCCTATTTGAACAAAGGTGTGACATTTGCAATTCTCCAGTCCTCTGGCACCACCCTGTATCTAAGGTGGATTGGAAGATTATGGCCAGTGCCTCGACAATTTCCTCCCTTATTTTCCACAGTATCCTTGGATGCATTACATCCAGTCCTGGTGTCTTATCAACTTTAAGGACAGCCAGCCTTCTAATACCTCCCCTTTACCTGTTTGTGGCCCATCTAGTATCTCAGTTAACTTGGTCTTTGCCAGCATCTTCTTCCTTGCTAAAGACAGGTGCAAAGTACTCATTTATTACCTCAGCCATGCCCTCTGCCTCCATGCATATATCCCCTTTTTGGTCCCTAATCGACCCCGCCCCTCCTCTCACTACCAATTTTCTATTTATATGCCTATAGAAGACTTTTGGATTCCTTGTTATATCAGCTTCCTGTCTTTTCTCATACTCTCTCTTTGCCTCACTTATTTCCTTTTACACTTCCCCTCTGACCTTTCTGTATTCAGCCTGCTTCCCATTTCTTTATCAACCTGACATCTGTCATACGTAGCCTTTTTCTGCTTCACCTTACCCTCTAACTCTTTTGTTGTCCAAGGAGATCTGGGTTTGGTTGCTCTACCTTTCCCCCTCATGGGAATGTACCTCGACTATACCAAAACCATCTCCTCTTTAAACGTAGCCCATTACAGTTTTGTCTGCCAATCTTTGACTCCAGTTTACCTGGGCCAGATCTGTTCTCACCCCACTGAAATTTACCCTCCTCCAATTAAGTACTTTTACTCTAGATTACTCCTTGTCCTTTTCCATAGCTAAACTAAACCTTATGATGCAATGATCACTGTTCCTTAGATCTTCTCCTATTAACACTTGATCCACTGACCCTTCTCATTCCCCAGAACCAGATGCAGCAATGCCTCCTTCCTCTGTCTCTCCTAATCCTTTGTGCACCTTGTTTATCCTTTCTATGGCTACATCCTGCGTCCCAACTCTCTGCTAAGTTAGTGTCAACCCTCCCAACAGCACCAGCAAACTGCCCCATGAGGACATTGGTCCTGGCTTTGTTGTGGTGCAACCCATCTGGCCTGTGTAAGTTCCACCTTCTCCAGAACTGGTCCCAATATCCCAGGAATCTAAAGCATTCCCTCATGCACCATCTCTCCAGCCACACATTAATCTGCTGTGTCCTCCTATTTCTATACTCCCTAGCATGTGGCACTGGAAGTAATCCAGAGATTACAATCTTTGGTGTCCTGCTTTCTAGTCTCCTTTCCAGCTCCCTCAAATCTGCCTGCAGGGCCTCATCCTTCGTTCTACCAATGTTGTGGGTACCTATACAAATCACGACCTCTGGCTGTTCACCCTCCCCCCTCAAAGTGCTCTGCAGCTGCTCAGTGATATCCCTGACCTTGGCACCAGGGAAGTAACATACCATCCTGGAATAGAGAGATTTGGGTGTTCAGGTATACAAGATCTTAAAAACGACATCTCATTTGTTCAAAACCTTAACAAGGCCACAGTTGGTGTATTGTGTATAATTTCGGCTCAACACGATCAGAAGGATGTTGAGGCAATTCAGCAAGTACAGCATAGATTCACACGGATGTCGTCAGCTATGAGGAAATAAAATTACAAAAAAGGATTTGCTTTTATTACAACAGTGGTAATTAAGGGGGGATTTGATAGAAGTGTTTAAAATTTTGAAGGAATTGGATGGGGTGGATAGAAACAGTTTGAATTAGAATTAGAACATTACAGCGCAGTACAGGCCCTTCGGCCCTCGATGTTGCGCCGACCATCTGACCTACACTATTCCATTTTCATCCATATGTCTATCCAATGACCACTTAAATGCCCTTAAAGTTGGCGAGTCTACTACTGTTGCAGGCAGGGCGTTCCACGCCCCTACTACTCTCTGCATAAAGAAACTACCTCTGACATCTGTCCTATATCTTTCACCCCTCAACTTAAAGCTATGTCCCCTCGTGTTTGCCATCATCATCCGAGGAAAAAGACTCTCACTATCCACCCTATCTAACCCTCTGATTATCTTGTATGTCTCTATTAAGTCACCTCTCCTCCTCCTTCTCTCTAACGAAAACAACCCCAAGTCCCTCAGCCTTTCCTCGTAAGACCTTCCTTCCATACCAGGCAACATCCTAGTAAATCTCCTCTGCACCCTTTCCAAAGCTTCCACATCCTTCCTATAATGCGGTGACCAGAACTGCACGCAATACTCAAGGTGCGGCCTCACCAGAGTTTTGTACAGCTGCATCATGACCTCGTGGCTCCGAAACTCGATCCCCCCACTAATAAAAGCTAACACACCATATGCCTTCTTAACAGCCCTATTAACCTGGGTAAAGCAACTTTCAGGGATTTATGTACCTGGACACCAAGATCTCTCTGCTCATCTACACTACCAAGAATCTTCCCATTAGCCCAGTACTCTGCATTGCTGTTACTCCTTCCAAAGTGAATCACCTCACACTTCTCCGCATTAAACTCCATTTGCCATCTCTCAGCCCAGCTCTGCAGCCTATCTATGTCCCTCTGTACCCTACAACACCCTTCGACACTATCCACAACTCCACCGACCTTCGTGTCATCCGCAAATTTACTAACCCACCCTTCTACACCCTCATCCAGGTCATTGATAAAAATGACAAACAGCAGTGGCCCCAAAACAGAACCTTGCGGTACACCACTAGTAACTAAACTCCAGGATGAACATTTGCCATCAACCACCACCCTCTGTCTTCTTTCAGCTAGCCAATTTCTGATCCAAAGCTCTAAATCACCTTCAACCCCATACTTCCGTATTTTCTGCAATAGCCTACCGCGGGGAACCTTATCAAACGCCTTACTGAAATCCATATACACCACATCCACGGCTTTACCCTCATCCACCTGTTTGGTCACCTTCTCGAAAAACTCAATAAGGTTTGTGAGGCACGACCTACCTTTCACAAAACCGTGCTGACTATCGCAAATGAACTTATTCTTTTCAAGATGATTATAAATCCTATCTCTTATAACCTTTTCCAACATTTTACCCACAACCGAAGTAAGGCTCACAGGTCTATAATTACCAGGGCTGTCTCTACTCCCCTTCTTGAAAAAGGGGACATTTGCTATCCTCCAGTCTTCCGGCACTACTCCTGTCGACAATGACGACATAAAGATCAACAACAACGGCTCTGCAATCTCCTCTGGGAATCCTCTGGCTTCCCAGAGAATCCTAGGATAAATCCCATCTGGCCCAGGGGACTTATCTATTTTCACTCTTTCCAAAATTGCTAACACCTCCTCCTTGTGAATCTCAATCCCATCTAGCCTAGTAGGCTGTATCTCAGTAATCTCCTCGGCAACATTTTCTTTCTCTACTGTAAATACTGACGCAAAATATTCATTTAACGCTTCCCCTATCTCCTCTGATTCCGCACACAACTTCCCACTACTATCCTTGATTGGCCCTGTTCTAACTCTTATCATTCTTTTATTCCTGATATACCGATAGAAAGCCTTAGGGTTTTCTTTGATCCTATCCGCCAATGACTTCTCGTGTCCTCTCCTTGCTCTTCTTAGCCCTCCCTTTAGATCCTTCCTGGCTAGCTTGTAACTCTCAAGCGCCCTAACTGAGCCTTCATGTCTCATCCTAACATAAGCCGATCTCTTCCTCTTGACAAGCGCTTCAACTTCTTGAGTAAACCACGGCTCCCTCGCTCGACAACTTCCTCCCTGCCTGACAGGTACATACTTATCAAGGACACGCATTAGCTGCTCCTTGAATAAGCTCCACATTTCGTTTGTGCCCATCCCCTGCAGTTTCCTTCCCCATCCTACACATCCTAAATCTTGCCTAATCGCGTCATAATTTCCTTTCCCCCAGCTATAATTCTTGCCCTGCGGTATATACCTGTCCCTGCCCATTGCTAAGGTAAACCTAACCGAATTGTGATCACTATCGCCAAAGTGCTCACCTACATCTAAATCGAACACCTGGCCGGGTTCATTACCCAGTACCAAATCCAATGTGGCATCGCTCCTGGTTGGCCTGTCCACATACTGTGTCAGAAAACCCTCCTGCACACACTGGACAAAAACAGACCCATCTAAAGTACTCGAACTATAGTATTTCCAGTCAATATTTGGAAAGTTAAAGTCCCCCATAACCACTACCCTGTTACTCTCGCTCCTGTCGAGAATCATCTTCGCTATCCTTTCCTCTACATCTCTGGAACTATTCGGAGGTCTATAGAAAACTCCCAACAGGGTGACCTCTCCTCTCCTGTTTCTAACCTCGGCCCATACTAACTCAGTAGACGAGTCCTCAAACGTCCTTTCTGCCGCTGTAATACTTTCCTTGATTAACAATGCCACACCCCCCCCTCTTTTACCCTCTTCTCTGTTCTTACTGAAACATCTAAATCCCGGAACCTGCAACATCCATTTGCAGTGATGTGAGGTGTAGAACAAGGAACATAAATATGAGATTAATGTAAGAGACTTAGGACAGAGAGCAGAAACAATTTCTTTTACACAGAGGTTGTGGAACTGAAATGAATCTATTAGTGGAGTTAGTGATTTAAGCAAAGACTTTAAGATTCTCAAATGACAAATGTCAAAAGCCTGCTTCGATGTAACAATGTTCTGATAAATAGACACATGAATCATCTGTAAATTAGAAAATTCAAAACCCAGAAGGCTTTTGATAAAGGCCCGCATGGGAGATTGGTTAAGAAGCTAAGAGCCCATGGGATCCAGGGCAATTTGGCAAATTGGATCCAAAATTGGCTTCGTGGCAGGAGGCAGAGGGTGATGGTCGAGGGTTGTTTTTGCGATTGGAAGCCTGTGACCAGTGGTGTACCACAGGGATTGGTGCTGGGACCCTTGCTGTTTGTCGTGTACATTAATGATTTAGACGTGAATATAGGAGGTATGATCAGTAAGTTCGCAGATGACAGGAAAATTGGTGGTGTCGTAAATAGTGAGGAGGAAAGCCTTAGATTACAGGACGATATAGATGGGCTAGTAAGATGGGCGGAGCAGTGGCAAATGAAATTTAATCCTGATAAGTGTGAGGTGATGCATTTTGGGAGGACTAACAAGGCAAGGGAATTTACAATGGATGGTAGGACTCTAGGAAGTACAAAAGGTCAGAGGGACCTTGGTGTACTTGTCCATAGATCACTGAAGGCAGCAGCACAAGTAGATAAGGTGGTTAGGAAGGCATATGGGATACTTGCCTTTATTAGCTGAGGTATAGAATATAAGAGCAGGGAGGTTATGATGGAGCTGTATAAAATGCTAGTTAGGCCACAGCTGGAGTACTGTGTACAGTTCTGGTCACCACACTATAGGAAGGATGTGATTGCACTGGTCAAGGTGCAGAGGAGATTCCCCAGGATGTTGCCTGGGCTGGAGCATTTCAGCTATGAAGAGAGACTGAAAAGGCTCGGGTTGTTTTCCTGAGAACAGAGAAGGCTGAGCAGGAACATGACTGAGGTATACAAAATTATGAGGGGCATTGATAGGTTAGATAGGAAGAAACTTTTTCCCTTAGCGGAGGGGTCAAGAACCAGGGGGCATAGATTTAAGGTAAGGGGCAGGAGGTTTAGAGGGGATTTGAGGAAAAACGTTTTCAACCAGAGGGTTGTTGGAATCTGGAATACACTACCTGTAGAGGTGATAGAGGCAGGAACCCTCATAATATTTAAGAAGTATTTCGATGAGCACTTGAAATGCCACAGCATACAAGGCTACGGGCCAAGTGCTGGAAAATGGGACTAGAATAGTTAGGTACTTGATGGCCGTCACCGACACGATGGGCCAAAGGGCCTGTTTCTGTGCTGTATAACACTATGACTCTATGAAATATGAATATGCATCAGTAAAACTAATATGGGTCAATAATCAAAATGATTTCAGTCTTCCAAGGGCAACACAAATTTTAGTGGTTTGTTCATGATAAAGCAGCTTTAGCACCATAATGTGAGCACTATTGACCACCATATACAGCATAAGATGTTAATCCTCATTAGCAGCTGTGGAAAAATGGCTTAGTGTAGTTCAGCTATGCCTCTGCAGTGATTTCATAACAGGTAAACTACCATTAAGGTGATATTATTTTCCAATGCTTATAGTATCTCACAAGCATTCAAGTGATGCTGTAGTAATGTAACAATGATATTTTGCTGTTCTGTTATCCGAGCACAAAGCTACTTCGATATACATACGTTCTCGTGTTTTTTTCTGTCTGCAGGTTCCTCATTGTCAGGGAGAAGGCACATTAAAAACTGGAGTCAAGAGTATTCATTCTTGCATTATACTTGAGCAGAGTAACAGTAAAACTATTAAAATAATTTTATCATTGCCCTTTGTTTTACACAGAATAACAGATTCCTTTGGAGGGTCATGTTGCATTGTTAGCATTAATCCTGCTGGTGAGAAACGCGATTCAGAATTACATTGATACCCATATCATAAGCAACACTAATGACTTCAGGGAAAGTTTTTTTTTTAATAAATGGAACTGTATAGTCTAATTAAAGATTCTATCTATATTGTTGAAGGAGGAAATTAAGTTAAGCACACACTAGCTCACTATTAGGAACATCAGTGATTAAAAATACACATTCATTTTATTCAACTCAGCTTCTGACCACACAAGTGACAAAGTTATCAAAATAAAATAATTTTCAAAAGGAAATACAATCATAAGGGCTTCAAGATGTGAATATGGGAATGTGCAACACAAGAAAAAGTCAATGGCCTAGTTACAAAAATAATTTCCACTATTCCATATCCAATACCTTTGTATCACTTTCTCTGACGAATATCTATTCAGTTCTCTTTTGCATTTTCTGGCTGTATCCATTTCTCCTGTCCCCCTCAATAGCCTATTCCATATTTTCAGCACATTCTTCTATAAAGTACTTCAATTTAAACTGATCATTTTCCCTCTTACGAGTCCTTGTCTCCTTCCCACATATTGGTAGGATGTGGGTAATGGTGTGCCCCAGAAGCTGTGCTTGGAGTCCTTTTGCTTTCCACTTGTAAAAAGGATTTGGACATAGGCACAGAAAGCATGAGGGCTGAGTTTCCGCTTCTGGTGAAATCAGGAAATTGTATCCAAAACGCACTGGTTAGGTTATAGTGCAAGTTTCTGATAAAATTAATTTGCATAATCACAAATGTAAACTCTTCAATGACCCAGTGCAATCAGGCAGCATAACAGAATGTAACAATTTATTTTTCTTTCTTTCCATTAAAAGGTAGTTGTTGATGTATTTAAGAGTGATAATCTGGTGCAGTTTTATTAATACAACTGAAAATGGGTTTATTACCAAAAGTAAGCATTTTTAATAAGTGACCAGTCCTCCACCTGTGAGTAACCTGATTTAAAATCACTGAAAATGACTTTAAGTATACTGAACCATTTAATTGTTTCATTGGTGTACAGTTGTCAATTTCTAAGTAAATTAAATACTTTTTGATACAGACAAGTTTTTAAAACATGTCTACATGTGACTGTGTTCATTTTTTTTGGTGCACAATTAAAAGAGCCTTCCCTAACCAGTGCAATCAGCTGGATCTTGCAACTTCAAGCTGGGCTTTGCCCAGTTTTGAGGGCAAGGCCTGACTCAGGTGAATTGAATCTTAAACCAGCATAGAAAATCATGAAAAACATGATGGAACTGGCTTTAGGTGTATCTCAGTTAAAATTCCACAATCTTTTGCACTGCTTCAACGAATTCTACCCGACTTGTGCTGATATTACTAATGTAATCAAGTGGTAACTCTACACCACAATATTAAATTTTCCAAATTATGGCACATGGCAAACTATGAGGAAGGATGCAGGAGATTGCTTTGAGGGCAAGGACAGATGGCCAAATAATAGCAGGTGCAGTTCAATGCAGAGATATGTGAGCAATTACGCTTTGGGGAAAAATAACAGTTGAATGAAATATAACGAAAATGATAAGGCTTCTAAGTCACTGAAGGAACAGAGAAATCCAGGGTTGCAGGTACATGGAACTTTAAAGGTAGAAAGGCAGACAGAGAAAGCCATAAAAGGCAAATGTGATTCTGAGTTTAGTACAATGCAATATTACAAATAAAAGCAAGGAAGTAGTACTGTATTCATATGACATTGCTTTGGCCACAGATCTGGGCACGCCATTATCAGGAAGATATTACAGTCATGGGAAAGGTACAACAAAGATTCACAATAACAATATCACAAGTGAAAAGTTAGGGTTATGAATAGAGACTTAAAATTGGGGACAAAGAATCTAATTGAGGTTTCAATATGTCACAGGGTATTGAGTGAGCAAATAGTGAAATTTCTACCGAGGCTTTTTCAGGTGAATTAGGAGCATAGGTTAAATAAATTTGGTTTGTGTCATGCAGACCCCCCCACCTGCCAAGAATGAGGCATATGAATTTTATCATGTGAACATTGATTTTAACCTGTTGCTGCAGCAAGGAAATGACTTCTTAAACAGATCAGTCGTGGCTGGAAAGAAAATTTGCATACTAACTGACAGTGCTTGGAGGGACTAAAGTGCTATTCCCTGCTCCAATTTAGCCCACAATGCAATTTGAGCAGCAGGTATTGTGTGTAAGAAGAGACATTACAGGGTCAGCCAAGACAAGAGAATCCACAAACAGATGTGGTCAGACCAGCTAATCACATGACTAATCTGCTTGACAATCTGGGTTTTTCTGAATTGTACGAAGAGTTTGAACTCAGAAAGACTGTTTGCTCCCATCTCTTTCTCACAAGCCTCGCGACCCATTGAGGACACATGAACTTCAAGACAGAAAAGTCTCCTAAATCGAACAAGGTTTAAGAAGAATACTGGGCCCCAACAAAAAACAAGACCTACCTACAATCAAGGCCTTTACAGTGAGCTCGAAGATCAGTAACCGAATAGATATTGCCTCAAACTTTTCCACTTTATTTTGCTTCTGTTCTTTTCTGTCTCTTTCTGCATGTGTGTATTGCGTATGCATGCTAGCGTGGGCGCATCGCGTATCCGTAGAAGTTAATCAAATTAAAGTTTCAGTTTCATAAAGTTCACCCTTTTTCTTTAAAGCGGTCCCCTGCAGTTTCCCTGAATGTGTAATGAATCAGGCCATGATCAAACCAGCTCCCCCAGTGGAGACTAAATTGGCACTGCAGGCAGATGACCATAAGGTCCAGGTCTTTCCGAGACTTTCTTTGGAAAGTTAGAAGACTCAGGGAATGAGTCAAATGGATTTTCCCTAGCTGAAGCTCAGTGAGCTGAACCAGTATTGCGAGAGTTAGCACAGGCTGCCCAGTCTGAAAGTGAAGCAGAGAGAGTCCCTGATTGCAAGTATTGAAAGAATGAGGTACAGATGAGGAAATGGAGTTCTCCTCACAGACCTGACAGCAAGGATTGGACAGCAGTTCACCAGTTAATGGTGCTGCAGAGGTTCCGGAGAGAAATATTAAGATGAACCCATGAGACTAGCGGCTGTACATGCCGGTATATGAAAGACCAAAGCTCGCATAAGACAGCAGTTTGACTGGCCAAAACTCCACAAAGATGTGTTGGAGTACTGCAGGAGTTGCCACATGTGCCAGGTCGAGAGGAAACCCCAACCTACAGTGAAACCTGCACCCCTAAGACCTGTACCGGTATTAAGAGGACCCTCCAGCAGAGTGCTGGTGAACTGCAAGGGACCCCAGCCGAGATCAAAAGGGGACAGGCAGGCACAAGTCTGGAAAAAGGTTAGAAAGGGAAGGGGAAATAGCGACCAAGGGGGCAGGCTAAAGGAGGTCCGGGAGGAATCCCTGATGAAAACCCCTACTGTCCGGTCAGCCAGCCCTGAACAATTTGAAAAGTTATACCTCACATCCTTCTATGTAAATGCAGACACTGGAAGCACTCCACCAGATTTGTTAACAGCATTTACAGGAAACAGCAGAGACAAAGAAAGACCTCTAGGGGGCAGAGAAACTGTGAGGGTAATGCCTCACCTCTTCGAAATGCCACAGGAGAATGCAGTCGAGTCTGCACAAATACCTGCAGGCAGGAGTGTCCCAGAGGACAAAGTGGAGATTTGCAAAGAATCCTCCCCCACAGTCAGAAAAAAAGGGAACCCTTAAGTCAACAGCCTTTGCATGACTCATCAAAAGACTGAAAGAGACCTCCCCACTACTGACCCTCCTGAGAAAAAAAAAATTTCAACTTAGGAGTAATTAAATTTAACCGCACCCCGCCCCCCCACCCTTTTGCAGACCTCAACAGGAACAAAGACCCGAGGCAGTCATGGAAATGGGCAGACTGAAGAATAACCTCCCCGAAGAACTACATGTTTATTGGGATGCCAAAAAGGGTGTAGTCAAAACAGCACTGGCACCAAGAAAAGACAGGCTGTAATAAGCTTGAGGATTTATGAATGAATGTGAGAGAGAGAGAGAGACGCATTTTTTTTTCCTGTATCTTATATTACAGAGGAATGTATGACGGCATTGAGAGCGCTTTTGGGCCAACCATCAAGATCACCCCCCTCAAGTCTAAATCAGGGGAAACAATCACTGACCCAAGCAAGGAAATGGACCGCTGGGTGGAGCACCACCTAGAAATGTACTCCAGGGAAAATGTAGTCACTGATACCGTCCTCAATACAGTCCAGTCTCTGCCAGTCATGGATGAGCTGGACGTACAGCCAACAAAATCGGAACTCAGTAATGCCATTGATTCGCTAGCTTGTGCTGGGATGAGGGAGCAGTACCACAGGACATGTGCAATGAAAATATCATCACCCTCTATAAGATCAAGAGTGACCACGGTGATTACAACAACTACCGTGGAATCGCCTTGCTCAGCACAGTGGGGAAAGTCTTCGCTAGAGTCATTTTAAACAGACTCCAGAAGCTGGCTGAGCGCCTTTCGAGCAGAGAGAGCCACCATTGATATGCTACTCTCCCTTCGCCTCTATGTTGCTTTCATTGATCTCACCAAAGCCTTTGACCTCGTCAGCAGACGTGGTCTCTTCAGACTACTAGAAAAGATCGGATGTCCACCAAAGCTACTAAGTATCACCACCTCATTCCATGACAATATGAAAGGCACAATTCAGCATACCCCTTATCAGACCCCTTTCCTATCCTGAGTGGTGTGAAACAGGGCTGTGTTCTCGCACCCACACTGTTTGGGATCTTCTTCTCCCTGCTGCTCTCACATGCGTTCAAGTCTTCAGAAGAAGGAATTTTCCTCCACTCAAGATCAGGGGGCAGGTTGTTCAACCTTGCTCCTATTAGAGCGAAGACCAAAGTACGGAAAGTCCTCATCAGGGAACTCCTCTTTGCTGACGATGCTGCATTAACATCTCACACTGAAGAGTGTCTGCAGAGACTCAGACAGGTTTGCGGCTGTCTGCACCGAATTTGGCCTAACCATCAGCCTCAAGAAAACAAACAATTTGGGCCAGGATGTCAGAAATGCTCCATCCATCAATATCGGCGACCACGCTCTGGAAGTGGTTCAAGAGTTCACCTACCTAGGCTCAACTATCACCGGAAACCTGTCTCTCGATGCAGAAATCAACAAGTGCATGGGAGAGGCGTCTGTGGCTATGTCCAGACTGGCCAAGAGGGTGTGGGAAAATGGCGCATTGACACAGAACACAAAAGTCCAAGTGTTTCAAGCCTGTGTCCTCAATACCTTGCTCTACGGCAGCGAGGCTTGGACAATGTATGTCAGCCAAGAGCGACATCTCAACGCATTCCATCTTTGTTGTCTCCAGAGAATCCCTGGCATCAGGTGACAGGACCGTATCTCCAATGCAGAAGTCCTCGAGGCAGCCAACATCCGCAGCATGTATGCCCTACTGAGCCAGCGGCGCTTGAGACGGCTTGGCCATGTGAGCCACATGGAAGATGGCAGGATCCCCAAGGACACATTGTACAGCGAGCTCGTCACTGGTATCAGACCCAGCGACCATCCATGTCTCCGCTTTAAAGACGTTTGAAAACGCGACATGAAGTCTTGCGACATTGACAAGTCATGGGAGCCAGTTGCCAGCGATCGCCAGAGCTGGCAGACAACTGTAAAGGCGGGGCTGAAGAGAAGCGAGTCGAAGTTACTCAGCAGTTGGCAGGAAAACAGACAGCAGTGCAAGGAGAGAGCCAACTGTGTAACAGCCCCGACAACCAACTTTACCTGCAGCACCTATGGAAGAGTCTGTCACTCTAGAATTGGCCTTTATAGCCACTCCAGGCACTGCTTCACAAACCACTGACCACCTCTAGGCGCTTACCCATTGTCTCTCAAGACAAGGAGGCCAAAAGGAAGGAAGGAATATTATCTTTCTCGACCCTTCTTAATGAATTTCGCTTTTCTCAAATCGCATTTCATTCCGCTGGGTGTGGAGGTGTCATGAAGACCCCCCCAAATGCCAAGAATGAGGCATATTAATTTTGTCATATGCACATTGATTTTAAACTGTTGCAGGAGTGAGGAATGACTTCTTAAACAGATCAGCCGTGGCAGGAACAAACATTTGCATGTTAACAGACAGTGCTTGGCGGGACTAAGGGGCTATTCCCTACTCCAATATAACCCACAATGCACTTTGAGCTCCAGGTATTGTGTGTAAGAAGTCCAGGGTCAGCTAAGACAAGAGAATCCACAAACAGATGTGGTAAGACCAGCTGGTTACATAACTAACCTGCTTGGCAACCTGGGTTTTTCTGAACTGTACAAAGAGTTTGAACTCAGAAAGACTGTTTGCTCCTCGAGTGAGAATGCCTCTCCCGACTGCTCTCATCTCTTTCTCACAAGCCTCTGCAACCACTGAGGACACAAATTTCAAGAGAGAAATGTCTCCTACATCGAACAAGGTTTAAGAAGAATACCGGACACCAACGAAAAGCAAGACCTACCTACAATCAAGGCCTTTACAGCAAGATCAAAGAACAGTAACCAAAACCATCTTCAGAAATTGCCACAAACTTTTCCAATGCATTGCTTCTGCTCTTTTCTGTCTCTATCTGCATGTGTATTGCGTATGCATACTAGTGTGGGTGCATCGCGTATCCATAGACATTAACCAAATTGGAGTTTAAGTTTAATAAAGTTCCACCTTTTTTCTTTAAACCTAAGGAAACCTGTTTGTGCTGGTTTATTTGCCTTAAATTGGACAGCGGTGAACAAGGATTCACCAAGGGGGAGCTAAAAAGTGTTTTTCAACTTAGCCCTGTTATGGTAAGACCAGGTGAAGGCTGAGAGGGAACCCGTGACCCCTTTCTCACCTGATCATAACATTTGCATTTCCTTGGCTATGGAAGATTGAGGGTAATCTCGTAAAAGTATTTCAAATGATAGAGATTCGATAGAGTAGACAAAGAGAAACTATTTCCTCTACTGGGGGAATCCACAACAAGGGGTACAATCTTAAAATTAGAGCTAGGCCATGTAGAAGTGAAATGAGGAATCATTCAAAAGGTAGGAGAAATCTGGAACTCTCGTCTCCCTAAAGACTGTAAATGCTGGGACAATTGATATTTTCAAGATTAAGATTGGTAGCTTTTTGTCATGTAGTGATTTCAAGGGATATAGAGCAAAGGAGTGTAAACAGAGTTGAGGTACAGGTCAACCAAGATCTAACTGCAAGGAGGAACAAACTCAAGAGGCTTAATATCTTATTCCTGTCCCTATGTATAAGAAAGTATAGACTGAGGATTATCACGAGAAGAATCAAGAAAAAAGTTCAAACAATTTATTTTTCACTCAATGAACTTTGTGAGCCAAGCAGATCCTAAGTTTAATACTCAGTATATCCTGAGTTAGCTGATGCCAACTCAGCAACAAGCATGAGACTACTATGACACTACAGTAGTGTGAAGAATTTGATTCTTCATCATTATCCAGAATATCCCTATTAGAAGTGTAAATGTTAGGTGAGGGTCATTTTCTAAGCAAACTCAGCTGTTAGCAAGGCACATCAGAAACTGTTGTCTCCTATCCACTGATGTCAACTTGTAACATTTGTCACTTTTCTATCATTGCAAACTGGCTAGCATTTTCAGTGTGCCAGGACAAGACAGAACTTCACAAGATCATACAGCAATCTCACCAAAATTTACCAGCACCAACACACATCCTAAACAATGCATTGTGAATTTAAGGAGATAGAAACAGATGAGTTATAAGGTATAGGTGAGAAGCAACAGTGATGGTGCCAGAGGAGGAGTGGGAATCTATCGGACACCATCAATGATCACCTGTACATTGGGAAATGCAACAGTGTAGTGTTAGTGGATAATCGTATCACGCTCCTGCTGCTACTCAGTAGGAAAGAGAATGAAATGTTTTTTTTGGAGTATCGTTCGATGCATTACTACAACATATGGGCTGATAATGCACAAGATGTCAATACTAGGCTGGATGAAAGCCAGAATTGTTGAGTGTTTGGGTAACCTTCTCCATTACCAACAGTGCCAACCGTACAATGCAGGCTGGCTGCAGGTGTTCTTGCAACAAATGCTACAGTGCACCAACTGACACTCTGCTGACCTCAGGGTTCAATTCCTGACAGTGTCATTCCCAGGAGCCAAAGATGATGGCCAGGAGACAGGATGATCCTCATTGTTCTCATGATGCAAAAATCCTAGATTATCGACAGGTTTCATGTTGCAGAGTAAAAGCTGTAACATGCTTGACATCCAGTGAGTGTGTGAAATTAGGGCAAAAGCTACAACTTCAGAGGGTTATATCAGGAGGATCAGGGAGGTAACACCAGGGTGATCAAGAGTATCAGGGTATTATTGGAGAAGTGGATGCTAGTATGTACTGCAGGAAAAACAACCTTTTTATTGGTGTTTTCAATATGCTGTTATTGGAGCTTTCGAAATTTAAAGCTAAGAGACACTTGCACCGGGCAGGTGCTGCAACCAAACATTAACAGCTTGCATTTATATAGGGCCTTTAACATAGGAAATATCTAAAGACATTGAGCCAAAGAGGGAGCTATTAGGAGAGCTTGCTAAAGGTTTGATTAAATAGGAGAACTTTAAGGAGTGTCAGAAAGTAAAAGAGGAAAGTGGAGAGGCAGAGAGGTTTAGAGAGGACATTGCAGAGAGTAAAACCTAGGTGGCTGAAGATATTGCTGCCAATAGTGTGCTGAAAAAAGGGAGAGATATATAAGAAACTGGAGTCAGATGTTGATTGGGATATTGTCGGGTTGGGAGAGGTATGAGACAGTGAAGGGATTTAAAGATGAGGTCAAAAAACTTTAAAATTATGCCATTGACCGACTGGGAACTAATTAATCATAGAGTCATAATGGCACAGGAGGAGGCCATTTGGTCCATCGAGTCCATGCCGACTCGCTGTACAGCAATCCAGTCAATCCCATTTCCCTTCTATCCCTATAGCCCTGCAAGTTTATTTTCTTCAAATGCCCATCCAACTTCCTTTTGAAATCATTGATCATCTCCGCTTCCACTACCTTCATAGTCAGCAGGTTCCAGGTCATCACCACTCGCTGCGTAAAAAAGTTCTTTCTCATATTCCCTTCCACCCCCCACCACCACCGCATATCTTGTCCATCAGCTAATGGGAACAGCTTTGCTTTATCTACCTTATCTAAACCTGTCATAATTTTGTACACCTCGAGCAAATCCCCTTGCAATCTCCTTTGCTCCAGGTTCTCCAACTTAACCTTGCAGCTAAAATCCCCCTTCCCTGGAACCATTCTGGTGAATCTCCTCAGCACCCTCTCAAGGACCTTCACATCCTTCCTATGTGTGCTGACCAGAACTGGAGGCAATACTCTAATTGTGGCCTAAGCAGAGCTTTATGCAGTTTCAGTATGACTTCCCTGCTTTTGCACTCAATATCTCGATTTATGAAGCTCAAGTTCCCATATACTTGGCCAATTACTCTCTCAATATGTTCTGCTACCTTCAAAGATCTATGCACATGAACCCCCCAGGTCTTCTATCCCTGCACACTCTTTAGAACTGAGCCATTAAGCCTACTGTCGCTTTTGCCAAAATGCATTACTTCACACTTCTCTGTAGTCAATTTCAACTGCCCCTTGTCTGCCCATTCTGCTCGCCCAGCTATGCCCTGTTGCAGTCGATTGGTATGGTCCTCACTGTTTGCCACACGTCCAAGTTTGGTATCATTGACAAATTTTGAAATGTTAGTCTGTATTCCAATATCCAAGACATCCATATACATCACAAAAAAAGCACCAACACTTAGGGAAGACCACTGTCTACCATCCTCCAGTCTGAAAAGCAACCATTTACCATGACACGTTGTTTTCTGTCCTCAAGCCAATTTGTTAGCCAAGATGACATTGACCTTCCTATTCCATGAGCCTCAATTTTGTTAATGAGCTTTTTATGTGGTGCTTTGTCAAATGCTTTCTTAAAATCCATACGGACAACATCCATTGCATTTCCTTCATCAACCTTCTCTGCTACTTCAACAAAAATTAAAATACATTAGTCAAGCCACAATCTGCCATTTGCACATCTGTGCTGGCTATCTTTAACTAACTCAAACTTTTCCAAGTGCCTGTTGATTTTTTCCCCTGATTATTGTTTCTAAAACCTTAACCACAACGGATGTTAAACTGACCGGCCTGTAGTTACTAGGAATGTCCTCATACCCTTTCTTGAACAAAGGTGTTGCATTTGCCACTATCCAATCCTCTGACATCTCCCCTGTATCTGGGGAAGATTGGAAGATTATAGCAAGCCCTTCTACTATTTCCACCCACACTTCCTTTAGCAATCTGGGATGCAAGCCATCTGGACCAGGCAGCTTATCCACTCCAAGCATAGCCAACCTTTCCAGTATATCCTGCCTATCAATTTTCATCCCATCCATTACCTCTACTGATATTTTGTCAGCATCTACTTCCTTAGTAAACACTGATAACAAAGTACTCCAGCCTCACCCTGTGCCTCTAAACATATATCATCCTCTTTGTCCCTAATAGCACCTCTTACTCTCCACTTGCTACTTAGATGCCGGTAGAAAATTTTTGGGTTCCCTTTTATGTCGACTGCCATTCTATTTTCATATCCTCTCTTTGCCAGTCTTATTTTCCTTCTCACTTCCTTTCTCAACTTATTGCATTTGTCCTGGTTCTCACTTGAAGAATTCATCTGACATGCATCATACACCCTCTTTTTTTGTTTCATCATATTCACTACCTTCCTTGTCATAAGAGGTGCCCTGGCTTTAGTTCCCTTACCTTTCACCCTTGTTGGAATGCACCAAGCCTGTAGCTGAAACATCTCCTCCTTAAAGATCACCCATTGTTCTGTTATAGATTTTTCTGTCAGCCTTAGCATCCATTTTACCTTGGCTAGATCCCCTCTCATCCCACTGAAGTTAGCCCTCTTCCACTTTGGAATTTCTACTTTAGGTTGTTCCTTACTCTTCTCCATTACAAGTCTAAACCTTATGATATGATGATCACTCTTAACCAAATGTTTCCCACACATACTTGGTGCACCTCATTCCCCAACACCAGATCTAGCAAAGTTTTCTTTCCAATTGGATCATTAGCAGGGACAGGAGCAATGGGTAAGCAGGATTTTTTTGAAAAGATAGCACTGTGATCTAAATATTGAAAAGCATGCTGTTTTTGAAAAAAAAACTCTTTTCTAATGTTACATCCAATAAATATCAAACATTAATCTTTAAAAATTAGAAAATCTAACCAAATTGTGTGTGTTTTGTATTTGTAAATAGAGATGAGGATAATGGGAAAGAGAAAATGTAACAATATGTTCCTGAATTAAATGCAAGAAGCTTTGCATAAATTATTACATTTATTTGACTACAGGTGGTGTTATAGTTGGCTTATACCAATATGTCTAAATGACCAAGTTATTTTAGTGATCCAAGGGAGGTCTGTACTTTGTCCACAAGGATAGAATGTGAATACTGCACATGATAAACAATCCATGAGAGATTCAATTTTTAATGGGCATTGTTTCAATATATTTTCAAGAGATTGTGAATGATATATTTATGGCTGATTTTAGCACAGTCAGTCTGAGATCAGCAGAAAGACTGATCTGGATTTGGCTTTACAATACCCCAAAGGAAGCAAGAAAACATGCATCATGGATCAGCAAGTATGAAGCAACAAGGAAAGGTAGCACAGGAGAAGTGTCTTGATTGTTTTAACATTTTGGCAATATCGATAGAGATTGTAACTATTGTAAAATTTACAGTTTGTACTGAGTTCTGATTACTTTTGTTTTTAACATTAAATAACTTCTGGTTCCTAATCTGAGCCACTCAATCTGATAGAATGTATATCCATATGATTATTGAAGAGGTGATTGAGGGCACATTCCCAATAAACCAAAATACAGCGGCAAGATTTCCTTGTTTAATCCCTGGGTCTTTCTAGATTTATTCAGATAAGTCAGTTTATGGGACTGGTCACTGATGCTGAATGCACTCATATATCAAGAATAAAAACCCCAAAATATAACAGAGACTAGATCAGGAAAATGAATATGTTTCTATGTGATGCTGTACAAGGTTCTCCATAATGTCTAGTTCTCCTCTCATTTTCCAGTCCTGGGCCTGAATCCTTAAATAATTTGTATTTTGCTGCCCACATCAGTGATTAATGCAAATGCTGGCTGACCTTTTCTCTATTAAGTGTCTTTCCCCTCACTATATGTAGTGCAATATATTGAGGCTCTGCACTTCCAGCTAAATGATCAAATGGCCATTACCGGTCTGATCAATTCTTTCTCATGATGACACCAATAAAGGAAGTAGGCTTTCAGTGTTGTACAGGAAAGGCCAAGAGGTACAAGCATGACCTTGCTTTTAATGGCCCAGCTACAAAACCACAAAGCTCAATATGTAACTGCTAAGTTTGCTGAGTATTGACCCCTGGTGCGAACCAAATCTGTATCTACAGAAATCTAAACACTTCTGCTGCTCCAAAGCTCTACCAGAGTCAAAGCACCAATGAAAACCCATAAAAACCTCAAGTACAATTTCATGTTAAGAGTTAGAAATGCTGTGGGATGTAACATATGGCTACAGCATTGCTACAAGGTTCAATTAAGGCCACAATGCACAAGAATAAAAATTTGGTGGATTATAACAGTTGTCCAAAAAAAAATTACATTGCTACATGTCCTATTAAACATTTTTTATATCATGTTAACAAATCTCAATTAGCACTGGTCAGAGTTAAGTCAGAGGATGTGTGTTTTGTAAATGTAAGGATAGAATGTGTGTCTCTTTTAGGTCAGAAGGTGCAATTACCTTGAAATGGATGGTGAGTTTACTTCAGGGCCAGATCAGAACTCTGGATTTGTCTGATTGATAATTAAAAGGCTGGGAGACATTTCAGAGTCTGTATGTTCTTAGAACATAAGAAATAGGAGCAGGGGTAGGCTATTCAGCCCCTCAAGCCTGCCTCGCCATTCAATAAAATCATGACTGATCTGCTCCAGACCTCAACTCCTCTTTCATGACAGCTCCTCATAGCCCTCGACTCCCTGATATTTCAAACATCTATCTACCTCTTCTGTTCTTGGAGAAAGGGAGCTGAAACACTGTATAAGCTTTTTTTGCACCTTTTGCCTTTGTAATTCATGAAATTCATGAAACTAGCAAGCTGCTCGAAAGGAGTCTGGAGGACAATGTGGTTGCAGTCAGTGATGACCTGGACTTGGGCAAAGTTTGCAATCTGTCCAAATGCCACAGCCCTATCCTGCTGCTGCTTGTTGTACAAGGGAAAAGTCATTAAAGTGGAATTAGTCACCTCATTAATGCAATCACAAGCTGCTGGTTGATGAATATCCTCTGTTGCAGCCCAGAATGAATCAGATGCAAACACGTTCAGGGCTGCAACAGCCAATGCAATGTGGCAGTAGACCACGGGAGGCAACACAACTCTGTCACAGCTTCTTTCAAGAAGGACAGACTCCTTATACATGAGGGGGAGGACATAGTGGCAGCAGGGCTGATTGACATGAAAATTTTGTTGGGGTCCTGACAATGTTATCCACTGACATATTTTAATTATGCTCTAACCTGCCTCTGGTCTCCTTGAAAATCAGAACTGGTAGGCCTCTACCCGTAAGTAACTGCGGTTTTATTATTTTACAGTTTTTTATAGTTTACATCTTCCAATTATGATTAAAGTTATCATCTTGAAGCATTAGCTCTCTTCCTTTCCCCACAAATGCCGTCTGACCTGCTGAGTATTCCCAGCATTTACAGATTTCCAGCATCTGCAGTATTGTGCTTTTGTCTAAGCGTGCTGATGTAACCTTATATCCTATGTCATTTACCAGCAGTCCAGACTGTTTGTGTACTGAACTTGCACTTACCTTCTGGGAGAGCAGTGGAGAGGAGTCCAGGCATGCCAGAGTTTGAAAAAAGTGAACAGTCACATCGCAGGAAAGCTACTAGGTGATTGGTTGGTGAGAAACTGCTGTTAGGGAGTATCAGTAAATAGCCAGGTTAGTACATTACTGTTAGGGTGCATCTGTAAATAGCTGGGTTATAGCATCTCAACATCTGGCAGACTCAAAAGAAGTAAACTAAATATTAATAACAAGGAATAAGCGAGTAGCTGGTGAGTTTCTTTTTTTTGAGTAAGGTTTATTTTAACTAGTGAACTGTATTGATTTTAGAAGGATTTATCAGTACTAATAAGGTTTTATTAATAATTCTAAGGTGTTGTAGTATTGGTAAGGTTTTTTTATAGCAGTAGCAAATGGTCAACTAATAAATAAAGGAATGTCAGGGGCACTTCAACCTCGAGAGTGAACCTCCTGTGCTATGTTGGAGCTCCAGGATACTTCCCATATACTGGAGAACTATTTGTGCAGCAAGTGTTGTCACATGCAGCACCTTGAGCTTGGGTTTTGGAACTTGAGTGGCAGCTGGCGACACTGTGGTGCATTTGTGAGGACGAGAGCTATGTGGAAAGCACGCTTATAGAAGTGGTCACCCCACAGCTTAAGAGTATGCAGGGAGAGAGGGAATGGATGACCACCAGGCCATCAAAAAGAATCTGGTAGGTACTGCAGGAGACCCCTGAATGCATCTCACGATCCAACAGGTATTCAGTTCTGAATACTGAGGAAAATGATGCTTCACCTGGGGAATACAGCCAGAGCCAAGTCCATGTCACCATGGGTGGCTCAGCTGCACTGTGGGAGGGGGGGGGGGGGGATTACAGGGAAGACTGGAAGAGCCATGGTGATAGGTGATTTGATAGTCAGGGGAATAGACAGGCGTTTCTGTGGCTGCAGACATGAATCTAGGATGGTGTGTTGTCTCTCTGGTGCGAGGGTCAAGGATGTCACTGAGTGGCTGTAGAGCATCCTGAAAGGGGAGGGTGAACAGCCAGCAGCAGTGGTCCATATCAGAACCAATGACATAGGTAGAAAGTGGGATGTGGTCCTGCAGTCAGAATTTAGGGAGCAAGGTAAGAAATTAGCAAGGAGGACTTCAAAAGTAATAATCTCCGGATTACTCCCAGTGCCACGCGCAAGCGAGTATGGAAATAGAAGGATAAGACAGATGAATGCGTAGCCGGAAAAATGGTGCAGGAAGGAGGGCTTTAGATTTCTGGGACATTGGGACCAGCTTTGGGGGAGATGAGACCTGTACAGGCCGGACCGATTGCACCCGAACAGAGCAGGGACTGAGTTCCTTGCAGGACATTTTGCTAGTGCTGTTGGGGAGTGTTTAAACTAGTTGGCAGAGGGATGGGAACCTGAGGGTAGACTCAGTGGGGACAAAATCAGAAATGAAAATGGAAGGCAGAAAATTAATGGATGAATTTGGAAGACAGAGGAAATAAAGGTTAGAAAATTAAAAAAAATGTTTGGCAGTGCTCAGGGGTATTTATTTCAATGCAAGGAGTGTATCAAATAAAGCAGATGAGCTGAGGGCACAGATAGACATGTGGCAGTTTGACCTCATAGCTATTACAGAAACAAGACTTAAGGAGGGACAGGAATGGCAGCTCAACATTCCTGGTTACAGGGTTTTCAGATGGATAGGGAGGGGGATAAGAAAGGAGGGTGTGTGGCAATTTTGGTCAAGGAAACGATTACAGCTGTGAGGAGGGATGATATGTTAGAAGGTTCATCAAATGAGGCCATATGGATTGAGCTAAGGAAGAAAAAAGGGGCAATCACATTGCTGGGAGTCTACTATAGACCCCCAAACAGAGACAGGGAGATAGTCGAGCAGATATGTCAGCAAATCTCTGAGAAGTGCAAGAACAATAGGGCAGTAATAGTCGGGGATTTTAATTACCCCAATATTAACTGGGATAGTTTTAGTATGAAAGGAATCGAGGGAGCAGAATTCTTGAGGTGCATTCAGGAGAAACTTTTTGCCCAGTAAGTAGCAAGTCCAACAAGAGAGAGCACAGTATTAGACTTAGTTTGAGGAAATGAAGATGGACAGCTGGAAGGAGTGGCAGTGGGAGAGCATTTTGGTGGTAGTGATCATAATTCAGTCAGTTTTAACATAATTATGGAAAAGGGAAGAGACAGGCCAATTTTACTAACCTGAGGAGTGATTTAGCTAAAGTGGACTGGAAACAGATACTTGAAGGTAAATCAGTGTCAAAACATTGGGAAGCATTCGACAGGGAGATTCAAGGGGTTCAGGGTAAACATGAAAAAGGGTGAGACGGCCAAATCTAGAGCCCCATGGATGTCAAGGAGCCGACAGGGTAAGTTAAGGCAGAAAAGGAATGCTTATTTCCGACACTGAGAACACAATACTACAGAAAGCCGAGGGGAGTAAAGAAAGTAGAGGGGTGAAATCAAAAAGGAAATTAGGAAAGCTAAGAGAGGGCATGAAAGAACATTGGCAAGCAAAATTAAAGTGAACCCAAGGATGTTTTATCAATACATTAAGAGTAGGAGGATAACGAAGGAGAGAGTAGGGCCCATAAAAGACAAAAAAGGTAAGCTATATGTAGGGTGGAAGATGTTGGAATGGTTCTTAATGAATACTTTGCATCTGTCTTCACAAAAGAGGGGGACGATGTAGAATTTGTAGTTAAGGAGGAGGAATGTGAAGTACTGGATGTGATAAACATAGGGAGAGAGGAAGTATTAATGGGATTAGCATCCTTGAAAGTTGATAAATCATCAAGGCCAGATGAAATGTACCCTAGGCTGTTAAAAGAAGCGAGAGAAGAAATAGCGGAAGGTCTGACCATCATTTTCAAGTCCTCACTGGATACAGGTGTGGTGCCGGAGGATTGGAGAACAGCTAACTTTGTACCTCTGTTTAAAAAGGAAGCGAAGGATAGACCGAATAATTACAGGCCAGTCAGTCGAACCTCAGTCGTGAGGAAATTATTGGAAATTATTCTGAGCAGAGGATAAACTGTCACTTAGAAAGGTACAGGTTAAATCAAGGATAGTCAGCATGGATTTGTTCAAGGAAGATTTTGTTTGACCAACTTGATCAAATTGTTTGAAGAAGTAACAAGGAAGATAGATGAGGATAGTTCAGTTGATGTGGATTTTAGCAAGGCTTTTGACAAGGTCCCACTTGGCAGAATGGTTAAAGAAATAAAATCCCATGGGATCTAGGGAAATGCAGCAAGGTGGATACAAAATTGGTTCAGTGGCAGGAAACAAAGGGTAATTGTTGACGGCTGTTTTAGTGACTGGAGGGCTGTTTCCAGTGGGGTTCCGCAGGGCTCAGTACTGGGTCCCCTGCTTTTTGTGGTGCATATTAACAATTTGGACGTAAATGTAGGGGGCATGAACAAGAAGTTTTCAGACGACGCAAAGATTGATCGTGCAGTACATAGTGAGGAGGATAGCTGTAGGCTGCAGGAAGATATTGATGGTCTGGTCAGATGGACAGAAAAGTGGCAAATGGAATTCAACCTGAAGAAGTGTGAGGTGATGCATTTGAAGAGGTCAAACAAGGCAAAGGAATACGTGATTAATGGGAAAATACTGAGAAGTGCAGAGGAAGTGAGGGATCCTGGAGTGAATGTCCACAGATCCCTGAAGGTAGCAGGACAGGTCGATAAGATGATTAAGAAGGCATATGGAATCCTTTCCTTTATTAGCCGAGGTATAGAATATAAGAGCAGGAAGGTTATGCTGGAACTGTATAACTCATTGATTAGGCACAACTTGAGTGCTGTGTGCAGTTCTGATCACCTCATTACAGAAAGGATGTAATTGCACTGGAGAGGGTACAGAGGAGATTTATGAGGATGTTGCCAGGACTGGAAAAATGCAGCTATGAGGAAAGATTTGATAGGCTGGGGTTGTTCTCCTTGGAACAGAGAAGACTGAGGGGAGATCTGATTGAAATGTACAAAATTTTGAGGGGCCTGGATAGAGTGGAGGTGAAGGGTCTATTCACCGGAGCAGACAGGTCAGTGACAAGGGGGCACAGATTTAAAGTGATTGGTAGAAAAATTAGAGGGGAGATGAGGAAACATTTTTTCACCAGAGGGTGGTGAGGATCTGAAACTCACTGCCAGAAAGGGTAGTTGAGGCAGAAACCCTCAACTCATTCACAAACAGTCTGGATATAGACCTCAAGTGCCGTAATCTGCAGGGCTACGGACCAAATGCTGGAAGGTAGGATTAGAATAGGTGGATCGTTTTTTGGCCGACATCGACATAATTGGCCAAGTGGCCCCCTTTTGTGCCTCACATGTTTTATGATTCTATGATCCTAACAGTTCATTAACCACCTTGTTTCCATTATTATTAATCTTATGCTCAGTGTTGTCACCAACCAAATATTCTTCCAGTTCTTTCCTTGAGAAAATATTTTAAGTGACACACCATTATCTAATTCACTGAGATCTTTTCCATCTAACTCCGACCCCATTAGGGAAAACAAATCCTAATTTCAAGTCTTGCTTAAGGCTCATTAATTTTATAGTCATGCCTGCACTCATACCCCAAGTTAAATTATCTGCTTGCATTTTCATTACAGTTTTCTCCATTTAATGTCCCCCACTTTGTTCCAACCATCCAAAATTGAAATCAATACAGCACCAAAAAACATGGCCTACTGAAAATACATCGACAATCTGTCATTTAATTCACACTGCTTAATTCAAAATATCCGATAATTCAAGTGTAAATTCCTGCCAGAATCAGGGTTGAACCAAAGCAATGCACCATTTGAAATGAATTCAGCATGTGATCATCATCAGGTGCCCAGGAGAGATAGCCTTCTCCTAATGCAGTGGTCAAGTGGAGACAGAGAGCAGTTAGAGAACATGGCGAGCCAGATCTATAAGACTGTTGAAAAATACAAAATCAAATTCTAGAAGGAACACTCAGGAATATTGAAGAAAATGACAGCACAGTATTACGACTGATGTGGAAGGAGTGCACTGCCTTTTCTAGTCCCACTTCCCAGATGCAGCACCAGTGGGGAGTGGGGAGGAGAGAATTTTTTCAGGGCGGGAGGGGGAAGCAGCAGAGAAAACTGTTTCAATTGGCTGAGGGGATGATAGGAAGAGGTTGAAGGGCAAAGATCTGTATGTTTGGGGGTGAAAGGTTTGGACCGTTAAAACTGTGTTTTCGGCAGGGGGGTGGAGAAGAGGGAAATTAAAAACTTGTGGGGTCATTGGGGGGGGGGTGGTAAAAGAGGGGCTTTGTTCATTTTTTCATTGTGAAAATTGAAAACATAGTTTGCGCGACTTTGGAACTCTCTGCCTCAGAATGTGGTGGAGGTGGGGTCATTGAATATTTTTAAGGCAGAGGTAGATAGATTCTTGTTCAGCAAGGGAATCAAGGGTTAGCGGGGGTAGATGGGAGTGTGGAATTCGAAACACCAGCAGATCAGCCATGATCGTATTGAATGGCGGCGCAGGCTTGAAGGGCCGAATGGCCTACTTCTGCTCCTAATTTGTATGTTCGTATGTAGTTGCATTTCACTTTAAAAATGTAAATGTCTGGTCAGGGCTTGAAACCCTTTCAAAATGGCACCGGTGCAATGGCGCCGGATGCGGTTGCCGGGTCAGAGCTGCGCCCCCTCAACATCATCGGGCAACGGACATTCCGCACCCTCCATGCTAATGAGCTGCACCACGAAATATTGTGGCGGCTCCACAGCGCACGTCTCGCGCGTGCGCCACTCCGATTTGGAAGCTCGCCGCCAATCTCAATGGTGAGCTATTAAAATTCAGCTCTGGATCTTTGCAGTGTTTCTTCAAAGAGGTAGAGAAAGAAGTGTGCTGCATGTTTTATTTTCTCCTTGGCAAGAAGAACACCAACTGTCTTCAAAACAGTTCACACCCCAACTGAACTAAAAACAATATCTTGCCCAAACGCAAAGTCAACCTCCTGACCTCCATAAACCTTGACATGTGGCTTGTCTGTAAACATCTTCCTCAGGTCACCAAGGTTTCTGTTGTTTATTGAGCTTAAAGCATATGATTTCCAGCAAAGGTTTTTTTCAAACAACATCTCAAGTGTCCTTTCAGTGAATTTGGTAAGAAAAACACATCCGTTGAATCTTTTCCGTTTGAACGCAGGTCCTCAAAAAATAAAGTATTAAAAAATTGAAGCCCTTTTGTAACAACAGAAATGTAATAATATCCCTCCCATTGCTCTCTTGGTCTGCCTGAAGAACAAGGAGAGAATCGTGACTCATTACCAGCTGAATATTTGCAGCCAATGGAAGACGATGCACACCTTAGCTTATTATGTTGCCAAAGCACTTCGCTGAGATGATTCACGCAGGTCAGAGCAGCTAACCTTCCTCAGCTATCCAATTTCAACTTGATGGAAAATATGAATGAATTTGTAGAAAATTTTAGAACAGACTTTTTCTGTATCAGGAATTGGTTTTTTTCTGATCAAGCTGCAGCAAAACAGAATGCTTGCACCAATGAAAATGATCAGGTAGGAAAATTGTTGAACAGTGAATTATCATCTTGGGGGGGGGGGGGTGGAGGGAAGCTACTAGAAATTGGAAACTTCAATATCTCCAAATGTTTTAATGGTGTTGTTCTTCTGCCTGTAACCTACAACAACAATTTGGCATGAATGACTGCCACTCTTTTTGAGAAGCTGCTGTGCTTCGACTGAAGTATAGCACTGCAAGGCAGAAAAGTTGCCTCAACTATCGATAACTGTGGGGCTCACATGAGGTGTTTGTGTCTAAATGAGATGGAACTAATATTTTTACTTCCAAGCATGACATCTGTGAGCCAGCTAATCAATCCTGCTGCGATTTATGCAAACAAAGGAATGTTTGATGTGAAAAGTTATTGCTGCACATGATTCAAACATACCATTTTTGTTGAGTGTTCTGAAGACAATTTGCAGAATGTATTTCTCATGGAAGGAATTGAAAGCAGAATTCCCCGTCAACTCTCACTACCAAATGCATCTTGCCCTCCCTTCCCCTGTCAGCATTCCAAAGGGATCATTCCTTCCACGACACCCTCGTCCACTCCTCCATTATCCCCATCACCTCGACCTCTTCCCATAGCACCTTCCCCTGCAATCGCAGGAGGTGTAATACTTGCCCATTTACCTCCTCTCTCCTCACTAGCGAAGGCCCCAAACAAATCCTTTCAGGTGAAGCAGCAATTTACTTGTACTTCTTTCAATGTAGTGTACTGTATTTGCTGCTCACAATGTGTCTCCTCTACACTGGAGAGACCAAACGCAGATTGAGTGACTGCTTTGCGGAACACCTCCGCTCAGTCCATAAGCAGGACCCCGAGCTTCCAGTTGCTGGCCATTTCATCACCCCCCCACCACCGTTCTCATGCTCACATCTCTGTCCTGGGATTCCAGCGAACATGAACGCAAGCTAGAGGAACAGCATCTCATTTATCGATTAGGCACGCTACAGCCTGCTGGACTGAACATTGAATTCAATGATTTCAGAGCATGACGTGCCCCCTCCTTTTTATGTTTAGTTATTTTTTCTTTTTTATTTGGTTATTTTATTTTAGGTTTTTTAGTGTGTTTAGTTTGTTTCTACTGTGTCTACCCACTGTTCATGTTTTTTTTTTAAATGTTAATGTTTGTGCTTGGAGTGCTTTGTACTTCACGGTCAATTAACACCCTCTCTGTACTAATGCTTTGTCTTTCACCACACCATTAACATACCGTTTGCCTTTGCTCCCTGACCTTCTGGTCAGTTATTCTCTGTGACCTTGTCCTATCAACACCTTCTCTTTTGTTATCTCTTGCTCCACCCTCTGTTTTACTTGCTTAAAATCTTTTACATTTCTAATATTTGGCAGTTCTGATGAAGGGTCACTGACCTGAAACGCTAACTCTGCCCCTCTCTCCACAGATACTGCCGGACCTGCTGAGTATTTCCAGCATTTCTTGGTTTTATTTCAGATTTCCAGCATCTGCAGTATTTTGCTTTTACGTCCCTGTCAACTATTCTTGGCAATGTAAATTGATCTCACCAGCAGAGACCGCTGTAATTGACACAGTCAAGGATCCCAGACTGACACAGACAGCTGACCTTGAAACAGCAAACCTTTATTAATGTACGAGTTCTCTGCTGTGACTGCTGGCACACAGAAGCTTTGTATTTGTCGTTGATGCCAATCAGAAAGTCCTGACATCCAGATCATTGACGAATGCCAAAAATTTCTACAGTTGGCTTGAAGGATGTTGTTGTTAGTGGGAGTGAGAGTGAGGAAAGGACCAACTGAATGGATCCTGCAAACAGATGGATGATGAGGAACCAGCCCCCACCATTGTCATGATGTCCTTTACGTACCGAGGAAGTGTCTCCAAACCTCAGCCCTGATGTGCTAATGCTCTGCGATGAAATAAAAATTGACAATCTTGTGGATTAATATGCCCACAGCAGAAAGAAAAAAATCACAATTACAGGCTATTTTGAAAAATGACTAATCATGTATAGCTTGGATGGTACAGAGATTTCAAACACAAGCATTTCAATCCTTGTTTAATGCTTACAATATTTTTAAGTATCCCTATATGTAAGATGCTGCTTTGTTGAAAATTCATTCATTGGATGAGCAGTTCGTTCAATATTTTTGGGCAAAAGGCAGCTTTCAACTAACAGCAGTTGACGCAATACTTTCCTCATAGCATTCTAAGCCTTTGGTTTATGGCTTCACGATTTTATTTTCCATACTGAAAATAAGTTTAACTCTGTGAATGCGGCTTAGAGCTGATGACTCAGATTCATCCAAATTGCTTTTTTCTGAAATTTCTCCAATGCATAAAAGTCCTTTGGAATGGAGGGTGCCCAAATTGCACTCAATGGGCTGAATATTATGCCACCCTAGCGGGTCAGATGGCGGCGTGGGGGCGGCGTAAAATTGAGCGGGAGGCTCCGGGAGGCCCACCCACCGTGCTTCCGCCTCTGGCCAAGTTTACGGCGTCAGGCGGGGGGTGGGAAATGGCCCGCCCGCCCGAGGCAAATCAAGGCCCTTAAGTGTCCACTTGACAGCCACTTAAAGGCCCTCGCCCGCCTCCACGGGTATTTTACCCGTGACAAGTGGGCATGCTGGGGATGTGAAAGGCTGCCCAGTGATAGCTGCTGGCCTTTCTGTGCCCAGGGATTGGGGGGGGGGGGGGGGGGCGGGCATGGCAATCAGGTGGGCATGGCAATCCCGCCTCCCAACCCACCCCCAGGAGCCAAGATGGCCCCTCCCCCCAAACAACCACTCCAGCCTCACCAAGAAAGGACCGTCCCCCTGGTGAGGCATGCCCCGACTTACCTTCCCTCCTGGATCCAGGGCTTCGGCTGGGCTGCAGTCCCAGCAGTGGCCACCGCTCCCGGTGGCGCTGCTGGGACCAAGAGCAGCCGGCTCACTGACTGGCCGGCAGCTCACTGAGGCGGGACCTCCTCCCTCAAGTGGGTGGAAGTCCCGCCTCGGGACAATTATAGCCCGGGGACCCGTAAAGTGCAGGACAGATCCCCGGGCTAGGTGGAAGAGGGTTCGCCACCATCTTTCACGTAGATGGCAAATTCCCGTCCGCCTAAGGTAAAATCCAGCCCAAACGCTGCGAAATTACCACAGGAAAGACTAGCAAATGAATGTTTGTATCAGTTCCTCTGTTTGCTATTTTAAAACAGGCATCCAAGCATTTTAAGTGGGTTATTGCTTCTGCTTAAATAGTTGTCAAAGAAATGCAAAATTTAGTAAAATTGCCAAGAGTCAGGCTCATATCCTAAATGTGGCCAGAGCAAAGATTTATACAATGTGACAATGACATATTTTTGTTTATAGCAAATGATTTCAAATTGCATACGGATACATCACCAGCCTTGTTTATAATGGGCCAAACTCTGAAAAAATAATGGTATCTGAACGACACATGCTATTATTAATATGCAAATCAGTCAGCAACATGCAATGAGGAAGACATACCCGATGAATTGAAAATTGCCACAACTACTTGGCAGATTTTCACCCATCTGCCTTTAGATTAGCAAAAACGACATCCCATGGTTAACCCCCTCATGACTTTCAAAAAGTTGCTGCAATTACCCATTATTTGCCCATTAAAACGTGCCACAGAAAGCTAAATCTAATATTTTTTTTTATTCATTCATGGGATGTGGGCATCGCTGGCCAGGCCAGCATTTATTGCCCATCCCTAATTGCCCTCGAGAAGGTGGTGGTGAGCTGCCTTCTTGAACCACTGTAGTCCATGTGGGGTAGGTACACCCTCAGTGCTGTTAGGGAGTTTTTCATTCCTTTTTATTGACTTCGTAGCGGTTAGATACAACTGTGGCTTGCTAGGCCATTTCAGAGGGCATGTAAGAGTCACATGTAGGCCAGATCAGGTAAGGACAGCAGATCTCCTTCCCTAAA
This sequence comes from Heterodontus francisci, assembly GCF_036365525.1. NCBI lineage: Eukaryota > Metazoa > Chordata > Chondrichthyes > Heterodontiformes > Heterodontidae > Heterodontus > Heterodontus francisci. The sequence goes on from NC_090374.1 coordinate 195,683,605, forward strand.
GGACATTAGTGAACCAGATGGGTTTTTACAACAATCGACAATGGTTTCATGGCCATCATTAGACTAGCTTTTAATTCCAGATTTATGAATTGAATTCAAATTCCACCTTTTGTTGTGATGGGATTTGAACCCATGCCCCCCAGAGCAATACCCTGGGTCTCTGGGTTACTAGTCCAGTGACAATACCACTACACCACCGCCTCCCCTTACTAACACAAGTATCCTTTTCACAACATGACAATTGTTAATGGCTGGCAAATAATCTCTCTTGCCCTGAAAGTCAACAATAAGTGTGGAGTCTCATTTCTGCAGATTGTGAATTACTTTAGGAGATTTGAAAATGTCAATTTTTAAACTTTTTTCCCTTACTTTTGCTTTCTGTATCTTTTTCACCCTCTTTTCCAATCTTTCTTTCCCTATTTCTTTTTCTCTATCTGAAAAGACATGGAATTCAGCCAGGCTAATTCACTATCCTTCTCAGGCATTCTTCTGTTTATTTCTCAATCATAGAACCATAGAAAAATTACAGCACAGAAGGAGGTCATTCAGCCCATCATGTCCGTGCCAGCTGAAAAAATTAGCCACCCAATCTAATTCCACCTTCCAGCACCTAGTCCGTTGTCTTGCAAGTTACAGCACTTCAAATGCCTGTCCAGGTACCTTTTAAAAGAATTAAAGGTTTCTGCCTCCACCACCATTCCTGGCAGTGAATTCCAGACACCCACCACCGTCTGGATGAAAAAGTTTTTCCTCATGTCCCCTCTAATCCTTCTACCGATCACCTTATATCTGTGCCCCCTGGTAATTGATCTCTCTGCTAGGCGAACCAGGTCCTTCCTGTCTACTCTATCTAGGCCCCTCATAATTTTGCACACCTCAATTAAGTCACCCCTCAGCATCCTCTGTTCTAAAGAAAACAACCCTAACTTTTGCAAATTTTTGGGCATAAAAAAGAAACGTCTACAAACAAGCCTAACTAACGGGGCACACCGCAAGATGACCTCTTCTATCAAACTCTGGTCCAATAGTTTTATATTGATGGTTTGAATGGACAATAGGCACCCCACAATCCTTGGCCACCTTTGTTAATGTGTACTCCTTCAACACTTGTACATGCTTCATGTTTCCTGTTCCAGTGTGCATAAACTTATTTTTATCTACTTGGAAAGTTTATTGACCTGAAATGTTAACTCTGCTTCTCTCTCCACAGATGCCACCTGACCTGCTGAGTATTTTCAGCAATTTTTGTTTGTATTTCAGATTTCCAGGATCTGCAGTGTTTGCTTTTGGTTTAAAATCTGAACCTATCTGCTGAAATGGTTCAAATTCCTTTGAATATTGTTAATCTCTCTTATACTCTGGGCATATAACTTGGTGTCATCAAAAGATATTATAATATTGCAAGTTATGCTATTGCTGAGGAACAGTGCTTCCAGCAGGCAACTAAGAACAGTCACTGAAAAACTCCATTCATCACAGTCCCTCAAAAACGTTTATACTTTTTGTCTGCTTGTTTTCAGGCATGAAGTAATGCAGTCCATAGCTAATATCCACGACAACAGAGAGAAACTGTGAATGTAAATTCTGAAGAGATATTGTTTGAAAAAATACTTTTTTTTGAAAACTGTTGACCAATACATTGGTTAAACTGAACCCATTGGAAATATCAATCTATGAAAATGTAAAACTTGAGTGCTGAGATTGCGCAGGCTTAAAATTATGTCCTTATTGTAATTAGGCTCCCATACTATTTCAAGCTTTCAACTTGTTGGAGAAAGACCAAGTCGTGCTTTCATGCCAAATAGATGACATTAAATTCAGGTAGCAAATTCTACAATTGAAATTTCAATGAATTTTGGTTATCTTATTCATTTGAAATAAAGCAGTCTTTTTTTTTTGGCATCATTGAAAGCTACACCTAGATGGAGATGACTCATCATCTGTTAGCTTTAAATGTGACACATACTAATGTACAAGTCTGTCAAATCAATAAAACTCAATTTATTAAATGAAGAAAAATATAATTTGCTGAGAGGGAAGATTCATCTTTTCAGATCCATTTCCTTTTCTTTATTGGAATTTTGCTGAGATTATTTAGCAATGGAGGTCTTTTAAACCATTTACCGAAGTCCAATGCTGGTATGTGATGTTAATAAATATAAATAAGTGGCAGGTACCCAACTATAGTAACGGAAAGCTAGGCTTTCTAAATGAATTAGTAAGGGCAATGAAAGCATCTAACCCCCAACAAGCTTTCTACTGAAGCTGTAGCTTAATGCGTTATTGATTGATTTATCTCACGGATTACAGCACAGAAGATAGCAGAAAAACATTCTGCTGACTATCTGCGACGGTGACATGTAAAATGCGCATCAAATGTTGAATGCTTCATAAAAACTTGATTTTTTCTGTCCAATATGAAGACTTCTGACATCTGTAAAATATTAGTGAACAGTTTTTCAAAAAAAGGTATTGACACTTCATCATGAAGGGTTTATATTTAAAACTCTCCTGTTCTCTACACAGATGCTAGCTGATCTGCTGAATATTAGTAGCATTTTCTATTTTGGTTTCAAATGGCTGTACAGATATTTTTGAACTAGTTAAACACCTTATATTTATATGGCGCCTCCAACGTAATAAAGCGTCCCAAGGCGCTTCACAGAAGCATTATAAAGCAAAGTTAAAAAACAAGCCATATAAAGTTTTCAGGAGTGTCTTTAAGGGAGAAAGAGAGGTGGAGAGTCAGAGAGGTTTCGGGATGGAATTCCAGGAAAGAATTTGAAAACAAGGATGAGAATTTTAAATCAAGGCTTGCTTGACAGTGAGCAAAGGGGTGATAGGTTAACGGGATTTGGTGTGAGTAAGGACATGGGTAGCAGACGGCATAAAAGCAGCTTCTGACAAAAATTCTGATGCAAGGCCATCGACCTGAAACTTTAACTCTGTTTCTCCACAGATGCTGCTTGATCTGCTGAGCTTTTCCAGTATTTTCTGCTTTTCGTTTAAATGGCACAAGGCGGCTGATTTCACTGGGAATAATGGACATACTCAATAATGAAAATATGTGGACACCCCTAACCCCAATTGCATCAGACATAAATTTCATGGGGGACCTGAATGCAGCTGCAGATAGAAGCTTCATTTAAGTACGGACATACTGATGGGGATTTACTGCGAGCAATTTCCTGACATTCATGTATTTTAATGGTCAGCAATGCATGGGCAATGCACATCCAAAATTCCATATGCACTGTTGGTAAGCGAGACTTCCTGTTGGTAGTGTGAACTTGCTAACTTACTCTTTGTTAAAACTGATGGAGGTATTTGTCAGTGGCCCTTTGAGTCAATCAGCATACTATGACCTTTCATTCACTTTCTGTCCTTCAGAAACTTGCCAGAATTTAAAATTTATAAATAAAAACTTTAAAGGATAAAGTTTCCACCTTGGGCGCAATTGGTAATCCTGACACATGCTGCATCAAAGATTGCATCTATTTTGAAAGGTTCTCTGTCCTCCCCCATCCAGAGTTTCTGCTCAAGATCATTTGCATATTTATAAATGACCTATATTCAGGTGCCATCCAGCGAGTTAACATGCGTAGCACTTAAAGCAGCCAGAAGCGCTGCACAAAGAACAGCCAGGCGCTGCGCAAATGACTACTGGCAACACCTATGCAGTCATATTCAGCTGGCCTCTGACACCAGCAACATCAGAGGAATGTATGATGGCATTAAGAGAGCTTTTGGGCCAACCATCAAGAAAATCGCCCCCCCTCAAATCTAAATCAGGGGACACAATCACTGACCAATGCAAACAAATGGACCGCTGGGTGGAGCACTACCTAGAACTGTACCCCAGGGAAAATGTTGTCACTGAGACCGCCCTCAATGCAGCCCAGTCTGTGCCAGTCATGGATGAGCTGGACGAACAGCCAACAAAATCGGAACTCAGTGATGCCATTGATTCTCTAGCCAGCGGAAAAGCCCTTGGGAAGGACGGCATTACCCCTGAAATAATCAAGAGTGCCAAGCCTGCTATACATTCAGCACTGCACGAACTGCTTTGCCTGTGCTGGGACGAGGGAGCAGTACCACAGGACATGCGCGATGCCAATATCATCACCCTCTATAAGAACAAGGGTGACCGCGGTGACTGCAACAACTACCGTGGAATCTCCCTGCTCAGCATAGTGGGGAAAGTCTTCGCGAGAGTCATTTTAAACAGACTCCAGAAGCTGGCTGAGCACCTTTCGAGCAGAGAGAGCCACCATTGATATGCTGCTCTCCCTTCACCAGCTACAGGAGAAATGCCGTGAACAACAGATGCCCCTCTATGTTGCTTTCATTGATCTCACCAAAGCCTTTGACCTCGTCAGCAGACGTGGTCTCTTCAGACTACTAGAAAAGATCGGATGTCCACCAAAGATATTAAGTATCATCACCTCATTCCATGACAATATGAAAGGCACAATTCAGCATAGCAGCGCCTCATCAGACCACTTTCCTATCCTGAGTGGTGTGAAACAGGGCTGTGTTCTTGCACCTACACTGTTTGGGATCTTCTTCTCACTGCTGCTCTCACATGCGTTCAAGTCTTCAGAAGAAGGAATTTTCCTCCACACAAGATCAGGGGGCAGGTTGTTCAACCTTGCCCAACTAAGAGCGAAGACCAAAGTACGGAAAGTCCTCACCAGGGAACTCCTCTTTGCTGACGATACTGCATTAACATCTCACACTGAAGAGTGTCTGCAGAGACTCATCGACAGGATTGCGGCTGTCTGCAACGATTTGGCCGAACCATCAGCCTTAAGAAAACGTACATCATGGGACAGGATGTCAGAAATGCCCCATCCATCAATATCGTCGACCATGCTCCGGAAGTGGTTCAAGAGTTCACCTATCTAGGCTCAACTATCACCAGAAACCTGTCTCTCGATGCAGAAATCAACAAGTGCATGGGAGAGGCGTCTGTGGCTATGTCCAGACTGGCCAAGAGGGTGTGGGAAAATGGCGCATTGACACAGAACACAAAAGTCCAAGTGTTTCAAGCCTGTGTCCTCAATACCTTGCTCTACGGCAGCGAGGCTTGGACAACGTATGTCAGCCAAGAGCAACATCTCAACGCATTCCATCTTTGTTGTCTCCAGAGAATCCCTGGCATCAGGTGACAGGACCGTATCTCCAATGCAGAAGTCCTCGAGGCAGCCAACATCCCCAGCATGTATGCCCTACTGAGCCAGCGGCGCTTGAGATGGCTTGGTCATGTGAGCTGCATGGAAGATGGCAGGATCCCCAAGGACACATTGTACAGCAAGCTTGGCACTGGTATCAGACCCACCGGCCGTCCATGTCTCCGCTTTAAAGACGTCTGCAAATGCGACACGAAGTCCTGTGACATTGATCAGAAGTCGTGGAAGTCAGTTGCCAGTGATTGCCAGAGCTGGCGGGCAGCCATAAAGGCGGGGTTAAAGTGTGGCAAGTCGAAGAGACTTAGCAGTTGGCAGAAAAAAAGACAGAAGCGCAAGGGGAGAGCCAACTATGTAACAGCCCCTGCAACCAATTTTATCAGTTGCACCTGTGGAAGAGTCTGCCACTCTAGAATTGGCCTTTATAGCCACTCCAGGCGCTGCTTCACAATTGACTGTCCACCTCCAGGCGCTTACCCATCGTCTCTCGAGACAAGGAGGCCAAAGAAGAAGATATTCAGGTGTAGATGATATGAAACATGGCACTGTAGCAGGCAATGATGAGGAAGGTTTTCGGCTTCAGGATGACAGGAAGGTGAAATAGGCAAATACAGTTCAATGTGGAGAAGCATGAACTGATGCATCTTGGGAAAATAATATGGAAAGACAGTATTACTATAAATGAGACAATTTTAATAAGTGTAGATGAGCAAAGAGACCCTGTTAGATCATTGGCTACAGTATTGTGGACAATTTTGGGCACTACACTTCAGGAAAGATGTAAAGGCCTTAGAAAGGGTGCAAAGGAGGTTTACTAGAATATTCCCAGGGATGACGAACTTCAGTTATGTGGAGAGGTTGGAAAAGTTAGGCCTCATTTTCCTTGAAATAGAGGTTACGAGGTGACCTAATAGAGATTTTCAAGATGATAAGAGGTTTTAATAGAGTAAATTGAGAAAAAACTATTCCCTCTGGCAATTGGGTTAATGACTAGAGAATCTAGAGTAAATTCAAAATCATTGGCAAAAGATCTCAAGGGAGATGAGGGGAAATGTTTTCACTTGGAGAATTGTCTGGATCTGGAATGCTGTTCCTGAAAAGGTGGTGGAAGCTGATCCAATAAATCATTTTAGAAGTTCAGTTGGACAGATACTTGAGGATGAGGAACTTATAGGGCTACAGGCAAAAGCGGAGATGTAGGACTAAGTGCAACCGCTCTTTCAAAGAGTCAGTGCAAGCACGATAGGCTGAATGGCCTCACGTTGCATTGTAAGTTTCTATGATTCTATGAGGGGAATCTTAACACTGGATCCATTCGCAGCTGGGGAAGCAGGCAATGATTTGGAAACCCCCAAACTCAAGGATGGGGTTTTTCAGTGATTCTTTAACTGAGCCATGGCATCAGCATTCCAGGTTTCCCAAACAATTACAGCCGGTGGACATGATGACAACCCACACCTTACTGTTGACGCTTCACTGTTCAAAGGGACCCAGCAAGTGTCAGAATGGAACCATTGTATAACCGTCAAGAGAGAACCAGCTACTTGAGTGATGGAGTCTCGATGAGGGAAGACTGGCCTACGATTGTCTGGTGCATCCCTGAATATCTTGCCATGGCCTGTAAGGGCCCACAGAGAGATTCTATCCCCTGTGGATGAGAGGAAGAAACCTGCCTTGAAGAACAAGGTGTGGTTGGAAGTGGGAGGGGAGGTCAGCAACAGCGGTGTAGTGTATGGCTCCTGGATATGGTGCCGCATGAGGTTCAATAACCACGCACCGACACCCACATTGGCAGGTTAAAATTTATCTATTTTACTTAGAGATACAGCACTGAAACAGGCCCTTCGGCCCACCGCATCTGTGCCGACCATCAACCACCCATGTATACTAATCCTACACTGATTCCATATTCCTACCACATCCCCACCTGTCCCTATATTTCCCTACCACCTACCTATACGGGGGGCAATTTATAATGGCCAATTTACCTATCAACCTGCAAGTCTTTGGCATGTGGGAGGAAACCGGAGCACCCGGAGGAAACCCACGCAGACACAGGGAAAACTTGCAAACTCCACACAGACAGTACCCAGAATTGAACCCGGGTCGCTGGAGCTGTGAGGCTGCGGTGCTAACCACTGCGCCACCCATATTCTCCGCATATTGTCGAATGCAAAACCTGCCATGAGCCAGCACAATTGGGTAGCTTTTTAAAACACAATCATTTTAAATAATTTGCTTTAAAAAATATTCCTTGATATATTTAAGAGTTGTAATTGGGTAAAATATGACTAATACAGCTGAAAATGGGTTTATTATAAAAAAAATAGGCATTTTAAATCAGCGTCAATTCATTAACTGAGAGTAACCCGATTTTAAATTACTGAAAATGACTTGCAAAAATATGCAAAATTATTTCTCGTTGGATTGGTGTACAGTAGTCAGTTCCATTAGTAAATTAAAAATATGCCACCTTTCAAAACGTAACTATTAATATCCTTGCCTCCAAAAGTTCTAACTTAATTTTTGATGGCTCCTTAAAATGCAAACAAGCATAATCAGTGGAAATTTCCAGCGCTGGTTACCCTGTTGGTGAGACCAGTTTTGTGGGCACACAATCATTTTAAGACATGCACAAAATATTGCAGAAACTCACATTGCGCAGAATGCAATTTGCTCTAAAAATTCCACAATATTTCATGATGGCTACACTGATATCAGGGGAATTATGTCGAAAGACAATGCAATTGAGTGGAAACTCCAGGTAAAAAACTTTAAAACCTATAGACAAACAGATGATCCTCCTCTCTTAGCTTCAACAGTCTTTGATCTAAGTACTTCAGGCAATTTAATTCTAGTGGGACGTTGCCATAAAAGCATAAACCTACTCCAATTTGGTATTAAATTGGCCGTATCACTCAAGGATAGCTGGTTGGGAAATGGGCCGTGAGGGCTATCCTTCTGAGGTTAGGGCACAATCAAGATAAATTTACTCTGAAGCTTGTTTTATAACACCTGGGACAGAATGTTAGGCATGCCCATTTTTGGGGGCCACATATTACAATCCCCGCATCTGAGTGGTTGATCCCAGGCAGCACCGATATTGGACCTTGGATCTCGTTTCATCAGGCTCGTGAGGTGTGAAAAGTCCTTCAGCTAAGAGTCAATGGAGATTGGAATGTTGATGTTTCAGCAGTTCTCAGGTAAGTAACAACTAGATCAGAAAGATTGGAGGCCTGGGGAGAAGGACTGGAAACCTGGGGGGAGAGGCTACAATGATGGGATGCTTCATGTGAGGAGAGGAGCAGCAGCCCATATTCTTTAAATGTGGGATCAGGAAGGGCACTCCTGCTCCTCTCGGCTCCACATTCAGGGAAGTACATTGCAAAAACATACCTTATTGGTAACAGGTGGTTCCAAGGCATGGTTTTCCTCAGGGTAAAACCAATGTTGCAATTGGGGCCCCAAACATGCATTAGACACATTGCACAGGCACAGCAGAACAACTTTTTTCCTTTTCCTAATATGGCGGGAGATACTGTGTGCACATTTACTGCCGAGCATATTGGGGCCTTAACAGGCATGTCAGTGTCCAAAAAATGGAAGCTGCACAGCTGAATTTATCAGCCCTGATTTTGCGAGCAGTCAATGTTGAAACTGGATGTATGAATTAAATGTTACATTCCCTGGCTTTAACATTCCTCAAATTGATGAGCAACATATTCACTAAAATGTGAAAAAATCCTATGTGTAGCAGAAATAAAATCAGCAATAATAGCAGCACATCACAAAGCAGTTTCAATTAATTTTCTTAAGCAAAGAAAAGCTTCATTATTATATTACTAGTGTGATTATACAGAATGTTACGGCCAGCTTCTTTCATGAGTTCATTAATTGAATTCAAAGAACAAATTTAGTAAGTGATTAATTGAATAGATATATAGAAGGGAAGAAGGTATAGGAATCAGGAACATAAAGCAGGTTGCAATGTAAGAGCAGGTTTTAGATTATTTTCTCTGTTCCATTCACATTCCCACCACCCACCGATACACACATGCACGCTCACTATTGACACACACATGCACGCTCACTATTTACACACACATCCCCGCCACCAAGACTATGCATGGGATGCAGCTTAATTATAGGTGCTGGGTCATTTCCCTGGCTGTGATGGGGGGGGGGGGGGGGGGGGGAGGGGGGGGGTTATCTATTTAAATTGAAAGGTGAGAGAAACACATATAGAAAGAGAAGGAACAGACGGATATAGCGGCTGATGGGGAGGGGAACCTGAGGAAAGAGAAGGCACAGAAGGAAAGGAAAGGGATCCAGCCTCTGAGAAAGGAAGGAGATCAAAGAGGCAGAGAGAAAGGATGGAGGTGAGAAACAGAAGGAATAGAGCAGACAGATGGAGGCTCAGAAGAAGCTGAAGGAGGTGAAAGGGAGACAGCAGAGAGAAACAGAAAGGATCAAATAGAGAGAAACATTCAGTAAGGAAGCAGCCAAGAAAGATCTAAGAACAGACACAGGGACACAGAAGAAAGGGAATTGAGAGAGATACACACAAACAGAAGGGACAAATGTGACAGAGATAAACGATGGCAGGTGAGAGAGAAGCGGGAAGGATGAGAGGAACACAAAAGAAGCAAAGAGAAATAAACAATTTTTTTTTTCAGATTTACTGGTATCTGTATCCTTACCCATAGAGGCAGAAGTGGCTGAAAACATTTTTTTGTGTGTGGGGTTAGTTACAACAACAAAAATTGAGAACCATTGTTTTTGCTTCTGTTTACATTCAAGGATATTGTGTCACTGAGAAGCCAGAATGAGATGTAGGCTTAAAAACTGTAGAAATTTGGCTTGGAACTTCCACTCAGTTGTGCTATTGTTTCAGCATAATTTGCCTGAAATCGACCAAATCAGTGCAAAATATCAAGGAAATTTTAAGCGCAAATTGAGTTTCTGTGATTGTTTACACCTGTTTAAAAAAATTGTGCTGGAAGCCTGACCTGCCCACAAAGCTGGTCATGCATCAGACTGAATTAACCACCATGGCGAGTTTCTGCTAATTGTGCCCATTTATGAGCCTTTGAGAAGACTCTTCAAAGTTTTTTTGTTTGGGTGCAAAGAGACTAATTCGCATTTCAAGAGGTTTTAAATATATTTTTAAAACTTACTAAGTTATATTGGTGGACTACTGTAACTAGCAAATGGTTTTGTGTAGTTTTAAATTCATTTTCAGTTATTTAAAATCGGGTTAATCAAAATTGGTGGACTACATACTAATTAAAATGCTTTTTTTTTAATAAACCCAATTTCAGCTGCATTAATCAAACTGCAGCAAGTCACTTTTCATTTCAATGAATATTTTTTTAAGCATAATTTTTTTTTAAAATTACATTTCAAACACTGACTAATTGTGCTGGCTCATGGAAGAATTCACATTCGTTGATATGCAAATAGATTTGAGCAGACACTCAAGATAAAAACATTTCTGGAAACTAGAGCAATTTTGGGTACAACCTGAATCGATTGTGTCTAAAGCGGAACCTCTATCCCAAAACACACTTACTCCAGAGCTTCAGGACTTTGTTTCAGCCAAATTCGGTATGCTCACCCTAGCTCAGCTGTTTGTAAAACTGCTGTGGGACGCCAGATACTGAAGCAGCCAGCCTGTGCGACAACAATGGTGCTGACAAATGAAGTAAGGGCTTAGGACGCAAGGAAGGCAGAAATGGAGAAAGAAGAAAAAAGACTTTCATTTATGTAACGCTTTTCATGACCTCAGAATGTCCAAAGCTTACAGTCATGAAGTACTTTTGAAGTGTAGTCGCTGTTAAGATGTAGGAAAATCATTCAAAGAGGATTAAAAAGAGAGTAATCAACACGGGAATGAAACAGAATCAAATACAAATTTACCCTATTAGAGTGTACAGAAGAATACTTAATTCATAGCACTTCTTAAGTTAATACTGAACAAAGTGATATTTGCAACTCCTCTGAATTTATATCAGCAGTTAAAGGGTAAAGGCAATAACCTCCAAAGAAAGGGCAGATGCTTTCAATCTATCAAATGAGGTATCAATTGGCTACTTGACTGCATACGTGGACAAACAATTTGTAGGCAGCAAGCTCCCACAACAGCAATGTGATAATGACTGCATAATCTGTTTTGTTTAATCTGTCTCATGGGGTCTTTTATGTCCACCCGAAAAGGCAGACAGGGCCTCGTTTTAACACTTCATCCAAGAAACATCATCTCCAACAGTGCAGCACTTCTTCATTTGGCACTGGAGTGTCAGCCTCACTTCTTGTGCTGAAGTCTCTGGACTGGGACTTCAACCCTCAACCTTCTGAGTCAGAGGCAAAAGTGTACAAACTGAGCCATGGCTGACAGAGAGGTACAAAAGATGGTTGGTCAATTTGTGGGATTGTTACAGAAAGAAAACATTAGAAGACCAGATAGAAGCCAGAAATAAATCGTACAAAGAGGATTAAAAAGAGAGTAATCAACACGGGAATGAAACAGAATCAAATACAAATTTACCCTATTAGAGTGTACAGAAGAATACTTAATTCATAGCACTTCTTAAGTTAATACTGAACAAAGTGATATTTGCAACTCCTCTGAATTTATATCAGCAGTTTAAGGGTAAAGGCAATAACCTCCAAAGAAAGGGCAGATGCTTTCAATCTATCAAATGAGGTATCAATTGGCTACTTGACTGCATACGTGGATTGTAAAACAGACGATGCAGGTGACAAATGTTTAGCTCCATTGAATACAACAGTAAATTGACATTAGACTAATTTTCAAATCATTCAAGCAGTTTAATGGTTAAGGAAGGTACAGCAAAGGGTTCTTGAGTGAAGGTTGCCAAATTCAGCCTGGCAGGGTCTGATTTATGTCAGCGAGCTGCAAATCGAACCCTCAGGACCGGGGAAAAGCACAGCATGCGCATATTTATATACATCAGCATAGCTAAACTTTTAAATGCACTGAGAATAGGCAGGACCATTTGAACTTCAATTTAAATAAGCCCTGCTTAATTTTATCAAGGATTTTTAAAAAATATATAACTTGTCTTTTAAAGTTGCCGGACACACCACTGTCCTGTACAAAATAGAAGGATGTGATCACTTTAGATGAAGAGGAGTGGGAGGAGGCTCATATAGAGCTTAAACAATGGCAGGGACCAGTGGGGTCAAAGGGTCAGTTTCTGCACTGTACATTGCATGTATGTAATTCCATCCCTTGCTGCCTTAGTCTTGGTTAAAAATTTAGTGGCACTAGGTGTGGTCTGGCTGCATCTCAATTAAATTTTAAAGCTCTCAGGTCAGCTTTGCTATCTCCAGTCCTGCACTTGATTTTCACATTAGTTCAGATATATTGCAACCAACTGACCGCTGTGGAACTTGAAGAAAATATATGAATTTCTACACCCTAATGGTCAGCTTTTTCCAGCCCCACCTTTGTTCGTTGATGGCAGCATCAATGTCCCTGCTGTTTGACATCCAACTGCCCGCATGCATTCATTGCTTCTTGCCTGCCCCTAGACCGCCTCCAACTCCCTTTACATAGACTGGAAGACATCCCTGTCACCCCAAATGCTCTGTCATCCGTCCTCTGGCTGTCAACTTGCATCCCCTCCCACTCGCATAATTTGTAAGGACAAGGGGAGGATGAAAATGATCAGTGGATAGCTTTCATTTACAGGTCATTGCACATGTAAGAATATTACTGTTTAAATAAAAAGTTAAAGAAGACAGCACTTAGTTTACACGGTTGAATACAACCTGTTGATAAAGAAGGTATTGTGTTTTTCTGTCAATGAAAGGATTATCTTTAACATATTTTCACTACACAATGAAATTAGCAAACAGCTGTCTGTTTTAAGTACACGCTTGCAAACCTAAAGTACCTCATTCTGTAGCCCATCAATGTTCACATGTGCGACAAATATACGCCAGTGACACAGCATAAAATCTAACCAAGAATGTCAGAGTATTTAGATAGGTTTTCGAAGTAACTATTATTTCAGCAATAATAGTTGTGTTGATAATACCTCCGGCAGCTAAATCAACCATCATATTGTTGGCCAACGCCCACCTTCACCAGCACAAATAGTAGCTCTCTATATCAGTACTCGTTTACAATAGGATGTCTGACTATGGAACTGTTTCACTACATCACAAAAATGGGAAGCATGATCATTAATTGACTTATTCAGCAAATGTCTTGTACCTCAGCTCCTGTTCTCGTCTCCTACCTCCCTCGCAAATGGTTTTGTATATTATTACAAATAACACACACTGATTTACTTTAGCATTAGAAATATCATAAATAGACAAAAAAAAAAGAAAAACAGGCAGTGTCAGACACAAAGCAGGAGAGGGACAACCAGAAAACAAGAGACAGAGAAATCCAAGAAAGAATTCCAATATTCAGCAACACAAAGCCAACACACACACAGCTAAGACTGAGAGTGTATCCTCTTCAGTGAGTAGCACAAGAAATCTGCGACCAAGGAGAAAAGGCTGTTGAAGCACCAACCTGACTACAAACAAATTATTGTTGCGACAAAACCCAGAATCATATTTAAATCGTTCCACACATCATTTAATCTGTCATGGGATTAAAAAGATTGCATGTCTGACACCTCTGAGTTTCTGCAGTTGATATGCCATTAATAAACTAACAATGGACTATAATGAAAAAATAGGTATTCAATTAAGGAACTGTGTGAACGCAAGATTTTTATTTTTGCTTCTGTAATTACAGTTATCTGGGAAATAAGTATTTATTTCAATAATTATAGTTATCTAGAAAACAAGTATTCATTGGGTGACAGTGTAACAGACAGGGACTTGTGCTGAATTTTAAAATCAGTTGAGTTCATTGCAAAGCACTCCTTGAGTTGTCATCGAGCTGCAGTATGCCGACGATGCTTGCGTATGTGCACACTCAGAGGCCAAACTTCAAACCCCTGTTGATGCATTCACAGAGGCGTATAAAAGAATAGGCCTTAAGCTAAACATCCAGAAAACAAAGGTCCTTGACCAACCTGCTCCCGCAGCGCAACACTGCCCCCCGACTATCAAGATCCATGGCAAACCACTGGACAATGTGGATCACTTCTCATAACTCGGCAGCCTCCTCTCAGCAAGGACAGACTTTGACGATGAAACTCGCCTCCAGTGTGCCAGTGCAGCCTTCGGTCGTCTGAGAAAAAGAGAGCTTGATGACAAAGACCTCAAACCTGCCACCAAACTCATGGTGCTGCAGTGCTACCTGCCCTCCTGTCTGTGTCGGAAACATGGACACTGTACAGCAGACATCTCAAAGCCCTGGAGGGATATCACCAGCGCTGCCTCCACAAGATCTTACAAATTCAGTGGCAGGTCAGGTGCTCCAATATCAGTGTCCTCTCTCAGGCCAACATCCCCAGTATCGAGGCACTAGTCATGACTAGTCAGTTACACTGGGCGGGAAACATCGTCCGCATGCCGAACACAAGACTCCCAAAACAAGTTTTCTACTCTGAGCTCCGTCACCACAAGAGGCTACCAGGAGAGCAGAGGAAACGCTACAAGTATGTCCTTAAAGCCTCCCTGAAAATAATTTGACATCGGAATCTCTTGCCTGAGACCGCTCAAAATGGAGAAGAAGCTTCCGCGAAGGTGTCAGCCAGTTCGAACGACATCGACATGCCCAGGCAAATGCCCCTCCCAAGCCCTCTTTTTACTGGGCACCCTCCCTGCGTGGCGGTGGTCCCACCACTGCCAGTTAAATGCCAGCAGCAGCAGGAAGAGGGCCTTAAGTGCCCAGTAATAGGACACATAAGGGCCTCAAGTGGCCCCTGGGTGGGAAGACCGTCTTCAGCTTATTCTGCACCCGACAAAACTGCTTTGTGAGAGGGAGGCATCGGGCCCTCCGCCACCTGTCGCCATTCTATGGGCGATCCCTCCTCTGAACCCATCTCCGGGGGCCCATAAAATTCAGCCCAGAGAGTGCATCGCCATTTTGAGAGGCACCCTCACTCCAATATTTTAAACTTTTTAATTTAAAGGCGGCACCAGCAGCCAGGCTACCATCATAGAGGGGTTTCCCCTCTACAGGGCAGCCTGTGACTGCAGCTGTGGCTAAGCAGGCAGGGAGGGCCTCAAAGCCTGCCTGGTGCACCGGGCTCCTGGTCTGCCGCCGGGCAGCTGACTGCAGGAAGTTGGCCTAATTTCCCACCTCAGACTTTGGAGGCCAACTGGAAAATTCCAGTCGGCCTCTTGACAATAGGCCTTAATTGGCCATTGAAATCCCTTAACGGAACACAGCCTCAGGGCAGGATGGTGTTCGCAGACCAGGACGTTAGCAGGCAGTGCGAATTTCCGTGCTTGCCCGCCTCTATACTCGCCCCCATCGGGGGCTGAAAATCCTGCCCCAAGAATCTGTAAAGGAAGATTGTAAGTAACCTGGTGACTGTCAGCACTAAACTTCTGACTAATACTAAGCAAAACAGGGAACAGGACTTTAAAATATAATTTTCATTCTTGTTGTATTGACATATTGAACATTTTAATGGATCAATTTAAACAAATAAGGTGAACATTTATATACTATTTATAACAACACACTGGTATTGTACTGTCATGGGACATTAACCTGATACTTGTCACAATGTGAGCAGATAAATGTTGCCACTTGTGATGTTGGCTAGAGCCCAGTTGTGACATTGTTACTCTAGAGTTATCAGGTCAGATTTATTTATGTGGATCTTACTCAATTACATCCTCTGTTTGAGATCTTTGTGAAGTATTAATATAAATAGAAACCATCAAAAGACAGTAATCTAATCTGAGATTTCAGATGATACCATAAACAAATGAAGTTTGAGCAGCACTTACAACTTCCCATACATCTAATAAGCGGCATACACTGAATTTTTGATACAAAATTCCCTTGATAGCTCATGTCAACTCCACTCTCATTGGAGTTGGTAGCACGCTCATCTGAATTCTCAGTTGCGTGTTCAAACCACACTTCAAGAGTTGAGCACGCAATCCAATGATATTTTCGTCGACACTGAGGAAGAACTGTATTGTCAGGGTTAGGGCAAAAGTGTGGCCCCATCCTCCTATTCCAGTAATTCAGAGGAATGTTAAAAGGCCCTGAGGCACTATTTGAAAAACAGCAGGAAGTTCTCGTGCCGTCCTGACCAAAATTCCTCCCTCAACTAAAAATAGATTAACTCGTCTTGAATGAGCTGCAACTTCTTCCAGTTAAACATTGGAATAATCAAAGATATTATCTTTGCCCCCCACCCCCAACACAAACTATGTACCTTTGTCGATGACTCCACTTCCCCTCAACCCAACACCCCCACTATCGTCTCGGGCTGAACAAGACTGTTCACAACCCCAGCACACTATTCGATCCTGAGGTGATATTTAGATCACATATCTTCTCCATCACAACAGCTTCAATCTCCATAACAATGGATGCCATCATCCCTACCTCAGCGCATCTTCCAATGACGTTCACACTCAACTGCAATACTCTCTTAGTTGGTCTCCCATTACTCACACACCATAAATTTCACCTCACCAAAACCCTGTTGCCAGTGCTACTGCTATACTGTAGCTAATTCAGCTTCGTCCTCATCCTTGTCATTGCAGATCTTGTATATCTGGTTCTCAGACTCAACAAAATTAAAATATGTTGTTTTTAAAACCCTTCCTGATCTCTTTCCTCCTATATCTGTAACCCATTCTAGCCCCCCAATTCACTCATAAACTTTATGTTCCTCCAAACATGATCTCTTGGATGTCCCCTTCCCTTCCCCTCTGTTTCTACCATCATCAACAACACAGCCTTCAGTTGCCTGGGCTCCCTGCTGTGGAACTCCCTGACTAAACTCCTTTGTTTTTTCATTGCCTTTGCTCTTTTTTTAAGACCTTCTTTAAATTCGAATGTTCTCATCAAGTTTTTCTTCAGACCTGCATAATAATGCCTCCAGAGGCTTATTGTCATAATTTTCTTTCATTATGACACGATAAAACATTTTTCAGGATTTTTTTTTACATTAAATGCATGATATAGATGTTAGTCATTCACATGTCATTGCTGTCTGTAATATCTTGGCATGCGCAAAATGTGTACCTGCATAGCAAGTGATTGTATGTTAAATACTTTGGGACATTTCTATAGGATGTAATAAGATATAAAATAAATGTAAGCTCCTTTTTTCAATTGCTGGTATCACGAAAATGTTTTTTGCCATTTGTGAGAGTAGTTGTTGAAGCAATAAGCTATTCTTTTGATGCTAATACCAGTTTGCCCATTCGAATCTAGGTTTAAAATGATATTAATGTTTAAGCACATTGAGTTCGAAAGCAAAGGGAAAGCTTCAACTCCCTTGAGTACAGAAGATTAAGGTGTGAACTGATTGAGGTGTTTAAGGTGACTGAAGGAATTAAAAGAGCAAATTGAGAGAAAAACAACTTCCTCTGGTGGGAGAGTCCAGAACATGGGGGTATCACCTTAGATTTAAAGTTAGGCCATTCAGGGACCATGTCAAAAAACATTTCATCACACAAATTGTGGTGGAAACCTGGAATTCTCTCCCCCAAAAGCTGTTGCGGTTATATCAATTGAAAATTTAAAAACTGAAATTGATAGATTGTTGTTCGGCAAGGGAGTAGGGGTGACAGAACCAAGTTGGGGAGATCAGCCATGATCTAACTGAATGGCGGAACAGTCTCAAGGGACTGAATGGACTACTCTTGTTCCGATGAAATACTGACTCCAACATACAGAGTTTTGTGAAAACAAATCAATCATAGTTCTACAGAAGGTGGTATCCTGGATCGGAAACTACCTGGACCACAGAAAAATTGATTCTTTTTCACATAAAATAGAAAACACTTCCAAAAGTCTTAAGGGAGTGCTAAATCATTTCATTTCAGAGATGTGAGTAGAAAGGTTATTTTCTTTGGCCTCCTTATCTCGAGAGACAATGGATAAGCACCTGGAGGTGGTCAGTGGTTTGTGAAGCAGTGCCTGGAGTGGCTATAAAGGCCAATTCTAGAGTGACAGGCTCTTCCACAGGTGCTGCAGAGAAATTTGTTTGTCGGGGCTGTTACACAGTTGGCTCTCCCCTTGCGCCTCTGTCTTTTTTCCTGCCAACTACTAAGTCTCTTTGACTCGCCACACTTTAGCCCCGTCTTTATGGCTGCCCGCCAGCTCTGGCGAACGCTGGCAACTGACTCCCACGACTTGTGATCAATGTCACAGGATTTCATGTCGCGTTTGCAGACGTCTTTAAAGCGGAGACATGGACGGCCAATGGGTCTGATACCAGTGGCGAGCTCGCTGCACAATGTGTCTTTGGGGATCCTGCCATCTTCCATGCGGCTCACATAGCCAAGCCATCTCAAGCGCCGCTGACTCAGTAGTGTGTATAAGCTGGGGATGTTGGCCGCCTCGAGGACTTATGTGTTGGAGATACGGTCCTGCCACCTGATGCCAAGTATTCTCCGGAGGCAGCGAAGATGGAATGAATTGAGACGTCGCTCTTGGCTGACATACGTTGTTCAGGCCTCGCTGCCATAGAGCAAGGTACTGAGGACACAGGCCTGATACACTCGGACTTTTGTGTTCCGTGTCAGTGTGCCATTTTCCCACACTTTCTTGGCCAGTCTGGACATAGCAGTGGAAGCCTTTCCCATGCGCTTGTTGATTTCTGCATCTAGAGACAGTTCACTGGTGATAGTTAAGCCTAGGTAGGTGAACTCTTGAACCACTTCCAGAGCGTGGTCGCCGATATTGATGGATGGAGCATTTCTGACGTCCTGCCCCATGATGTTCGTTTTCTTGAGGCCAAATTCATTGCAGGCAGTCGCAAACCTGTCGATGAGACTCTTCAGTGTGAGATGTTAAAGCAGCATCGTCAGCAAAGAGGAGTTCCCTGATGAGGACTTTCCGTACTTTGGACTTCGCTCTTAGACGGGCAAGGTTGAACAACCTGCCCCCTGATCTTGTGTGACAGAAAATTCCTTCTTCAGAGGACTTGAACGCATGTGAAAGCAGCAGGGAGAAGAAAATCCCAAAAAGTGTGGGTGCGAGAACACAGCCCTGTTTCACGCCACTCAGGATAGGAAAGGGCTCTGATGAGGAGCCACCATATTGAATTGTGCCTTTCATATTGTCATGGAATGAGTTGATGATACTTAGTAGCTTTGGTGGGCATCCAATCTTTTCTAGTAGTCTGAAGAGACCACGTCTGCTGACGAGGTCAAAGGCTTTGGTGAGATCAATGAAAGCAATGTAGTGGGGCATCTGTTGTTCACGGCACGAAAGGTTACACCTTTCACAGAAGTGTAGCCTCCAGGTTACATTATGGCTGTGAAGTATCAACCCAAATGCTCATTAAGCCAAGCAACCATATCAGTGTGCATCTGGGTTTTCCAAGCCTAGACCTTGATGGTCAACAGCTAATGAAGCAGCAAGTAATTTATTCCTTTTCTTTCTTTTTTTCTTCCTTTCAGGTGTTAAGGAACGCAAGCTCCAGCAGCTGATGGGGACTAATGCCCCTCCAGATCCTCCTTCCGCTTCACTTCCCTCTGACCCCACCCCTTATGATCTGACCCCTTGCCATGTATTCACTATACCCTCTGACCTCCCCCTCTCTGATGCTGAGCGTTCTGTACTCAGCAAAGGTCTCCGTTTTATCCCCTTACGCCCCCACCTCAATGAATTTCGCGCTCGGCATGACGTTGAGCTCTTCTTCCGTCGCCGTCGCCTCCGCCTCCGGGCTCACTTCTTCGACCAGGAGTCCTCCCCACGACCAGCAGACCCATTCACCCGCCTCCAGCATTCTCCCTCTACCTGGACCCCTCACCCTGGCCTCTTACCTGCTCTTGATCTCTTCATTGAAAACTGTCGGCGAGACATTGGTCGTCTCAATTTCTCTGCCCCCCTCACTCACTCTAACCTGTCCCCCTCTGAACTTGAGGCACTCCGTTCTCTCAGTTCTAACCCCGACATGGTCATCAAACCTGCAGACAAGGGTGGTGCTGTTGTTGTATGGCGTACCGACCTCTACCTTGCAGAAGCTCAACGCCAACTCACGGACACTTCTTCCTACCTCCCTCTGAACCATGACCCCACCACCGAACATCAAGCCACCGTCCAAAGGACTGTCACTGACCTCATCTCCTCTGGAGATCTTCCCTCTATGGCTTCCAACCTCATAGTCCCACAACCCCGGACAGCCCGCTTCTACCTCCTTCCCAAAATCCACAAATGGGACTGTCCCGGCAGACCCAGTGTGTCAGCCTGCTCCTGCCCCACTGAACTTATTTCTTCCTATCTAGACTCTATCTTTTCTCCGCTGGTCCAGTCTCTTCCCACCTACATCCGTGACTCTTCTGACGCCCTACGTCATTTTGACAATTTCCAGTTTCCTGGTCCCAACCGCCTCCTCTTCACTATGGACGTCCAATCGCTCCACACCTCCATCCTCCACCAGGATGGTTTGAGGGCTCTCCGCTTCTTCCTGGAACAGAGGCCCAACCAGTCCCCATCCACCAACACCCTCCTCCGCCTGGCTGAACTTGTTCTCACATTGAACAACTTCTCCTTCAACTCCATGCACTTCCTTCAAGTAAAAGGTGTCGCTATGGGTACCCGCATGGGTCCTAGTTATGCCTGTCTTTTTGTGGGATATGTCGAGCATTCTTTGTTCCAGTCCTACTCAGGCCCCCTCCCCCAACTCTTTTTCCGGTACATTGATGACTGCATCGGTGCCGTTTCCTGCTCCCGCCCCGAACTAGAAAACTTTATCAACTTTGCTTCCAATTTCCACCCTTCTCTCACCTTTACATGGTCCATCTCTGACACTTCCCTTCCCTTCCTCGACTTCTCTGTCTCAATCTCTGGGGATAGGTTGTCTACCACTATCCATTATAAGCCCACTGACTCCCACAGCTACCTCGACTACACTTCTTCACACCCTACCTCCTGTAAGGACTCCATTCCATTCTCCCAGTTTCTCCGTCTCCGACGCATCTGCTCTGATGATGCTACCTTCCATGACGGTGCTTCTGATATGACCTCCTTTTTCCTCAACCGAGGATTTCCCCCCACTGTGGTTGACAGGGCCCTCAACCGTGTCCGACCCATTCCCCGCACCTCGACCCTCACCCCTTCCCCTCCCTCCCAGAACCGTGACAGGGTTCCCCTTGTCCTCACTTTTCATCCCACCAGCCTCCATATCCAAAGGATCATCCTCCGCCATTTTCGCCACCTCCAGCGTGATGCATCTCCCCCTCCCTTCCCCTGTCAGCATTCCGAAGGGATCGTTCCCTCCGCGACACACTGGTCCACTCCTCCATTACTCCCACCACCTCGTCCCCGTCCCAAGGCACCTTCCCCTGCAATCGCAGGAGGTGTAATCCCTGCCCATTTACCTCCTCTCTCCTCACTATCCCAGGCCCCAAACATTCCTTTCAGGTGAAGCAGCGATTTACTTGTACTTCTTTCAATGTAGTATACTGTATTCGCTGCTCACAGTGTGGTGTCCTCTACATTGGGGAGACCAAGCGCAGACTGGGTGACCGCTTTGCGGAACATCTCCGCTCAGTCCGCAAGCAGGACCCTGAGCTTCCGGTTGCTTGCCATTTCAACACTCCCCCCTGCTCTCATGCTCACATCTCTGTCCTGGGATTGCTGCAGTGTTCCAGTGAACATCAACGCAAGCTCGAGGAACAGCATCTCATCTACCGATTAGGCACACTACAGCCTGCCGGACTGAACATTGAGTTCAATAATTTCAGAGCATGACAGCCCCCCATTTTACTTTCATTTTTAGTTATTTTTTCTTCCTTTTTTTACATTCCTTTTTACATTTTTTACAATTTTTTTTGCATTTATTTCATTTCATCTTAGTTTGTTCAGTTTGCTTACCCACTGTTTTTTTCAGGTTGTTTTTCTTCAGGTTTGCACTTGCTGCTGTTCAATATTCAGTGTATTCACACCTAATCTGTACTAATGCTTTGTCTTTCAACACACCATTACCATATTGTTTGCCTTTGCTCGGTGACCTTTTGGTCAGCTATGTGGCCTGGTCCAATCTGCACCTTCTCCTTTGTTATCTCTTGCCCCACCCCCACCTCACTTGTTTATAATCTGTGACTTTTCTAATATTTGTCAGTTCCGAAGAAGGGTCACTGACCCGAAATGTTAACTCTGCTTCTCTTTTCACAGATGCTGCCAGACCTGCTGAGTGATTCCAGCATTTCTTGTTTTTGTTTCAGATTTCCAGCATCCGCAGTATTTTGCTTTTCTTTTAGTAATTTATTCCAACTGGTTCTGGGGTGATTGTGGAGTGTTAAAAAGTGTAGCATTTAGTTAACATGCCCAGATGCATATTTGTAGTGACCATGCCCTCCTTTCCTTCCTCATATGCAGATACTGTGGAGGAGTCAGTGGCACACAGTCCAAAATTAGAAGCTTCTATCTTCTTTTGATCATTCATATCATTGTTGCTTGTGGAATCTTCCTGTGGATAAATGGCTTATAAGCCTTTTGATCAGGTGCTATTTAAATGGAAAAACTTCACTTCTTCTCCTGATGATTCATTCATCATTCATTAAGTAGCCTTAATGAAGTCATTCATCATTTGATATAATGCTGACCATTACACACATCATGCACCACTTATATCGAAATAATTCATTTTTAAAAATTACTTGATTAACATTGCTGTTCCAATACTTATGAAATACTTGGTGACAGCTGCCTAATTCTGTAACAATGCTTTAGCTTGTCATTTAAATTATATACTGGTTGACAAATATTAACTTGACAGAAAAGATTCATCTAAATGAAAATTAGCTACATTTTTTAAGTAATAAAGCCTCTTACATATTGTATTTTAAAAACTAAGGGATCATATTTTATGTCCTATCACTTTGGAATAAAATATATTTTGCCTCTTTTTGATGTGCTTTACCTTTGGACACCAGAAAGCAAAGGGATCATATTCATAATTAATATCAGCATACTGGACTACAAAATCATTTTTCTTTCACATGTACAAACAATTCAAGTTTTGTTCAACAGTCGCCGATCTCCTGCAGCCTGACACGTTTTTGTCTTCAGGTGTAAAATAGTTTTAATCAGTTTGCTTTACCTGCCTGAATCATAAGATCCAATATAATTGATTTTTTCAATCTAATCACATTTGCATAATTATTGACAACTCCAGATACAAATTCCAGTGAGTCCAGGGATATCACCATCAGTAAGAGATGAAACGTTGTGTGTTAAATTCAAAGGGATGTGAACAATTAAAGGGGAGTGTCACAAGGAAAGATACACAAGTATAAAAACTTTCTGATGAGCATTAAAAAGTACCTTAGCCCAACTGCAAAATTTGCCAAGGCCAAAGGGACACTGAATTAAGTGGTGACAAGTCAGGAAGAATGGGAAAGAACCTGTGTGGGCATGAAAGCTGAGCTATCTGAGGTGAACTGGGTTACAAGGCTACGAGATAGATCAATAGAGAAGCAGTGGCAGATATTTAAGGGGATATTTCAGAATACTCAAAATAAGTATATTCCTACTAAAAGGAAAAATTCTAAGCAGAGGACCCATGATCCATAGTTAACTAAAGAAGTTAAGTAAAACATCAAACTTAAGGAAAAAGCATATAATTGCGCAAAGATGAGTGGCAGGTCTGATGATTGGTCGGAATATAAAGAACAGCAGAGAATGACTAAAAGGTTAATCAGGAGAAAGAACTTAGTGAGAGAGGAAGCCAGCTACAAATGTAAAAACAGACAGAATTTCTTCAGGTATTTAAAAAGGAAAAGAGTAAGTAAAGTGAATGTTGGTCCTCAAGAAAGTGAGAATGGGGACTTAATAGTAGATAATAAGGAAATGGCGGATCAAATGAACAAATATTTTGCTTCTATCTTCACTATGGAGGATACAAACAATATTCCAGTAATAGCTATAAATCAGGAGGTGGAAGAACAAGAGGCACTTGGTGAAATTACAATCACCAGGGAAATGGAACTGAGCAAACTGATGAAACTGTGGGCTCACAAGTCCTGGGGTCCTGATGGGCTTCATCCTAGAGTCTTAAAAGAGGTGGCTAATGGGGTAGTAAATGCGTTGGTGTTAATTTTTCAAAGTTCGCTAGATTCTGGAAAGGTTCCATCAGACTGGAAAGTAGCAAATATTCAAGAAGTGGGGGGGAGAGAAAGGCAGAAAAGAGGTAACTATAGGCCAGTTAGCTTGACATCTGTCTTGGGGGAGGTGTTAGAGTCCATCATTAAGGAGGCTATATCTGGGCACTTAGAAAACAAGGTAATTGGGAATAGTCAGCATGATTTTGTGAAAGGGAAATGATGTTTAACCAATTTATTGGAGTTCTTTGAAAGAGTAACATGCGCTGTGGATAAAGGGGAGGCTATTGATGTACTGTACTTGAATTTCTAGAAGGCATTTAACAAGGTGTCACATTAAAGGTTATCGCGCAAAGTAGGAACTCATTGCGTAGGTGAGACTACATCTTGAATACTGTGAGCAGTTTTGGTTTCCTTATTTGAGGAAGGATGTAAAAGCATTGGAGTCGGTTCAGAGGAGGTTTACTAGATTGATACTTGGAATGAGTCGGTTGTCTTATGAGGAAAGGCTGGACAGACTGGGCTTGTTTTCACTGGTGTTTTGAAGAGTGAAGGGAGACTTGATTGAAGTTTATAAAATCCTGAACGGTCTTGACAATATGGATGTGGAAAGGATGTTTCCTCTTGTGCGTGAGTCCATAACTAGGGGACACTTTTAAAACTAGGGGTTGACCTTTTAGGACAGAGATAAGGAGAAATGTTTTCTCTCAGAGGGTTGAAAGACTTTGGAACTCTCTGCCTCAGAAGGTGGTGAAGGCAGGGCCATTTAATATTTTTAAGGTGGAGGTAGATACATTATTAGGCAAGGGAATCAAAGGTTATCAGGGGTAGATGGGATTGTGGAATTTGAGACACAAGCAGATTAGCCATGATGTTATTGAATGGCGGAGCAGGCTTCAGGGGCCGAATGGCCTTCTTCTGCTCCTAATTTGTGTATTCGTATGAACCTATAGGTGCAGACATGACTTTATGGACAAGTGATTGTGTAGATGGCCTCCTCTTTGATGGCTACAGAAGTTGAGGCAGAGCTGCACAAGATGCTTGCAAGAAGGAATTTCCTCTTTGCCATTCTACGGCAGCATCCCAAAGGTCACCACTGCAGCATGTCTGCAAAAAGGTGCAGCCAAGTTTAAGGCCACAGACTATATTTTCATGATGGAAACAAGCAGTATAGTAGCCTCTGGTCTGCTTGCAGCAGATGGCAGAGCTTGGCATCTTTCCCTCGGCTGATCTAGTCACTGAGAAGGCACATTACTACAGTCATTCCCAGATGGGTTTAGCAGGGCCCACAGAAATGATTAGTGGCATTTCAATGGTGTGGTCAAATAGGCAATGTTGTCTGCTGATCACCCTGATTGCCTTGTTTAATGCAATACCATGTCAAGCAAATACTCGCTTCAGCTCTGTGGATGTCTAACAACTTCCAATTGTGATGACAGATCATCAACCAGAAAAAGGAACTCTGTTTCTCATTCCATAGGCGCTGCTTGACCTGCTGAGTGTTTTCTAGGAATATTTGGTTTTAATTTCAGATTTCCAGCATTCACCGTGTTTTGCTTATGTGATACTGTGATTGCAAAAGATGAGTCTTCATCAACAGCTACCAAAGAGTTGCATGCTACCTGTCACGCTCACGCAAAGTGCAACAATTGAAAATACAGAACTCAAACTGGAGAGTTATAAAAATTAACTTTTCCTTTAAAAAGTGGACAATGTGCTTCAAAAAGGGGCTGCTGAAGGCCACTGTATATTCAAACAATCTTACTCTCTGGCAAGGACAAAATTGATACATTCTAAGCAAAGAGATATCAATTCCACTCATCCTGAACACATCAAAAGACATTTTTGAATTGAATGGGTTCTTCTGAAACAAAGCAGGTATGAAGTAGCTGGGCTGTTGTGGGTCACCACAGGGAGGGAGATTTAGGTTTCCCTTTTGACTTTAAAAGTAGCTCTTTGGAGAGAGAAAAGAGACCCAGGAAAAACATCACAAGAGCCTGTCCAGCTGAGAGTTAGGAGAAAATCCAGCAAGCCAAAAGGTGCCCTGCTGTGAGTTCTACCCTTCAACTTGTGCAGCAGAGAACTGAAAGTGATCCCCTCTCTCCAGACTGAAATTTCAATGA
Organism: Heterodontus francisci; assembly: GCF_036365525.1. Taxonomy (NCBI): domain Eukaryota; kingdom Metazoa; phylum Chordata; class Chondrichthyes; order Heterodontiformes; family Heterodontidae; genus Heterodontus; species Heterodontus francisci. The sequence continues at coordinate 195,710,105 of NC_090374.1, forward strand.
CTAGAGAAATCTACAAACAACCCAGGCCTGCAACTTTAAAAAAGAAACTGACCTCCAAGAAGACTCAACAGGTTACCGTGAACCCCGAAAACCTATCTCACCTCTTTTCCTCTCTATCTCTTCTTGGGTGTGTATATGTGCGGGGGTGTGTGTGTGTGCGAGTCAATGCATGTGCAGGTACAGTTGCAACTGTTTTGGGAGTGAATATTTGCTCAAGAAAACATGTTGCTGTTGTTGTTTTGACAATTAAAACACAAAGGGGTTAAAACCCTTATAACAAAAACACATGCTGCGGTCAGGTGGGAATTGAACAATGGGTTCCACCCACACCCCTCACCACATGGCCGTAACATGCCTCCCCCCACAGACATTGGCATACGGGTGTGGGTTCCAGGACACAGAACACCTTGCAGGCTGCCTGACCTCTTTCCATGAGTTCCCTTTTCCTCTGAACTTGTCAGTCTACAGAATTCTGGAGACAAATGCTAGGCATCATTAAAGAAAGCTCCTGACAAATTACTTAAATAGCAGCAACTAGAACAAAACCTAAATGTCCATTTCAACCTGGGAGAAGAATAAAATGCAAGGAGGCCTTGAAAAGGCCTATTCCACCTACCCTTAAGGTTTGTCAGCATTTTAAAGACCCTCCTGCTAGCAGGTCCATCCAAGATTGCCAGCCCAATAGGTTTTCATCCATATGCTAGAAATTTGTTATTCAACATGTCTGTATGATGGAAAATGGCACTGTCACATTTCACATATGAAATGAAGCCTCCACCTGCTTTGAGCAGAACATTAAAGAGGTGAGGTGAGAGTGACTGCCCTTGACATCAAGGCAGCATTTGACCGAGTATGGCATCAAGGAGTCCTAGCAAAACTGGAGTCAATGGGAATCAGGGGGAAAACTCTCCGCTGGTTGGAGTCATACCTAGCGCAAAGGAAGATGGTTGTGGTTGTTGGAGGTCAATCTTCTGACTTCCAGGACATCACTGCAGGAGTACCTCAGGGTAGTGTCCTAGGCCCAACCATCTTCAGCTGCTTCATCAATGATCTTCCTTCAATCATTAGGCCAGAAGTGGGGATGTTCGCTAATGATTGAAAAGTGTTCAGCACCATTCGTGACTCCTCAGATACTGAAGGAGTCCATGTAGACGGAATTTCAAGTTTATTTTTTTGCAATAAACATATTTTCAGCTGTCTTAATAAAATTGCAGATTACCACTCTTCCAGTGGGGTGTTATTTTGTGAGATCAGGGGCAGAGATGCAACATGACTATAGTTTTCTTGATGCTTATAGACAAGGAGAATAAGTTACAGGCATGGGAGAGACAGTCCATGTCTTTGTAACTGAGTTTCTATGTGAGTGACTGGTGCAGCATCCTCTTCGTAGACGAGTTATCTGATCAGGACGTGATGTGTTTTTGCCTTTGCTTTCAGTCTTGATAGATTGTAGAGCTTGCCATCTGATCTAGTGTGCAAATAGACTCCGTCCATATCTGCAGGGAAGGTGAAGGTCAGGAGCAGGGAGAAGAAGATGCCAAACAGAGTGGTGCCGAGGACACAAGGCAGTGCTCGTATGGCGATAATAATACAATAGAAACCAGTTTGTAATACTGCCCGACCAAACAACAAGAGAAGACATGCATTTCTATAGCACCTTTCATAACTTCATGATGTCCCAAAGTACTTTACAGCTAATCAAGTAATTTTGAACTGTATTTATTGTGGTAATGTAGGAAATGTGGCTGCTAATTGCCACAGAAACCTCCCACAGAAGCGTTCAGACAAATGACCAGATAATCTCTTTCATCGGTGGTGGTTGTCAGATAATGTTGACACGGATACTGAGAAAACTCCCCTGCTGTTCTTCAAATAGTGTCGTGGGATCCTTTACATCAACCCGAGAAGACAGCTGAGCCCCCAATTTAACATCACATCTGAAAGGTGACACCTCCGATGCCCTCGAGTGTCAGCCTAGATTTTGGACTCAAGTATCTGGAGAGGGACTTCATACCATGGTCTTCTAACTCAGAGGTCAAAGTGCTGACACCTAGCCAAGACTGACAGCTAAGAAAAGTGGATTTGAAATCGCAAGCTTACTCGAGCATCAGAAGTGAAAGAAACTTCTCCAAGTGGAAAAGGATCTATTGGAATGACAATGCTGTCAAAATAAAGGTCATCAACCTGAAATGTTAACTTTGTTTCTCTCTCCACAGATGCTGCCTGATCTGCTGAGTATTTCCAGAGTTTTCTGGTTTATGGTAAAACTAAGTTGTTTAGTTTTACATTATTGTGTTACACCATCCCTTACTTTGGAAACTTAACTGTAGAGACAAAAGAATGCACAGGGCTCAGAGGCCATTAAGAGTCTATCTGGCCTGTCTTGAATATGAAAAAACTATTTAACCAATCTTCTACCAGGACATCCTATACAGTACGTATGACCGTGTATTTTTCTCAGCTTATTTAATGCAGTTGATGTACAATCTGAAATAGAACTAACAAGAAACTAAATTTCTACAAAGTTTCTCCCTGACCCCCTCAAAAATTTGAAGTATAGTTCTCAGGATTGTAAATCAATTCACAATATTTGACACTGGCAACGTATTTTGCAAAAGATGCCATTTCTATTAATCCAACAACTTGAACATGCCTGCCGCGAAGTGTTCAACTCTCTATGTCAGCAGTTATCTGCGGGACTCATCAAATGTTTATTCAGCTGTTCCCTTTTCCAAGGAGTTAATCAGCACTGCTTTTACTGGAGTCTGATTTCATATATCCAATACTTTGTGTAGAAAAAACTGAATCCGTAGTCTCACTAGAGGCTACTTTATGTAATCAAGCCGTATAGTTCTGCAGTCACAATTTCAAGATTGTGTTCCAACCAGCCCTCCTATTTAAGTCAAGTCTCCTGCAGAGGAATGGCCTTGGTCTTGTCACTAAATACCATTCAAATGTGTCAGACCTGCAATGTATGTATAATCTATAATGTACCATGTACTTTATATTGTATTACAATTTAACAAAGTTCATACATTTTTCACAAGTCAATAAGATTCCCCAGTGTTGAGGCTCAGTGCCCCAGGTTAGGGAGTGTGAAATCAGCCGGGTTTCCCCTCTTAATCAGTGAACTAGCCATCCCTCTGAAAACACACGTGTTGGACAAGGCCAGGATTTGAGTCAGACACAGTGTTAAGTATAGGGGTGACACAGTGGCACAGTGGTTAGCACCACAGCCTCACAGCTCCAGCGACCCGGGTTCAGTTCTGGGGACTGTCTGTGCGGAGTTTGCATGTTCTCTCTGTGACCGCGTGGGTTTCCTGTGGGTGCTCCAGTTTTCTCCCACAGCCAAAGACTTGCAGGTTGATAGAAAAATTGACCATTGTAAATTGCCCCTAGTGTAGGTGGGTGGTAGGAGAATTGAGGGAAGGTGGTAGGATGTGATAGGGAATATGGGATTAATGTAGGATTAGTATAAATGGGTGGTTGATGGTCAGCACAGACTCGGTGGGCCGAAGGGCCTGTTTCAGTGCTGTATCTCTCTGTGACTCTATGACATCCACTGTTGTCAAACAACCAGACGTGACTAACAGTCAAGATATACACATGACTGGTGGCCACTTTAGTGATCTACTGAAAGACCAGTCCCCGTGTAGCAAATAGTCCATGCCTTCAGGATGGAAGGGAAGGAGTTAGGGTTTAGTTTAGTTTAGAGAAACAGCACTGAAACAGGCCCTTCGGCCCACCGAGTCTGTGCCATCAACCACCCATTTATACTAATCCTACACTAATTCCATATTCTTACCACATCTCCACCTGTCCCTATATTTCCCTACCATCTACCTATACTAGGGGCAATTGCTAATGGCCAATTTACCTATCAACCTGCAAGTCTTTGGCGTGTGGGAGGAAACCGGAGCACCCGGAGGAAACCCACGCAGACACAGGGAGAACTTGCAAACTCCACACAGGCAGTACCCAGAATTGAACCCGGGTCGCTGGAGCTGTGAGGCTGCGGTGCCAACCACTGCGCCACTGTGTCAAGGTTGTCAAGGAGAAAACAAAAATAAACAGAAGAGATATGCAGTCTGGCAATGTAGGGATAAGCTGTTCCTAATATAAAATCTCTGATGGGGTAGATTATTCCCTCTTATACACAGTAGTCAGCACTCTTCAGATAAAATTATTATACACAAAGCTACACATTGCAACTGAACCGGGAATGGTGCTTGCCTTCCAGAGGCTGTGCAGAAAGATTCAATTGGCCCCCCTACATGATAAAAATACTTAACACTGGATCCACTCGAGACCTCTGATTAACTTAGGCCCTGGGTTGCATCGGTTTCATGGCCCTAATGCCGCACCTGACAGAGATAGCACAGTCCTTTGATTGCTATACCTTACACTTTATTAACAATCCTTAGATCACAAGTTTTTCAATTTTAAACAGGACACCTGCTATCTCCTCCAGTGCTTAAGTTGTCTCAAAGGACCCTGATGTTCTCTTTTGTGGCAAACCCTTTATTACCTTCTCAAAGATACATAACTCTCTTAAAAAAAAAATTAAGTCCGTCCAAGTTTGATTATTGCTCCCATTTCTAGAGAAACTTGGCTGGAGGTTTTGTTCAAGAAGAGGATTGCGTATAAGCCACAGAAAGCCTGCATCATGGTGCTTGAGCAGAACATGGAGGTGGTGGTTGGCCCCCAGGAGAAGGAGGCTCCCAAGCTGGGCGCCACAGAGATGAACAATCTTAGTCTCAGTCTACAATGTAAAGAAGAGCAGCGCTCAGCTCAATCGGTCCGCAAGTACATTAGGCTCCCTCCATCTGAATCAACAGAAGAGAACAAAGGAAGGGCCGAGGAAACCATCGAGTCAAAGGGCTGGATTTTACCAGCTCTCTGGGGATGGGCTGGGAGGTGTGGGGGGTTGGGGTGGAACCCCGTCATCTTCCCACGACCATCCGATTTTACCTGTGGTGGGGAAGGTGGAAGACAGTTTTCCATCCAGAAGCCAATTGAACCACTTAAATAGCCAATTAAGGGCCTCTTCCCGTTGCTTGCAGCATTTTACCAGTGGTGGGTGGGCCCGTTGCCACATGTGGAGACTGCCTGGTGAACATTGGTGGCCTCCCTGTTGACTCAGAGAGTGTGCGGCAGTCCTCCTCAGGAACTCTTTGAAGGGGCCCCACGGTGGCAATATCCTCCCACCGGCACCCCCCTCCCCCCCCCCCCCCCCCACAACCTCTGTCTGGCTTGCCCCAGTGCCCCAGGACCCCACTTACCTGGTTGGGAGGGCAGCGACCATCGATGGTCTGTTCTTCCAGGCACAGTCCCAGCAGTGGTCACCACTCTCGGTGGCGCTACTGAGATTGTTAAGCTGCTGGCCCGCCAATTGACCGACAGCTCCTGGGGGCAGGGCGCCCCGACAGCAACTAGTTCGTTGCCTGAACCCGTGAAGTGCGGCCGGGGGTCCTGAAAACAACCCCCAGCTTTCTGGCCCATTGTCAGAATCCCCACCGTGACCATAAAATTCAGCCCACAGAGTAATTACAGCACAGAAGGAGGCCATTAGTCCCATCATTTTTTTTTAAGAACATTACAGCGCAGTACAGGCCCTTCGGCCCTCGATGTTGCGCCGACCTGTGAAACCATCTGACCTACACTATTCCATTTTCATCCATATGTCTATCCAATGACCACTTAAATGCCCTTAAAGTTGGCGAGTCCACGTCTGTTGCAGGCAGGGCGTTCCACGCCCCTACTACTCTCTGAGTAAAGAAACTACCTCTAACATCTGTCCTATATCTATCTCCCCTCAACTTAAAGCTATGTCCCCTCGTGTTTGCCATCACCATCCGAGGAAAAAGACTCTCACTATCCACCCTATCTAACCCTCTGATTATCTTATATGTCTCTATTAAGTCACCTCTCCTCCTCCTTGTCTCCAACGAAAACATCCTCAAGTCCCTCAGCCTTTCCTCCTAAGACCTTCCCTCCATACCAGGCAACATCCTAGTAAATCTTCTCTGCACCCTTTCCAAAGCTTCCACATCCTTCTTATAATGCGGTGACCAGAACTGCAAGCAATACTCCAGGTGCGGCCTCACCAGAGTTTTGTACAGCTGCAGCATGACCTCGTGGCTCCGAAACTCGATCCCCCTACTAATAAAAGCCAACACACCATATGCCTTCTTAACAGCCCTATTAACCTGGGTAGCAACTTTCAGGGATTTATGTACCTGGACACCAAGATCCCTCTGCTCATCTACACTACCAAGAATCTTCCCATTAGCCCAGTACACTGCATTCCTGTTACTCCTTCCAAAGTGAATCACCTCACATTTTTCCGCATTAAACTCCATTTGCCATCTCTCAGCCCAGCTCTGCAGCCTATGTCCCTCTGTAACCTACAACATCCTTCGGCACTATCCACAACTCCACCGACCTTCGTGTCATTCGCAAATTTACTAACCCACCCTTCCACACCCTCATCCAGGTCATTTATAAAAATGACAAACAGCAGTGGCCCCAAAACAGATCCTTGCAGTACACCACTCGTAACTAAACTCCAGGATGAACATTTGCCATCAACCACCACCCTCTGTCTTCTTTCAGCTAGCCAATTTCTGATCCAAAGCTCTAAATCACCTTCAACCCCATACTTCCGTATTTTCTGCAAAAGCCTACCGTGGGGAACCTTATCAAACGCCTTACTGAAATCCATATACACCACATCCACTACTTTACCCTCATCCACCTGTTTGGTCACCTTCTCAAAAAACTCAATAAGGTTTGTGAGGCACGACCTACCCTTCACAAAACCGTGCTGACTATCGCAAATGAACTTATTCTTTTCAAGATGATTATAAATCCTATCTCTTATAACCTTTTCCAACATTTTACCCACAACCGAAGTAAGGCTCACAGGTCTATAATTACCAGGGCTGTCTCTACTCCCCTTCTTGAACAAGGGGACAACATTTGCTATCCTCCAGTCTTCCGGCACTATTCCTGTCGACAATGACGACATAAAAATCAAGGACAAAGGGTCTGCAATCTCCTCCCTGGCTTCCCAGAGAATCCTAGGATAAATCCCATCTGTCCCAGGGGACTTATCTATTTTCACACTTTCCAAAATTGCTAACACCTCCTCCTTGTGAACCTCAATCCCATCTAGCCTAGTAGTCTGTATCTCAGTATTCTCCTCGACAACATTTTCTTTCTCTACTGTAAATACTGACGAAAAATATTCATTTGACGCTTCCCCTATCTCCTCTGATTCCACACACAACTTCCCACTACTATCCTTGATTGGCCCTAATCTAACTCTAGTCATTCTTTTATTCCTGATATACCTATAGAAAGCCTTAGGGTTTTCCTTGATCCTATCCGCCAATGACTTCTCGTGTCCTCTCCTCGCTCTTCTTAGCTCTCCCTTTAGATCTTTCCTGGCTAGCTTGTAACTCTCAAGCGCCCTAACTGAGCATTCACGTCTCATCCTAACATCAGCCTTCTTCTTCCTCTTGACAAGCGCTTCAACTTCTTTCGTAAACCACGGCTCCCTCGCTCGACAACTTCCTCCCTGCCTGACAGGTACATACTTATCAAGGACACGCAGTAGCTGCTCCTTGAATAAACTCCACATTTCGATTGTGCCCATCCCCTGCAGTTTCCTTCCCGATCCTACGCATCCTAAATCTTGCCTAATCGCATCATAATTTCCTTTCCCCCAGCTATAATTCTTGCCCTGCGGTATATACCTGTCCCTGCCCATCGCTAAGGTAAACCTAACCGAATTGTGATCACTATCACCAAAGTGCTCACCTACATCTAAATCTAACACCTGGCCTGGTTCATTACCCAGTACCAAATCCAATGTGGCATCGCCCCTGGTTGGCCTGTCTACATACTGTGTCAGAAAACCCTCCTGCACACACTGGACAAAAACTGACCCATCTAAAGTCTTCGAACTGTAGTATTTCCAGTCAATATTTGGAAAGTTAAAGTCCCCCATAACAACTACCCTGTTACTCTCGCTCCTGTCGAGAATCATCTTCGCTATCCTTTCCTCTAAATCTCTGGAACTATTCGGAGGTCTATAGAAAACTCCCAACAGGGTGACCTCTCCTCTCCTGTTTCTAACCTCGGCCCATACTACCTCAGTAGACGAATCCTCAAACGTCCTTTCTGCCGCTGTAATACTCTCCTTGATCAACAATGCCACACCCCCCCCCCTCTTTTACCATCTTCTCTGTTCTTACTGAAACATCTAAATCCCGGAACCTGCAACATCCATTCCTTCCCCTGCTCTACCCATGTCTCCGAAATGGCCACAACTTCGAGATCCCAGGTACCAACCCATGCTGCAAGCTCACCCACCTTATTCCGGATGCTCCTGGCGTTGAAGTAGACACACTTTAAACCAAGTTCTTGCTTGCCAGTGCCCTCTTGCGTCCTTGTAACCTTATCCCTGACCTCACTCTCAACATCCTGTACACTGGAACTACAATTTAGGTTCCCAATCCCCTGCTGAATTAGTTTAAATACCCCCGAAGAGCACTAGCAAATCTCCCCCCCAGGATATTGGTACCCCTCTGGTTCAGGTGAAGACCATCCTGTTTGTAGAGGTCCCACCCACCCCAGTAAGAGCCCCAATTATCCAGGAAACCAAAACCCTCCCTGCTACACCATCCCTGCAGCCACGTGTTCAACTCCTCTCTCTCCCTATTCCTCGCTTCGCTAGCACGTGGCATGGGCAACAACCCAGAGATAACAACTCTGTTTGTTCTCGCTCTAAGCTTCCACCCTAGCTCCCTGAATTTCTGCCTTAAATCCCCATCTCTCTTCCTACCTATGTCGTTGGTGCTTATGTGGACCACGACTTGAGGCTGCTCCCCCTCCCCCTTAAGGATCCCAAAAACACAATCTGAGACATCACAAACCCTGGCACCTGGGAGGCAACACACCAACCGTGAGTCTCTCTCGTTCCCACAGAACCTCCTATCTGTTCCCCTAACTATGGAGTCTCCAATGACTAATGCTCTGCTCCTCTTCCCCCTTCCCTTCTGAGCAACAGGGACAGACTCTGTGCCAGAGACCTGTACATGTCCATGCTGGCTCTCTGTCGAGCAACCCAATCAGTCCCATTCACCCACTTTATCCCTGTCGGCCTGCAAGTTTATTTCCATCAAGTGCCCATCCAATTTCCTTTTGAAAATCATTCATGTCTTCGGTTCCACCACCCTCATAAGCAGCGAGTTCCAGGACATTACCAACCACTGCGTAAAAAGTTCTTCCTCACATCCCTCCTGCATCTCTTGCCCAAAACCTTAAATCTGTGTCCCCTCGTCCTTGTACCATCAGCTAATGGGAACAGCTTTTCTTTCTCTATCTTATCGAAACTTGTCGTAATCTTATACACCGAATCTCCTTCAATCTCCTTTGCTCCAAGGAGAACAACCCCAGCTTCTCCAACGCAGCCTTGTAGCTAAAATCCTCCATCCCTGGAAGCATTCTGGTAAATCTCCTTTGCACCTTCGCCAGGACTCTCACATCCTTCCTAAAATGTGGTGACCCGAACTGGACACAATACGCTAGTTGTGGCCTCACCAGAGCTTTATAAAGGTTCAGCATAACTTCCCTGCTCTTGTACTCAATGCCTCTATTTATGAAGCCCAAGATTCCATATGCTTTACTAATCACTCTCTCAATATGTCCTGCCACCAATCTGTGCACATGAACCCCCTCTCTGTCTCTCTGTCCCTGCACACTCTTTAGGACTGTGCCATTAAGTCTACATTACCTCTCCCTATCCCTTCTGTCAAAATGCATCAACTCACACTATTCTGTATTAAATTCCATCTGCCACTTGTCTGCCCATTCTGCTAGCCTATGTTTGTCCTGTTGTAGCTGATTGGTATCATCCTCACTGTCTGTCACTCCTCCAAGTTTGCTATCATCAGCAAATTTTGAAATTTTACTCTATATTCCAATATGCAAGTCATTTGTATGTATCTGAAAGAAACAGTAAGCCAAGAAATCAATCTTGAAGAGAGCAATTTTAAACCTGCTGCTCAACAAAAACAAACTCCTGTACAGAATCTAAGAAAAAGCCAGCTGTCTGAGAAGCAATTCCTCTTTCTCCCCTAATGACATTGGAAAGGGTAACAAAATTCTCACATTTATTTCCCTAGTGTTTTTGTTCATAAGCTGTTATGGAACATTACAAAAATGGCAGCTCACTACCACCTTTTCAAGGGCAATTAGGAATGGACAATAAACGCTGGCCTAGCCAGCGACACACACATCCCATGACTGAAATAACAAAACAGCTTTATTATACCTCAGAATTAATTTATTTTCTGTCTATTCTGCATTATTTTATTACCAGCTGCTGATGGTCCTCCAGTGCTGTGGTGTCGGGTGTGATGCCCTTTTTTGCTAAGACAAAGTGGTGCAGAAGAGGAAATGACTAGTTTCTGTTTCAATTATTAATTTAACTCTCTTCATCTTAGTCGGTACTCCAAACTATGAACAACTGCCTCTGAAATATTACTAAGGTCATAAAGAACATCAAATAACTTGAAAAAAGGCAAACGTCGGAGGGGATAAAACGCCATGTTGCTCAAGTCTGACAGAAAATCAGATGCAACCACCTATATTGTTAAGTAATCTATTTGGCTGCTGCTTACTTTTTTTTAAGCTGAGCCTTCATATTGAAGCGGCATTTGGCTGGATATTAGATCAGACAACCTGAAGCTTCTGATGTCCAAAGTAAGAATATATGGCAAGCGTCTGATAATATTTGTTTTTCAGTCTTGCATCCTGAACATGGGACTGAATTTTACGCCCCCCCAAAGAGCGGGATGGTGGCGGCGTAAAATGGAGCGGGAGGCTCCAGGCGCATTTCCCGAACCCTTCCCGCAGTTGCTTTATACAGGGCGGCGGCAGCGAAAAACGGCCCGACAGCCCCAGGCCAATCAAGGCCCTTAAGTGGCCCGTTAACGGCCACTTAAGGGACTTCGCCTGCCTCCACGGGGATTTTACGTGTGGCAAGTGGGCATCCTAGACCCGAGAAAAGCCGCCTGTCAAAAGCAGGAGGCTGACGGCTGGGGCGGGGGCCTCCTGATCAGGCACCCCATGCCCAATGGAGGGCCGTCCCCACTGCCCCAAACACTCCCAACACGACCCCCCCGTCCCCCCCAATTGACCACCCTTGCCTCACTGGGGCCCAACCGATCAACCCGGTGAGGTAACAAAAACTTACCTGCATTCCGGGGTTCCCCAACATCATCTTCGCGATGGTGGGTACTGTCCCAGCTGTGGCCACTGCTCCCAGTGGCGCTGCCAGCCCACTGATTGGCCGGCAGCTCTATTAGGCGGGACTTCCTACCTCAAGCGGGTGGAAGTCCCGCCTCACACCAATTAATGCCTGGTGACCCACAAAATACAGGTCAGATCCCAAGGCGAGGCGGAAGCGGGTTCCTCACCAACTTTTCAGTCGGTGGCTGGCTCCTGTCCGCCTAGGGTAAAATCCCAGCTATAATTTTTCTTTCCAGCCAGATTTAAAATATGTTGTCTATCTTACAGTCTACCTTTGCCTGATCCTTGAAGGTTTCCTTATTTTGTTCCTTTCTGAGTCTGTTATGTGCTGCCTTCATTAAGAAATGGCTACCAACTTGCTTGTCGGCTTCAAAGGTCTTCAGCAATGTATACCTGACAGAATATTTCTGTAGAAGACTGACCCTCTCACCCTGTAGGAAAAGAAAATCCTTCAGGTTTGATCGGTCAAGAATAATCTCCACAATCAGGCTGGAGAAAGGTACACTGACCCTGTGGAAGTTGAATTGCCTTTCATAAGCAGAAGTGCAATGCATCATAGCAAGAATTGAAACAAGTGTAACCTGAAGTACTGGCCAAATACATCTGGTGACAACAGAGACTAATTCTCAACAGTTCAAGGCCTATTATCACCAAAATATTTAACATGCTATATTACAATTCTCAAAACAGCTTGTGATGCCCTCAGAAATTTCCAACAGTGAAACATCTAAGTTATATCTATCACAAAGAGTGTGATGCAGCATGTAAAGCATATAATGTAGCACGAAGACAAACTGTGGCAATCATACTGTTTCACTGCACATCAGTATGGGTTGTTCATTGAAGGACATCTACTGCTCACAAATCATTTTTTCCTGAAAGTGAACATAACAAAAAAAACTCCAGGCTCAGTCTTTTGAAGCCCACTTTCTTCCCACACAAGCTTTAAAAAAAATCAATGTTCAAAGACTGAATCTTGTTCATCCCCTTGGAATTTTCAAAAATAAAAAAAAGTTCATATGAATTTCATTGTCAAACAAATGTGGTACAAAACAGGTTCACCTGTAACTGACTACATCTTTGGGAGTCAATGAGGTAAAAGTACCAATACCTCTCAAATTTTCAGCAGCATAATAGTCTCTACCTGGATAACTGGTAATTGCTTGTGTATTAACGAAGGGAGATGGTAGGCCTGAAGCCTGCAGCCACTACCTTTTGTATTTTTTAAATGTTTATATGCATTTTACTTCTCCCTTGCTTTTGACTTTAAAAAAAACCTGTATTAAACTTGTAGTGAATTTTTGAAGGTTACTTTGTAGACGTTGGCTGGAATTTTACAACCCCCCCCCCCACTAAGAGCAGGATGGTGGCGGGTGTAAAACGGAGCGGGAGGCTCGTGGGGGCCCTTCCCAAACCACTCCCACCTCCACTTTACGCAGGGTGGTGGTGGTGGCGTAAAACTGCCCGTTCCAAGCTAATCAAGGCCCTTAAGTGGCTACTTAACAGCCACTGCCCCCTGCCGTGGGGATTTTACCCATGGCTGTTCGGGTGGCTCAGGCCTGAGAGAAGCCACCCGACAATAGCAGGCGGCTTTCTGGCGGCCTGGGGGACCCTCATGTTCAGGCACTCTGTATCCGACGGAGGGCCGCCCCTGCTGCCCCAACCACTCTCAACACTTTTCCCCCCCCCCCCCCCCCCACAATCGACCACACTTGTCTCGTCGGGACCCGACCCATCATCCCCAGCGAGGTCCCAAAAACATGCGAACATGCGTTGGTTCCGGGGATCCCCGACATCTTCTTTCCGATGGCGGGGTTGCAGTCCTAGCAGTGGCCACTGCTCTTGGTGGCGCCGCTGGGACTAAGAGCTGCTGGCCTGCTGATTGGCCGGCAGTTCCATTAGGCAGGACTCCCTGCTTCAATGAGGTGGAAGTCCTGCCTCAGACCAATTAAAGGCTGTGGACCACAAAATGCAGGCCGGATCCCCAGGCCATACGGAGGTGGGTTCGCCACTTCCTTTTCAGTCGGTGAATGGCTTCCGTACACCAAGGGAGAAATTCCAGCCACTGATTTAAAATTCAACGTGATTATACACTGATTAAGTCAAATAATTAATCAATTATCTAATCAATGACAATCAATAGTATGAACTTGTTTTTCCCAAGAATTGTTTCCTTTTGTTTTAATGCTGGTCAAGTCAAGCACAACTGCTGTTTTGTCAAAACTACTGCTTTCTTGAAAATAACCGTTTTCCCACATTATTTAAACAGAAATCAGTTCTTATGTTATCCGATGACCGTTGAACAATAAGCCAGGACAATGGATAACCTTGCACATGTGGTGGTCCACTACAGTGTGATATCAGAAGATGGAGTTTAATTGATGGACAGTATAACCTAATTGATGACCAATGTCATAATGCCAGGTGAGAAAGGAGTCTAGGGCTCCCATTCAGCCTTCACCTAGTCTTAGTGTAACAGGATTTAATTTTAAACACACCGTGTATTGAGCTCCCCCTTGGTGAATCCTTGTTCACCACTTTCCAATTACAAAGCAAAGAAATGAGCACAAACAGGCTTTCTTAGGTTTAAAGAAGAAAAGTGAAATTTACGAAAACAAACTCTAATTCGGTTAACGCCTATGGATACACGCTGCACCCCACGCTAGCATGCATAAGCGATACACACATGCAAATAGAGATAGAAAAGAGAAGAAAAATAAAGTAGAGGGGTTTGAGGCAACGTCTGAAGAGTTTCTTGTTAATGTGCTTCGAGCTCACTGTCAACTCCTTTTGTAGGTAGTTCTTGCTTTTCATTGGGGCCCAGTATTCTTCTTAAACCTTGTTCACTGTAGGAGACTTTTCTCTCTTGGGGTTCCTGTGTCTTCAATGGATTCCAAAGGCGGTGAGAAAGAGATGGAAGCAGACATGAGAGGCTCGGCGAGCCAGCCACAAGAGGTCTTTTCAGTCCAGAAGCAAACAGCGTTCTGAGTTCAAATTCTCTGTGGCCAATTTAAAACTGTCAGTTCAAAACTCTGCAACAGCCGGTTAGTCATGTGACTAAACTGGTCTGACCATGTCTTCTGTATGTTGGGGGTTCCTTTGTTCCAACACTGTCTGCTAGCATGCAAAAATGTCTTTCCGGTGAGGAGCCTGGCAATTCCGTTTGATAGGCCCTCTTTTCTTCCCAGCACAATTTTAAGTTTAAAGTCCATGTGACAAAATTAATGTGCCTCATTTTTGGCAGGTAGGGGCCTGCATGACACAGGTGAGAGACACCATCAAAAGATATGTCAGTAGCCTGAACAGCCTCGTCGTGCCTGTGAGAAAGATTTGATAAGGACTCATGGTTGTCAAACTCTTGTTTTGAGAAAGTTTGATGGAGACCTCGGAAAGCTGGAATGGAACCAGAAATTGGACTTAAAGGGGCACAGCATCCAATGTTCAAGGCTGCAGCCGGAGTGGACTAGTCAACCACTGAAGACTACGGAGGAAAGGACGCGACAGAGTGACTGACCGGAGAATCCACCCCCATGCAAGCTTCTCCGGAGACTTGGTAATGTGTGTACCAAGGGGGAATGTGGTAACCTTTTAGGGAGCTGGCTTGAACAGACTAATTTGGTGTTCTAGCAGTTGTGCTGTACATTATTTGGAAACTTGGTGGTGTATGTACCAAGGGTATCTGTACCATTCAAGGGAGCTGTCGTGAACAGACTAATTTGGTGTTATCGCCGTTGTACTATAAGTTTTTTTGTCTTTTTAACACTTTTCCTTCCTTTCTTTTTAATAAAGTTATCTTTCTTTCCTCTTTTTTATCATTAATAATTGTTTAATAATGACTTAATAATTACTCAATAAAATTACAGTTTTTACACATTATTTGGTGTTGAGTCAATCATTCGTGTTAGGTCGAGAGTACAGTTCCAAACCTAAGTGAGACTCTGCAGGGGACTCTCAAGCCCTACAAGATTGCAAACTATTCCTGATCAAAAGTACTTGTGGTTGGGAAGTCTGGGCATCTCTCAGTAGGGCTCCAGTGAACATATATGTAAAAATAGCAACATCAAATCCCACATTCATTGAAGAGTGAAAAAACAGCAGCAGATCAAAGGAGAAAGGCACAGTGCATCTGGAACTTTTGGCACATAAAGGTAAACTGTGAAAATAATAGGGCAGGACTTTGAGATCGGTGTTCATGAGTCTCCAGAAACATTGGTGAGCAGCATGAAGCAGCGTTACATACCACATAACCTAATGAGAGCACCAGGTAAAAGAAAATTTAGAATAACCACATGAAGTAATTAACAATTAAAAGATCTACAAATTTCTCTCGTTAAAAGGGAGAGTTATTATACAATTAAAAAATTCACACTGACTTTTTAAATGCTATAAGTCCTCTTTGTAGGATGAAAGCTATGAATTTTGTTTGTCACTGGATGTTTATGCAAGAGAAAACAATACATAATAAAGTGGGGAATGAGATGCGAAAACTGCCCAACCAATAAGCGAAAGGAAAGGTTAGTGACTTTAGAAAGGAGTACAGGAACTTACAGAGGCAGAAAATGAGGAAATTATCAAAGTAAAGTATATTGTACTACACTTAGCAAGTGAAATGGATGGATTGCATTTGACTTCAAAAGGAAGTCAGGGGGAACTCAGACAGAGACATGGTCACCAGGAAAAGGATAAATGCTGAGGAATACCAAGAAAACAGGGGAATTAGATGAATTAAGGTAAGAAGTAAGAGATAAGAAAACTTGTGAAAAGGCTCATATGATAAACAAAGGCTTGAAAGAAAGGCTTGCATTTATATAATTCCTTTCACATCCTTGGGATCCCAAAGAGCTTTACAACCATTGAAGTACTTTTTAACTGAAGTCACTATTGTAATGTAGGAAATGCAGCAGCCAAATTGTGCACAGCAAGAGCTCACAAACAGCAATGTGTTAATGACCAGATAATTTGCTTTTCTGATGTTTATGCAGGGACACTGGGAAAACTCCCCTGTTCTTCTTCAAATAGTGCCACAGGCTCATTTATACCCACCTCAGGGGGCAGACAGGGCCTCTGTCTTGTCCGAAAGACACTGCTTCCAACAGTGCAGCACTGAAATGTCAATCTGGATATGTGGTTGAGTCTCTGGAGTGGGTCTTAAACACACAACCTTCTGACTCAGTGCTATAATTGAACCACAGCTGACTCCTGACTTACAACAAACAATTGGATCAGATTAGAGAACAAGGAGTCGTTACATAATCAGGAACACAGTAAGACTCGCAGAGGACTTTGCTCAGGAAGATGGATAGTCATGTTTGTTGTAAGGATACCTATAGAATGTTGAATATTTACCTGGAGCAAGAGCAATGCACAATGAGAAACTATTAAAATAACTACTGAGGGAAAAAGAAGAGACCCAGTGGTGGCTGTTCATAAAATGATAAATAACACAGGGACAAATATTAAAATCTTAAAGCTGCATGTCAGAGGATTGCTTCAAAACTGAAAAACAGGGGATGCAAGGCAATGTCCTCTGGTATTGCAATGTCTGGCAAATGAAGAAAGTTGATGAAAAAAACTGAGGACATGAATAATTGGCTGGCAATTTGGTGCCAAAATTGTATCACTTTCATAAGGAACAGAGAACATTTTCAGAACAGAAAGGACTGGTACAGGAGAGATGGGCTGTATCTAAACAAATTACATACAATGAGACATGCAAGGAGTATTGAGACAACAGTTAAGAATAATTTAAACTAGATAGTCAGGGAGGATTGGTGGGAGGCGAGAGATGGCGGTTTGGATCCGACATGAAAATGACCAAAGATGCATGTAGATAGTAGATGGGAATCATCATGTTGAGGCTGATTTTCACATCCCTGAACAGAGCTCATCAGGAATACCATAGCCTGACAAGCTTCCAGCACAGACTCATCCTCTGGTCAGGCCTCATTTTTGAAAACGAGGTGCAAATACAAGTACACTTAAGAAGGAAATTAGGAGGATGAAAAGGGGCCATGAGATTCCCCTGGCAGATAAGATAAAGGAGAATCCTAAAAGATTCGAGAAGTATATTAAGAGTAAAAGAGTAGCTAGGGAGAGAGTAGGTCCCCTTAAGGATCAATGTGGCAATCTATGTGTGGAGCCACGGGAAATGGGCGAGGTCTTAAATGAATACTTCTCGTCTGTATTTACTGTGGAAAAGGTCATAGAAGCAAGTGAGTTCAAGGGAGGCAACAGCGATATCCTGGAGCATATCAACATTACAAAGGAGGTGGTGTTGGAGGTTTTGAAGCGCATTAAGGTAGATAAATCCCCAGGGCCTGACCAGGTGTATTCCAGGATGCTACGGGAAGCAAGGGAAGAGATTGCTGGGGCCCTGGCTGAGATTTGTGTATCATCGTTAGCCACAGGTGAGGTACCGGAAGACTGGAGGATAGCTAATGTTGTGCCTTTATTTAAGAAGGGCAGCAGGGATAAGCCAGGGAACTACAGTACGGTGAGCCTTACATCAGTGGTGGGAAAGTTATTGCAAGGGATTCTGAGGGACAGGATTTATATGCATTTTGAAAGGCAAGATCTGATTAGGGATAGTCAGCATGGCTTTGTGCGTGGGAAATCATGTCTCAAGAATTAGAATTTTTTGAGGAGGTGGCCAAGAGGATTGACAAGGGCAGGGCGATGGATGTTGGCTACATGGACTTTAGCAAGGCCTTTGACAAGGTCCCGCATGGTAGGCTGGCCCAGAAGGTTCGAACACATGGGATCCAGGGTGAGCTAGCCAATTGGATACAAAATTGGCTTGGTGACAGGAGGCAGAGGGTGGTAGTGGAGGGTTGTTTTTCAGATTGGAGGCCGGTGACCAGTGGTGTGTCGCAGGGATCGGTGCTGGGCCCTCTGTTGTTTGTCACATGTATTAATGACTTGGATGAGAATGTAAGGGGCATGATTAGTAAGTTTGCAGATGACGCCAAAATTGGTGTTGTCATGGATAGTGAAGAAGGTTGTCTAAGGTTACAACAGGATATAGATCAACTGGGAAAGTGAGCAAGGGATTGGCAAATGGAATTTAACGTAGACAAGTGCGAAATGATGCTTTTTGAGAAGTTAAATCAGGGCAGGACATATACAGTGAATGGCAGGGCCTTGGGGAGTGTTGTTGAGCAGGGATACCTTGGGCTGCAAGTACATAGTTCCCTGAAAGTGGCAACACAGGTAGACAGGGTGGTGAAGAAGGCGTATGGCATGCTTGCCTTCATCGGCCGAGGCATTGAGTACAAGAGTTGGGACGTCATGTTACAGTTGTATATAACTTTAGTTAGGCAGCACTTGGAGTACTGTGTGCAGCTCTGGTCGCCGCACCACAGAAAAGATGTGATTAAGCTAGAGAGGGTGCAGAAAAGATTCACAAGAATGTTGCCTGGTTTGGAGGGCTTGAGTTATAAAGAGAGATTGGATAGGCTGGCTCTGTTTTCCCTGGGGCGAAGGAGGCTGAGAGGGGACATGATAGAGGTATATAAAATTATGAGAGGCATAGACAGGGTAGATAGCCAGAGTCTGTTTCCCATGGTAGGGGTGACTAAAACTAGAGGGCATAGATTTAAGGTGAGAGGGAGGAGGTTTAAAGGGGATCAAAGGGGTAAATTTTCCACACAAAGAATAGTGGGTATCTGGAATGAGCTGCCAGAGGAGGTGGTGGAGGCAGGAACAGTCGCAACATTTAAGAGGCATCTGGACAGGTACTTGAATAAGCAGGGCATAGAGGGTTATGGAATTAGTGCAGGCAGGTGGGATTAGTATAGATAAGCATTATGGTCGGCATGGATTCAGTGGGCCGAAGGGCCTGTTTCTGTGCTGTACGACTATGACCTATTGATGAGCATTTCTTAGTTAAGATTAGCAAGAGCAGAATAATCATGAATATCCCTAAACGGATTGACAAACTAATGAGAACCAAAATGAGGAGGATCAATAACTTATGCAAATACTGCAGAAAGACAGCAGAAAATATTTAATACAATGATTTAGGAACATGAAGAAACATGATAAAGGGTGGTTTGAGAGGCAAAACACAGCTTAGGAAAAGTATAACTATTTTAAAATATCCATGATATGTTTATAAGGAAAGGTAGAAGAAACATGAGTGTTCCGACCTTGAAAAGAGGGTACTTAGATTTATACAATATATAGGAAGACAATATATTCAAGAAAGAGTTAGATATAGTTCTTAGGGATAATGGGATCAAGGGATATGGGGAGAAAGTGGGAACAGATTACTGAGTTTGGATGATCAGCCATTGAATGGCAGTGCAGGCTTGAAGGGCCGACTGGCCGACTCCTGCCCCTATTTTTCTCTGTTTCTAATCACAATACAGATGAGAAGTCTAACATATGCCAATTGTGCTGAAACCAGGGAGGAGCATGAGAGAGTGAATATTCACTTAGGAACAAATGAGAAATGTGCTTAAATGGCAACAAGGCAACTGGAACTAGCAACTTTGTCTTAAATGAGATATTAATCCCACTCGGTCTGAAAGGCTCAAAGCAAATTGCCTAGAACAGATGGTATTTAACTTTAAGTACTAATAGTTAAGATTTGTGAGAAACTGACTTTTATTATGAGGGAGTTGATGAACAGTGGGGAGGCTCTCGTGGATTGGAAACTGGCCAACATTTTATTCATTTTCAACAATAAGAGCAAAACAAATCCAGTGAACTATAGACCCATAAATCTTACCCCATTATGATGATTAGGGCAAACCTCAAAATTATCTCCATGAAAATAGCCTGGCAAATAACAGTTAACAGAATTAGAGGGAGAAGATTCTGTTTGATCAAGTTCCTTGCACTTTTTTTGAAGTGGCAGCTCAAGTGTAACATTGGCAAAAATCTACATGAAAATCAGGAGGTGAAGTTGGGTGAAACTTAGGAGTATATCAGAAACCGGCTGAAGGGAAAAAACTGGAAACTTAATAGAGGAAAGGGGTGGCGCAGTGGCTAGCACCGCAGCCTCACAGCTCCAGCAACCCAGGTTCGGTTCTGGGTCCTGCCTGTGTGGAGGTTGCAAGTTCTCCCTGTGACCGTGTGGGTTTCCGCCGGGTGCTCTGGTTTCCTCCCACAGCCAAAGACTTGCAGGTTGATAGGTAAATTGACCATTGTAAATTGCCCCTAGTGTAGGTAGGTGGTAGGAGAAGTTGGGGATGTGGTAGGAAATAGGGGATTAATGTAGGATTAGTATAAATGGGTGGCTGATGGTCAGCACAGATTCGGTGGGCCGAAGGGCCTGTTTCAGTGCTGTATCTCTCTGTGATTTAGAGGAAATGGCAAATGCCATGCCCATCGATCAGTGTGGAATCTTTTACTATTTCTAATTTACTTTCGTAAATTTGATTCAGAACCTCACTCCAAACTCGCCAAACATACAATAGAACCAAATTAGGAGGGGCAGTTGAATCTGACGAGGCAGCTAATAAAGTCTAAAATGATTTATACAAATTACATACATGAACAGAATAAGAAATTAACTTTAATACAGATAAATGTAAAGTAGAGCACATCAGAAAGAAAACAAGTAACAGAAGTACGTAATAAATGGCACTGAATTTGCTATGGATAAAAGTAAAATACAAACAGATTTAATTAATTTTTTTTATTCGTCCATGGGATGTGAGTGTCACTGGCAAGTCCAGCATTTATTACCCATCTCGAATTGATGTTGAGAAGGTGCTGGTAAGTCGCCTTCTTGAGCTGTTGGAGTCCATGTGATACAGGTACACCCGCTGTGCTGACAGGGAGGGAGCACCAGGAGTTTGACTTGGTGCTCAATATGTCCAATCACTGCAGCACAGCAACTAATAAATCGATAAGGCTGCTTTTGCTGATAATGCAACCATGAGGTGGCGCAGTACTGACACATGCATAAATGCAGCTTCATCAACAGAAACATCACTGTGTGATGTCTCAGGCAGCTGCCAGTAATAAAGATGGCTCTACTCAATTTAACATAAAAAAGGAATTCAACTCAAACCCCCTCACCCCTCAATGGCTGCAATCGCCGCCTCCATCCCCTCCAACAGTACCCTCTCACGATTGCTGCTTCTGTTCCCCACTCCCTCCTGCGATCGCCACCTCAATCACTGCATTCAGCTGCCCGCTTCCTCGCTGCTCACTCCTGCCGCTTCATGCTGCTCGCCCCGACTGTTTGTCACTTCATCCCGCCATTCTCTCCCAAGCCCGACTGCTCACCATTCCCTCCCGCCTCTTGCTCCCTCCTTGCTGCCTGGAGAAGCGGCCAGTTGGTGGGAGGGAGGGGGAGTGAGCAGGATGCTAGAAGCGACTAGTTGCGCGCAGTGAAATGGAGCAGTGAGCAGGCGGGCATGGGAGAGAATAGCAGGAGGCAGTGGGGAAGAGAAGCGGCAATTGAGGCGCTGATTAGGGGAGGGAGCAGGGAAGAGGTGGCTGAGGCCGCTTTCCAAAACCCGCGCTGGAGACTGACATCTTTTTGTGTGATGCCGCATTTGCATGCATGCACACATTAGCACTGGCAAGCTGGCAAAGGTCAGGTCATTTTGTGCATGCATAAGGATGAATGCGTTCTGCGCATGTGCGCAGTTCGTACTACAGTGCTGATGTCGGTGCTTGGCTGCATGGTCAGGAGACACCCTGTTCAAATAAAGTGCTGAATAAGGTAGCCAAAAGAGTAGACTACAAGTTGGAGGAAGTCATACTTAAACTGTAAAATTCTCTGGTCAAGAGGACTATATCCAGTTCTGGTCCCCAAACCGCAAGTGAGACATTGAATCTGAGTTCAGAAAAGAGCCAGAAGACTGAATTCGAGCATGAGAAAACTGTTTTATGAAGGAAGATCGAAAAAACTTGGGCTATTTGACTTTGACAGGAGACTACTAAGATGTATATTGATTAGACAAGGGCAGGAAAAAGGTAAAACTGGAACACAACTTCAGACTGAATCTGATAGCAGGACAAGAGGACAAAAGATTCAAAGTGGTAAAAGACAAATTGAGGATTAATTCCAGAATGATATTCAAAGACTGAACACATCAAAATGATTTCCAGGTAGTGAAATGGAGGCAAAAAATTCTGGAATAATTTAAGACCATGTATCCTCTCAGGAAAGAGCAGCAGGGCCATTGGATAAATGAGATACGATGGGTCCATGACTTTTCTCATCTTATGATCTGATTTACGAATATACATGATAATAGAGACAAAATAATACAAAAAGATTTAATGATTTTTTTTATTCGTTCATGGGATGTGAGTGCCACTGGCAAGCCCAGCATTTATTGCCCATCCTGAATTGCTCTGAGACTTGTCTTTTGCACTGATGTGTTGGGGTCTCCTGTCATTGAGGATGCAGATTTTTGTGGAGCCGCCTCCTTCCATTAGTTGTTTAATTGTCTGCCATAATTCATGACTGATGCGGCAGGACTGCAGAGCTTAGATCTGATCTGTTGGTTAAGAAATTGCTTTACTCTGTCTATTGCATGCTGCTTCTGCTGTTTGTAGTCCTGTGCTGTAGCCTCACCAGTTTAGCACCTCATTTTTACAGACACCTGGTGCTGCTTCTGGCATGCTCTCCTGCACTCCTCACTGAACCAGGGTTGAGTTGATCCCTTGGCTTGATTGTAATGGTAGAGTGGGGGATATGCCTGGCCATGAGCTTACAGATTGTCGTTGAATACAATTCTGCCGCTGCTGATGGCCCACGGCGCCTCATGGGTGCCCAGTTTTGCATTGCTAGATCTGATCTGAATCTATCCCAGTCAGCATGGTAGTACTGCCACACAACACGATGGTGGGTGTCCTCAGTGTGTAGATGGGACTTTGTCTCCACAAGGATTGTGCGGTGGTCACTGCTGCCAATACTGTCATGGACAGATGCATCTGCAACAGGTAGATTGGTGAGGATGAGGTCAAGTAGGTTTTTCCATCTTGTTGGTTCCCTCACCACTTGCCGCAGACCCAGTCTAGCAGCTTTGTCCTATGGCAGGAGGCTACCTTGCCTATGTTTGACTTGTTACCATGATGCCATGGCTATGACCACTTGACTATTTGCCACTGTGCTGCAACCTCTGGTGATTCTGTCCTAACAGTGGGACAAGACATACCCAGGAATGGTGATGGAGGAGTCTGGGATAATAGCTGTAACTTATGATTCAGTGAGTATGTCCGTGTCAGTCTGTTGCTTGAGTAGTCTCCAGGACTGCTCCCGCAATTTTGGCACAAGTCCCCAGATGTCTGTGAGGACAGTAGTGCAGGGTTGACTGGGCAGGATGTGCTTTTTTGATTTCCGGTGCTGAGGTCGATGACAGGTGGTCCGTATGGTTTTATTTTTATTCGACTTTTCTGCAGCAGTTTGATACAACTGAGTGACTTGCTCGGCTATTTCAGAGGGCAGTTAAGAGTGAACCATATTGTTGCAATTATTGTAATAGTTTTCTTTTAACTGGCCATAGAGGAAGGAGCAATACCTATTGGAACACTATTCTTAACTTTCAAATGAAAACCTAATTCTTTAAGCACATTGCTGACTAAGTAAGGTAGAATTCGTAGGAGACTACTGAGCCGATAAATTGTATTCAAAAGATTGCAAGGAGGCCCTAACTTCAAAGACAACAAATATAGTCCCAGGATAAAACTCGATGGTAATTTTGTAGCTCTGCACAAATGATCTGAGCCAGCTTGATGAACCTGGAATCTGGTCTGAAGTTGGAAGATGTCATGTGAAACATCCATCCAACAAGATCACTGGGAACAAACACAACTCTAATTGCTCAGAGGTTACTGCATTGGCTAAGATTGGAAGTCAGAGTAAGCTTCATTAGTTGTTGTTTTGGGTTATTTATTAAGCATGTCTTCTTGTTTATTAAAACAAAGAGAAAATACATTTATCATCACATAGCAGGCTTGCCACTGAGATTTAGGTACCAGCCTTGAGATTAAAGCATGGCTACCCGACCCGAACCCAAACAAATCCGACTACGTGTCGGGTTCAAGTGGGGTCAGGTCTATATTCTATGTCCAGCATTCGGGCTCGGGTCGGGCTGGAATGTACTGTTTTGTTTAGATTTTTTTTTAATCTACGTTATGATGCAATTTTTTTCTGTTTCAATAATATGTTTGATATTTTCGGGTCAGGTCGAACATGAGAAAAAAATGAGAGGACTTGGGTTCCAGTCGGGTTCGGGTTGGCTGTGGTCGGGTCAGGCCCGCGTCGCATTTTAATTTTATACCCGAGCCAGGCTTCACTTGAGATTTACAGTGTGGCACGTTGATTGAAAGAGACTTCCATGACAGCATTATAAACAGTGACATTCAAGTAATCGACTGACAATTAAAGCTGGAATCTGGCCATTTACAGAATAATTTCTGCAAAAGACTTAGCTTGTGCAGGCACAGGTACTGCTAACATGGATAATATATTTTATTTGCCCGACTTGGTTGTGCCTCTACATTACATTGCAACTCCATAGGTTTGGTGGACAGTGATGCACACTTGAATCATGTTCTTATCTGAAAAACGTGTACAACTGTAAAAATGCAAATGTCTGATATGAGACTGCAGTTTTAATGAGATAATTGGCTCTGCTGATAGATTTATTGAAAGCTAATTGCAACAGGCATTTATAATTGCATTTAGCTTGAGTGCACAGAGAACTGTTGAGAGGAGCGATAAAACAGCTTTGATAACTTGCTCTCGGGAGAGAAGGAGTGTTAGATTCTGCTGCTGCAATGAGGCACAGGATAGCTTCACAAGCATATTCCCACGCCACGTTAGATTTATATGAAGTTAGTGTTCAAAATGGATTTTACCCATCAAAGTATACTTGTCCTAATTCAAACTAAAATTATTTCAAAATAAATGTATAGAGTCACATAGTGGTCAGCAGTGGGCTTGATGCAAGGATTGTGTTCAGAGAGGAACGCGGGCATTTTGAATAAACCTTCAGATTTGCTACAGCCAGTCTCCTGGAAGTTGCTGGTTAAATGAGAAATCTTTATATGCTGTTAGAGCTGGGATGGAAATGGAATTTTTCGCAATCTCGGTGGCACATCTGACCAAGATGAGCTTCCAATCTCCTATTTGAGCCATCACAAAGACCATCTATTTCCACCTCTGTAACATTGTCCGACTCCACCACTGCCTCAGTTTATCTGTTGCTGAAACCCTCATACATGCCTTTGTTCCTTCTAGACTTGACTATTCCAGTGCACACCTGGCTGGCCTTCCATCTTTCATCATTTGAAAACTTGAGGTCATCCAAAACTTTGCTGCTGTATCCTAATTCATACCAAGTCCCATTCACCTATCACTCCTATGCTTGCTAGCCTACATTGGCTCCCAGTTAACATGCTAATTTTACAATTCTCACCCTTGTTCTCAAATTCCTCCATGGCCTCGCTCATCCTCATCTCTGTAATCGCCTCTAGCCCCACAATCCTCTGAGATATCTGCCCCCCTCTAATTCCGGTTTCATGAGCATCCCTGATTTGCAGCGCCCCATTATTGGTAGCCGTGCCAAGGTCCTAAGCTCTGGAATTCTCTCCCTAAACCTCTCCACCTCTCTTTCCTCCTTTAAGACACTCCTTAAAACCAACCTCTTTGAACAAGCTTTTGATCATCTGTCCTAACATCTTTTGTGGCTCAGTGTGAAATTTTGTTTGATAATGCTCCCGCAAAGAAACTCG
Source organism: Heterodontus francisci (assembly GCF_036365525.1). Taxonomy (NCBI): domain Eukaryota; kingdom Metazoa; phylum Chordata; class Chondrichthyes; order Heterodontiformes; family Heterodontidae; genus Heterodontus; species Heterodontus francisci. The sequence continues at coordinate 195,736,133 of NC_090374.1, forward strand.
GGATGTTTTACTACTTTCAAGGTGCTATATAAATGTATAGTTGTTGTTACTATTTAAATCTCACAGCTGATTAGAAGGAAATGTCACAAAAGCAATGACAAAAATGATTTGTATGCAACAGCAAAAGTTAGGAGGAAAAAAAATCCCAGAAAAAATCCAAGCCAATACTTTACTATATGCATGAAGTGATGATAGAAGTGTAAACCAAAATTATACAGAGTGAGGAAAAGATGAATAAAATCTGAAAGTATTCATGGACAAGTTGAAGGAATATTTCACACATTTGAAGAACGTTGCATATGAAAGATATGTTTAATACCAGGTTTCAAACTCAAGGAAAAAGTATTGATCACTATGTAATAGATTTATGGAAAGAAGCCAAGTATTTCAGATATGGATCCATGCTAGACAGCCTCATTAAAGATAGAATTGCAGTTGCAATAATACATGATCACATTGGAGCTCACAGAGGTTAAATCTACATTGCTGCAGACTCTGGGAAAACCAGAGCTATAATATCTACACTGCTACTACAACTTTGGTTTGACAGGAAAAGCTTATATTGGGATGGTATCTAAACATTTGCTGGCCTTCTGAGATGCCAAGTGGAGAAATTAGGTTCCTCCCACAATAGATCTTCATGGGCAGGTTGATGTGATGTGTTCCGTGGTCTTAGAATTCATGACCACAATTGCATTGTGGGTTGACCCTCAACTTTCACTTGAAGGGCACATGGCTGTATCGCCCATGCACTGTGCAGATTCTGTTGGCAGCAGATAGAAAGGCAATGGGACGGTAGTTTTTTGGATCATCGGGTGGTTTTCCTGGCTTTAGGATGGCAATGCCAGAATTCTGGGGTTATCCCAGAGTCAAGAAGATTCGAGGGGAGTTTGGCAAGCCACATCCATCCATTTTGGCCCTGGTTCTTGAGTAGATGCCAGAAATCCTAGTCGCCTTCTCAGACTTGGTGACTGATAGTGCTGTGTCAACCTCTTCGGTGGTGAAGGCCACTGAAAAGGTGGAGTGCAGTGCAGGTTTTGCAGTGAGAGCTTAAGCTGCTTTTTCACTCTGCGTTTGCTTTCCGGTGGTAGTTGTTGCCTTTGAGTTGGTTCGGAGGCAGGCCGCAGTAGTATCTGCACTGACCTTTGGCACCTCATGGTGGGGTGGTGGAGGGGGGGGGGGGGTGGTGGGTGTGGTCAGTAGTTTCTTGTCATTGTGCTAATCTGCCTTCGAGGGAATCGATGTTGCTCTGTTTGGGTCTCAAGTGACATTAAACTTTGAAGTGAGATATAACACCTTTGCAATACTGGCAGTGCTAGCATTATTGTGCCTGGCACAGAGATCATTCTTCAAGAAATATATCAGACCAAGATGTGCAAAAACAGATCATGGATTGTAATTGCTGCATTAAATTACATAAGGGGAGAAAATGTGGGCACATGGCCAAACATATATGCAGTGTACAAAAAAACATTTTGCTGAAGTAAGCAAAGCTAAAGAAAAACATTCTCATTAAGAATTAAAATAAAAACAGAAAACTTAAGAGAAAAGCAGTCAGAATGAGAGCAAAATATGTTTATGGCTGTGATTCAGATCGGATATTATCTTGAATGGAAAGTAGACATCAAGACAAAAAACAGACTATGCTTTAAGGTTGAAGCATTTGCATCCATCTTCAGCCAAAAATGCCGAGTGGATGATCCATCTCGGCCTCCTCCTGACGTCTTCAGCATCACAGATGTCAGTCTTCAGCCAATTCAATTCACTCCACGTGATGACAAAGAAATGGCTGAAGACACTGGATACTGCAAAGGCTATGGGCCCTGACAACATTCCGGCAATAGTACTGGACTTGTGCTCCAGAACTATCTGTGCCCTTAGCCAAGCTGTTCTAATACAGCTACAACACTGGCATCTACCCTGCAATGTGGAAAATTGCCCAGGTGTGTTGTACACAAAAAGCAGGACAAATCCAACCCGGCCAATTACTGTCCTATCAGTCCACTCCCAATCATCAGCAAAGTGATAGAAGGTGTTGTCAACAGTGTATCAAGCTGCACTTGCTCAGCAATAACTGCTCACTGATGCTCAGTTTGGGTTCTGCCAGGGCCACCCAGTTCCTGACCTCAATACAGCCTTGGTTCAAACATGGACAAAAGAGCTGAACTCAAGAGGTGAGGGGAGAGTGACTGCCCTTGACATCAAGGCAGCATTTGACTGAGTATGGCATCAAGGAGCCCCAGCAAAACTGGAGTCAATGGGAATCAGGGGAAAACTCTCCACTGGTTGGAGTCATACCTAGCACAAAGGAAGATGGTTGTGGTTGTTGGAGGTCAATCATCTCACTCCCAGGACATCACTGCATGAGGTCGTCAGGGTAGTGTCCTCGGACCAACCACCTTCAGTTCCTTCATCAATGTCTTTCCCTCCATCATAAGGTCAGAAGTGGTGATGTTCGCTGATGATTGCACAATGTTCAGCACCATTCGTGACTCCTCAGATACTGAAGCAGCCCATGTCCAGATGCAGCAAGACCGGGACAATATCCAGGTTTGGACTGATAAGTGGCAAGTAACATTCACACCATACAAGAGCCAGACAGTGACTATCTCAAGCAAGAGAGAATGTAACCATCTCCCCTTGATATTCAATGGCATTACGATCGCTAAATCCTCCACTATCAACATCCTGGGAGTCACTATTCACCAGAAACTGAACTGGACCAGCCACATAAATGCAGTGGCTACGAGAGAAAGTCAGAAGCTGGGAATCCTACGGTGAGTAACTCATCTCCTGTCTTCCCAGAGCCTGTCCACCATCTACAAGGCACAAGTCAGGAGTGTGATGGAATACTCTCCAACTGCCTGGATGGGTGCAGCTCCAACACTCAAGAAGCTTGGCACCATTCAGGACAAAACAGCCCGCTTGATTGGCACCCCATCAACACCACCGACGCACAGTGGCAGCAGTGTGTACCATCTACAAGATGCACTGCAGCAACGCACCAAGGCTCCTTTGACAGCACCTTCCAAACCTGCGAACTCTACCACCTAGAAGGACAAGGGCAGCATATGCATGGCAACACTACCACCTGCAAGTTCTCCTCCAAGCCACACCCCTCCATCCTGACCTGGAACTATATTGCTGTTCCTTCACAGTTGCTGGATCAAAATCCTTGAATTCCCTTCCTAACAGCACTGTTAGCGTACCTACATCCCAAGGATTACAGCAGTTCAAGAAGGCAGCTCATCACCATCGTCTCAAGGGAAATTAGGGATGGGCAATAAACGCTGGCCTTGCTAGCAACACCCACATCCACCAAACAAATAGAAAAAAGGCATAACAGTGTAATCTAACATTGTGGTGCCACCAGCTTACAAACATTGCCCAAGTCTACCAGAAAATGGACCTGGGAGTTTTAAAAATTAGTTAGAAGGGGGAAAACGGGGAGTAGGGCAGTTTCTTAAAGTGACTGGAAGTGAGCAGCAGTCTCACAGTGATTCTGTCTAGAACCACTTTGTTCACTGTGTAAATTAATAATTCGATATTGGGCCAGAGAGTGTTAAATCCAAATTTGCAAAGGATACCAAAATACGAAGCATAGAAATTAAAAAAGGCTAATTAATAATCTTGTTGTAAAGGAGCCTTTAGGAAGGGGTAACCATCATATGATAGAATTTTGCATTAAGTTTGAAAGAGATGTAGTTCAACCAGAAAGTAGGTCTTAAATCTAAGCAAAGGAAACTATGAAGGCATGAAGAGCAAATTAGCTATGGTGGATTGGAAAATTATTTTAAAAGGTATGAAAGTGGACAAGCAATGGCTAACATTTAAATAACTAATACATAGTTTACAGCAAAAATACATTCCTTTAATGCGCAAAAACCCAGCAAGGAAAGTGTTCCAACTGTGGCTAACGAAAGAAATCAAGGAATAGAAACAGAAAGTGCTGGAAAAACTCATCAGGTCTGACAGCATCTGTGGAGAGAGAAGCAGAGTTAACGTTTCAGGTCAGTGACTCTTCTTCAGAACTGGCAGATATAAGAAATGTAAAAGATTTTAAGCAAGTTAAGTGGTGGTGGGGCAAGAGATAACAAAAGAGAAGGTATTGATAGGACAAGGTCACAGAATAGCTGACCAGAAGGTCATGGAGCAAAGGCAAACAATATGTTAATGGTGTGCTGAAAGACAAAGCATTAGTACAGATAGGGTGTTAATGGACTTGCAAAAACAGTGGGTAGGCACAGTAGAAACAAACTGAACAAACTAAAATAAAATAAACACAAAAAATAAAAGAAAAAAAAATAACAAGATACAAGTAAAATGGGGGGGTCTGTCATGCTCTGAAATTATTGAACTCAACGTTCAGTCCAGCAGGCTGTAGCGTGCCTAATCGGTAAAGGAGATGCTGTTCCTCGAGCTTGTGTTGAAAGAAATCAAGGATTGTATTCAATCGAAGGAAGAAGCATATAAAATTGCCCAAAAAATGGTAAGCCTGAGGATTGGGAGCATTGTAGAATTCTGCAAAGGAGGACCAAGAAAAAGATTAAGCAAGGGAAATTGGAATGAGAGAGTGAACTAGCAAAAAACATAAAAACGGACTGTAGAAGCTTCTATAGGTATGTAAAAGGCAAAGATTAGCAAAAACAAATGTGGGTCCATTACAAGTGGAGTCAGCAGAATTTATAATGGGAAATAAGGAAATGGCAGAGAAACGAAACAAATACTTTGTGTCTGGCTTCACGGAGGAAAATATTAAAAACCTCACAGAAATAATAGAGAATCAAAGGACTAGTGTAAATGAGGACCTGCAAGGTATTATTATCCATAAAAAAGTACTCTCGAAATTTCTGGGATTTGAAGTAAATAAATCCCCTGGATTTGATAATCTGCATCCCAGAGTGTTGAAAGAGGTAGCTGGAGAGAGTAGATGCATTGGTGATCATCTTTCAAAATTCTATAGACGCTGGAATGGTTCCTGCAGATTGGAAGGTGGCAATTGTAACCCCACTTTTTAAGAAAGGAGGGAGAGAGAAAACGAGGAAACATAGGGAAAATGCTAGAATCTACAATAAAGATGTGATAACAGGACATTTAGAAAATAATGATAGGATTGGATAGAGTCAAGGGCAATTAGGGATGGGCAATAAATGCTGGCCTTGTCAGTGACACCCATATCCCATGAACAAATTTTTTAAAATGGATTGATGAAAGGGAAATGATGTTTAACAAACCTGTTGGAGTTTTTTGAGGATGTAGCTAGCAGAAAAGGGAACGGGGGCTGGTGGATGTGGTATATTTAAATTTTCATAAAGCTTTCGATAAGGTCCCACACAAGAGATGAGTAAACAAAATTCGAGCACATGGGATTTGGGGAATGGAGTGGCATGGATTGAGAACTGGTTAATGGACAGAAACAGAGAGTAGGAATAAATGGGTCATTTTCGGGTTGGTCGGCTGTGACTAGTGGGGTACTGCAAGGATCAGTGTTTGGGCCCCAGCTATTCACAATCTATGTCAATGATTTTGATGTGGAGATTAAATGTAATGATTCCAAGTTTACAGATGAAACAAAACTAGGTTGAAGTGTTAGTTGCAAGGAGGATGCAAAGGGGATTTGGAGAGGCTAAGACAGAGTATTTCTTAAATGGTGAGAGGCTGGGAAGTGTTGAACTTCCGGGGGACTTGGGTGTCCTAGTTCATGAGTCACTGAAGGCTTATGTGCAGGTAAAGCAAGTAATTAAGAAGGCAAATGGTATGTTGGCGTTTATTACAAGAGGATTTGAGTATAGGAGTAAAGATGTCTTACTGCAAATATCAGCGGCCTTGGTGAGACCACACCTGGAGTATTGTGTGCAGTTTTGTTCTCCTTACCTAAGGAAAGATATACTTGCCATAGAGGGAGTGCAACAAAGGTTCACCAAAATAATTCCTGAGATGGATGGATTGTCCTATGAGACAATCCTATGAGTCCTTTATTCTTTGGAGTTTAGAAGAACGAGAGGTGATCTCATTTAAACATACAAAATTCTTATAAGGCTCGACAGGGTAGATGCAGGAAGGACGTTTCTCCTGGCTGAAGAGTCCAGAACCAAAGGACACAGTCTCAGAATAAGGGGTAGGTCATTTAGGACTGAGATGAGGAGGAAATTCTTCACTCAGAGGGTGGTGAATCTTCGGAATTCTTTACCCTAGACGGCTTTGGAGGCTCAGTCAGTGAGTATGTTCAAGACTGAGATCGATAGATTTCTAGATATTAAAAACATCAAGGATTACGGGGATAGTGCAGGAAAATGGTATTGAAGTAGATGATCAGCCATGATCTCACTGAATAGCCGAGCGGGCTTGAAGGGTTGAATGGCCTATTCCTGCTCCTATTTCTTATGTTCGCAGTAAATAATTCTGATTACCAAATGAATAATAGGAGATGTGATGGTGGAATGGGAAATAAGTGGCAATAGGTAAGGTTGGGTGATGCGGACGATCTTCTGGATTTGGGGGTTCAGGTTCATTAGCCATTAGAAGTAACACCTCAAATGGACAAGGCCATAAAAAAGCTAACAGAATACTAGATTTTATATACAATATCAAAGTTGATATGTATTGCTGAATCTATATAAAGCTTTGGTAGGACACAGCTGGAGTACTGTGTGGACTCCACACTATAGGAGGGATGTTGAGGCGATAGAGAAGTGCAAATTCACTAGGAAGCTGCTTGATATGAAGAAATGCAAATATGAAAAAAAAAACTGTTTTTGTCATGACAGATGAGATTACAGGATGATTCGACAGAGGTGTTTAAAAGTATGAAGGGATAGTACAGCAGATAGAAACAGATCCATTTTTGTTTCTGGTGTACACTGGTTGCGGATTCCATTCCACCTGCTTATTGATGTTGGCGGGCAGTGATTGGGCCTCATTTAACTGCAAGATGCAGCAAATCATGTTGCCAAATGGGAGCACCCCATTTGGAAGGATGGACAATCTGGTGGAGATGGGACTGCTGTGTGCCACGTGCAACATGTTAAAGTCAAGGACTGAAAAATATAAGGCTGGGGTGAAAGAAAAAGATATTTCAGCAGCAGATTGAAATGACAGGGTTATAGAAAGAGCACACCAAATAGCATGGGCTTAAATTTAAGGGAGGCTTTAGGGGTTAAAACTCACAGAAAGAATTAAACAATACTTATTGCCAGAACTGTTTTCAGCTTACCAAACTGCAGTTTATGGTCCTTTTAATTAGCAATGCAAACAGCCATGGTTTGTGGGCTGACTGAGGAAGCAGTGGTAGCAACACTAATTAACACGAGAATAATGTTTGAGACCCAACATCATATATTAATCAGGCTCCCAAATCAAACAGAAACCAGTATTAACTAAGTGATTTTTTTTGACCATTCCAAAAAACAGAGTGAGCATGAGATGAAAATCGGCCCCATTGTTTCCAATGGTCAGGGGTTTACAACAAGGGAACTCAGGCAAAAGATTAAATGTAACAAATTTGGGACAGAGGGTAAGGTAAATTCTTTCTACACAGGGAGGCTGAGGAACTCAGTGCCAGAGTTCATGACTGAAACAGTGACTGTGTCAACATTTAGCACCAGGTTAGACAAGTGGTTGAATGAATGGGGAATATAGTGATATGGGAACAGGAATGGGACATGGGATTAGGAGTACTGGTGTGGAAGATGTCATGCCAAAATGCTTTGTTGAATGAAATTTTCTTCAATCCACTGACTGGAGATCTGAATTTATATTTTTTAAAGAAATTGAAAAGGGAACAAATAAAAGACGTCTTTGCTAGCAGCTTAAGATGGCCACCTAATGTCTGCTCATCCCAGCAAGAACCAAGACCCAGGAAATTTAAGGGAACTGCCTTCTTTTCAGGAAGAAGAAAGGCACTGCTAAGTACCATGCTTGAAGCACTGAGTGACTGTCATGTGGTGAAGCACTGAGTGACTGTCATGTGGTGAAGCACTGAGTGACTGTCATGTGGTGAAGCACTGAGTGACTGTCATGTGGTAAGTCCCAGCCCTCTCTCCCAACCCCCCCACCACTGTGGTTTAAAGCTGGTGTTTCTCTACAACAGCAAGGAGAAGCATCTGGACTCTGACACGTGCAGATGCCAGTGAGGGTTCCTCTCTATTCCAGCTTGCAATCTTTAAACCATGCCTGCTGACTGACCGCCTCAGTACACTCCGGCTACAATCAGAAATCCCTTCGGAGGAAATCATTCATATCGCTGTCACCAAGAGACCCACCGAATCAGCTCATCTATCCCTTCATACTAAAAGCTTCAGGACCACCGAATTCATCTCGAAGTCAGCCATATCACCAAACTCGACAGACTGTATATCCCTTTCTTCTGTTGGCTCGAACTCGACCAATCTACCCTTCCCCACTCTGTAACCTATTTGTGTGTGTGTGAGAATGTCTAATGTGTGTGTGTGTGTGCACGTGTGAGAGAGAGAAAGTCGGTGTGTAGTTTATTATTTTCATTAGTTCAGTTCAAGTACAATAAAGTTAATATCTTTCTTTGTTAAACTTAAGAAAATATGTCTGATTGGTTCTTGTTATGATCATACCAAATAGGTAAACAAACACCTACTGAATTGGCTAGTACATCTGCTTTAAAGAAGAACTAAACCTGCTGTGGTCAAACAAGGAGAGGGAAAAGAGGGAAGCCTCAAACCCCTCCTCACCTGACCATAACAGAAATTTGTGGGCTCATGTCAGGAATCAAACCCAAACACGAACAGGAAATTGGAAGTGAGAAACCAAATTGGTTCCTAGCAATAATTTTCAAACTTCAATACAGATTTTCTTGTGGTTTTCAGTGCTAGAGTACTTAAATGGCTACATTTGAGGCCAGTACCTTCCGAGAACACAGTGAAGTAACTTGGGACACTTTAAAAGCCCTGTCTGTTGAAGAGTTAAGAAATATAGCTAGGCAGTTAGAGATTACTACCTGTCCAAAATCTAAAAACCTGTAGTCAACCATTTTAAAATTGGCACTGAAGAAGTGGAGACAGGCATTGAATCTGAAACAGAGTAACATTAACTAAGATACTGCTAGAACAGAGAAAACTAGAATTAGAATTCCAGAGAGAGAAAGGGAGAAAGAAAGAGCTTTCCAGAAGGAGAAGGTAGGAAGAATTCCAGGTTAGGAAGAAAGAAAGAGAATTCCAGAAACAGAAGGAAGAGTTAAGGCAGCTTGAACTGAACAAGGGAAGACCCAATGGACCCAGCGAAGGCACCGGTAGTGAGGGGGGGGAACTACCCTTTGCTCAGGACAAAATGCTGAGCTCTTAAAGTTCTCCCAATTGATACCAAAGTTCAATGAGGGGGATGTGAAAGCATTTTCCATCTCATTCGAAAAGATTGCAAAACAGTTGAAATGGCCAGTGGAGTGCTGGACCTTGCGACTGCAAAGCAAATTAATGGGAAAAGCTCATGAGGTTTCTTCCTCATCATCTGTCGAGAGTTAAATTCAAAAACAAAAACTGTCTGAAAGTAGCCAGAACAAACTTGCATTAAAAAAGGTTAAGCAACTTGCTTTTGACCAACAGATATGGGGACTTAAGATAGAGTCCACCTACAAAAACCTCAGGGAGGTAATCCTCTTTAAGGAGTTCAAAAACCCGCTTCCTCTTTCCGTAAAAAACTATGTGGAGTAACAAAAGGTTCCAAGAGCCAGATCGGCAGCAATCCTGGCTGATGATTATACACTTATTCACAAGCCTTTTCCCCAAGGGAAACCCTTCCCTAGTCATCTCCTAAATCCTGGAAAGGAAACAAGGTGGGAGAGTGATAGGAGGATGAACAGCTATGGGCAAGAAAGAAGAGTTGGAAACACAGGGGGCCCTCCTCAGGCCAAAAACGAAGGTGCTGAGAATAGCAGTGACACCCAAAATCCTGTGTGTTTCCATTGTAACAAGGCAGGTCACCTTCAAGCTGACTGCTGGAAGTTACAGGGAAAACCCATAGGATCAGTCAGGGTCCACCAGACCAGTGCAAACAAAGGGGCTCTGATGGAAAACACAGCAGACCAGGCTGTGGCTTTAACTGATGCAGTGAAACCCAGTAAACATAATGGTGTGAGTGCAGGAGAACTACACAAAATCCCTGAGAGTTACCAGGATTTTGTGCTCAGACGAAAAGTGACCCCCATAACCCTTGAATGAGGCGAGTCAGCCCATTGTCTTACTTAGGGATAGAGGGGCCACCCAGTCCCTTCTGCTGGGAAAAAGCATGACCATTCCCCCAGAGGGTGCATTGAATGCTGAAGTATTAGTAAACGGTATCGGGGGAAGGTATATGCCCATACCTTTATATCGGGTGCACGTGGAGTGCGACCTTATTTCAGGCCTGGTAACCATGGGGATTGGCACTAGTTTACCTGCGGATGGGGTTGACCTGCTCCTTGGTAATGATCTGGCGGGGCAAAGGTGGTAGCCTCCCCAGTGGTCTTAGAACGAAGTCAGGGAGACAGAGCAGTTACAGGAGAAGGTCCCTGGCATTTTCCTTGACTGTGTGGTGACGCAGTCCATGGCCGAACAAGCTCCGTCAGAGGAGGCTGAACTGGCACTGCAGACAGATGATCCTGCTGTTTGGTTATCTAAAACCTTGGGGAATTTACAGGAACCACAGAAAGTGTTCAGCAGGTCTTCCTTGGTCAAGGCTCAGCAAACTGACCCAGGGTTAAAAAAAATTAGCATAGACTGCCCAAACTGAAGCAAAGGGAGCTCCAGAGTGCTACTATTTAAAGAATGAGGTACTAATGAGGAAGTGGAGACCTCCTCACAGACCTGCAGATGAAGAATGGACAGTGGTTCACCAGGTAGTGGTGCTGCCGAGGTACCAGAGGGAAATATTGAGAATAGTCCACGAGATTCCAATGGCTGAATGTGTTGGTATCAGAAAAACCCAAGCCTGCATAAGACAGCATTTTGACTGGCCACAACTCCACAAGGATATGGTGGAGTTCTGTAAGACTTGCCACACGTGCCAGGTTGTGGGGAAGCCTCAACCTGCAATAAAACCTGTGCCCCTAATTCCCATATCACATTTGAGGAACTGTTCAGAAGAGTGCTGGTAGATTGTGTGCGGTCCCTGCTGAAAACAAAAGGGGGCTAGCAGAATCTTCGCAGCATTATGGATATGGCTACCCAATTTCCAGAGGCAATCCCTCTAAGAACTATCTCTGTCAAGGTAGTGGTGAAGGGGCTAACTCAATTCTTCACCCGATATGGGCAGCCTGCTGAGATCCAGTTGGATCAGGGCACAAATTTTATGTCCAGTATTTTTCAAAAGGTCATGGGTAATCTGGGCATAACCCAGCTAAAGTCCTCAGCCTACCACCCACAGTCACAAGGGACTTTGCAGCGGTACCACCAGACCCTAAAGACAATGATCAGGGCATACTGCTATGAGTATGGAGGGCATTAGTTACGAGGAGAGGTCGGATAAACTCGGATTGTTTTCACTGGAACGACAGAGGTGGAGGGGCGACATGATAGAGATTTACAAAGTTATAAGCGGCATGGACAGAGTGGATAGTCAGAAGCTTTTTCTCAGGGTGGAAGAGTCAGTTACTAGGGGACATAGGTTTAAGGTGAGAGGGGCAAAGTTTAGAGGGGATGTGCGAGGCAAGTTCTTTACACAGAGGGTGGTGAGTGCCTGAAACTTGTTGCCAGGGGAGGTGGTGGAAGCAGGTACCATAGACACGTTTAAGAGGCATCTTGACAAATACATGAATAGGATGGGAATAGAGGGATATGGACCCCGGAAGTGCAGAAGGTTTTAGTTTAGGCATGGATCAAGATCGGCACAGGCTTGGAGGGCCGAATGGCCTGTTCCTGTGCTGTACTGTTCTTTGTACCCCCATGACTGGGACAAAGGGCTGGGATTTCTTCTGTTTGCTACCAGAGACTCCCCAATGAGTCCACTGGCTTTAATCCCTTTGAATTAGTTTACAGACACGAGGTGAGAGGTCCTCTAAAACTAATCAAGGAAAGGGTTTTTGGACAGGTACAAACCTTCCCTGTTAGACTATATCTACGTGCTTCAAGAACGGCTCATGACAGCCTGTGCAGTAGCTCAGGAACACCTAAAAACCTCCCAGACAACTATGAAAAGGCAGGTGGATAAACATGCCAAGGCTAGAACATTTCAGCCTGGAGGCCATGGGCTTGAATTTACAGACCCCCCGATGCAGGGGTCCTGGCGGGGAGGGGGGAAAATGACTCTGGCAGAGGCCCGCCACGGGCCTCGATGCCGGGAAGGCCTGGCCCAATATTGCTGACGACAGCGAGGCCTCATGGCGGTTACCCCCGCCAATTCGACGACAGGAGTAGCATTTACTCAGTCAAAAAAATGCAATTGAACGAGTTCAATAGTTACCTGCTCCCGCTGACCGTTCCGGTGCCATATTGGTGGCGGTGCCTGGCACTCCCGCAACGGATCTCCATTCAGTGATCCAGTGTGGAACACTGGTGGGGAGGGGTGAGCAGATAAGAAATTCAGTGCTGGGGGCGGTGGGGAGCAGGGTCAAACTCTTCCGGTGGAGGGGAAGGTACGAAGGAATTGAAGTTAAAAGTTTATAAACTTTGGGGGGTGAGGGGAGAGGAAGGCCAGGTACACAAAGTAAGTATTTTGGGGGAACAGCGAGTAAGGAATGAACTGAATGGATATTGGGGGGGGCGGGGGGAGATTGGGAGGGGGATAAGCAGAAGCTGATTGAGCCCAGTCAGAGCAGCTGGAGGTCCCCAGTTGTGCTGGTGCCCAAATTCGATTAGAGAGAGATTAATGCAGTGATTAAAGCTGATTCCTACCCAGTGGCACCTTCGTAGCATCTCGCTGGTCAATGATGCCCTCGCTGCCAGAGCTGGACAGCACATTCATTAAACCACAGGCATGGTCGTGCAGGAACATAGGGCATTGGGTTCCGCTGCCATTGCTGGATTCCCCCAAGTGCAGGGCACCATTGATTGCGCCCAAGTGGCCATCAAGGCACCAGCAACCGGCCAGTGAGCTCCATCAACAGGAAGGGCTTCCACTTCTTCAACGCCCAACTAGTCTGCAACCACAACAAGAGCTTCCTCCATGTGTGTGCTCACCTTCCTGGCAGCTGCCATGACTCCTTTGTCCTCTGCCAGTCCAGGCAGCCTCAGATCTGCATTCCAACCCCCAAAGTGCGTGGATGTATCATGGATGACATGGTATATCCCTTGAAGACATGGCTCTACAGGAGCCGCAGACAGAGGCAAGAGGCAATGCCACCTGCTCAGTAGAATACCACTGAGCAGGCCATTGGACTTCTGATGAAGCGATTCCAGTGCCCAGACCAGTCAGATGTTGCCCTCTAATACCCACCTGCAAGGGGTCATTGTGGTGGCCAGCTGTGCTCTCCATAACATGGCCCTCCAGAGAGGTGTGGACGTTGAGGACAATAAGGCCCTGGAAGGAGGCAGTTCATCAGGGGAGGAGCAGGAGTTGGAGGTAAGAGAGGAGGAGGAAGATGAGGCGGAGGGAGATGATGCTGAACAGAGAAGTGCTGCTGCTGCATGTTGAGCTGGCCTCCTCCTGCCACCCTCCAGGAAGAGGACCTCTCCCCTCTCCCTCACGCCCTTCAGCATTATATCCAGATCAATGATGTGAGGGTCTGCCCTCGCCCATGTGCCAGGCCTCCAGCTCCCCTGTGACAACTCGCTTCTCTCTGATGCAGTGGAAGGCTTTGGCACAAAACTCAAATCTCTCCCTCAGGACAATCAGCAGTATTAGTGATGTCTGCTGTGGGAGTCTAAACGAGTTAACACTTCCTTTCACCCACCCCCACTGGGCTCGAAGTGGACAGGAATAGGAAGGGTGCAGTCACGATGTTGGGGGTTTTCTATAGGCCTCCCAACAGCCAGCGGGAGCTAGAGGAGCAGATATGTAGACAGACTTTGGAAAGATGGAAAGGGAACAGGATTGTAGTGGTGGGTGATTTTAACTTCCCCTATATTGACTGGGACTCACTTAGTGCTCGGGGCTTGGATGGGGCAGAATTTGTGAGGAGAATCCAGGAGGGCTTCTTGAAACAGTATGCAGATAGTCCAACTAGGGATGGGGCCATTCTGGACCTGGTATTGGGGAATGAGCCCGGCCAGGTGGTGGAAGTTTCAGTGGGGGAGCATTTCGGGAGCAGTGACCATAATTCCATAAGTTTTAAGGTTCTTGTGGATAAGGATAAGAGTAGTCCTCGGGTGAAGGTGCTAAATTGGGGGAAGTCTAATTATAACAATATTAGGCAGGAACTGAAGAATTTAGATTGGGGGCGGCTGTTTGAGGGTAAATCAATATCTGACATGTGGGAGTCTTTCAAACGTCAGCTGATTAGAATCCAAGACCAGCATGTTCCTGTGAGGAAGAAAGACAAGTTGGGCAAGTTTCGGGAAGCTTGGATAACACGGGATATTGTGAGCCCAGTCAAAAAGAAAAAGGAAGCATTTGTAAGGGCTGGGAGGCTAGGAACAGATGAAGCACTTGAGGAATATATAGACAGTAGGAAGGAACTTAAGCAAGGAGTTAGGAGGACTAAAAGGGGTCATGAAAAGTCATTGGCAAACAGAATTAAGGAAAATCCCAAGGCTTTTTATACATATATAAAGAGCAAGAGGGTAACCAGGGAAAGGGTTGGCCCACTCAAGGACAGAGATGGGAATCTATGCGTGGAGCCAGAGGAAATGGGCGAGGTGCTAAATGAGTACTTTGCATCAGTATTCACCAAAGAGAAGGACTTGGTGGATGATGAGCCGAGGGAAGGGAGTGCGGATAGTCTCAGTCATCTTATTATCAAAAAGGAGGTGGTGTTGGGTGTCTTGCAAAGCATTAAGGTAGATAAGTCCCCAGGGCCTGATGGGATCTACCCGAGAATACTGAGGGAGGCAAGGGAAGAAATTGCTGGGGCCTTGACAGAAATCTTTGCATCCTCATTGGCTACAGATGAGGTCCCAGAGGACTGGAGAATAGCCAATGTTGTTCCTTTGTTTAAGAAGGGTGGCAAGGGTAATCCAGGAAATTATAGGCCGGTGAGCCTTACGTCAGTGGTAGGGAAACTATTAGAGAGGATGATTCGGGACAGGATTTACTCCCATTTGGAAACAAACTAACTTATTAATGAGAGACAGCATGGTGAAGGGGAGGTCGTGTCTTACTAATTTGATTGAGTTTTTTGAGGAAGTGACGAAGATGATTGATGAAGGAAGGGCAGTGGATGTTATCGATATGGACTTTAGTAAAGCCTTTGACAAGGTCCCGCATGGCAGACTGGTACAAAAGGTGAAGTCTCACGGGTTCAGAGGTGAGCTGGCAAGATGGATACAGAACTGGCTCGGTCACAGAAGACAGAGGGCATCAGTGGATGGGTGTTTTTCTGAATGGAGGGATGTGACTAGTGGTGTTCCGCAGGGATCAGTGCTGGGACCTTTGCTGTTCGTAGTATATATAAATGATTTGGAGGAAAATGTAGCTGGTCTGATTGGTAAGTTTGTGGACGGCACAAAGGTTAATGGAGTTGCGGATAACGACGAGGATTGTCAGAGGATACAGCAGGATATAGATCGGTTGGAGACTTGGGCGGAGAAATGGCAGATGGAGTTTAATCCGGACAAATGTGAGGTATTCCATTTTGGATGGTCTAATGCAGGTGGGAAGTATACAGTAAATGGCAGAACCCTTAGGAGTATTGACAGGCAGAGAGATCTGGGCGTACAGGTCCACAGGTCACTGAAACTGGCAACGCAGGGAGATAAGGTAGTCAAGAAGGCATACGGCATGCTTGCCTTCATTGGTCGGGGCATAAAGTATAAAAATTGGCAAGTCATGTTGCAGTTGTACAGAACCTTAGTTCGGTCACACTTAGAATATTGCGTGCAATTCTGGTCACCACACTACCAGAAGGACGTGGAGGCTTTGGAGAGGGTACAGAGGAGGTTTACCAGGATGTTGCCTGGTCTGGAGGGCATTAGCTATGAGGAGAGGTTGGAAAAACTCGGATTGTTTTCACTGGAACGACAGAGGTGGAGGGGCGACATGATTGAGGTTTACAAAGTTATGAGCGGCATGGACAGAGTGGATAGTCAGAAGCTTTTTCCCAGGGTGGAAGAGTCAGTTACTAGGGGACATAGGTTTAAGGTGCGAGGGGCAAAGTTTAGAGGGAATGTGCGAGGCAAGTTTTTTTTACACAGAGGGTGGTGAGTGCCTGGAACTTGCTGCCAGGGGAGGTGGTGGAAGCAGATACGATAGCGACGTTTAAGAGACATCTTGACAAATACATGAATAGGACGGGAATAGAGGGATATGGGCCCCGGAAGTGCAGAAGGTTTTAGTTTAGGCATGGATCAAGATCGGCGCAGGCTTGGAGGGCTGAATGGCCTGTTCCTGTGCTGTACTGTTCTTTGTACCCCCATGACTGGGACAAACGGCTGGGATTTCTTCTGTTTGCTACCGGAGACTCCCCAATGAGTCCACTGGCTTTAATCCCTTTGAATTAGTTTACAGACACGAAATGAGAGGTCCTCTAAAACTAATCAAGGAAAGGATTTTCGGACACGGACAAACCTTCCCTGTTAGACTATATCTACGTGCTTCAAGAACGGCTCATGACAGCCTGTGCAGTAGCTCAGGAACACCTAAAAACCAACCAGACAGCTATGAAAAGGCAGGTGGATAAACATACCAAGGCTAGAACATTTCAGCCTGGAGACCATGGGCTGGATTTTACTGACCCCCCGATGCGGGGGTCCTGGCGGGGAGGGGGGCAGGCATCAAGATCGGCGCAGGCTTGGAGGGCCGAATGGCCTGTTCCTGTGCTGTACTGTTCATTGTTCTTTGTTCTTTGAAACTTGTCTCCACACCAATTAAGGGTTTCCCCACGCAAAGTCTGAACACGAATCAGTTTCCACTGGAAGTGGGTTTCTGACCCAAAATTAGACCCGTCTCCTGTTTTCTCCTTCTGTGGTGAAATTCTAGCTTATAAAGTCAACTGACTTGTATTCTATTCTTTTGGTGATATTGGGCTGAAATTTAAACTTCTGCCATCAGCCTGCACAGGCTGGCGGCGACTCATTTAAATAGCAAGTGCGGAACGCCCACCTCGATGACATGGAGAGGGCAGGTGGTCTGTCCCTGACAATGGCGCCATCTGCAGGCGCTGACGCTATTTTTAAAGGGCTCCAAGCCCTACATTTCTATTTAAATATTTAAAGAGATAGTGATTTTAAAAGATTAAATAAATTGATCCCGACCCTCTCCCACTACCCTCCTCCTCCAATCACCATAGGATTAAATACCTGCCCTCTCCCCACAAAACACTTGTGCACCTGACCTCCCATCCCCCCCCCCCCCAAAATTCATAAACATTAACCTTTACCCCTTCCCACCATCCCCTACACCAATGAAATGACTCTGACGCTGCTCCCACCCACTTCCCACACTGAAAAACCTAACTGCTCCCCCCTCCCCACCAGTGTTCCAACTCGGTTCCCTGGATGGGGATCCGCAGGCACGGGAGTGCCGACCACCGCCACCTATATTGCTCCAGGACAGACGGTGGGAGTGGCAAGGTAATTTATTCATTCATTTAAATTATTTCACATATGTAAATTTGACTTCCGTCGCCGAGTGGCCACCACGAGGCCTCGCCGCCACCGGCAATATCGGGCTGGGCTGTGGGCCTCGACTGGGGGCATTTTACAGCCCACCCCCCCCCCCCCCCCCCACCACGGCCCCCGATGTCGGAGAGTCTGTAAAATTCAGCTCATCATTTCACATTCTCATGCCTTTTTTGGATTGCTGTGCTGAATTGGTCGGGCATGTCAAGCATTGAATCTAAGACTCCCAAAGTTTCTTTCAACTTCATCTTTAGCTATTTCATTCATGAAGTATGAGAATTTTTCCTTCCCAAGTGTAGTTCATTACATTTCTTTATATTCATTTTCAGAACATGATCATATTTGGACTTTTGAGCTGCTTCTTGGTTCCCTTGTCCCTCGTAGTTTGCTATTATCTAAAAATTTAAGAAAGTTGCATCGTTTCCTGCGGCCAGGTCATTGATATATATTAAAGTAATATTGGTGCCAACATGCCAGTATAACTCCTTTAAATTGTATTTTTCCCCCCTTTGGTCAGTTTCTTATCCACGTTTGCGGTTTACCCTGTTCCTTCATCACTTTGAACCTTTCATATGAAACTTTGTCAAAAACCTTCTGGAAATCTCGGTACAATATAAAATTAGGTTTCCTATAGTCCATATGGGATATTACTTTCTCAAAGAAGTCAAGAACATTAGTCAGACAGAATCTTCCTCATCTGAACCTGCGTTTACCAAATTGGCAATTCTCAAATTTAATTCCTGGTGATTGATTCAATTATTTTGCATGGAATTGAAGACTAATGGGTTGCTAGTTGCCAGTATTTGATTTGTCCCTTTTTGGAAATGGACACCACATTACTGATTACAGGTATTTCCCCAATGTCTCCCTCTTTTAATGATCAATGTTTCAAAAATCTCATTTAGTTTTCCTTAGTACTCAGTGATAACTACCATCTTTCCTTGGGGATTTATTTGTTTTGACCCGTTATCCTGTTTAGGACTTGCACCTAATTTGCATTGAAAGCATTAACTTGCTGAGACATTCTCTGGGGAGGAAATATTACACGTCAGAATTTTTATTATCTTGTGCTCATTGTGTGTTTCTGACTTCTTGTCTGACAGCCTTCCTACTGTTAAAGCACTGAAAGAATTGTAATGTTTTGTGTCTGTAGCTACACATTTTCCAGATATCTATTTTCCCCTTTGATCACTCTTTAACAAGTTTCTGCATGTGCCGACACTCATCCCATTGAACCCCACCCCCTTTCTTTCTGCAGGATTTGTCGAGGTCATTATCCCTCTTAATTTCACTTCTGAATTGGATGCACAATAAGAAATCAGAACATATGGTTAATGCCAGATGCTCAACCCCTGCCAAAGAAAATGCCAGTCACAATTTGAGATAGAAGTTCCTCATTACCTATATAGAATGGAGATATTTGGAGAAATTAAGGAGGTCAAAAAAACCAAGCCAATGGGTCAGCAGTATAATAGCAGCAGTGAAACCAAACAGTGAACAAGTGAGAAAATGTGAAGTGCCTGGGAAAATTCACTACATTAAGATACTATATAAATGCAAGTTGATGATCCCAAAAGAAGACATCTAATGTGGGAGGTGGACGCGATTCTCTTGCGCCCCCTCCCCAATCCACCATTTCTGCTCCAAACGGCTACATTAAATGCAGCCCTAATGCGTGGATTGCATTTTTGAATATACATCAACAAATTGTTACAAGAGATGATGGTAGATTTAAAAACTGCGTTGTTTATTATATGTAAACAGTTTTATCAATTCTTAGTGCAGTTCGTATTATAAATTTACTGCGCGTATGGAGATCACCATTTCTTTTGGTGTGTATCTTCAACTTAATATACGACAATATCTATTGCTCTTTGAAGAGTGCATCTCTTTTAAATTATTGATCTAATTAGAATCATAAAGTGATATAGCATTGAAGGATGCCATTTGGCCCATCATTCCTGTGCCAGCTCTTTGAAAGAGCAATCCAATTAGTCTTACGCCCTTCCTCTTTCCCACAGACCAGCATTTTTCCATTTCAAGTATTTCTCCAATTTCCTTTTGAAAGTTATTATTGAATCTGCTTCCACTGTCCTTTCTGGCAGTGCTAGCTGGATGATAACCAGCTGTGTAAAAAAAAAAATGTTTCTCCATGTTAGCTCTGGTTCTTTTCACAATCACCTTAACTCTGTGTCCTCTAGTTAATAACCCATCTGCCAACAGAAATAGTTTCTCCGTACCTACTTTATCAAACTCTTCAAGATTTTCAACACCTCTTTCAAATCTCCCCTTAACCTTCCCCATTCTAAGGAGAACCATCTTATTTCTCTCGTGTCTCCACATAATTTAAGTCTTTCATCCTGAGTACCATTCCAGTAAATCGCCTTTGCACCCTTTCCAAGGCCTGAACATCCCTCCTAAAGTGTGGTGCCCAGAACTGGCCACAATGTTACAGCTGGGGCTTAACCAATGTTTTATAATGATTTAGCATAACTTCCTTGATTTTGCACTTGATGGGTCGGATTTTCAAAGGACCGCGGAGTCAGGAGCGGACACGAATTGAAAACAGTGTTCCTGGAGGTTGTCTCTGGAACCTGACGCCTCCAGGACAGTCCGCAATTTACAATGCGAGGGCGGTGGGGGAGGGAACAGGGAAGTCAATTGCCTCCAATTAAAGGTCCATTAAGCTCCTTTAGGAACTTGCTAAGGGGCCGGGTCATTTGGGAAGGTAATTTTCAATCCTGATTTCGGCGATCCTGACCAGTCTGATGCACGTTAATGCACAGCTGTTGGGGTCACCGCACAGCCAGATAAACATTATTGGAAAGTGTGCTGGAAATAAACCTGAGGGGCCAACTAGTGCCGGGTCGAGCACTGTACCTCCACTTGGTCTCCACGGCCACTTTCCATCCTTGTCACCATCCTGGCCCTTTCATGCGTTGCCTGCACTACACGGCAAGGCAGCACCTGCCCCCAACATGGCTGCCATCTGCCTTTGCCGCTGGCCCCTGACAGGCAGCTCCTGCTTCCTGGAGACACTCAGGGCTTCTAATTTGACATCGAGCTCACCTCCTGCTCAATTAGGGCATTTGCATTCCAAGATCGCGTCACAAGAGTGACGCTGAAGTGTGGGTCGGGACCCTGTAGTGATCTGGATGTCAGTTCCTGACCCCGGAATGAAAATCCAGCCTGATATCTCTATTTATAAAGGCAAGCATCCTGTGTGTCTTTTTAATAGCCTTCTCAACTTGCCCTGCCACCTTAATGTCTCTGAAAAAAATTCCTCATCACCAATGTTACACTGATTGTCCTGTATTTACCAGGTTTATCCTTCTCCCCTGTTCTAAAAAATAAAATAAAAAACAAGAGTGGAACACTTGCAATCCTCCAGTCATCTGTTATCATACACATATCTAAAAAGGATTGAAAGATTCTGACCAGCGCCTCTGGAATTTCCACCCTTACTTCCCAGTAACCTAGGATACATCCTATTTTGACTGGGTGACTTTCCTACTTTGAGCACTGTCAACCTTTTAAGTACCTTCTCTTTATTTTTATCGCAGCCAATCTCTACAAACTTCTCCTTTAAGAAATTAAAAAATGTACTCACAATAATTTACAGAAGGTGGCTGAGAGAGAAATTACAGATCTGTTCCCAATACCACAATTATATTCATTCCAGTAATTCATCTGCTTGCACAGATAAATCATGCCAAAAGAATAACATCAGCCATTATAAAGAGATTTCAACATATTTTGAATGGTAGGGCTTCCAAAATGCCAAACATTATGGTTTCTTTGCACAATTCCTATCACTGAAATCAGTCCATGAAGTTAAAATAGTGATTAAAAGGCAAATATTCCACAATGACATAAAAAAAAAAGCACAACAGTTTTTTTTCTCCATACTTCAGTACTGGCATGGTAACTAACAAAGTGTGCCTTGAAGCGAATGAGGTAATGTATGCTAATACAGTAATTATTCTTCCACTACACAATATAATGGTTTAGATCAGATTTAATAAAATCACAGACAGTTGGCTTATATTTCCATGATTTATTTTGGAATAGCTTTGCATTTACAGTGAAACCTATTCTAGTATTTTTACTAATCTGTTTAGGTATTAAACGTAAAAAAGAAAATTTCACATGTAAGAAGTAAAATTTCATTGAAGCAGTGAGACATGATTTTGATCAAATAAAGTGCAAAAGGAGGTAAAAAAAAAAAAAGTTTTTTTTATAACATTTTTCTCAAAGTAAGCCAGAATATAGACATGAAAAGAAAAATCAAAACAAGAGAACAGATGTATGCAGGCTATTAAAATGCTTTTTCTACATTACAGCCATAATGGCTTCATCAAGTTTTTTTGAAAAACAAAGCCAGCATTCATCTGTCCAAAAATTAATTCTTCCCCCATTTTAATGTTTTTTTCTTCCCTTCCTTTTTAAAATTCTTTTATGTCACACATGAACTGATTAATAGCAAGTATGGAACAGTCAGCAGGGTGATCCATGCACTGATTTCTCCCTACCTATGGGAAAATAAAAAGACTGCACTTCGTCCTTTTCCTAATGACATTACTTATTGTGTTCCTCCACTCTATTTTACTGTAGATATTTTTAGTTTCTGAGCATTAGATTATTTTCATAGAGAAGCCCTCGAGGTCCATTTCACAGACAGAATGTTTTCATTTGCTTATGTAGCTAGGCAAATGTGTCCAATACCCAGCGAAAGAAATGAAGACCCTCAAGTTTAGTTCAGTTATTGGTTTTCTGATATACTCCACTGTGATCTTTGGCAATAAAACTGCACTTTACGAGACATGTTATGTAGTAGACCTTTTCCTTTTCTCACTGGCTACAGAAACTATACAGCCTCTCTCTATTCAAAGGTTTCAAACAAACCAGACTGGTTGATAACTTCAAAAATGAGATCAGGCCCAAGCAGGTTTAAGTAACTTCATTTAAAAAAAATGTCAAATTCATATTTGAACAAATTCCATAATATGTTTATATTGACTGCTTTAAACCATATTCTGGATATTTCGTACAAACAGACTGAGATCTACGCCCACTGCAACAAGTCAAGCTAGGTTATGAATTCTGCATGTGAACTTGCTTTTTTTTTAATCCATTAAATCTTGGACTTTCATCTGTCATATGCTCTTATTGGGACAGCAGATCCAAACTCATACCCTCCCACCAAAACTCTGTACATCACTAGGCAATAACACTGTGCTTTTCTTTGTGAGGTTTATAAAGAATACTTCTTTGGGCACCTCAGTGACTGGTAAGCATTTAAATTGTACTGTGTCATACAAACCAGAAAAATCTCTGGTTGGATCCCCGGTCCAGAGTGAGTTAACTGGTAGTGCTGGCAATAGGGACACCAGAATTGGTATGCAGTGTGGACAACAGATGAGGACAGGAATGTAATGACTCTTTAAAGATGAACACTAGATTGATACTCACTGTCCAGATTCACACATGAAGAACGTTCACTTTCTAAAACCTGTGCAAGTATACTCCCATGAGTGCCTTTAATAGGGCTGAGTGTGGAGAGAAAATAAGAAACAAAAACTTCATTCATCATAGTGGAAGATATGTATTTGGCCAGTGATGATGATTAATGATTTCTAAATGATGACGACAGGCAAACTGCTGTAGATGATACTTCTTGTTTATATTTTCCTAAGCTTCCTTAATAATATTTCTATTTTGCTGTAAACACACAGCCAGAAATGCATTCAGAAAAGTGCGAAAGCATTTCAATTGGTGATCCTTAGATCCAAATCACATGTATGCAGAGAAATCACCCAAGAGATACAAACCAAAAAAATGTAGCAGAAAATGTATGCTAAATATAAAATTTTAATCACTTGTTTCTCAGTTTTCATCTTCCAATTTCTCCTTTGTCTTCCTCGTTCCTGTTGCTTTTTCTTTGCTACTTCTCCCGTTTTTCTTGATTATGTTCTTTTCAGCTTCATACTCACACACACTCATGGGACATGCCCAGATGTGCAGCATGAATAATGAATGTGGCTTCTGGAACTCTCAAACAGATTAGCTATTTATACAGTAAAGATGAAGTAATAATATCAGTGCCACAAAGGGGGCAAGAAATTATTTCCATTCAGTTCCTGATCTTAACCTTGTGGTAATGGGAAGGGATTGTTATTAATCCAGGTGCCTCCCCCATGAATGGAGGATGAAAAAAGTCAAGACGGTTGTCTTCAGCTCAAAGGCAACATATGCAGAGGCCTGGGAACTTGTCTATGATCTTGGGTTTTGGAGTTGTGGACTATGGGAGACCACAAATAGGTAAAAAAACAAGGAAAACATTTCAATAGTAACATACCCACAGAACACAAGAAAAAGGGAAAAAATGATATTCTGGTGTCTACCAATTTTCTCACTATGTTGCCAAATTTTAGAACTCCCATTGAATAACAAAATCCCAGGAGATGTTGATATGTTGGATTAATTGGATTATTTTTTTTAAATTTCATACGGTTATAACTTTTGTGAAAACTAGGGTTTTAGCTTGGAGCCACAAGTAGGATTATTCCTCACACCCTTTTCTGCTGACACCAGACTATACTTTCAGTTGCCCTTTGGTTCGTGAACAATTGTTTTGTTGTAATACTTCATTGCATTAACTGCTCAGGAATTAAATGTTTTATCATAGCTGATGATATGACCTTCATTAAATATATTTTGTACTTGTTGTAGTGATGTAATATAAAACAGGTACCAGTGTGAGGAAGAAAAATGTTTTACACTGACGTCATCAGCTCCATTCCACAGTCAACAAACCAATGCAGTCCATCTAAAGTCAATACTAATTGAAATGTTATTACTTTTTGACTGTAATTACTTAACATGTGCAGTTGAAAGAAAATGCAATGCGTAGCTGTGGGATATTAATTTATGCTCCACTCAAGGTGTTGAGCATATCTCACGTGTGACTTAGTCATTCTAGAATTAAGTTATTTCACAGGAAGGATACACACCTTGTGTCACACTCCTCCAATTAGCATTGACTAATTTCTTATGCACCAAAAATAACTTAGCTCTTCTGGCTCTGTGGAGGCCCTTGCACTTTTTAAAGTTAAAGGTACTATAAAAATGTAAGTCGTTGTTTTAAATGGTAATCGATGAGATGGAACTGCAACCACTTGCCCAGCAAGTGAGACTTGAGTAATTGGGGCTGAATTTCCTTGGGGTTTATCCTGTAACTTTGGCGAAGGAGCCAGAGAAATTATGGGAGAAACGGTGATTTATGGGGTTTTCGACAACTTTTCTGCTGAAGTCAAGAAAGAACCACTGTGGAAATTCACCCTTTTATGTTTCCAACTGGATGGGTTGTGGGATAGCAATTGGGAGTAGAGTGCACACCCTTATTGTCAGCAGAAATGAGTTGAAGGCCAGGGTGGCCTATGTAAGGTGGTGGCAGGGATTTTGGGGGGGTGGGGTGGGTGGTGGGGTGGGGTGGGTGGTGGGGTGAGGAGTGTGGTGGGGGGGGGGGGGGTGGGGGTGAACAGGCAACATATAAATAGCAAATGCTAGGACGCTTTGTACAGAGAGACTGCAACTTGTGCTACATATATAATAAAATGCGAAATCTACACTAAACTAATTCATTGTAAAAGAATTTACACCAAAAAGTTAATGAGAAGTGATCCAAATGAATAGAAAATACTTTTTAATTTTCAGTTTCAGTTCACTTAATGTATACACGCACTTAAGTGAAATTGACGCCACAATTTGGTCAATGAGAACTGGTGAAAATTGTCAAATCTACAATGAATGATGGCAAATAATTGGCTTTGCATACCAAACATGTTCTTAATCACAGCATGCATAGGGCTGAATTTAATAAATCCAACGCTGGGAGCAGCAACATGCGTACAGAATTGCACTGGTCCCGGTTGTCATGTGAGCGGTCGCACCACCGCGATTATGCAATAGGCGGCCATCTTCCCCAAACATGTGGCTGGGGTAGCAAGCGAGACACCGTTCACGGTGTCAGCTGATATTGGAGCTTGTGCTGGCGCCATCTTTAAAAGCCTGCCAGCCCTGCATTCACTCTCTCCTTCAACTGTGCAGCAGCTCAGTCTTTGAAAACGCCTGTACAGTTAACTAAATTCCCACCTTGGCAAGCAGCCTCCATCGGAAGCAGAGAACGTTAGAGGTCAAGCAAGGGTGGCCCCATGCTTCAGTGATTCCTCCAGGTTGCAAGGGAAAGGCAGGAGGTCCTCTTCGCCAGCGATGGCAAGAGGAGGAGGCCCTCCTGCCTGCCTAAACAAACCTGGGTGGAGATCACAGAGGAGGTCAGCAGCTGGGTGGTCACCCACCAGAACTGGATCCAGTGCAGGAAGAGAGTCAATGATCTGCTGCCTTCAGCCAAGGTAAGTAGCACATTCCAAAATTGCTTTGTGTGATTTGTGCATCACTACATGGTGTCACCACATGGTAAAGGTATCACTGCCATTCCAAAGACAGGGAGGCAAAAGTATATTCCTGACAGATGTATGACTGCATCTGTGAAACAAGTGTTCCTCATTTATAGCTCAGCCCAAGTAAATCCCATGATAGGGTGAGTCAGTAAGAGATACATGACCTACCCCAGTTGGTGATGATGGGCCCATATTAGCAGAACTGTCATTTTGGCACTTTCTAATTATTACTTCCTTGATGTAGCAATAGAAGAGGGCCCATAACAGGAGGGAGGTGGCCAGGACCAATGGCAGAGTGCTGGACATGAGTCCTCAGAGCCAAGCCAAAGACGAGGCCCTAAAATTAGTGGCTTGCCAAGGTGGACACCCTATTTCAGGGAGATCAGGGTCCCTGCACAAGAGAGTGATTACTTCTGATCAGCTAAAAATGCAATAATAATGGAGAACTAACTCTGGCATGCTGTTCTTAATGTGATATGCTTTGCATAACCCACACATTTTGATTTTTATCTTGTAGGTCGGCATTCGTAGGTGACCGCAGCCCCAGAGGGACTCCCGTCAACCTCAGAGGAAGAGGAACACTCAGGGGATGCACTCTCCCACTATTCTCCTGCACTTTCCACCAGCGCAGATACAGTCACCTTGGTGGGTTTCCGCTTGGCATTAGAATCTGGGTCACAAGCTGGTGAGAGCACCACACACCCGTCCGAGCAGGTGGCTGAGAGTGAGACAGCCGAGGCCTCTGACAGTCGGAGGACTGTGGGTGGCCAGGCCCATGCTGAGCCCCAGGCTGATGATGAACCTCTGGTGTTGGCAACACAGGGCATGCTGGAGTTGCAGAGAGAAATAAGGCAACATGTGGCGGAGATGCCAGAGACAATGCGTAGCCTTGAGCGGATGATGGAGGAGTCCATCCATGCCATGACTGCTGCCATGTCCCGGGCATATGAGAGCATGGCTTCATCCATTGAGAGGTTGAAAACCCTCTTGGAGAACCACATTCCACAGATGTGCCATGAAATGCAAACCCTTGCCTTGGCCATGAGCTCAGATCAACAGTGGCAAGGCGAGAGAAAGGACAGGAGTCTGGAGAGTTTTCCTGTTCTAGTCCTTCTATGGTCAGCAGGAAGGTTCAAATGAGCCTTGAAAGGGAGGAGGAGAGGCTGGCCTCCACATCTGGGCACTCCCCTCAGGGCACTCCTCAGCCACTCCGTCAGTGAGTCCAGCTCCAGCACCCACAATGCCTGAGGAGAGCTCTGCACCAATGCAGGCAAACCCTAGGCAGCCTGGACCTTCCAGGCCTCAGACATCCAGAGGACGGCCGCCAAAGTCATCTCAGGCCAAGGGGTATCCTGATCAGCAGCCTGCCTCCAGCACAGCTGCTAGTGCAGGGGTCATACCGCACAGAAGTGCCCACAAGCGTATAAAAACAATTCAATTAAACATTATTTTGTGCCAATCAATAGCCTTCATTGTGTGGAGAGCATCTTCCACCATGCCTTAATTGTGACCCGCTGAATCCCAATAACCCTTAGGGCAGTGCCAATGTGACCAAGAACCTCATAATCATGGCAATATGAGTGAAGAAGTAATCAACATATGCTCTCCCATGTGCTCCAGTGCAATAGCTGGCCTTCAGTCAGGTAACACAAATGGAGAGAACGTGGAAAGCTACATGCATGATGGTCCGTATTTCTTGAGTATACATCCAGGTTTCTGAAATTGGGTCATTAAGACGTTGTCTCTTGCCTCCTTTTCATGACGATCACCATGCCTGGCCTCCATCACCGTGTTGACTTCTTCCCTAGCTGCTTGGCCCCGTCTCTCCTCCGCGTCCTCTTTGTCGGAGGATCATTGTCTTTCACACGTCTTCCTCATGTAAAGCCTCCCGACTCTGCAGTGCTAGATTATGCAGAGTGCAGCAGACCAGCACGATATGCAAAACCCTCTCTGGGGCATACTGCAGGGCTCCACTAGATCGATCAAGGCAACGAATTCTCATCTTCAGCAGCCCAATGGCCTGCTCAATGGTTGTCTGCGTGGAGCAATGGCAAACGTGGTAACTCTCCTCCGCTGCATTGCGAGGCTTCCTCACAGGTGTGAGTAGCCACGTCTTCAATGGGTAGCCCTTGTCCCTGAGAACCCACCAGTGAATGCAATCAGGGGGAGTGAAAAGGTATGGCACCTGGGACTGTTGAAGTATGTAGGCACCGTGGCTGCTCCCTCGGAAGCGGGCACACAATTGCAGGAAATGCTTTCGATGGTCACAGACCAGTTGAACAATGATTGAATGGAAGCCCTTCATGTTGATGAAGGTGGCTGGCTGGTCCATGGGATCTTGATGGCCACATGCATACAATCAATTACACCCTGCACCTGTGCAAATCCAGCTATAATCCCAAATCCAATGGCACGCTCCGCCTGACTGTCAGGGTCGGTCCGGTAGTATACACAATTGCCAGCCCTCTTGAATGGGAATTGGTCATCTCCTTAATGCAGTGGTGCGCTGCAGCCTGAGGGCTCCCACACATCGCCGGTAGATCTCTGGAAAAATCCCGATGCACAAAAGTTGAGTGTCTTGGTTATGTTTAGGGCCACAGCCTGTAAAGACCAAATTCCATTGGTTGTACCTCACCCTGTAGCAGGTGACATGGGTCTGTGACAGCCTCCCTGGACAGCCATAGCCTTTTCTGACAGTGTCACAGATATCTGCAGGTAGGTGACGTGAGCCTTGTAGGCTCTCTGGCGTACTTGGTTCCTTCTTTGCCTTGCCACCTGCTGCTGCTCGCCTCTTGGAACTTCAGGCTGCCATTTGAGCCCACCTCCATCGGAGGTGCCTCAGCACGCCAAGGGGATCCAGAAAGGCAGGGTGAATGAGACCCATGGAAGGTGCCCTGGGCCCTTTGGCGCCCTTCCAATGCAGAGATGAGGCTATATAGCCAAACATCTTTGTTAATGTTTGCTCATCTGGATGCCTGCTGTGGCTCAAGACGAAAGGTTACTGTTGGTCTATCACCTTTTCCAGCTGTGTGAGACATTAAATTCACAACATCATTTAGGATACCCTCCAGTGGTCCCCAACATGCACTACCTCTACGCATGCAAAATTCTCCGCAATCACAAATCCCCCTTGCAGAGTTCCCCTGGTACACAGAACTCCCTTGCAGAGTTCCCCTGGTACACAGAACTCCCTTGCAGAGTTCCCCTGGTACACAGAACTCCCTTGCAGAGTTCCCCTGGTACACAGAACTCCCTTGCAGAGTTCCCCTGGTACACAGAACTCCCTTGCAGAGTTCCCCTGGTACACAGAACTCCCTTGCAGAGTTCCCCTGGTACACAGAACTCCCTTGCAGAGTTCCCCTGGTACACAGAACTCCCTTGCAGAGTTCCCCTGGTACACAGAACTCCCTTGCAGAGTTCCCCTGGTACACAGAACTCCCTTGCAGAGTTCCCCTGGTACACAGAACTCCCTTGCAGAGTTCCCCTGGTACACAGAACTCCCTTGCAGAGTTCCCCTGGTACACAGAACTCCCTTGCAGAGCTCCCCTGGTACACAGAACTCCCTTGCAGAGTTCCCCTGGTACACAGAACTCCCTTGCAGAGTTCCCCTGGTACACAGAACTCCCTTGCAGAGTTCCCCTGGTACACAGAACTCCCTTGCAGAGTTCCCCTGGTACACAGAACTCCCTTGCAGAGCTCCCCTGGAACACAGAACTCCGCCGAGTACACAGAACTCCCTATGACACTCAGCATAGCAGCAATGGCCACTGTACCCCTTCTGTCCCTATGCTGATGTGGTCATGGTTACCTTCCCTTTCATGGCACTGAGGCCTTCTGCCCTGATGCCGCCATCTTTGCAGCGGCACGAAACTGAAGGCACATGACTGCCGCACGTCACCCGTAAAATTGTGGACCATTCTTTGGATTGCTGATAATTAAATTCAAATCAGTGCAAAATAACATTTCAGACATTTAAATTACGTTGTCATTTTGTCGGGCTGTCAGTACCGCCACGGGAGCAAAAAATTCAGCCCATACTATCACCACACAAAGTTTCTACATCATCACAAACTAGCCCTCATGCTTTTTAGCATTCCAGCCAGAAGATTCTTTTGCTGCACAAGTAATTACCTGGTCTCTTGAAATGTTTCTCAGAAGCTTCCTGGATATGCAGTACGAGAGAGCGAGAGCGAGAGAGAGAGAGAGAGAACGCTCAGAGAATGAATGAGGGGAACTACTGCAAATTGTCCCTCTCCAACCGCCTTACTCGACAATATGTCCCAGACTAATTAAGCTTCTAGCGAACTCTAGCAAGAAAAGCTTCCACCATAGCATCTCAGTTGGACTCACCTTAGATAACGTAAGAGAAAATCATAAGTGACAGTATGTACACTAAGATTTCCTCCCACCACTCGGGCCTCATCCATGGCAAAAACTGTGTAAACATCCACAACAATCTAGCACAAAAACGATTTAAACAGCTAATCATCACTTCTGACAGTGATGATGAATGACTGCCTTGATAAAAAAAGCCCCACAGTGCATACATCAGGGATGCATAATGCAACCATCAGTCTGCTGACTGTGTCTAAACCTGCTTCTTTCACATTCACTGACTTTCTTTCCTCATGCACTGCAGGAAAAATTTTGTTACCGACCATTTAAGTTCCTCCAAATTTAGATATTGAAATTCTTTCACAGATCCTTTTGATAAATTAATTCTAATTGACGAGATAAAATATGCATTCCTTAGAAATATGACAATGCAGGAGATGGGCGGTGATGGCTCATTTAAAGGAGACAGGGACAACACCTGAAGAGAAAGAACTGTTAACAATATCGGCTAACATAGGGACCAGGAGGGGAAGTTGGGTGGTCAACAGTTTAGTAGGAATAGGGTCGAGGGAGCAGGAGATGGGTCTCATGGATAAAATAAGCTCAGAGAGGGCATAAGGGGAGAGGGGAAAGAAACTGGAGAAACATGCAAGCACAGGGCTAGGGCATGGGGAAAGATTATGGAAAGTTTGGCCAGGTGGGCTAGTGGAAGGGAGGGACACGGCAGAGGCAGCTGATCGGGTGGTCTCAATCTTAGTGACAAAGAAGTTCTCGTACTTACAGTTGGCAATGAGGGGGAAGGTGGAGGGGAAAGGCGTTTAAGAAGATGGTTTGCAGTAGAGAAAAGAAGCCGGAGACTGCTTTTGCATTCCAGGATAATCTTGAAATAGTTAGCAGTTTAGAGGACGAGACCAGGAACCTATAGTGTTTTATGTGGTCCAGCCAGATCTAATGGCTAAATCAGTTGTCTGCCATCTTCTTGGACTTAAGGGAGTGGAGATGAGGGCTGTACCGGGGGAACGGTCAGAGTCAGAGTGTAATGGTTTTACTGGGGATGAGGTCATCAAAGACGGACGTGAGAGCATGGTTGACCATAAATCTTGGTTTTATCTACATCAGCAAAGAACAATTCTAACGAAGGCAAAGTACAGCAAAGTCAGCTGGAAATCTATCATAAAAACAGAAAATTCTGGAAGTACTCAGTAGCTCAGGCAACATCTATAGAGGGAAAAAAAGAGAGTTAGCGTTCCAGTTCAATGACCTTTAGAGAAACAATGTTTGCATTTCAGGTCAATGAGCTATCAACCGATAAAGCTCATTGACCTGAAACGTTAAATCTGTTTCCCTCTCCACAGACGTTGCCTGACCTGCTGAGTATTTCCAGAATTTCCTGCTTTTATTTCATTATTCTAACTACCTCTCCAAAGGAAGCCAGGATTACAGCCCAGGTATATGTGCTTCCAGGATTCCATCCTTACATTTTATAAAATGATTCAATATCATTTATATAAAATTACTTCAGTCAGACTACAAACTTAAAGTGAAAATTACTACCCACTGTTCCCAAAGTGCTGTCCAGCAGAAATCAAAGAAGATTCTTGCCAGAGTGCAGCAAGTCCCATAGGCAACTATCCATATGGAAATACAAATCTGGCTAGTTGAACATTTTTGTTCAACCTTTACTGCCTGCCCGAGGAGAAACTTGAATCTCAGCTCCAAAGGCAGGAACTCTGGTGCAACTGAAAAACCTCCATAGGGCTCATTCAGGAAAATACCTGTTCCTCAAGGAGTCCTATGGAGACAGAGATGCTTTAAAAATGACACATGAATTTATGAGTTTTCAGTAAATATGCTTAGTATTTGGAATTAATATTTTTCTACTTGGTCGGGTTTTAAGTGCCAACTTTAGGTCAGATGGCAATCTTATCTGTAAATTATTCATCTTGCTACAAATAATTTGTGGAAAAGTAGAGCTGCAAAGAAGCACCTCTATGGAGGTGGCCTCTTTGATTTATACCATTGTTCTCAGCATGCTGGAAACAAGATGATGTATAGTTCATTCTTACTGTTGTACCAGCTACATTCATGAACTATAAAAAAATATGTAAAGCGTTTCATAGCCAGGCTTAATATATATAGTGACTGCAACACTGGAAGGGCCATAACTTTTGTAGCGTTATTATGCTCCCAGCTTTAGATTTATAAGCAGAAAAGTCACGTCTCGTGAATGTTAAAAAAAACACTGAGGATTGAATGTATCAATAAAGAAAGCACCACTCATCTTGTGTTTATGAATTTTGAAAAGGTGTTTAATAAGGTTTCTTATAGGAAGTTTGGTCATAAAGTTAAGATGCATGGTATTAAGGGAACATGGTATTATGAATAGGAAATTGGTAAAGACAACAATACAGAACCAGAGAGTTTGAACCAATGGTGATCCCATGTGTCAATATTGCGACTGTTGCTTATATATAGATTTATTGATCTGAATTTGGATATCAGGGCACAATATCAAAAATTGTATATAAACAAAAATGCTGTGAAGAGGACTGTTAGGGACTTCAAGAGTTAATAGAATGGGAAGAGATAGATATCAGATGAAATTTACAGTGGAGAAATGTGAGATTATACATTTTTGGAAGAACATATGCACATTAGAAATATTTATTTTTCCTTTGAGGGCCTCATCTTATTCCACCTTCTCACCTTTGCTATGAACTTATTACAGTCTACCACCTGTCCCCAAACCCAACCTTTCTCACAGCAATATACTCCCTCCTTTCCTTCCTCAGCTTCTGCACTGAGTGTCTCATAGTCCTGGGTAATGTCAATCTTTATCTCAGCTTCCCTTGCTGAATTTTCCACTAAATTCAAAAACTTCCTGTCCTCCCTGAGCCTCTCCTTCCTTTAAAAAAAACTTCCATCCATATTCATGGACACCCTGACAACCTGGTCATCTATACTCCCACAGTTTCTTTCACAAACAAGACCATCTTTAGCCATTACCTTGTAAACTTCACCATTCATATCCACAAATATTTTCTAACCGCACTCCCTCTGTAACTATTCCTGGAAACAATTCCCCCAAGTTACTTACAACTGCATTTTCTCAATCCCAAATGCCTAGACTTCGGCCACAATACTTCTGCAGCTATCATTCTGCACACCCACTCCTTCACATCCACCTTTGATGCCCTTGTCCTGAGGTAAACCATTATTCTCTTCCATTTCAGTCAGCCCCTATCTTCACTCCTTCAAGTCCACAGGTTGCTGATGATCAGATCTAGCACATAACAATGGACTAAGTGAGTGGCTATATCAGAGAACCAGCATAGGTGTGATAACAACAGCAACAAGAACTTGTATTTATACAGCACCTTTAACATATTAAAATGCCCATAGGTGCTTCACAGAGACATTATAAAATAAAATATGACACAAAAGGTGATAATAGGTCAGATGACCAAAAGCTTGGTCAAAGCTGTAGGTGTCAAGGAGTGTCTCAAAGAAGGAAAGTGAGGTGGAGAGGCAGAGAGGTGTAGAGAGGGTATTCCAGAGCTTGGGGCCAAGGCAACTGAAGGCATGACCACCAATGATGAACTGATTAAAATCAGAGATGCTCAAGAGGCCAAACTAGAGGACCACAGATATCTCAGAGGGTTGTAGTGCTGGAGGAGATTACTGAGACAGGAAGGAGCCAGGTCATGGAGGGATTTGAAAAAAAGCATGAACATTTTAAATTGTTATTTAAACAGGACCCAGTATAGGTCAGCGAGCACAAAAGAATGTATGAGAGTTTCAGCAGCAGCAGAGCTAGGCACTTACAGAGATAGAAATAGGCGGTCTTAGTGATAGTGCTGATATGTGATTGAAAGCTCATCTGGGTCAAATATGATACTGAGGTTGCGAACAGTCTGGTTCAGCCTCAGACAGTTGCCAGGAAGAGGGATGGAATCGGTGGCGAGGGAGCGGAGTTTGTGATGGGGTCTGAAGAAAATGGCTTCAATCTTCCGAATATTTAATTCAAAGAAATTGCTGCTTATCTAGTACTGGATGTCAGATAAGCAGTCTGACAATTTAGAGACAATGGAGGGATCGAGGGAGGTGTTGGTGAGGTAAAGCTGGGTGTCAACAGCGTGCATGTGGAAACTGAAGTTGTGCTTTCAGATGGTGTCACCAAGGGGCAGCAGATAGATGAGAAAGAGGGGCCCAAGGATAGATCCTCGGGGATCACCAGAGGAAATGGGAAGAGAAATAGGTAAATTGGGCATTGTAAAAATTGCCCCTAGTGTTGGTAAGTGGTCGGAGAATTGTGGGGATGTGAGAGGGAAACTGGGATTAATGTAGGATTAGTATAAATGGGTGGTTGATGGTTGGCGCGGACTCGGTGGGCCGAAGGGCCTGTTTTGGTGCTGTTTCTCTCTATGGCTCTATGAGAAGCCATAGATGGCAATTCCCTGGCTATGATTAGATAAGAATGGAACCAGGCAAGTGCAGTCCCAGTAAGAAGATGGTGGAGAGGCATTGGAAGATAATGGTATGATCAACTGTGTCAAAGGCTGCATGCAGATAAAGAAGAATGAAGAGGGAGAGTGTGCCTTTGTCACAGTCACATAGGATGTCATTTATGACTTTGATAAGAGGCATGATGGGCAAAATGGCTTTCTTCTATGCTGAAATATTCTGTGACTATATTCTATGTTAACATACAACACATCAGAAATGTGTTTCAGATCAATGTTGTTGGGCATGTAGTCCTGGATGACACATATTCAAATATTGTCCGCATTCCTGTGGCGGAAATCCTGGTGAACATCTGCCCCTAATGGTTTGGAGATATTTTAGGATCTTTCCTGTGAAATGTATATTCAGTTTTATATAGCTCACAAAGACAGGAATAATACATACTTACATTGAAGCATATATATTGGGCACTAAGAAAAACTTAAGGTAATCAGGAATAGTCAACATGGCTTTGTGAAAGGGAGATCATGTTTAACCAATTTATTGGAGTTCTTTGAATAACATGTGCCGTGGCTAAAGTGGAAGCCCGTTAACGTACTGTACTTGGATTTCCAGAAGGCATTTGACAAGATGCCACATAAAAGGTTATTGCGTAAAGTAGGAGCTCATGATGTAGGGGGTAACATATTAGCATGCATAGAAGATTGGCTGGCTGGCTGGCTGAAAAGAGAGAGTAGGCGTAAATGGATCCTTTTCTGATTGGCAGGATGTGACGACTGGAGTCCCTCAGGGGTCTGTGCTGGGGCCTCAACCTTTTACAATTTATATCAAAGACTTAGATGAGGGGAGCAATGGCATCGTACCTAAATTTGCAGATGACACAAAGATAGGTAGGAAAGCATGTTGTTAAGAGGACATAAGGAGACTGAAGACTAATATAGATAGGTTGAGTGAGTGGGCAAAAATCTGGTAGAGTATAATGTGGGAAAATGTGAAGTTGTTCACTTTGGCTGGAAGAATAAAAAGTAGAGTATTATGTAAATGCAGAACTCCGAGGTGCAGAGGGATCGAGGTGTTCTCGTGCATGAGTCACCAAAAGTTAGTATACAGGTACAGCAAGTAATAAAGAAGGCTAATGGAATGCTATCCTTTATTACGAGAGGAATTGAAAATAAAAGTAAGGATGTTATGCTTCAGTTATACAGGGCATTGGTGAGACCACACTACTGTGTGCAGTTTTGGTCCCCTTATTTAAGGAAGAATGTGAATGCATTGGAGGCAGTTCAGAGAAGGTTTACTAGATTGATACCTGGAATGAGTGGGTTGTCTTATGAGGAAAGGTTGGACAGACTGGGCTTGTTTTCACTGGAGTTTAGAAGCGTGATGGGAGACTTGAAGTATCTAAGATCCTGAATGGTCTTGACAAGGTGGATGTGGAAAGGATGTTTCCTCTTATGGGGGAGTCCAGGACTAGGGGGCACGGTTTTAAAATTAGGGGTCGCCCTTTTAGGACAGAGATGAGGAGATTTTTTTCCTCTCAGAGGGTTGTGTGACTTTGGAATTCCCTGCCTCGGAAGGTGGTGGAGGCAGGGTAATTGAATAATTTTAAGTTGAGGGTTGATTGATTCCCTTGTCTAACAAGTATCTAAGGTTATCAGGGGTAGATGGGAGTGTGGAATTCAAGACACAAACAGATCAGCCATGATCTTATTGAATGGTGACACAGGCTAGAGGGGTTGAAAAGCCTACTTCTGCTTCTAATTCTTATGTTGTACTTTATTTCATCTCAAATGCTTCAAGTGCAATAAATTATTTTGAAATGCTCTGACAAATAGAGAATCTATTTACATACAGCAAAATCCTATAAACAGCAATGAGGTGACTAACCAGTTAATCTATTATTGCTGGTGTTGATTAAGGAAAGATTCCTGACCCAGTCATGGGAAAACTTCCTGCTGTTGTTTGAATAATGCAGTGGGAACCTTAATGTCTATCTGAGCTACCAGAGCAGCCAAGACAGAACTTCCAGTTTCATGTCTTATTCAAAAGATGCCATGTCTATCAATGCAACACCTCCTCAGCACTGGATTAAAGTGTCAGACTAGATTATGTGCTCTAATTCTGAACTGTAGTTTGAATCCATAACCGTCTGAATCAGAGGCAGGTATGATACCATCTGAAATAAACTGACAGGATTTGCTACAGCAAGGTAAAAAGTAGCTATTCTAAACCCAAAACAGCAATATTAACACTGGTTCACGATGCAACGTAAAAGCACACAAATAATCCTAACATTTATTATCCAAAATGCAACCTCTCACTAACTGTAAAAGCATCAACCATTTGAGTTGCTCAGTGATAAATATCAATATTAAAAAATCATACAGGTGATGACTTCAAATCATATTCAAACCAAATTGCCACAGCAAATCTCATTTTGCTATTAGTGTTTTAAAATCACAGCAGATTGACTGATAGACTATATTGTGGATCATTGGTGACAGATTTGTTGGAAATCCAACTTCTTTGCCTTTTTCTGTATAAAGCACTTTATTTTGCAGTATCACAAGGATTGCAATTATTTTTGTATATGCTTTGCACCAACAATATAAACCGAGAAGTTGTTTGCAATATTAAAGCTGCTAGTTGCTCCTCAGAGGAAAGGGAACCTGTTACCTGTATCTAATCTGGGCTACTGTTGACTCCAGTGCCATAGTATGTGGTTGAATTGTCACTCTGAAGTGGCCAGCAAGCCAGAAGACCACAAACAAGAGGAGAAATATCTGCCAGGCCCATTAGAGAAGACTGTCCTTCTGGATGTGGATGGATTTGGGTAATCCCAGCTCAATATCACACTAATATCTAAATATTGGTATGTAAGTTGGAAGAATTATCATAAAGAATAGTCAAACAGCCCCCAACACTATCCCTGGATATGTATGGTCTTTTTCTTTTATTTGTTCATGGGATGTGGGTGAAGTTGGCTAGGCCAGCATTTATTGCCCATTCCTAATTGCCCTTGAGAAGGTGGTGATGAGCTGCCTTCTTGAACTGCTGCAGTCCGTGTGGAGTAGGTACACCGACAGTGCTGTTAAAAAGGGAGTTACAGGCCTAATGGAGCTACCAGTCAATCAGCGGGCTGGCAGCTCTCTGTTCCAGCAGTGCCACTGGCAGCGGTGGCCACTGCTGGGATTACAACCCAGCCTCAGGAGGAAGATGTCGGGGGCCCCCAGAGAGCCAGTTATTCTTTTGGGGCCTCGCCGAGGGCAACCAGTCGGGGCCCGACAAGGCTGAAGTGATTTATGACTTTAACCCCTAAACCAAATCAAGCATATAGCCCTATGAGTCTCCTTTAATTAAGTTCAAACTAGACAGATTCCTATAAACATTTGTTTGGGTCAGAAGAACTGAACTAGTCTTCCCTCAAACAAAGAAAACTAACAGAGAATATTACTATCTTTCAGATGGCCTATTTTTAATAATTATAGCTAAGTCATAAATCTCCGAGATATTATAAGGGTCTGGGAAACTTTCTTCAATAAGTATCTCCCCACTTAAGGAGACACAGAGAGGGGGTTCTTGTCATTGTATACAGAATGCTACAAGATGATTTATTATTTTTTCTATATTTATTAAAGAATTGAACATGCAATACACTTTAAGTGGCTGTGTTGTCCAATGGTGTCACCAAGGCAAAGCATGTAGATGAGAAATAGGAGGGACCAAAGATAAATCTTTGGGGGACACCTGAGTTAATGGTGGAGAGCTGGAAGTGAGGCCATTGCAGGTGATATTCTGCCTACGATTAGATAGGTAAGAATGGAGTCATGATCTAAATAGGTCACACAGCTCAGGAATTTTCCCAACCCCGTGGTGGTGGGCTTCAAGTCGGGGGAGCTGGAAAAATAGCAGGCAGCCGACAAAAGAGCATCAGGACGGCTCCCCAACACATTCTCACTGCTGGGGAGCTTTCCCGTGGCAGGATGGGAGGTGGGTCAGCTGCCTGCTCCACGGAGGCCGGCAGCCAATTGGCATAGTTAAGGTCCCAATTAGGAGCAATCCTGTGGCCTCTCTGCCATTTTGTTGGTCGTGGAGTGTCTCCTCCCCACCATCAGCCGAGTGTGGAGGCTGCCAGCTCAATGAATGCAGCCCCCCTGCGGTAGGTGGAGGGCATTGGAGCCAGAGGCTCTAAGCTGTAAAGAGGGGGCTGAAGTAATGAAAGGCTGCAATTATAGCCCAGACCAATCCAACTAGGGGTTTCCCCTCCATCCATCTGTACCTACTGACCTGGATCCTTCTTATTTGATTACTCCTGTGTGGATAGCAAGGGTGCTTCCATTTTGAGTCACCCTTGTCGTCTCCAACCTGCCTCAGCAGCGCCCATCTTTTCCGGTGGGGCTGCCAACCGTCTGACTGGGCCAGCAGCATCAAGAGCCCGGACACTGTCCTTATTGGACGTCAAATGCGGTGGCAGCCAAATGGGAGGCTGCTTCTAGAAAGATTGCTATGCTGGTCTCACTCTCAGCAGGTGTGGGCTCGAGACCCACATTTGGTCCTGCCATTGGGGGCCCGAAGCCTGTGGCAAAATCCAGCCCTGAATATCAGAAACATGAAGATAAGAATTTTAAATTGGATGCAATGGAGATCAGCAAGGTTAAGAATGATGGGGTGACAGGTGTTAATTGTATATTGTGTTTAATTGTATGCAAGCAGTAGGCATTAACTGGGGATTCACTTGATCCCAATAAACAGACACAGACTAAAACTGTGGTTGTTGGTTTAGGAGGTATATGCTTGTAATGTGTAACTCTGTAAATAAATAAAAAAGTGTGTAAAGATTGTCTCTAATTCTATACTTCACCAGCTGGCTTTCTGAAATAGAACAATGAGATCTAGCGCAGGATAGAATACAAACAGCAGATTTGTAGATGAGCTGGTTTACAGTTTTGATGAAGAAGACTAGACAGGGATAGTCAAATCAGGAGGTGATAAAGGCATAGATGAGACTTTCAACATGAGATGAGATGAAGCAAGGGCAGAAGCAGGCAGTATTATGGAGGCAGAAGTATGGTAGTCTTTGTGATTGAGAGGATTTGGGTTAGAAACTCAGCTCAGGGTCAAACAGAACACAAGATTGCGCACAGTCTGATACAACCTGGGAGGGGGTTGGAATAGGTGGAGAGGATACAGTAAATGGAAAAGTCCTGGGGAAAATTGTTGTACAGAGAGATTTGGGTGTTCAGGTCCATTGTTCCCTGAAGGTGGCAACACAGGTCAATAGAGTGGTCAAGAAGGCATACGGCATGCTTTCCTTCATCGGACGGGATATTGAGTACAAGAGTTGGCAGGTCATGTTACAGTTGTATAAGACTTTGGTTTGGCCACATTTGGAATACTGCATGCAGTTCTGGTTGCCACACTACCAAAAGGATGTAGATGCTGCGGAGAGGGTGCAGAGGAGGTTCACCAGGATGTTGCCTGGTATGGAGGGCGCTAGCTATGAAGAGAGGTTGAGCAGATTAGGATTATTTTCATTAGAAAGACGGAGGTTGAGGGGGGACCTGATTGAGGTGTACAAAATCATGAGGTATAGACAGGGTGGATAGCAAGAAGCTTTTTCCCCAGAGTGGGGGATTCAATTACTAGGGGTCACGAGTTCAAAGTGAGAGGGGAAAAGTTTAGGGGGGATATGCGTGGAAAGTTCTTTACGCAGAGGGTGGTGGGTGCCTGGAACGCGTTGCCAGCGGAGGTGGTAGATGCGGGCACGCGTCTTTTAAGATGTATCCAGACAGATACATGGAAGGGCAGGAAGCAAAGAGATACAGACCCTTAGAAAATAGGCGACCTGTTTAGATAGAGGATCTGGATCGGCGCAGGCTTGGAGGGCCGAAGGGCCTGTTCCTGTGCTGTAATTTTCTTTGTTCTTTGTTTGTTTAATATCAAAGATTACCAAGAGATGTAAAACATAACATTTCTAAAATAGAATCCAAAAGTTCAACCTTGACAATGTTATAGCAAGGAGAATACTGGGCACCAATGAAAAGCAAGATCATATCTACAATCAAGGACTACAGTGAGCTCGAAGCACACCAACAAAAATCCCTCTTCAGAGATTGCCTCGAACTGTTCCACTTTATCTTTTCTTCTGCTCTTTTCTGTCTCTATTTGCATGTGCGTAACGCATATGCATGATAGCGTGGGGCGCGGTATGTATCCATAGGCATTAACCGAATTAGAGTTTTAAATTTTAATAAATTTCACTTTTCTTCTTTAAACCTAAGAAAGCTGTTTGTGCTCATTTCTTTGCCTTAAAATTGGAAAACGGTGAACAAGGATTCACCAAGGGGGAGCTAAAACACAGTGTGTTTAAAAACAAAACCCTTATTTTTATTTATTTATTTATTTATTTAGGGGTACAGCACTGAAACAGGCCCTTCGGCCCACCGAGTCTGTGCCGCCCATCAACCACCCATTTATACTAATCCTACACTAATTCCATATTCCTACCACATCCCCACCTGTCCCTATATTTCCCTACCACCTACCTATACTAGGGGCAATTTATAATGGCCAATTTACTTATCAACCTGCAAGTCTTTGGCATGTGGGAGGAAACCGGAGCACCCGGAGGAAACCCACGCAGACACAGGGAGAACTTGCAAACTCCACACAGGCAGTACCCAGAATTGAACCCGGGTCACTGGAGCTGTGAGGCTGCGGTGCTAACCACTGCGCCACTGTGCCGCCCTAAACCCTGTTCCAGTAAGACCAGGTGAAGGCTGAAAGGGAACCCCTAGACCTCTTTCTCACCTACTTGTAACAACTCCCTTAAGCAATAAAAATCCCACAGAAAAGTGGAGAACAAGAGCTTATAATGTTGCCAAAAAGAGTTGTAAGCCTGAAGATTCGGAGGATTTTAGAATTCAGCAAAGGATGATCAAAAAATTATCAGAGAGAGAGAAAATAAAATGCAAGAGTAAAATTTTGATAAGGTGCCTCACAAGGAGATAATTACAAAAATGTAGAGTTCATGGGCTTGTGGATAATGTATTAGCATTGATTGGGGGTTGGATAATCAACAGAAACAGAAAGTAGGAATAAATGGGTCATTTTCAGATTGTCAGTCTGTTACTAGTGCGTTACCACATGGATCAGAGCTTGAGCCTAGCTATTTACAATCTATATCAATGACAAAGATGAGGGAACCAAGCGTAATATATCCAAATTTGCTTCTGATACAAAGTTAAGTGGGAAAGCAGCTATGAGGAGGATGCAAAGAAGCGGCAAAAAGGATGTTGACAGGTTAAGTGAGTGAGCAAGATCGTGGCAGATGGAATATAATGTGCAGAAGTGTGAAGTTATCCAGCTTGGTAGGAAAATAGAAAAGTAGAATATTTTTAAAGGGTGAGAGACTGGGAAATGTTGATGTTCAGAGGGACCTGGGTGGCCTTGTACATGAATCAAAGAAAGTTAAAATGCAAATACAATAAGCAATTTGGAAAGCAGGGAGAATGTTAGCCTTTATTATAAAGGGATTGAAGCATAAGAGTAAAGAAGTCTGACTGCAACTGTGTAGGGCCTTGATGAAACAACACCTGTAGTACCCTCTACAGTTTTGATCTGCTTACCATCTCAAAATCAAAGAAGGATATACTTGTCTAAGAAGGAGTGCAACAAAGACTCACTAGACCAATTCCTGATGAGGGCATTATCCTATAAGAGATTGTGTAGACTAGGCCAATATTCCCTAGAGTTTAGAACAATGAGAGGTGATTTTATTGCAACATATACAATTCAACGCTCAGTTTGGATTCCACCAGGGCCACTCAGCTCCTGACCTCATTCTAGCCTTGGTCAACGTAAACAAAAAAGCTGAACTCAAGAGGTGAGGCAAGAGTGACAGTCCTCGACATGAAGGCAGCATCTGACTGAGTGTGGCATCAAAGAACCCTAGCAAAACTGGAGTTAATGGGAATCAGCCTTGGTTAACTATCAAAATCCTGGGAGTTACCATTGACCAGAAATTGAATTGGACCAGCCATTTAAGAACTGTGGCTCCAAGAGCAGATCAGAGGGAATTCTATGGTGAGTAACTCACTTCCTGACTTCCAATACCTGTCCATCATCTACAAGGCACAAGTCAGGAGTGTCATGGAATACTCTCCACTTGCTTGGATGAGTGCAGCTCCAACATCACTCAAGAAGCTGGACACCATCCAGGACAAAGCAACCCACTTGATTGGCACCCAATCCAGCATCCTGGAACACCCTTCCTAACAGCACTGAGAGTGTACTCACACCAGATGAACTGCAGTGGTTCAAGAGGCAGCTCACCACCACCTTCTCAAGGGCAATTAAGGATGGTCAATAAATGCTGCCCTAGCCAGCAATGCCTACATCCTGTGAAAGAATAAAAATATTCTTAAGGGGCTTGACAGGGAAGATGCTGAATGAATATTTCCCCAGATAGAGAATCTAGATCTAGATCAGAGTAATGGGATGGCCATTTAGGATGAGATGAGATGAAATTTCTTAACTCAAAGGATTGTGATTCTTTGGAATTCTCTACCCCACAGAGCTGTGGATGCTCAGTTGTTCAGTATGTTCAAGACTGAGATTGATAGGTTTTTGGATACTAAGGGAATCGAGGGTTATGGGGCTAGTGTGGGAAAATATAGCTGAGGTAAAGATCAGTCACAATCTTACTGAATGACAGAATAGACTCAAAGTGTTGAATGGCCAACTCCTGCTCCAATTCTTATGCCCTTATGTTTATTTGATTGGGTGAAGCCTCAACAGAAGAATGTTGACATCACCCAGGATTAAACAGTGCAATTAATTGACATCTAGCCATTAGAACCAATATCCAACCCACTACACCATTGCACTACGTCTACAGTATGTATAATCTACAGATTGCATACAGTAACTCTCAAAGTTTACTCCCAGAATGTATCTCAGCCCCATGTCCTATATTAATGAGCAGGATAAGAGCAGCAATGTCATTGAAGCACTATTACCTCCAAGGGAGGCAGCAGCCTGACATATACTGTCATTCCTTGATTAACACTGAAAAATTCTGCTATTCCCCACCCAATGTCATCATGGGAACACCAGTGACACAAGCACTGTAGTGGTTCACGGAAAAGACTCAGTTTCTTAGGATAACCGTGAATGTGGTTTTGCCAGTTGAGAACTCAAAAAATCTGAAGAAGCTCAATTTCGGTACTGTTACAGACTGGTAGGAAATGACAGGGGCGGTTTCCTTTTTCACCTCACAACTACCACAGACAGAGTATTTATTAGAATTATGTTTTAACCCCTTGAGTGTTTTAATGGTCAATACACAAATGACAGGTTTTCTCATAGGTTTAAAGGAAGATAAATATT
Organism: Heterodontus francisci; assembly: GCF_036365525.1. Taxonomy (NCBI): domain Eukaryota; kingdom Metazoa; phylum Chordata; class Chondrichthyes; order Heterodontiformes; family Heterodontidae; genus Heterodontus; species Heterodontus francisci. Next base: position 195,780,435 of record NC_090374.1, read on the forward strand.
TATTAAACAAAAAAACCCCGAATATTCACAACTTCACCCATAAACACATGCACACACACAAGAAATGACAGAGATTAAAAGATAGCATGCATTTACGTCTTTTTTTTTAAAAAAAGAGTTCATTGTGAAACCTTGTTTGTTTTCCTGGGAGAAATATTTAGATGGTGCAGGCCTGTTCTTCCTGTTCTACTGGTTCACTGGAATCAAGCTTTGGAGAGTTTCAGGTGGACAAATGCTTGGCGCAGACTTCTATCGTTAAATCTCAGTTAAAGTCTGATGACAAAGATCCTATTTCAATCTCTTAGAAGGGGAGTTTTCAAAGGTCACCTTTTCGTCTCTGCCTCTAGGTAGTTTTTCAAAAATGGTATTTGGTAGGGTCCCCTTCTTGACTGGAATGGATCTTTCTCAGCCTCCTGGCTTTCCTGTCTCTGCTCTGCTCTCTGCTTTTCTGCACAGAAAAGTCGCTTTTTTAAAAAAACCTCATCAGGCTTGGTTCCCTATCAGGTGACCATGTTGCTCTCCCCCTGGTGTTTTCATGGCCAATGTCTCTGAATGTGTGGCCATTGTAGACAATGGTGTTTGAATGTTACTCATCCTAATGAAGTGGTATTTGGTCACACCTATTATCCAGAGTTTGGGTCTGGAGATGCAACGTCTGCAAAGGTGGCAATTTACAGGCAGTGGGGCCATTAGCATTTCTAATGCTTTCTTCAAGGCTGGCCCCAGTCACTATGTACTTTCACTGTACAGGAGAGGTCACCTAACCTCTTACTCCATTTAGTCTGGTCGCAAAAGTGTGTCCATTTTTTGGAAGGTAAATCCATCACTTCATTTTTTATCGTTCATAATTGCTCCTTGCATGAGCATGACAGTACATATGATAGGGAAGATTGACCAGGAGCAAGATATTCTTCCTTCCCTATAAAATTGCTTGAAATTTACAAGGGCATAGTTGTTTTCTTAACTTTCTCTTCAAAGCACCATCGGTTCTGCAGGAATTCTTTGGTTCTGTTGAAAACAAATAGCTTGGAAAACTCGACTTCTCCAATGCCGTGACTAGTTCCTCTCTATTATTTTCCAAAGTTAGCTGTTTAATAAACCTGTTTTGAGATCTTCAAACAACCCGAACTCCGTGCATCTCATTTATGTTGCATCAGACAACATAAAAGAAGCTTTTTATTTCATGGTGGCAGCTGTGGTGAGAAGTTTGAAGACCACAGGGGAAACAGCTCTGAAAACGACTTTCATATCGCCATTGGTGAGAGAAAGTTCAAAACATACTGGCTCAAACAGTAAGAAAAAAAGAACTTACTCCAAGCTGTAGAAGCCAGAGTTGAATGACAGGCTGCAAATCAATCACTGTGATAGGGTGAGTCACTCTGCCTTTGGTAGAGGAATCCCTGTTTTTTAAAAAAAAGTCTTGAAGTCTTTAAAATTTGATTTTTTTTGTCCCTCAAAGGCTCCCTGGCAGAGTAAAAAAATTCAGGGAAGACCTGATTCCTCCCCCACACTGATCAGGTCCATGTCATTAGATGAGGCGCCCAACAGCAAAAAGCATGGAATCCTCCATTCATGCAACTCGCAGCTAGAGCTATAAATAGGAACCCCATAAAATCACTCGAACGCTGAACAGCACTTTTTCACTCAACCTAGTTTTAAAAAAACTCGTAAAACCACTCAGCCACGAAGAATTGCCTTCTGAACGGCTGTATAAACAAAGCCTAGTATAAAAAAAGAGCACTTGAAATACCTGTTGCACAGCTGTGTAAAACAAAACAGGCTTAGTGCTGGAAGCAAGACAAACAGACAAGCTGCTGCTGTCAATCAAATCAGCCAAGAGAGTTTCTAAAAGAGGAAACAGTACAGTCACAGAATCAGGTCTTAAAGCAAGCTTTAAAGCAAAAGAACAGCAGAAAGATGGATTTCAATTTTCCGACATGAACTTGAAAGCTATGGATATTGTATCAGTCTTCCAACTGTTCAAACAGAGAATGTAGTTATGCTTCACAGACCAAGAGATGGTAAAATCAGAAGCAAGCTCTAAAAATAATGAGAACGATTGGAAATGAGGGATTGCACAGAATCAACACCCCAGGCATATCCGAAGAGGCCCAGAAAGAGCCTGCAAAGCAATGGAAAGTGCTGGAAGATCAGCTCAGATTAAGAGTGAATTTTCAAATTCACTGGCTGGAATTGATGTCCCAAAACAACAGCCACAGGAATCAATAGACCAGTTCATCAGCAGATGCTGCAGCAAGGGCAACGAATGTTACTTCTCAGTAGCTGAGCTATCAGACCAAATAATGGAGCTGGTGATCATATCAACACCCACTGAAGCATTTCAGAAATACCTCTTTGGGAAAAAGAGAGGTCACAGCTTTGATGCACTGCTGGAAGATGGCAGAAAATACAAAGCCATTGTAGCTGGACAACAACATCTGCAAGCACGAGGTGCAGCCAAAACTATTGGCACCATAACCAGGTCAAAAAGAGCAAGCAAGCTGTGTGCTAAGTGTGGTTGGTCCCAGTCACGGCGAAATTGCCCTGCATTTCGAGACCTATGCAAGGTGTGGGGTGTAAAAGGACACTGGGCCCAGGAATTCTGTCTCCGAAGACACAGCCAGAAGGCATGATAGGACACGAGCCAGCAGAAGGCAAGTGCAGCAGCACTGCAAAAGCAGCAAGGAAAGTGCCAGAGACATGCATAATCGCAAGGCAATACATGCGGTCCACGGCAAAACAGATCTGAGATAAGACCCAGAGAGAAGTAAGTCTCAATCATTGTGAACCTGACACACCATGTTGGTGAGGTCATGCAACTGGAAGCTCTCACCACCATCAACATCATGTGCCCAAAGAAAGCTGGCAAACACACACACTCAAGGTCAAGATTGACACCAGGGCTAGTGCAAATATCTTACCAGTCCGAAACCTCAAAGATATGTACTGGAGTTGTTGGAAGTCTATGATACAACTGACAACTGCCAATCTATCTGCATACAACCGGTCACCCATCCCTTGCACATTAACAATGCAATGCAGATATGGCAAGCCGGCTTGGAAACCACAAATGTTCTACCTAGTAGACACCAGCAGACCAGTGGCAGGACTACCAATGTGCAAGGATCTCAGCAACATAACTATTCATGAGAGATTGCCAAGAGGAAATCTCCAAGAACTGGAACCCGCTCACAGACACTGACCAGCATCAAACGGTGCAGTCTGGAAACCAACAAACAGCTCAACTATGTTGTGCCTTCACTTCTGCTCTCTAGAGAACTGCCAGGACCACAACATGCCAGAATGGACAGGTATCTCCACGAGACCAGGTACTCTTCCCCCAACCAGTTCTCAACTTTGAGCCCCAAGTCTTCAGACATGGAAGATGAGGAGAGGCGAAGGACATGCAATGTCCTGAAGAGGCAGAGGAGGAATGAGTTGAAGCAATGTCTACTGGCTCTCCGAGGTGAGGTGCCGGAACTTTCCAAGAATGACGAGACCACAAAAGTGATCATCTTGAGAAAAGCAACTGAGTATGTTAGCAGGCTGAAGGCAGAGCAACAGAAACTGAATGCAGAGAGGGAGAAAGTGCAGAAAGAACAGCAACAAATGAGACAAAATCCCGAGCAAGAGTTGTCAACCCGCCAAGACAACTTATGGACTTTTGCGCCTCTATTTTTGTAAATTTCATAATCTCCAGCCTTGTGTAAATAATTTTGATGTTATCTAATTTCATGTGTTTTTACTTTTAGCATATAAGACTTATTTAGTTTAGTTTAGAGATACAGCACTGAAACAGGCCCTTCAGCCCACCGAGTCTGTGCCGCCCATCAACCACCCATTTATACTAACCCTATACTAATTCCATATACCACATCCCCACCTGTCCCTATATATTTCCCTACCACCTACCTATACTAGGGGCAATTTATAATGGCCAATTTACCTATCAACCTGCAAGTCTTTGGCATGTGGGAGGAAACCGGAGCACCCGGAGGAAACCCACGCAGACACAGGGAGAACTTGCAAACTCCACACAGGCAGTACCCAGAATTGAACCCGGGTCACTGGAGCTGTGAGGCTGCGGTGCTAACCACTGCGCCACTGTGCCGCCCAGTGGAAAGAACAGGGATATTTCCTTTAAGAGTAATGCACCTTTAAGATCTTAGTATGCTAATGAGCTAAGTACCAGGATGTAGTCATGTGACTACATGCCAGTCTCTCTCTGCTGTCATAACACCAAGAGGCAAGTCCTGTAAATAAGTCGCTCTTTAGGTACTCGTTAGCTGTTCAATAAACCTGTTTTGAGATCTTTAAAACCCTAAGCTCCACACATCTCATTTATGTTGCATCAGACAACATTAAAGAAGCTTCTTGTTGCAGCAGCAGGTGCAATGATACCACTGCAGCTCTGAACCCATCAACACATCAACCTCGGTTTGCTTTCAAGATGGTGTTTTCCGTAATGTGTGACTTTTGTGACCCAACTCCTTTAACAAAAAAAAATTCCACCCCTGAGCATCTGTGAAAGGAGGTTTGGCAAGAAATCAGCTGAACCCCCAATGAAACAGAATAAACAGCTGTTTGCAGCTAATTTTGTCATTTCTCCAGGAATTCCACCTATGTCCAGCCAAAGTTATGGTGGGAAATTAGACAACCTTTATGAAAATTCAGGGCATTAATTTAGTTTGGGTTAAAAAATGATTCCCTACAAACATTTGTGTGTGTGTGTGTGTGTGTGTGTGTTTGTTTTCTCATCACATTTCTCCCCACCTCCTATCCTGGAAGCTGTAACTTCTTAACGGAGTATGGTTGTACGGGTTCTGGTCTCCCTCCAGCAGCTTACCGAAGAGACCATTAATATATGAGCCTTGTTGGTGAGTATTGGTAAAGGATTGCACTGTGGAGGGAACAGCCAGGTTTACTCTTGTCCCCACCCAAAACACACACACACATTTTCAGTTGCCATTCTTGGTACAGACAGGCCCTATTCATAACTTTAAACATCGACTATATTCAGCATAGCATCTTCTGGAACTGAATTTTGCTTTGGCCTGTGATTTCAAAAACTGACTCACTGTCTGAAAGGACAAAAGAATACCTTCTATATTAAGAGCTGTCATCAACGCCCATCCTGAAACCATCAGAGACATTCCTGAATTGAATGGGCTTCTCCTGAAACAAAGAAGGTGACTGTCTTAACCCTCTTCAGGATGAATGTCTCACAACAATAAACCAGGATGGGGCAAATCGACCTAGACCCCCACCATATTTGGAAAAGGAACTGTGAGAAGTCACATGATGGGGCAGCCATATTGGTCTCCTTTTAGAAATCTTTTAAATATAGAGTGCAGTAAAAGTAGCAACCAGACAAGGCAGTACCATTGTGCCTTAAAAGAAATGGAGGTCTCCGAGCCTGTTCCTTTTCAATTTTGCCAGTACAGAAAACCAACCTTCTAATGACACTACAAGCAACTAAATTCATGATCTGCTGAAGATCGACCTCTTCAACAGAATGTCCATTTGAAAGCCAGAATGGATCTCCTGTTGTACATCTCATCCAAAAGACTGCACCTCTGAAAGTCAGCATAGATTACGCGCTCAAGTCTCTGAAAAGTGATTTGAAAAGAAAACCTTCTGTCTCAGGAGAGGAGAATGCTATTACTGAACTAAGGTAATAGAGACCTTGAGGTCACTGGATAGTGATCAAAACTGGAAACATTGGCTGATTTTTTTTGATTAATAATCAAGTATATTGCATTCTCAGGTAATTAAATAATCCGTGCCTGCATGCCGCAAAATGTTCAGGCTTGGGCTGATAAATAGCAAGTAACATTCTTGCCACACAAGTATGAGATAATGACCATCTCCGACAAGAGAGTGTCTAACCATCTCTCCTTGACATTCAACGGCGTTACCATCAAACTCCCGGGGTCACCACTGACCAGAAACTTAACGGGACCAGTCACATAAATACTGTGGCTGCAAGAGCAGGTCACAGGCTGGATATTCTGCAGTGTGGAACTCACATCCTGACTCCCCAAAGCCTTTTCAGCATCTAAAATGCACAAATCAGGGGTGTGATGGAAGACTTTCCACAAGATAAATGCAGCTCCAACAGCACTACCCAGAACAAAGCAGCCTGCTTGACTGGCACCTCATCCACCATCTTAATCATTCATTCCCTCCACCACTGCTGCACCATGGCTGCAGGGTGTACCATCTACAAAATGTATTGCAGCATCCTGCCAAGGCTTCTTCAATAGCATCTTCCAAACCTGCAACCTCTTACCACCTGGAAGGACAAGAGCAACAGGCGCATGGGAAAGCCACCACATCTTAGTACCCCTCCAAGATACACACCATCTTGACTGGGACATGCAAGACCATTCCTTCATCGTCTCTGAGTCAAAATCCTGGAACTCCCTACCTAACAGCACCTTGGGTGTACCTAAACCTCATGGACTGCAGCAGCTCGAGAAAGCAGCTCACCAGCACCTTCTCGAGGGCAATTAGGGGTGGGTAGTGATCTAGTTAGTGGATTAGGAATTAACTGAAATGAATGAACAAGCAATAAATTGCAGCAGAAAGACAAAGAAATACCAAAGGATTGAAGATTGATGGATAATCCCAGTGCGTTATATGGAAACACAAAACTCGTTTTTATCAGTTCACTGAAGCTGAAAAGCAACTCATCTGAAACTAGATGCTAAGTGGCACTGTCTCACACTGTTGACTGCAACAAGAAAACTACTTTTCCTCCAAAACTCCTCAGCACATCTAGAAGGAAACACATTTAATCTGATTACATCCACACACCACAAGAACTTCTTTCAGTGCTGATGATGTAATCTGAGTTTTAGCTCAGACTAACTTGCAGACTTAAAATTCAATGCCAGTGTGAAGTGAAAACATGTATGCAGCTAAAAGATGTCAATGAATTCAGTCAACAGACAATGGCATAAACCGGAATCCATTGGTAATACCTTTATACCTGTCTGGATGGAAGTGCAGTGCAGAAAAAGGATCTTGCCATGAGAAAGAGCTCAATTGGCATAGTACGTTAGTCCCTTTGCTGAGAGAAATATTTGTACAATTTAATCTGCTCACTGGAGAATCAATGGAAGACGGAGCAAAGTCAATGGCAGCCATCATCTTGCCCAGGTGAAGCAGATGCTTCAGAAAAATCTACATCTAAAAGTCTCAGTTGCTTCTTCTTAATTTTAACCATTGATATTTGTGTAAAGTACCTATCACATGGATAATCAATTGCAAAAAATTTATATTAATAAGCTGGGATTCTGGAGCTTGATTGTGCACAATCCCACAGCATGCCAGTCACTTTAATATGAGAAGGAGGCATTGCAGAAGATTGCGTCTGTTTCCGTTCTTTCCCTGTGATTTCATTCTCAATCTGATTTCACTCTCCTCCACAACCTGAAACCTTACTCTCTCAATTAATTCCCCAAATATGAACTTGTCAGTTATCAGATGACTAACTAGTAACTATGATCTTTGACTGAGAGGATGTAAACAGGATCGCTTCAGGGTAAGGGTGACTGCAAGATGACTGAATTGATGACTGAAGCTCGGAATGAAGTCAAGCCTCTGCGGCAGACTCTGTAATCCCATATCTGAATGAAGGGCACGGTTAATGATTGATATCTAAGCAGAGCATTTGACCACTAGGGGGCCAGGCTTCTTCTCACTCAACTCCCGATAACCCGACAAGTCAATGCACTCATGGGTAGGTGGTCCTAAATGCTGAAAACATCCAGAAGCAGTTCTGGTAAGTTACATAATGTTTGCTAGTTAAACTCCAGCAGTACTCTATGCATACTTCAGGGTTCACAAGCGTTGTCTCCACCAACTTGGTTAAATCGTAGAATCATAGAATGATACAGCACAGGAGGCTGCCATTCGGCTCATCTTTCAAAGAGCTGTCCAATTATTGCCACTCTCCTGCTTTCTCCCCACAGCCTTGCAGATTCTCCCCCTTCAAACATTTATCCAATTCCCTTTTGAAGGTTATCACTGAATTTGCTTCCCTCATGCTTTCATTAAGTGCTTTTCAGATCATAACAACTTGCTGCATAAAAACATGTCTCTTTCTGCCTCCTCTGGTTCTTTTGCACAGGGAAAGTGACCTTTCCATATAAACCAAACATCTCAAAATGCTTTGAAAATAGGCATAATGAAAATGGATACCAAACCAGGAAGGAAGAGGTAAAAAGTAACTGCAAAGTGTCAAAGAGAGGACTTTTTATAAGTTTTCTTTAGGTGATCAGAGAGATTCAAAAGTGGAGAGATTGAGACCAAGTTCCAAATACTAAGATTGAGGCAACGGAAGGTTTTGCCACCAACGATACATCAGTACACTACAGGCCAAAGTGAGATGGACTGTGTTTCTGGGAGGAGATAAAGGGCTAGTGCAGTTTATGAACAAAAACGGGGATTTTGAATCATACGTTAGGAAACGTAGGTCAGCAAGAATGGAGGTATTGGGTGAATGGGACTTAGTGCAGAACACGACATTGCTATTAAGGGAAGACAGAATACAATTTTTGACAGTGAGATTGTGACTACCTTTTGCTCGGTAGCTTACTGCTAAATATGGTTGCTGATTGCACTACTTACATCTCATATTAACCAAGATTAAATCCAATCCCTTTTAAATGAACCTTTGTGTCAACTTCCAAAATCATGGGCTCTTCAACAGTTCAGCACAAACAGTAATCATTTCCAGACTTTCCCTGTAATAGCCAGATTGGCTGCATACAAACACAGGATGCAAGAAATATAAAAGACTAGTTGCCCATTAAGAAACTGTCTTGTGGGTATGAAAGACCACAAATGAAACAACATGACTTTTCCATTAAAGCTGCCTTGTGTCAAATGGAAAGATCAATAATACCACTTGTATGAATGGGAAATCAGCCCTTATTTTTGCCCTTTCAGAAATGTAAACTATGACAAACCTAAATGAACCACAAAAAGGAACCAATGTAGCAAAGGAGTAAGATGCAATCAGTACAGCAGTGGCAAAAATGTGGATTATACACATTCTACTGCACTTACTTCTCAGTTTGTGAAATCAGATCATTTGAATTCTTAGCACATTGCTGTATTTAGGTTACTTAATTCACTTTTGTTTTGAGATTTCATTTTTATAGTGCAAGAATTTATCAGTAGATTGGATTATTTGAAGAAAAAAACGTTTTATAATTTTCATGAAGTAAAGAGAATTTCCAGAAAGTAATGATATCAACTTTCAATGCATAACAATTTTGTATGAGTCCAGATATCATGTTTTATACATACATGTTGCTAGTCTTATAAGCAATGGACAATGAATCTTTCTGGAAAACTCAATCACAAAACAATCGATCCTGGTTATACCAAATTATTATTTTTCAGTGTGTGCTCTGCCATTCACATTTGACCAATAGAGGGCAAGAACATTTGCTCAGATTGTCCTCTGGGCTAAGACTACAACATATCCATTGAAGTACTCCATCCATTGTGGTACTTACCTCTATTTTGCATTCATTAAGCTATAATTTGCTGTAGCAAGGCATCTAATAGTGTCTGTCGTTTAAACTTTTCAATTTTTTTTGCATGGCAAGTTGCTGAAAGTGTGAGCTGGTACCAGAGCGCTGCAGGAAACAGGGAATCTGGGACCTCAGTGAACCGGACAAGTAACTGTGTATTTCCTTAAACAATCAGATTGAAAGGTTGTGAAATTAAAAGTGTAAGGACTGAGTATAATGTGTAGAGTTGGTGAATTCAATACCAAATCAGGTCCAGAAAGAGAAAGAGAGAGGGAAAGAAATACTAAATTGAGAGAGAAAAACAAAACAAAAAGGAAATGTAAGAAGTGTTAAATGGCCTTTTTTAAAATCTCCAACAATTAAAACCGGAAGCATACTTGTAACAGTTAATTTTTAGTGCCAGGGAGGTTGACTGGCAGTAATGAACACTGATCACATTGTTAAAACGTATTTAGACTTGAAGTAACAAGATTAACTTTTGTGGTGAGTTTAGTTCATACCTAACGTGTAAATACAGCAACTTCATACCTTTAATGCATGACAAAGACGAAGCAGATGGCAAGGTGATGTTTTCGTGATGGCAGAGCGCTGCAACTCAGACAACAACTTGCAGATAACCAGGTCTAACCACACATCTACCCCTCACCTGAAGTGCTATACCATTTGCAAATAATGACGACTGCCATTAGCCTCACCATTATTTTGGCAGCAAATTCTGGCCCACTGGAGCTGTTTGGCAGAGAGTGTGAAGGGTTTTGTCAACGTTTTTTTTTTAGTTACTCAATTCATAGCTTAAATGTCTATCCCTCATTGCTACACTCCTGCCAGTAACAGTGAAGCAATCAATTTTTCTGCCAAAGATGACTTCTAGTTACTAGAGGGACATATTTATGACAGCGTACTTACTGTCTGCTGCATTGAATTGTGTTGAGGAGGTAAAGGATGCAATCATACAGATAACAGGGAAATGCATCGACTTCTCAAAATTGCCAGAGGCATGTGTTTATTCCAAGTCTGGATCTCTTTGTCCTTGGAGTTGTGCACTGCCCATGCAATGAAACAGGACCTCAAGGTACAATTCAGCACCAACCATCAATCACAAGGGGTGTTATTCCCTAGATACAGATCTTATATGAAATAAAAAGGAGAGAATTGTGGCAGATCACTGCCAGTTTTTCTGGCTTAATTTACAACTGCTTTATATTGAGTCTGCTTATGACACCCAGGTTATTCCAAAAAGAAGGGAGAATGAAAACCCAGCTCCTTTGGGCCCTGGTTATCATTTGAAAATATGACTTTTGAAGCCACCAGAGGGGCACAAAGAAGAGGAAATACAGTTTGGACTCTTGAAAAATATATTTTTATTTTGTTAGTAGTTCCAGAGGATCCTCCAGAAACTTTTTCACAAAGTACTTATTGTATTCCACAACCTGGCTGTACAGATAGACACACAAACTCGAATCTCTGGAAACAGTGTGAACATTCCTAAAGGACGACTTGGAAGTTTAGCAGCCACAACGGTGGTGTTTACCTGACTGTAACAAGAGAAACCAACAACAACCTCATCCAAGTCTATAAAGCAGACTAAAAATGTTACCTAACTCTACCAAAAATAAAGAGGGAATTTTAATCCCCAAAAATGGGTGGGGAATTAAATGGTTAGGTCAGGTGGGAGGCAAAAATGTTAAAACTCTCAAACCCGAACCAATCTCCCTTGATCCCGTCCACTTCCTGTTTTAATGGAGGCAGTGTGGAGGGGGGGAGGGGAATGTTTTGGGGACAGCAACCAACCTGCTCCAAGGAGGCAAGTTTGCCCCTTAATTATTTAATGAAGCTGCAAGCCTCAGATTTGATCTCCATTTTAAGTTTTACACTGGCTGGTTGTATTACCTGGGCCTCAGGGAAACCTGGCAGCTAAACCAGGCAAGGACTGCTGGATCCAGCAATTATGTGCCTTTTCAGCACTGCTTGTGGGACAGAAGGAGCATCAGTGATTCCCCGAGCCACCAAGTTTACCTGCAAACAATTCCCAGTCAGCCAAGCCCCCACCCCAAGCCACGATTTCCCAAAGATCTGCCCTTTTAGAGCTCCACTTCCCAACCCCTAGTGGCCTCCAATCTCCTCCCTCTGCCTCGCCACAGCATTTCTGATTACTCCCTCCACCCTTTCCTTGGTTGCAACCTGCTGCCAAAAACCTGTGCAGTCGACAGCTAGCTTCTCAATCTGACTGGCTGCGACCAGGAAACGGAGACAAAAAAATGTTATTCAGGTCTTGTTGTTAAATTCAGCAGGACCTGACAGAAACTCCTTCTTCCGGGTTTCCCAATCAGAAAACCTCCCCCTCCCTGGCCTACCCAATACACTCCCGCTCCCGCCCCACAAATATGGGGGCCTAAGTGTATCAGTGCGCTAAATTTCGAAATACCATCCAAAAGTTTGTTTGCCATAACAGAAAACAATCTACAGGGAAACAAATGTGCTAACCAAATCCACATGTCAGATGGCTGGGTCTTTGAACAAAGTAGTTTGATATTTCTCAGGTGCTGTGGTCACGAAGGAACAAAGGAACATAGGGATTTTAAAAAGATCAGTAAAGGACCATTTGACCCAACAAACAAATATATTTCGAGTCAGTCACAACCCCAAATTCTGAACTGTCATTCGTCTCAATCCTATTTTTCTCCAGAACCATATCTAGTTAACTTTTAAACTATTTAAACTTTGCTGGTAAATGAGTCTATACGTATATTGTCCTGTGCAAAATCGTTTATCTGAATTCCCTACTTACACATTTCAAAAAAAACTCCGTCCACAAATTTTTGAACCTTTTGAGAGGCTAAAAAATTTGGGAAGCTCAAAAATTTAATAAAAAGGGTTAATGAGGGAAGAAAGCTCACTTTCCTTACTATTGCAAAGTATAATCTGCAGAAACTATAACTAATGCTGACAAATTAAAAATACCAATAAAACTATCATATTACAAATAATTACTAAAAGCTTACACACAATGTACAAATGTTCTTATTTAATTTTAATTTGTTTGAAAACTTTAAAATGAAATCCATTTAATCATACTGAATGCACCATTTGACAGTGAAATGCGAATGCTTCCTAAATTGGTGATTTCACAACATGTTACTTGTGGTTATATAAAGCTGGAACAACAGGGCTGTCAAAACAGACTTTTAAAAAAAATTTCTGAGGTTAAGATGCTTTTATAAATATTTAAAATCCATGCAATCTATTTTATTTGTATGAGTTTTCTGTGGTTTCCTTGAGAACTCAGATTATAGAAATTGTATATATGATGATTAAACAACACATTTTAAATACAAACAATGGTTTATTGGGGAGCATGTTCTAATTTTTGGTCCAACACATCTCTAGGTCCCTCAGTGTTTACTGAACAAGTAGCAGATCCAGTCAGACCAGATTGACAGCAAGTTTTATGCCAAGTCTGTGCTCAGTTAGTTGACCTCAGGCAAGTTATCAGTACTTGCTGACCAGTCTTGACTGCCCATTATTTGCAAATATCATCAACAATTTGTATTTATAAAGCATCTTTAAGATAATACAACATCCCAAAGCACTTCACAGTTGCATTTTAAAACAAAATTTGACACCGAGCCACTTAAGGAGATATTAAAACCAAAAGCTTGGTTAAAGAGGTAGGTTTTAAGGAGTGTGTTAGAGAAGGAAAGAGAGGTAGAGAGGCAGAGAGGTTTAGGAAGTGAGTTTCAAAGCTTAGAGCACTGGTAGCTGAAGGCACAGCCACTAATCGTGCAGCAATTAAAATCAAGGACACTCACAAGGCCAGAATTAGAGGAGGAGGGCAGATATCTCGGAGCTCATGTAGGTCAGCGAGCACAGCGACAATGGGCGAATGGGACTTTGCACGAGTTAGGGCACAGACAGCAGAGTTTTGGATGACCTTAAGTGTATGGAGGGTAGAATATGAGAGGCTGGCCAGGAGTGCATTGGAATAGTCAAGTCAGGAGGTGGATGAGGGTTTCAGCAGCAGATGAGCTGAGGCAGTACAGAATCAAACAACGCTATGGAGTTGGAAACAGGCAGGTTTAGCAATGGTGCAGATATGTGGTCTAAAGCTCATCTCTCAGATTTGACACCAAGACTGCGAACAGTCTGGTTCAGATTGTTGCCAGGGAGAGGGATGGAGTCGGTGGCTCTGGGACAGAGTTCGTGGTGGGAACTGAAGACAATAGTTTTGGTCTTCCCGATATTTAATTGGAGGAAATTTCTGCTCATCCAGTGCTGGATGTTGAATAAGCAGAGTGATAATTTAGGTAGTGTGGGCAGGGTGTTGCCACGAGTGGTGGTAGAGCTGGGTTTCGTCAGCATACCTGTGGAAACTGACGCTGTGTTTTCAGATAATGTCGCCAAGAAGCAGCAGGTAAATGTGAAATAGGATCCTTGGTGGACACCAGAGGTAATAGTGCAGGGGTGAGGAGAGAAGCCACTGCAAATGCAGGAAGGGAAAGACAACCAGAGAGCCCGATCCAGGCGGTGATCTAGTGTCTACTGTTGGAAGTACTTGCACACAATAGATAGTTTGGCTTTCAGACTTCCAGTGCCCAAACTGCTTGCCAATATTCATTGTTACAATTTACAAATGAAGCGTTGACAATTCGACAAAGGTGCACAAGATCTCCCGCCCTGTTGAACAGCACCTTTGCCAGGAATCAATGGCCCAATTTTCTTTTTTTTTAACAGGGAGGCAGGGGCAGTTTTGTGGTCAGGAAACCCAGAAGAATGGGTTACCCTCAGGACAAGAATTTAACAACGGAACTGGATTACCACTTTTGGAATTAATTTCCGGGATTCAACTAGTCAAATTGCGAGGCTAATACAAAAGCAAAATACTGTGGATGCTGGAAATCTGAAATAAAAACAGAAAATGCTGGATTCCTCCCGAGGGTGGGATCGGGATCCGGGAATGAAAATTTAGCTAATTGTTTCGAAAATAGGTTTTGCAACTCTTGACCTTATTTGTTTCCTATTGCATCCCAGTAGTTTCACAAAGAGTAAGATTTTTCATAAAAATTGCAGTACGCTAATTGTCACAGATTGTAAACTGAAGTCCTGCTTACTCTAAGCCTGGCAAAATTTGACAACACATCAAGCTCTGTAAATGCAAAACAGCTTACATCCCAGAGAAAGAGGCAGAACTTCTGCTGGAAAGTTGTTGTAGTTATTTATACTAAGCTTATCGCTAAGTTTAGGAGTTTTTTTCACATTATTCTTTTGATTAAGGCATTTCATCTTATAAGTTACATATTTAGACCTATATAACAGTCTCAATGAGAAACCAAGATATCTACTGAGTCTCATTGAACAAAATATCTGAGCAATTTCATGGGTGCACATTCTCCTCGCTGCTTGTGAATTAGTATATTTTTAACTGGCTTTTCAAAAACAACAACTTGCAATTATATTGCACCTTCTTCGTAATAAATAATCTCAAGGTGCATCACGGGAGCATTATCAAAATGTACTGACACTAAGCCAAACAAGGAGATATTAGAATGGGTGATGAAAAGCTTTATTAAAGAAATACAGCTTGAATAGCAGAGACTAGAGCTAGAATTCAAATAAAAAGAAAGGGAGAGACAGGAACAGAAGGAGGAGAGAGAATTCCAGGAAATAAAGAGAAGGAATGGAAAGAGGAAAGACAGAGAATTCCAGGAAACGGAAAAAGAAAGAGCTTTCCAGAAGGAGAAACAGGAAAGAGAGTAAAGGAAAAGGTTTACTTCCTATTGTCTGATGAGGGTTCATCAAACTATGAGATGATCAAAAGTGCTACCCTGAGTGCATATGAGCTGGTACCAGAGGCGGAGTGCCAAAAATTCCAAACTCTCCAAAAGCAGCCCAAACAAACTTACATTGAGTTTGAAAGGGTTAAGCAACTTGATTTTGACCGATGGATACATGGCGCTGAAGATAGAGTCCACCTGTGAAAACCTGAGAGAGGTGATCCTCCTTGAGGAGTTCAAAAACTCACTCCCCCTTTTCATAAAAACTCACATAGAGGAACAAAAGGTTCCAAGAGCCAGGCAGGCAGCAACCCTGGCAGATTATTATTAGCTTGCCCACAAGCTCTTGCTCCAAGAGAAACCTTTCCCCAGTCACCTCCAAAAACCTGAAAAGGATAGAAGGTGGGATGGGGATGAACAACCATGGGTGAGAAGGGAAAGCTGGAAACAGAGGGCCCTCCTCAGGCCAAAAAGGAAGCTGCTGAGAACAGGAGTGATGTACGTTTCCATTGCAACAAGGCAGGTCGTCTTCAAGCTGACTGCTGAAAGTTACGGGGAAAACCCATAGGATTAGCCAATGTCCACCAGATCAGTGCAGGAAAAGGGGCCCTGATGGAAAGCACAGCAGACCAGGCAGTAACGCTAACTGCGGCAATAAGGCAAATAGATTCTTGATAAGCAAGGGGGTGAAAGGTTATCGGGGTAGGCGGGAATGTGGAATAATCAGTTTAGCCATGAACATATTGAATGATGGAACAGGCTCGAGGGGCCGAGTGGCCTACTCCTGTTCCTAATTCGTATGTTCATATGTAAGTCCCTGTAAATATACAACTGTGAATGCGCGAGAACTTAAAAAAAAATCCCTGAGACTTACCAGGATTTTGTGTCTAAAGGTTAAAGTGACCCCCATACTCCTTGGTTGAGGCGAGAAAGCCCACAGTCATACTTAGGGATACAGGAGCCACCCAATCCTTTCTGCTGGGAAACAGCATGACCTTTCCCCCAGAGAGCGCATTGAATGCCAAAGTATTAGTGAATGGTTTTGGGGAACGGTATATGCCCATACCTTTATATCGGGTGCATCTGGAGTGAGACCTTATTTCAGGACCGGTAACCATGGGGATTATCCCTAGTTTACCTGTGGACAGGGTCGACCTGCTCTTTGGTAATGACCTTGCAGAGAACGAACGAGGTCAGGGAGACTGAACAGTTACAGGAGAAGGTCCCTGGTATTTTTCCCGACTGTGTTGTGACCCAATCCATGGCGGAGGGGAGATGGTTGCACAGTGGTAACGTCCCTCAACAATAGCTGGTTGAATTTAAAACCAATTAATTAATACATTTAATTAATTAATTTTAAAAATCAAATTGTAAGCTAGTCTCAGTAATGGTGCCATGAAACTATCATCGATTGTCATAAAAACCCATCTTGTCCACCAATGTCCTTCAGGTAAGGAAACCTGCCATGCTTACCTGGTCTAGCCTATATGTGACTCCAGCCCCATAGCAATGTGGTTGACTCTTAACTACCCTCTAAAATGGCCTTGCAAGCCACTCAGTTGTCAAGGGCATCCCATGACATAATAAAAAAAACAAGCTCCATCAGAGGAGGGTGAACTGGCACTGCAGATGGATGCAGATGGTTATCCAAAACCTTCTTCGGGAATTTAGAGGAACCAAAGGAAGTGATAGGCATGTCTTCCTTGGTCAAGGCTCAGCAAGCTGACCCAGGGTTAAAGTTAGCACAGACTGCTCAACTGAAGCTGAAGCAGAGGGAGTTCCAGAGTGCTACTATTAAAAGAATGAGGTGCTGATGAGGAACTGGAGACATCCTCCCATGACCTCTTGAAACATACTGGACACAAAATTTGTGCCCTGGCATAACCCAGAGTGGACAGTTGTTCACCAGGTAGTGGTACTGCCGAGGTACCACAGGGAAATGTTTAGAATAACCCACGACCTTCCACTGGCTTGATGTGTTGGCAACCGAAAAACCCACGCCTGCATAAGACGGCATTTTTACTGACCACAACTCCATTTGGATGTGGAGGAGTTCTGTAAGACTTGTCACATGTGCCAGGTTGTGGAGAAGCCCCAACCTGCAATAAAACCTGCACCCCTAATTCCCATACCGGCTTTTGGGGAACCATTCAGCAGAGTGCTGGTGGATTGTATAGGGCCCCTGCCAAAAACAAAATGGGACTACCAATATAGTCTCACCATTATGGATGTGGCTATCTGATTTCCAGAAGCCATTCCCCTAAGAACCATCTCTGCCAAGGTAGTGATGGATGGGCTAACACAATTCTTCACCTGATATGAGCTGCCTGCTGAGATCCAGTCAGATCAGGGCACAAATTTTGCATCCAGTATGTTTCAAGAGGTCATGGGTAATCTGGGCATAACCCAGCTAAAGTCCTCAGCCTACCACCCACAGTCACAAGGTGTTTTGGAACAGGACCACCAGACCCTAAAGACAACGATCAGGGCATACTGCTATGAGTACCCCCATAACTGGGACAAAGGGCTGAGATTTCCTCGGTTTGCTACCAGGGACTCCCCAATGAATCCACTGGCTTTAATCCCTTTGAATTAGTTTATAGACATGAGGTGATAGGTCCTCATAAACTAATCAAGGAAAGGGTTTTCGGACACAGGGACAAACCTTCCCTGTTAGACTACATTTCCATGTTCAGTTAGCGGCTCACCAGAGTCTGTGTGGTGGCTCAGGAACACCTAAAAACCTCCCAGATAGCTATGAAAAGGCAGGCGGATAAACCTGCCAAGGCCAGAACATTTCAGCTCGGAGACCATGTGTGAACCATTGAAAGCCCAGCTCAGTGGCCTGTACAGAACAGTAAAGAGGATTAGCGAGTTGAATTATTTAACTGATATCCCAGACTGTAGGAAAAAGCAAAGGCTGTATCACATCAATATGTTAAAATGGCATCACAGCCGGGAAGGGGGCAAACAAGCACAGGTCTGTCAGGTAGTCAGGAAAGAGGAGGGTGAAAGAGATAATGAGGACAAGTTAGAGGGAGGCCTGGAGGATTCCCAAATCTAACACCCTACCACCCGGTTAGCTAACACTGAAACGTTAGGAGATTACGGTATCTAATTTCCCTATTTCAATGCAGAACAGAGAAGAGACCTAAGAAGGCTGCTTGCAACGTTTAAAGAGATCTGCAGGAACAAACCAGGGTCAACAACCCTAACCTTACATAATGTAGATGTAGTAGGAGAGACCCCTCCCATAAAACAAAATCCTTATCGCCTAGTTCCCAGGAAACTGAAAGCGAAGAAGGGTCACTGACCCGAAACGTTAACTCTGCTTCTCTTTCCACAGATGCTGCCAGACCTGCTGAGTGGTTCCAGCGTTTCTTGTTTTTATCCCAGGAAACTGACTCAGGTTTTGGAGGAAATTCAGTAATGTGCTGGAGCACTAGCCGACTGAGCCCAGTCTGAGCAGCTGGAGTTCCCCAGTTGTGCTGTGCCCAAACCCGATGGATCAACAAGGCTCTGCATTGATTAGAGGAAGGTTAATGCAGTGACCAGAGGTGATTCCTGCCCAATTACCCGCCTGGAAAAAAAGAGTTGGAAAGGCCAACTACATAACAAAAATTAACTTGTAAAAAGGATACTGGCAGGTTGCCTTAAACTAAACTAAACTAAAGAGATCTTGGCTTTTGTCACCCCAGATGGCTTATTCCAGTGCTGGAATAAGTGCTGCTATTTTCCAATTGCTGATGAACCAGGTAGCGACTGCCCTACCCAACAGTGTAATGTACCTGAATGATCTGTTAGTGTACAGTGACGCCTGTGGGGGTGGGGACCTAGACCAGTTGGAAGCCCTATTCTGAAGGTTACAGTCAGTTGACCTTATGGTAACTCTTGCAAAGAGCGAGTTCACTAAAGCTCAGGTAACCTACCTGGGGCATATTGTGGATCAAGGGTGAGGGATGCCCAGAGCAGCAAAGGTACAGGCACTGTATATATATTTTCCCATCCCTATGACCAAACGGGAAATAATGCAAGTCTTGGGGACGTGTGGGTTTTACCGCAAGTTCGTCCCAAACTTCAGAATTATAGCCGCCCCACTGACAGACTTATTACAGAAACACAAACAAAGGTAGTGTGATCAGGGAGGTGCCAAACAGCTTTTGAGATGCTGAACGCCATCTTGACCAACAAGTTGGTGCTAGCAGTTCCAAACTCTAATAAAACCGTTTAAAGTGGCAGTGGATGCCAGTGACCTAGGGGTAGGTGCCATCCTGCTCCAAGACCATGACTCAGGCATTGAGAGACCAGTTGGATATTTCTCAAAAAAATTAAGCAAACATCAAATGAGATACTCTATTGCGGAGAAGGAAATTCTGGGACTAACACTGGCTCTCAAATACTTCGAAAAGCATGTCCGAAATGGATATGGAGAGACCGTAACTTTTTCCAACTACAATCCTTTCTGCTTGTGGAGAAATTCAAAACCCAGAATGCAAGTTTTTTTTGATGGAGCCTCCTTTTGCAACTTGCCACCTAAAGATTACCCACATTACAGGGTAAAAAAATAATGTGATAGCATTTGCTTTATCCAGAGTCTAACTCAGCACAGAATCATCCTGGATGAAAACTAAACCAGAACATAGTTAGGGCAGTGCGAGATTGATAAGTGAGTGTTTGAGGATGAATGCATGTGTACAGTTTCTTTTTGTTTATTTTATTTTTAAAATATTATCTTTTAAAAAAAGAGACTGAGAAGTTCTGCAACATCTAAGATAAAGAAAATTATAACCGGACAATTGGCCTGTAAAGAGAAGGAATCAGTCCAATGTGACTTTTAAAAGCTGTCAGGGAAAGTTGTGTTTCTAAGTACCGGATTTTAAGATGGCAATGGGGGATCCAGTAACAGGCCGGAAGGCAGGGGGAGAACCCACGTATGCCCTTCATCAGACCTCCGTTGCAATTTAATTTCGGGAAGCCAGTTAACTGCTGGCTGTAGGGGACTGGTTCTAAAGTTATATGTTCACATCCTGCCAGATTTTGAAACTGATCTGAACACCACTGATCATGAGTTAGCTGGCATTAAAAATCTCCATCAACTGCATCCCTACTGCATTCTGCTCTGCATACAACTTCAGCTCCACACTATTTGGTTGACTCCTCACACCTTACATAAAGCCTCTCAGTGGGATGGGTAATTATGCAGCATTTTTCATGGTGTCAACATCCAGGGAAAATATGTGAAAAAGAAACAGCTAAATATCATCAGCATAAATGTTGACCATCGTCATCAACTGTCCCTCGAATCGAGCACGACATCTGCTCAGGGTCGCCAGCTTCTGCCATGGGTCTTGGTTTGACTGCACAGGCCGATTCTCGTCTCTCAGATCTTTGGGCACATGGGGCAAGACATCCCAGGAGGCATTGGGATCTGGAGTGCAGAATTTGGTTCCTTTTCTTTCACCACTCTGCCTTATCATTAAGGTGTTTGAGCTCAAAGCATGATGGAGCTTGATGGACAAGTTGTTGCAATTTTGATTGGTGGCAAGCTCCTCCCAGTCACCAATGACAATGCTGCTGTGCTTCAAAGAGAGCTTCAGAGTGTCTTTGAGGCGTTTTCTTTGTCCTCCCCTGGAATGCTGGCCATTTGAGAGTTGGGCAAACAGGACCTGGTGGGGGAGACGGTATTCGGCCATCCAGATACAGTGTCCAGTTCATCAAAGTTGATTTTGCAGGGGTTTTGTCTGAATATTTGTCGAGTTGGCTTCAAGAAGCACACTAGCATTTGTTCAACGATCCTCCCATTGAATCTGGAGGATGTGGTGGAAGCATTGCTGATGGAATTTCCTGTGCGCTCTTCTGTGTCACTTTTACACAGTCCAGGTCTCACTGCAGTAGAGGAGTTTGGTGACAACAACTGCTCTGTACACTAGAAATGTTGTTAACTTGCAGAGGTCTTTGTTGTCAAACACTTGCTGCTGTAATTTGTAGAGGCTGAACTGATGCAGCTAATCCGGTGTTGGATCTCCTGGTCAATGGTGGCCTTTTGAGAGAGGTGGCTGCCAGGGCATGGGAAGTGCTCAACATATTCAAGAGGCTCTCCTTCAACATATTTGGGAGGTGGAATATTTGGCTGATCAGCTGTAGTTTGATATATGAGTTTTGTTTTGGCAACCTTCAAGGACTGGCCATATGCAGAATTGAAGGGATCGAGAGTGCTTGTAAATCTGGTGCAGAGTGGACAACAAAACTGCAGTCATCCGCAAACTGTAGATCAAACTACTGTTTGGGGACCGAGAGATTACTCCCACCAGGGTCGTCTTTCCCTTGCTATTTCTTATTTCTATCCAGAGTGATCCTACATCTTGATCTGTAGTGCCTATATCATTTCTCACTACAGCACTGATCCTCTTCCTTTCCGAACAAAGCTACACGACCTCCTTTTCCTTCCTGCCTATCCTTCCGAAATACTGAGTACCCTTGGATATCCAATTCCCAATCCTGATTTCCCTGCAACTAGGTCTCAGCAATCACCACCAAATCATACCCATTCATCTCTATTTGCGCTGTTAACTCATTAATTTTATTCTGAATGCTTTGTGCATTCAAATACAAAGCCTTCAAGTTTGTTCTATTATCAAGTTTCCCTACTCTTGTACGATTCCTTGGTGCAATATGATGTTCACACGTTCTGTCCCTACCTTTTATTTTCTGGTAACAATCAGCCTCATCACTAACTTGCACTCCTACCTTCTCCGTTAACTTTGACTTCCTAATTTTCCATGCAACTGAACCCCCCACTATTTAGTTTAAAGCCCTATCTACAGCCCTAGTTATACGATTCGCTAGGACTCTGGTCCCAGCATGATTCAGGTGGAGCCCATCCCATCAAAACAGCTCCCTCCTTCCCCAGTACTGGTGCCAATGTCCCATGAATTCAAACCCATTCCTCTCACACCAATCTTTCAGCCATGCATTTACCTCTTTAATCTTATTGACCATGTATCAATTAGCTCGTGGCTCAGGTAGTAATCCGGAGATTACCACCTTTTTGGTTCTGCTTTTTAATTTAGCCCCCAGCTGCTCATATTCCCTCAGCAGAACCTCTATCCTCGTTCTACCTATATCATTGGTACTTACGTGGACCACGACAACTGGATCTTTCCCCTCCCATTCCAAGTTGCTCTGCAGCTCAGATGAGATATCCTGAACCCTGGCATCAGGTAGGCAACACAGCCTTCGGGACTTTCGATCCTGGCCACAGAGAACAGTGTCTATGTCCCTAAATATACTATCCTCGATTACAACTACATTTCTCTTTTCTCCCCCCACTTGAATGGCTCCCTGTACCACGGTGCTGTGGTCAGTTTGCTCATCCTCCCTACAGTCTCTGCTCTCGTCCACACGGGGAGTAAGAATCTTGAGCCTGTTGGACAAGGACAAGGGCTGAGGCTCCTGCAACACTACCTCCTGCATCCCTCTACCTGCCTCACTCATAGTCACACCCTCCTGTCCCTGACCACTGGCTGAATTCAAGGTAGTTAATCTAAGGGGTGTGACTGTCTCCTGAAACACAGCGTCCAGGTAACTCTTCCCCTCCCTGATGTGTCGCAGTGTCCGAAGCTCAGACTCCAGCTCATCAGCTCTGAGCAGGAGTTCCTCGAGCAGCCAACACTTGCTACAGATGTGGTCACTGGAAACTACAATGGGGTCCACCAGCTCCCACATGATGCAGGTACAACACATTGCCTGGCCCTACATCTCTATTTTACTTAATTAGATTTTAATTTGTTTTTTCAATTTCCGACCGGTCTTTATTTTTTAATCCGTAAAATATTTCTCCTATTCACCTTTAATCTGAAATCAACTTAGAATAGGTAATTCAAATTAGCAGTTACTTACCAACCAATGAACTTATGGTTTTCCTGTGATGTCACTCTTTGTTTTTCCACTGTTTTTACTCCCTTAAATTACCCAAAAATTAGATTTACACTAGGAACCTTGATTCTCTAAAAAAAAAACTACCTACTATATTAAAAAAGAACTGTAGACCTTTCTCTTTACTTGAGTTACTTATTTAGAGTTATTCCCTAACAGCTGTTACTCACTAACCAATCACCTTGCAGCTTTCATAGTCATACAGCAAAGAAACAGGCCCTTCAGCCCACCGCATCCATGCCGACCATAATGCCTATCTATACTAATCCCACCTGCCTGCATTAATTCCATATCCCTCTATCATGTCCCCTCTCAGCCTCCTTCGTTCCAGGGAAAACAGATCCAGCCTATCCAATCTCTCTTTATAACTCAAGCCCTCCAAACCAGGCAACATCCTTGTGAATCTTTTCTGCACCCTCTCTGGCTTAATCACATCTTTCCTGTAGTGCGGTGACCAGAACTGCACACAGTACTCCAAGTGCAGCCTAACCAATATTACGTACAACTGTAACATGACATCCCAACTCTTGTACTCAATGCCTCGGCCGATGAAGGCAAGCATGCCATACGCCTTCTTCACCACCCTTGTCTACCTGTGTTGCCACTTTCAGGGAACAATGTGCTTGCACCCCGAGGTATCTCTCCTCAACAACACTCCCCAGGGCCCTGCCATTCACTGTATATGTCCTGCCCTGGTTTAACTTCCCAAAATGCATCACTTCACACTTGTCCGCATTAAATTCCATTTGCCAATCCCTTGCCCACTTTCCCAGTTGATCTATATCCTGTTGTAACCTTCGATAACCTTCTTCACTGTCCACTATACCACCAATTTTGGTGTCATCTGCAAACTTACTAATCATGCCCCCTACATTCACATCGAAGTCATTGATATATATGACAAACAACAGAGGGCGCAGCACCGATCCCGGCGACACACCACTGGTCACCGGCCTCCAATCTGAAAAACAACCCTCCACTACCACTCTCTGCCTCCTGTCACCAAGCCAATTTTGTATCCAGTTGACTAGCTCACCCTGGATCCTATGTGTTTGAACCTTCTGGACCGGCCTACCATGCAGGACCTTGTCAAAGGCCTTGCTAAAGTCCATGCAGACAACGTCCATCGCATTGCCCTAATCAATCCTCTTGGTCACCTCCTCGAAAAACTCAATCAAATTCGTGAGACATGATTTCCCACGCACAAAGCCATGCTGACTATCCCTAATCAGACCTTGCCTTTCCAAATGCATATAAATCCTGTGTCTCAGAATCCCTTCCAATAACTTTCCCACCACTGATGCAAGGCTCACCGGCCTGCAGTTCCCTGGCTTATCCCTGCTGCCCTTCTTAAATAAAGGCACAACATTAGCTATCCTCCAGTCTTCCGGTACCTCACCCATGGCTAATGATGATACAAAAATCTCTGCCAGGGCCCCAGCAATCTCCTCCCTTGCTTCCCATAGCATCCTAGGATACACCTGGTCAGGCCCTGGGGATTTATCCACCTTAATGCGCTTCAAAACCTCCACCTTTGTAATGTTGATATGCTCCAGGATATCGCTGTTCCCTCCCTTGAACTCACTAGCTTCCATGACCTTCTCCTCGATAAATACAGACGAGAAGTATTCAAATTAAGGCCTCGCCCATTTCCCGTGGCTCCACACATAGATTACCACACTGACCCTTAAGGGGACCTACTCTCTCCCTAGCTACCCTTTTACTCTTCATATACTTATAGAATCTTTTAGGATTCTCCTTTATCTTATCTGCCAGGGAAATCTCATGGCCCCTTTTCACCCTCCTAATTTCGTTAAGCGTACTCCTACATCCCCTATACGCCCCGAGGGACTCGCTTGATCCCAGCTGCCTATACCTGACATATGCCTCCTTCTTTGTCCTGACCGGACCCTCAATATCGCTCTCTCTGCTGGTCTCTTTTGTGCTCCGGCCCTGCTCTCATTGTTTCCCGCTCGCTGAGTGAACTCTCACTCTCTCTCCTGGTCTCTATGCTCCGGCTCCGCTCACGCTGAGTGAACTCTTGGTCAAAACTAGGAGGATTGATGAGGGTAGTGCAGTTGATGTCGGCTACATGGATTTTAGCAATGCTTTTGTAAAGGTGCTACATGGCAGACTGGTTTAAAAAAAAAGTTCATAATGATCCAGGGGAACATAGCAAGCTGGATACAAAATTGGCTCAGTGGCAGGAAACAAAGGGTAATTGTGGACAGGTGTTTTTGCGACCAGAAGGCTTTTTCCAGTGGGGTTCCGCAGGGCTCAGTACTAGCTCCTCTGCTTTTTGTGGTATATATTAACAATTTGGACATAAATGTAGGAGGAATGATCAAGAAGTTTGCAGATTACACAAAATTGGCCATGTGGTTGATAGTGAGGAGGACAGCTATAGACCGCAGGAAGATTATCAATGGACTGGTCAGGTGGGCATAAAAGTACAAATGGAACTTAACCCAGAGAAGTGTGAGATGATGCATTTGGGGAGGTCAAACAAGGCAAAGGAGGACATAATAAATGGCAGGATACTGAGAGGTGTAGAGGAAGCGGGGGACCTCGGAGCATATGTCCACAGATCCATGAAGGTTGTGGGAACAGGTTGTTTCCTTTATTAACCAAGACTTAGAATATAAGAGTAGGGAGGTTATGCTGGAACTATATAAAACATTATTTCGGCCACAACTTGAGTACTGTGTGCAGTTCTGGTCACCTCATTACAGAAAGGATGTAATTACACTGGAGAGGGTACAGAGGAGATTTACGAGGATGTTGCCGGGACTGGAAAATTGCTGTTATGAGGAAAGATGGATAGGCTGGGGTTGTTCTCCTTGAAACAGAGGAGGCTGAGGGGAGATTTGATTGAGATGTACAAAATTGTGAAGGGCCTGGATAGAGTGGATAGGAAGGGCCTATTTACCTTAGCAGAGATTTCAGTGACTAGAGGGCATAGATTTATAGTGATTGGTAGAAGGATTTGAGGGGAGATGAGGAAAAATGTTTTCACCCAGAGGGTGGTAGGGGTCTGGAACTCAGTGCATGACAGGGTGGTGGAGGCAGAAACCCTCATCTCATTTAAAAGCTGTCTGGATGTGTATCTGAAGTGCCGTAACCTGCAGGACAATGGGCCAAATGTTGGAAAGTGGGATTCCGCTGGGTGACTTGTTTTTCTTCAGCTGCTGCAGACACGATGGGCCAAGTGGCCTCTTTCTATGCCATAAACTTTCCATGATTTTAAAATAAAGGCTTTGCTTTACCAGGAGTCAGTGTAGGTCAGCAAGCACAGGTGTGGGTAGGTGAACTGGACTTGGTGCAATTAAGGGCCCAGGCACCAGAGTTTTGCATGATCTTAAGTTTAAGAGGGTAGAATGTGGGAGACCAGCCAGGGATGCGTTGGCATTGGCAAGTCTAGATGTAACAAAGGCACGAATGAGGATTTCAAAAGATGATGAGCTGAGGCAGGAGTGAAGTCAGGCAAAGTTGCAACGGTGGAAATAGACAGTGTTAATGAAAAGAACATAAGAAATAGGAGCTCCAGTATGTCATTTGGCCCTTAGAGATTGCTTGGCCATTCAACTTCATGGTTGATCTTCTAGCGCAACTTCACCTTCCCACACTATCCCCATATTCCTTAATTCCCTTCATGCCCAAAAACATTTCGACCTCTGGCTTGAATATACTCAATGACTGAGTATTCACAGCTGAGAGTTAGAAAATTCCAAAGATTCACAACCCTTTGAGTGAAGAAATTTCTCCTCATCTCAGTCCTAAATGGTCAATCCCTTATTCGCAGACTGTGGCCCTGTGTTCTCGATTCCCTACACGAACATAGGTACGTACGAACATTGCACTCCCTCGTGGGCAAGTATATCCTTCCTTAGGTGGGGAGACCAAAACTTCACACAGTACGCCAGCTGTGGTCTCACCAATGCCCTGTGTAGTGTATAGTTAGACTTTTTTACTCTTATACTCCATCCCATTGTAATAAAAACTAGCATACCTTCCTAATTGAGTACTGTACCTGCATGTTAATTTTCTGTGACTCATGTACAAGGGCACCCAGGTCCATCCGAATGCACATATTTCCCACTCTCTCTCCATGCAAAAAATACTCTGCTCTTTTACTTTTCCTACCAAAGTGGATAAAGTCACACTTCATATGAAGATTAAAGACCCCATGATTACTCCATTACCCTTATTAGATATGTCTCTAATTTCTTGAGTTATACTCTGTCCTACACAACACGTGCTGTTAGGGGGCCTATCAACAATTCCCAGCAATGTTTTCTGTTCCCTTGCTGTTTCTTAGCTCCACCCAAACTTAATCTACTGCTTAATTTTCTGAGTTAAGATCTTTTCTCTCTGCTGTCTTTATCCCATCCTTTATTATCAGGGCTATCCTCCTCCTCCCTTTCCATTTTGGCCATCTCTTCTAAAACTGAAGTATCCTAGAATACATAGTTTCCAACTCTGGTCACCAACTTTGGCAACCTTGTCTCTATATTGGCTATTAGATCGAACCTATTAATTTTTATCTGTGCTGGCATAGATATGTGATCAGAAGCTCATCTTGGGGTCAAAGAAGACACCAGGTTGCAAACAGTCTGGTTTAGTCCCAGACAGTTGCCAGGGATTGGTAGCCAGTGGATGGAGTTTGGAGCAGGGACCAAAGACAATAACTTCAATCTTCTCAATATTTAATTGGGGGAAATTTCTGCTCATTCAGTACTGGATGTCAGATAATGTAGCAATAGTGGAGGAGTCAAGAGAGGTAGTGCTGAAGTAGAGTTGGGTGTTGTCACTGTGAAAAATAACACTGTGTTTTTGGATGATGTCAGCAAATGGGCAGCATGTAGATGAGAAATGGGGGGGGGGGGGGGCGGCGGGGTCAAGGACAGATGCTTGAGGGGCACCAGAGATAATGGTGCAGGAGCAGAAAGAGAAGCCATTCTAAGTGATAGTCTGGCTATGATTGTTCCATTCTTAGTTATTCAGAGAGTAATACAACCCAACTGGACAACAGTGGACAGATTTTGGAGGAGGATGATATGGTCCTGATAAAGGTTGCAGACAGGTCAGGAAGGATAAGGAGCGATAACTTACCTTTGTCGCAGTCACATAGGATGTCATTTGTGACCTTGATAAGATCTGTTTTGGTAACCTGATTGGAGGGATTCAAACATGGAGTTCTGGGATAGATGTGCATGGATTTGGGAGGCAATACAAGGTCCAAGGGCTCTGGAAAGGAAAGGGAGTTTGGAAATGGAACAGTGGTTTTAAAGGAATATGGCATCAAGGTTTTTTTTTTGAGAGCATTCATAGCATTCTTTGCGTTAACTTAACTGTTAAATCATGTAAATAAAAGCAGATATCTCCAGGCACAAAAATGAAGTTTCCAGTGAGGATTATTGAATAGTCCAATTATTCTTTCACATATATATAAAATCGTGGAGTGTGACCAAGAGTTTCAAGAAAACACTATCAATCACAAGTGAGAACTGCCAATGAGACATTTAAACTTAAAGCATTTAAGCATACCAGACATTACTTTGAAAATCTATTCAATTTCAATTAAGCTTCTTGAAAGATGGCATGTTATATTTGAAGACAGAAAATCAGAATGCTCAATCTAAGACAATAGCTGATGACCTCCCATATTCGGGATTTATATGCACAAGTCAATGAGCTACGTAAATTTGTTCTGATGGAACCAGCTACTTCTACAAAAGGTGATTAATGCAACATTAACAAAGGTTTCCTCCTCCTCCTTTCCTATGTTTCCTGTTCTAATTTTTAGGCAAAGCAAATCATAGCATATTCCTATCCATTGAGAGAAACCCCTACGTACGCAAACATGAACATCACACTGGCAGCCACAGCTCTATACTTACAAATCTACATCCACTCAACATTCCAAATGAATACAATGACTCTGACCTAATTAACAAACTCCTGAAAAACTTAAAATGATTTATATCCTCAGTGTTTTCTGACCTCGTTTGGTTATTTCTCAGTTTTAAAAATCATATTTACCTACTCTTAAGGGATTCATACTGAATTTAGGCATCTTGTCATTCTGGAGTGTGACCAAGAACTTTATGAACACACCATCAAACTGAATGAGAACTGCCAATGAGACATGTAAACTTAAAGCATTTAGCAAATCAGACATAATTTTGAAAATCCATTCAATTTCCATTTTCAGTTGAAGCTTCTTGAAAGATGACATGATGATAGTTTGTACTTGCTGTTCAACCATAACTTCCGGATCTGACTGGACACTCAGCTCATTTGGAAGTACAAATTCAATAGGCACAGAGGGATGCACATTTGATATGGACACTATCTTGAATCTAGCACCCCAGAGGTGTACCTTGCTTAACTCAACCCCCTCTCTCAACTAAGGGTCATCTTCTGATTTCCAGTAGTCATCTGGCACAGGGCTGTGCTCTTCCTTTCTACCAAGCGTCAGACCATCCTATCATTGCGTGGTGTCCTGGATGGTTTTCATGCTTTTTTTCAGCAGTAATTTTTGGCCCAATCTACTGCCTAATTTCATTCCAACCTGAAAAATTTATCCTGGCAGTTGGCATCTTTGCAAATCTTTAGCCCATTTGGGTACTGTATTATTTTGTTAAATGTTTTATTGCTGATGTTTAGTGTGTTAATATTCTTAATTTATTTTGTTATGTTTCAAATATGTCATATCCCTCAGTGTAAAAGAGTTCTAACCTTGTATAAAGGATATATTAAATAAAGAGATCAAATACTTGACATCAATTGAGATCCATTTTTAGAACTCAGCAGCAGCAGATGAGTTCAGCAAAGCAAGTGCACCACGTGGCTCAAAGTCCCCACAGAGACATAATTTGCATATCATTATTCTGTCCTTTAATATTATGGTTCAGCCAACTTACAGAACCACAGGTTTTGCTGTAAATATTTAGTGCTGAAGGTGACTTAAGTTAACAACTATAATTGCCTGGAATGACTTAATAAGTGGCCTAACTTTTTCAACTTTTTTTTGTACATTGAATGCTAATCAGATACATGAAAGAGATCATGCTAAAATAATTAGTTCAATGTAATGTAAAGCCAGCATTTAAATATTAGAAACAAGGAACTTGATGTCATACCATTTGGCAGAAGACAATCTATGAGAATTGTTTTGCTACTTAATGCATGTGCATTTGGATCTTAGAACAGTGCAACATTTAAAACTAACTCATAATTGTCACATCCTCCTCATCCATACACCCTCCGACACACGCGGGCAAACTGGGGGTCCCACTGAAGTAACGGCTCCAATGTGTATTAAACTGGAAATGGGTAAGTTCCATGCATTTTTAACTCATTATTACTTTCCACATTAATGATGCTTTAAAACAGCTTTAGTAAATGTACATTGATTCTGCTCCAGTTTACCTGCATTTAAATGTTCACCCAGTTAATACATTAATGGAATAGAGGAGTGTATTTTTTTAATGCTCGATCAAGATGCAAAGGATGATTTAGCTACAATCAGCAAACATGAGTTCCTGCCATGGTTTATAAAAACTGACATTTAGAAACCTTGCATCTAGTGTAAATAAAGCAGCAAAACAGATGGTTGCTACTTGCAGACAGGCAGGGGATGATAATGCAGCAACTGTATAATGCACCAGCTGTTAATTGGCAGTTGGATATTCCATTGCTGATTTAACCATTTCATACTCTGTGGAATACACTCAAATGTAACCATTTTGGCACCAAGTTCTTATTAAAGAAAGGCAAAATACTGTGGACACTGGAAATCCGAAATAAAAATGGGAAATGCTGAAAATACTTAGCAGGTCGGGCAGCATCTGTGGAGAGAGAAAGAGTTAACATTTCAAGTCAGGAAAGGCTACTTATGGCCCCAATATTAACTCGGAATGGTGTTGGGAGGGTCTGATATCGCATGGGAAACCAGGAATTAAGTTCATCCCATCTGTTTATAGCTTTTTAAACTCAGCCAGCTCATTATCATTTGAATTCCAGGCATCCATTGCTCAGCAGGGGGCATAAGGACACATATGACACAATCTCAACTCCAGTATTTAAAAGGCCAATGTAAAGTTGGAAATTGGAGGAGTTTAGAGTTGGCAAGAAGAAAAGCGAAATTATGATGCTGAACTCAGGTTGCCCAAAGGCTGCACAATGTTTTAATAATGCCTCACTTGACATGCTGCTGGTGTTAGTGAATGGTTGAACAGAGATATGCTTCCCCAGCAATGGGAGGAAGAAACCTGCCGCTAACACCAGGAAGCAGTGGCTGCAGGTGATCAGCAGCAGGAGCGTTGTGCCATGCTCCTGGATTCAAAGCAGGAAGCGCTTTAATGACCAAACCAGGTCAGGAAAGGTGAGTACAATTGTATATTCACCTACATCCTGCTGTGTACATTACACCACCTCCTTATTTTGCCTGCTCCAGCACATCACACTTCACATTCACTTAGCTTGAAGGTACACCTATCGGGGGGCACTGGCTGCTTCAAGTTCTGCTCGGCTGGATCCAGATGCTGTACCTGGGAGTGATCAATGGAAAGGAGAATCAGAGGAGAATATGGAATGCATTGACTGGCCTTCCAAGCACATTCATCATGAAAAGAGGAATAAGATGCATAAAAAAAGTGGAAGTGTTAGGTAGTACTAGAGAAGGAAGCAGTACCATATTAGATAGTAGATTAATAAGGACCATGAGGAATACAAAGACAGGTTTAGAATGCATGTATGTTAACGCACAAAGTGTGGTGAACAAGGTTGGTGAGCTACAAGCACAAAGAGCCGTGTGGGAACATAATGGAGTGGAAACATGGCTTAAAAATTATGAGAACTGTGCGCTTAATATGCTTGGGGACAAGGTTTCAAAAAAGATGGGGAAAGAAAAAAGGGAAGTGGGGTGGCAGTATTGATTAAGCAAGACGTTGTAGTATTGTATAGAGAAGATGCCCTCGAGGGAGCAAGAGCAGAATGCATTTCGTTCGAGTTGAGAAGCAAAAAGGATTTGATCACAGAACTGGGGATATTCTATAGGCCTCCAAATAGTTAGTGAGTGAGTGAGTGAGTGAGTGAAAGAGAGTGAGTGAGTGAGTGAGTGAGTGAGTGAGTGAGTGAGTGAGTGAGTGAGTGAGTGAGTGAAAGAGAGAGTGAAAGAGAGAGTGAAAGAGAGAGAGACAGAGAGACAGAGACAGAGAGACAGAGAGAGAGAGACAGAGAGACAGAGAGACAGAGAGAGAGAGAGAGAGAGAGAGAGAGAGAGACACAAATCTGAAGGGAAATCCCAAAGATGTGAAAGAACTATAGAGTAGTGATATTGGGGGACTTCACTTACCCAAATATCAATTGGGATAATGATAGAGGAAAGGGTAAGGAAGGGGAGAAATTTCTGAAATGTGTTCAGGAGAACTTTCTTGACCAGTATGTTCTTGGTTCAACTTGGAAAGAGGTATTGCTGGATCTTGTGTTGGGGAATAAGATAGGCCAAGTGGGCCAAGTGCCTGTGGGGGAACACTTGGGTAAGAGTCAATCGTTAGCTAACTTCAATGGATGAGAGGGAATCTAGCCAAGATAAAATGGAACCAAAATTGACAGAAAAGAAAACTTTAACAGAACAATGGGAGATCTTTGAAGGAGGCTATGTCTCAGGTACAGGTTAGGTATATTCCAATAAAAGGGGCAGGTAACGGAAGCAGAGCTGGGGCGCCTTGGATGAAGAGGGCGATGGAAAATATAAAGGAACTAAAAGCAGGAGGGTGTATGATGCATGTCAGGTGAATTCTTCAAGCAAGAACCAGGCTAAACACAATATGATGAGAGGGGAAGTGAAAAGGAAAATAAGACTGTCAAAGAGAGAACATGAGAATAGAATAGCAGTCATTATAACTGGCATTTAAATAGTAAGCAGGTAGTAAGAGGCAAGGTGAGGCCTATTAAGGACAAAGAGGGTAATACAGACTTGGAGGTGCAGGGCAAGGCTAGAATACTTCATGAGTGTTTTGTATCAGTGTTAATGAAAGACGTGGATATTGACAAATTATTGTTAGAAGTAGAGATGATAGAGGCAATGGATGAACTGGAAAGGCTGACTATGCTTTTAGAGTGGATAAGTCACCTGTTCCGGATGGCTTGCATCCCAGGTTGCTAAAGGAAGTGGGAGTGGAGATAGCGGAACGCCTTTCCATAATCTTCCAATCTTCCCAAGATATGGGGGAGGTGCCAGCGAATTCGAAACTGGCAAATGTGACATCATTGTTCAAAAAAGGGTGTAAGGTCATTCCTAGTAACTACAGGCTGGTCAGTTTAACATTTGTGGTGAGTAAGGTTTTAGAAACAATTATCAGGGAAAAAATTAACAAGCACTTGGAGAGGTTTGACTTGATTAAGCAGAACTAGCACAGATTTGTAAAAGGCAAATCGTGCTTGACTAATCTAATATACATTTTGTTGAACTAACAGAAGAGCTTGACGAAGGAAATGCAGTGGACAATGTCTATATGGATTTTAGGAACGTTTTGGACAAAGTACCACATAAAAGGCTGGTTAATAAAATTGAGGCCTAAGGAATAGAAGGGTCAGTCTCAGCTTGGATAAAAAAAATAGCTTAAGGACAAAAAACAGCAAATTGTGGTAAATGGTTGTTTTTCAGACTGGAAGATGGTAGACTATGGTGTTTCCAAGGCTCAATGCTAGGAACATTGCATTATATATAAGTGACTTGGATCTTGGATTACAGAGTAAAACTGCAACATTTGTTAATGATACCAAACTTGGAGGGGTGATAAAAGATATGATACCAAGCGACTGCAATAGGACATAGATAGGCTAGCAGAATGGGCATACAAGTGGCAGATGGAATTTAATACAGAGTGTGAGGTGATGCATTTTGGCAGGAGGGATAGGGAGAGATAATATAGACTGAATGGCACAGTTCTGAGGAGTGTACAGGGACAGAGGGACCTGCGGGTTCATGTGTATAGCTCTTTGAAGGTGACAAGACATATTGAGAGAGTAGTTATCAAAACATATGGGATCTTGGGCTTCATAAATAAAGGATTTCAGTACAAAAGCAGGGAAGTTATACTAAACCTTTCTAAAGTTTTGGTTTGCCCATAATTAGAGTATTGCAACCAGTTCTGGTCACCAACTTCAGGAATGATGTAAGTGTCCTTGAGACGGTGCAGAGGAGATTAACCAGAATGGTTCCAGGAATGAAGAATTTTAGATACTTGGTTAGTTTGGAGAAGCTGAGATTGTTCTCCTTGGAGCAAAGGAAGTTGAGGGGAGATTTGATAGAGATGTACAAGATTATGATAGGTTTAGATAAAGTAGAGAAAGAAAAGCTGTTCCCATTAGCTGATTGTAGAAAAACAAAGAAACATAGATTTAAGGTTTTGGGCAAGAAATACAGGGCAGATGTGAGGAAGAACTCTTTCAGGCAGCGAGTGGTAATGAGCTGGAACTTGCTGCTGACTAGGGTGGTTGAAGTGGAGATGATCAATGATTTCAAAAGGAAACTGGATAGGCACTTGGGGGAAATAAACTTGCAGGGCTATGGGGATCGAGCGGAGGAATGGGACTAACTGGATTGCTTTGCAGAGAGCAAGTATGGATTTGATGGGCCGCATGGCCGCCTTCTGTGCGGTTATGACTCTATGATTGTAGAGAGAATGGAGGAGTCCGCCTCGAGCATGAGTGAGTTGATGTCACAAAGTGATGATGTCTTCTTTCAAGAATCAAGTGACCAACTGCGTGGAACATCAAATGTGTAAATGAGTTCATGCATGCCTTGACCACAGCCATGCAGCTCTGGATGACAGTGTGTTGGCCACCTTAAAGAGATCATATTAGCCTTGCCCTTAAAGTGCCACTCTGATCTGCACCAAAGTGCTCTCCAGTGCAACTGCAGTGAAATGCAGCTGGGCCACAAGCAGGATAATGGCAAAAGGGGATGTGGAAATGGGGACTCCATTCAAAGTGCTTTCACTTCTCACCTGTTGCCTCCGACCCCCGCCCCCACATTCAGTTAGTACCTGACATGCTGTCGCATTTCCTGATGACAGAGTCTTCCCCTGCACAGGTGTAGGTGGAGCATCTTTGGCGGCGCCCTCACATGCTCAGAGCAGCCTGCCTTTATGTCTGCTGAAGTTACTAGGGTGCACCACATTGCAGTGGAAGGAAAAGGATGAAGAAAGCTTTCTAATTGCACAAGCGTATTTACAGGGGCATATGAGAAAATGTTATGGTGTGAAATTTCTTGTTTTTTAGTTCAATTACAGAAATTTGACTCAAACCACCTCCTGTTCCTTCCATCGTATGCCCACTAACCTGAACACCCAACTTCCCCTTCTGGTCCGCATGTTAGCCAATATTATAAATGGTTCTCTCTCTTCAGGTGTTGTCCCTCTCTCCTTTGAATCTGCCATCATCAGCCCTTCCCTCAAAAAAAAATCCCTTGACCACACCACCCTTGCAAACTGCTGTCAATTTTCCAACCTCCCTTTCTACTCCAAAGTCCTTGAATGTGTTGTCGCTTCCCAAATCCGTTCCAATCTTTCCTGGAAATCTATGTTTGAATCCCTCCAATCAGGTTTCCACCCCTGCTACTGTGCCAAAAATGACCTTACCAAAGTCACAAATGACATCCTATGTAACTGTGTCAAAGGTAAACTTGCCCTCCTCATCTTCTTGACCTGTCTGCAGCCTTTGACCCGGTTGACCACACCATCCTCCTCCAACATCTCTCCACTGTTTTCTTGCTGGGCGGGGCTGCTTTCACCTGGTTCTATTCTTATTGGTCTAATTGGAGCCAGAGAATCACTTGCAATGGCTTCTCATCATTCCGGATGAATGGGAGTCATAAACTGATGGCGACAATAAGCAGTGTACAAAGGGTGGCTGGTTGTTTTGTGTCAGTGGCACTGGGCTGGGGTGGGGGGGACGTGGAGGTGAGCGGTGGGGTTTGCAGGCCACGATGAATGGCTCTGCTTTTGCCATCGGTCCACAGGTGCAACCCAAGTGAACCTTGCATTAGTATGGGTATCAATGTGAGAAGCAGGTCACATTGCCCTGTTCATCTTCCTCCTCCTAGACTTCTTCCTCCTGCTCCTCATAATCATTAGAAGAGGACCTGATCTCTGTGCCGTATTCCTCCTGCAGGTCCAAACTTTGCTGCTGCATGACATTGTACAGAGTGCAATACGCCTCAACAATTCTCAAAGTCCTAACTGGTGCATACTGAAGGGCGCCTCCAGGCTTTTTCCAGCACTGGAAGCACATATTGATCTTGCCATTGGCTTGTTCAGTCAGACATCTGGTGGTCATATGGCTTTTAGTGTAGCGCCATTGGCCTTCACTAGTCGGCTTTCTGTCGGGTATCAACAGCCAAGTTTGAAATGTTTATCCCTTAATGCCTAGCAGCCATGTTTTAAGCGTGCTTGCAGGTCCAAATAGATCAGAAGCCTCAACTGCTGGATGCGGTGGATGAACGCATCATGGCAGCTACCTGAAAATCTTGTGCACTTCCACAGAGATGTCATTGAGATTACATGCCACCTGCACATTGATGGAGTGGGAGCTCTTAAAGTTGACGACTGTCCCTGGTTTATTGATAGGTGACCAGACTGCCATGTGTGTACAGAGGGTGATGCCTGGCACCTCTGGGAAGCCAGCCAGAGTTGCAAACCACAGCATCACCACAGGCAAAATTCACTTAATTGCTGGTCTTGGCAAACAAGCCATCATTCTCCTGTCTTACACATTGGTGGCCACTGACAGGGAGCTCCTGGATATGTCTCCAACAAAGCCCTGGATGGATTCAGAGGCAAGAAAGTTGACAGTGTTGATGGCTTTGACAGCCATAATAACATAATAATTAAGTAGATGAATCCCCAGGCCCAGATGAGATGTATCCCAGGCTGTTATGTGAGGCAAGGGAGGAGATAGCAGGGGCTCTGACTCAAATTTTCAAATCCTCTCTGGCCACAGGAGAGGTACCAGAGGACTGGAGGACAGCGAATGTGGGACCATTATTCAAGAAGGGTAGCAAGGATAAACCAGGTAATAACAGGCCAGTGAGTCTAACATCAGTGGTAGGGAAACTATTGGTAAAAATTCTGAGGGACAGATAGGATTAATCTCCACTTGGAGAGGCTGGGATTAATCAGGGATAGTCAGCATGGGTTTGTCAGGGGGAGATGGTGTCTAACTAACTTGACAGCATTTTCAGAGGAGGTGAATAAATGTGTAGATGAGGGTAAAGCAGTTGATGTAGTCGACATGGACTTCCCGCATGGGAGATGGGTTAAGAAAGTAAGAGCCCATGGGATCCAGGGCAATTTGGCAAATTGGATCCAAAATTGGCTTCGTGGCAGGAGTCAGAGAGTGATGGTCGAGGGTTGTTTCTGTGATTGGAAGCATGTGACCAGTGGTGTACCACAGGGATTGATGTTAGGACCCTTGCTGTTTGCTGTGTACATTAATGATTTAGATGTGAATATAGGAGGTATGATCAGTAAGTTCGCGGATGACACAAAAATTGGTGGTGTCGTAAATAGTGAGGAGGAAAGCTTTAGATTACAGGATGATATAGATGGGCTGGTAAGATGGGCGGAGCAGTGGCAAATGGAATTTAATCCTGACAAGTGTAAGGTGATGCATTTTGGGAAGACTAACAAGGCAAGGGAATATACAATGGATGGTAGGACTCTAGGAAGTACAGAAGGTCAGAGGGGCCTTGGTGTACTTGTCCATAGATCACTGAAGGCAGGAGCACAGGTAGATAAGGTGGGTAGGAAGGCATATGGGATACTTGCCTTTATCAGCCAAGGCATAGAATATAAGCACAGGGAGGTTATGATGGAGCTGTGTAAAATGCTAGTTAGACCATAGCTGGAGTACTGTGTATAGTTCTGGGCACCACACTATAGGAAGGATGTGATTGCACCAGAGAGGGTGCAGAGGAGATTCACCGGATGTTGCCTGGGCTGGAGCGTTTCAGCTATGAAGAAAGACTGAAAAGGTTGGGGTTGTTTTCCGAAGAGCAGAGAAGGCTGAGGGGAGACATGATTGAGGTATACAAATTTATGAGGGGCATTGATAGATTAGGTAGGAAAAAACTTTTTCCCTTAGCGGAGGGGTCAATAACTAGGGAGCATACATTTAAGGTCAGGGGCAGGAGGTTTAGAAGGGATTTGAGGAAAAAACTATTTCACCCAGAGGGTGGTTGGAGTCTGGAAAGCACTGCCTGAAGAGGTGGTAGAGGCAGGAACCATCACAACATTTAAGATAAGCACTTGAAACGCCATAGCATACAAGGCTACGGGCCAAGTGCTGGAAAATGGGATTAGAATAGTAAGGTGCTTGATGGCTGGCACAGACACGATGGGCTGAAGGGCCTGTTTCTGTGCTGTATGACTATGATTCTATAACTAGTGGCGAGCAAGTCCAACAGATAGCAAGTCTTTATCTGGAATGCAGCAGAGCCTGCCGCCACCTGATGAGATAACCTGACCCACCTGAAACTCGGCCTCTGCCTGTAGACCATGTGACACTTCTGTGAGCTGCACCCCTCGGTTGCCATCCTCTCTGCTGCTCAGTTAGAGGTTTGTCAAGTGCAGGCTCCTACTACTGCAGCTGGGTTGGCGCTGGTACTGATCATATTGGTACTTGTCGGAGGTCCAATCTAAGGCAGCCAAAGAACCACCCATCCTGATGTGATCCAGAAAACTTCCAAAAAGTATAGAAAGTAAGCTTGAGCAGAAGTACTGTGAACAAACTCTTTCGAATTAGTAGGTAAGAATGCAGCTGTGAGTACCAAGTGCAGTATTTTCACGTTTGAATCAGGCCCTTCAAATGCTGTTGTGTTCTTGACTTGCTTTCACTGGTGAATTTCTGGAAGCCCAGGAAACCTGTGGACGTGCCACTAAATTTATAAGTATGTTGAAATCTTGCTCCAATTGAACCATTAGCATATGCCGATTGGGATAATTTTAGAGTAAAGGGAAAGGAGGGGAAAGAATTTCTGGATTGCGTTCAGGAGAACCTCCTTGATCAGTATGTTCTGGCCCAACTAGAAAGGAGGCATTGTGCAATCTGGTGCTAGGAAATGAGGTGGGCCAAGTGGACCAAGTGTCCATAGGGGAGCACTTGGCTGAGAGTGGCCAGTGTCTCATTTGGTTGAGACTGGCAATGCAGAAAAGCAAGATACAATATAAGATAGAATAGCTAGATTGGAAGATGGCTAATTTCAATGCAATGAGGGGATCGAGCCAGGATAAAACGGAACCAAATACTGATAGGAAAAACTGTATCAGAACAATGGATTTTCTTTAAGGAAGAGGTGCTTCAAGTACAGGATAGGACTATCCAACAACGACGAATGGTAGGGGAACAATAAACAGGGCTCCTTGGATGACAAGGGAGATAGAGATTATGATGAAACAAAAAAAGTAAAGAGGTTTTGTGAAGCATGTCAGGTGAATTCTTCAAATCAGAACCAGGCCAAATAAAGTAATTTGAGAGGGGAGGAAATTAAGACTGACAAAGAGAGAATATGAGAATAGAATGGCAGTCAACATAAAAGGGAAGCCAAAAATCTTCTAACTGCATGTAAATAGTAAATGGGTACTAAGTGGTAGAGTTGGACCTATTCGGGACAAAGAGGGTATTCTTAGAGAGCAAGGTTAAAATACTTAATGAGCAATTTCTATCGGTGTTTACTAAGGAAGAGGATGCTGACAAAATATTGGTAGAAGCAGAGCGTAGAGGCAATGGATGGGGTAAAAATTGAGAGGGAGAAGGTACTAAAAAGGCTGGGTATGTCCAGGGTAGATAAGACACCTGGTCCAGATAGCTTGCATCCTAGGTTGCCAAAGGAAGTAGGGGTGGAGATAGTGGAAGGGCTTGCCATAATCTTTGCTAGATATAACAAAGGTACCAAAGGATTGGAGAGTGGCAAATGTGCCACCCTTATTCAAGAAAGGGAGTAAGGACAGCCCTAGCAACTATAGGCCAGTTAGTTTAACATCAGTGGTGGGTAAGGTTTTAAAAACAATAAACAGGAAAAAAAAAATCAACAGGCACTTAGAGGTTTGAGTTAATTAAGGATAGCCAGCACGGATTTGTAAAAGGCAGATCATGCTTGACTAATGTAATTGAATATTTTGAGAAAGGTTGATGAAGGGAATGTAATGGATGTTGTTTATATGGATTTTAAGAAAGCGTTTGAGCAAGTACCACATAAAAGGCTGGGTTAACAAAATTGAGGCTCATGGAACAGAAAGGTCAGTATCCAATTGGATAAAAAATTGACTTAAGGACAGAGAAAAGCGAGTCATGCTAAATGGTTGTTTTTCAGACTAGATGATGGTAAACAATGGTGTTCCCCAAAGGTCAGTGCCAGACCACTCCTTTTTTTGCTATATATAAATGTCTTGGATCTTAGAATACAGAGTAGAATTTCAAAATTTGCTGATGATACCAAACTTTGAGGAGTGGCAAACAGTGAGGATGATATGAACTGTCTGCAACAGGACATAGATAGGCTAGCAGAATGGGCAGATAGGTGGCAGATGGAATTTGATGCAGACAAGTGTGAGGTGATGCATTTAGGCAGAAGGAATAGGAGGAGGCAATATAGACTTAATGACACAGTTCTAAAGAGTGTGCAGGAACAGAGGGACCTGGGGATGCATATGCATCGATCTTTGAAGGTGGCAGGACATATTGAGAGAGTGGTTAGCAAAGCATTTGGAATCTTCATAAATAGAAGCATTGAGTACAAAAGTAGGGATGTGATGGGGAACCTTTATAAAGCTCTGGTTCGGCTCCAATTAGAGTACGGCATCCAGATCTGGTCACCACACTTTGGGAAGGATGTGAGGCTCCTTAAGAGGGTGCAGAGGAGATTTACCAGAATGGTTCCAGGGATGGGGAATTTTAGTTACAAGGTTATTTTGGAAAAGCTGGGATTGTTCTCCCGAGAGCAAAGGAGATTGAGGGGATATTTGATAGACAAGTTTGCATAAATTAGACAAGGAAAAACTGTTCCCATTAATAAATGTTACAAGTACCAGGGGACACAAGTTGAAGGTTTTGGGCAAGAGATGCAGGGGAAATGTGAGGAAAAACCTTTTTACGCAGCAGTGAACTGGAACTCACTGCCCACCAGAGTGCTGAGAGCAGAGACAACCAATGATTTCAAAAGGAAATTAGATGGGCACTTGAAGGAAATAAACTTGCAGGACTACGGGGATTGAGCGGGGCTGTCGGACTGACTGGATTGCTCCGCAGAGAGCTGGCATGGACTCGATAGGCTAAATAGCCTCCTTCTATGCAGTAAATGACTTTATGACTCAAAGTTAATAGGCAACCTGATTCTTCCAAGGGAATTGTGAGAAAGCAGTCTAACATTCTTCTGTTACAAATGGAAACCAGCGGGTTAGAGATCGCTTCCTGACATGTTTGCTTTTCACCCCTCCACCTATACCCAAAGCCACGCGCTCCTCCAGGATAAAATTCCTGCTTGCTTCTCAGTGTCAAATCATCAATAAGAAAGATCTTGCATTGATATAATGCCTTCTCACAGTCTCAGGATGTCCCAAAACACTTTGCAGCCAATGCAGTACTTTTGAAGTGTAGCCGCTGTTGTAATGAAGGAAAACCTGGCAGTCTATTTGTGAGATCCCACAAACAGCAATGAAATAAATGAACAATTAAACTGTTTTAGTGATCTTGGTTGAGGGATAAATATTGGCCAAGATGCCAAGGCTCTTTTGCTCCTTTTTTTTGAATGGTGCCATGAGATTGTCTTTATCCACTTGAAAGGAGGCACTT
Source organism: Heterodontus francisci (assembly GCF_036365525.1). NCBI lineage: Eukaryota > Metazoa > Chordata > Chondrichthyes > Heterodontiformes > Heterodontidae > Heterodontus > Heterodontus francisci. The sequence continues at coordinate 195,822,553 of NC_090374.1, forward strand.
CTGACAGTGCAGCAGTCCCTCAGTATGACACAGAAAAGTCAGCCTAGATTATGTGCTCAGAAGCAAAATACCCAATACACCAGACTGAGAATGAACAAGACAGAGAAAAATTATACCTTTAGCACAGAAGTGACAGAAACACTCAATACAGTTTAACTTCTTTGCAAGACTTGACATAAGGATTTACACTACTTTCCATTTGTAGAAATTCTACACTGCTCATCACCACAGTCTACAAGACATGAATATATGTCAATGATATCTTATTTCCATGACCGTGCAAGGTACAGAAATTATCACCGCATAGATTAACTGATTAAGCAAATAAAATATTATACCAGGAGATATTTATCATGACATTATTCACTGATATAGAATGCATGCTGAGTAAACACCATAATGTCCAATCCTTAAATGAGAAGGTAACTGTATGTTAAGTGTTTTGCATAGTAAGCAGTTAGCCATTCAGTTCAAAACAAAAGTTACTAGATTTACAATGTTTTATTCATGGCTCCTCATGTACCCTCCATTTTGTTTGGCAAAGAGTGTAGTGAATTTGTTGATCTGATGTACACCAAGTGAGCATCCTTACATTGGGCTGGATTTTATGCTGCCGTAAAAGATGGCAGCCTGCACGCGCGGGTTTTACTCCACGGAGCCGCCGTGATCCCTTGATATCTTTGGATAACAAAAATCCATCTATCTAAGTTTTAAAAATAACAAATGATCTAGCATCAAATGCTGCTTTCAGAAAAGAGTTCCAAACTTCTACTTTACAAGAAGAAATATTTCCTAATTTCATTCCTGAAAGGTCTGGCTTTAATTTTTTGATTGTGCCCCCTAATTCTAGATTCCCCAATTAGTGGATATTGTTTCTTCCAATCTACCCTATCTGCTCCCCATAATATCTTGAAAACTTCAATCAAATCCCCCTTTAACTTTCTAAATTCCAGGATATACAACCCTAGTTTGTGCAATCGCTTCTCGTAATTTAATCCTTGGAGTCTCGCTATCATTCTAGTAAATCTATGCTGCACTCCCTCCACGGCCAATATATTCTTCCTAAGGTTGGCTTAACTCTTTTCAATTTCTAGTCCGAGCATCCATTTAGCCTCATTGGTAATGTGATTTTATTGACTAGAAACTTTCAATAAATGATCAATAATCACATCCAAATCCCTTTCCATCTTTATTGATACCCTTAATCAAGCAGCACACTTGATAATTCCCTTCAAGGGTCAATGCAAACTCTGACCCTTTTGTCGTACGATTGTATTTAAGAGTGATGTCCTTTTAAAATCTTAGTATGCTGATGAGCCAAGTACCAGGACATATTCATGTGACTTGGAGCCAGAGTCACTCTGCAACTGTAAATCCCAGAGTAAGTTTCTGTAAACAGTTAGTTCCGTATTGTACATAATAAGTTAGCTGTAATAAACCTGTTTGAGATCTTCAGCATGACTGGACCCCACGCATCTCATTTTTGATGCATCAGACAACATAAAAGAACTCATTACACCTTAAATTGTATTTTTGTTTGAAACAGGTCACCTTAATTGTTTTAAAAAAATTAATCTGAGTACAGGAGCAATTATGTCTTGCTGCAATTATACAAGGTCTTGGTGAGACCACATCTGGAGTATTGTGTGCAGTTTTGGTCTCCATATCTGAGGATGTTCTTGCTACGGAGGGAGTGCAGCGAAGGTTCACCAGACTGATTCCTGGGATGGCAGGACTGATGTATGGAGAGAAATTGGGTCAATTAGGCTTGTATTTGCTAGAGTTTAGAAGAATGAGAGGGGATCTCATAGAAACCTACAAAATTCTAACAGGACTGGATAGACTAGATGCAGGAAGGAGTTAGATATATGGCAGGGGAGTCCAGGACCGGGGGTCACAGTCAAAGGATAAGGGGTAAGCCATTTAGGACGGAGATGAGGAGGGATTTCTTCACCCAGAGAGTGGTGAACCTGTGGAATTCTCTACCACAGAAAGCAGTTGAGGCCAAATCATTAAATATATTCAAGAAAGAGTTAGATATAGTTCTTCGGGCTAAAGGGATCAAGGGATACAGGAAGAAAGCAGGAACAGGGTACTGAGTTTGGAGATCAGCCATGACCGTATTGAATGGCGGTGCAGGCTCGAAGGGCTGAATGGCCTACTCCTGCTCCTATTTTTCAATGTTTCTATGTAACCTTGTGATCTGCCCACCAGGTGTAGTGGAGATCTCACCCCTTTAAGAGGAGACACATGAACATCTCCTTGTGGGGCCAGGTTCCCACTGGCCTTTATAAAATAGACCTTTTCACGTCATCATAAAATAGAGCCCACCGTCATGGGGACTGGAATCTTCTGACACTTTGCTCTCATTTTAATCTACAGCTCCCACCCAGATGATTCTTGAAAATCAACTTGCTGTGTTTGTGGGCTTATTAGATGCCATCCATTGCCAGTGAGCAATACACAGAACTTATGTTTTGATCTCCCCCAATTTTATCTTTTTATATATTTTCATATTTTTAGTTACTTAAAAAAATTATTTGAGAGTGACCACCCCTCCTTGAAATATTGAGAGGCACTTGTATCCTTGTGCAAAGGTTGACCCGTGGTGAAGCAGAAATTGATAGGAATTACCTCCTTGTCAATTTATCTCTGGCCCGCTGTCCTATCAACACCTTCCCTTTAGTTCTCTTTTCCCCCCACCCGCACTTTATTTGCTTAAAACCGATTACATTTATAACCTTTGCCAGTTCTGATGAAAGGACACTGACCTGAAATGTTAACCCTGTTTTTCTCTCCACAGGCGCTGCCAGAGCTGCTGAATATTTCCAGCACTTTGTTATTATTTTCGGAATTATCCAGTCTTGTTTAATTTCTTGCGCCTATTCCTAAGATTCCCACTAGCCTAAAACAAAATAAGACCTTTCATGAACACAAATTTGCTTTTATTGCTCCAGTATAAATATCTTACATTGATTCAGATCAAAATCCATCCACCAGAACTCAGGCATTCTGCTTAATTGCCACCAGTCTCTTATGTTAATTGTGGAATAATGCTATTCAAAAAAAAAGCGAAGGCCTTTGTGACTCCTGTTCTTTTTTTTCTGCCATGGTGTCCTAGCTCTTATATTTGGCTACAGTGAAAGGAAAAATAAAGTCCTGCATTTATATAGTGCCTTTCATGACCAACAGTTGTTTCAATGCACTTGACAGCCAATGAAAGACTTTTGAAGTGTGGTCACTGTTGCAATATAGGAACTACAGGTCAAGAGCTATAAGAGTTCTATATGAAATTAATTTGGGTACACTCATCATAGTCCCGACTGAATGTGGACCCATAACATAAAAGATTGCTCTGAATTTGATAGTAATTGGAATAGATTTAGCAATCAATAGATTGTGATGGTCAGCATTCTGGAGGGCTGGACAGCTTGTCAGTATTTTCAAACAAGGTTCTCTCCCTTCATTGCTGTCGCTCCCACTCCTCTCAGCTCCTATTGAATCTGTGCTCTTCCCACTGGCAGCTGCACAAGTTTGTTTGCTAATGGTCTAGATCAGAGCCCCTCTCCAAATGTATATTTTTTATTCATTCTGGGATATAGGTGTCACTGTCAAGGCCAGCATTTATTGCCCATCCCCAATTGCCCTTGCGAAAGTGGTGAACTGCCTTCTTGAAACACTGCAATCCATGTGGTGAAGGTACTCCCATAGTGTTGTTAGGTAGGGAGTGTGCTCATCGCCTGCTATCCTTGTCCTTCTAGGCAGAAGAGGTCAAAGATTTGGGAGATGCTGTTGAAGAAGCCTTCATTATTTTTTTGCTTTGCATCTTGTAGATGGTATACACTGCAGCCACAGTGCACTGGTGATGGAGCAAGTGAATGTTTAAAGCAGTGCCAAACAAGCAGGCTGCTTTATCCTGGATGGTGTTGAGCTTCTTGAGTGTTGTTGGAGCTGCACTCACCCAGGCAAATGTAAAGTATTCCATCGCACCTCTGACTTGTGCCTTGTAAATGGTGAAAACACTTTGGGGATTTAGGAGGTGAGTCACTTGATGTAGCATACCCTGCTTTTGTAGCCAAAGGTTTTATGTGGTTGATCCAGTTGAGGTTCTGGTCAATGGTGAGACCCAGGTTGTTGATGGTGGAGGATTTGACAATGGCAATGCTGTTCATGACAAGAGGAGATGGTTAGGCTCTCTCTTTTTGGAGATGGTCATGTCCTGGCATTTGCATGACATGAATGTTACTCGCCACTTATCAGCCCAAGCCTGAGTGCTGTCCAGGTATGGCTGCAAGCAGGCTCGACAGTTTCATTGTCTAAGGAGTTATGAATGGAACTGAAGACTGTACAATCAACAAATAGCTCCGCTTATGACCTTATGATGGAGAGAAAATCAATGATGAAGCAGCTGAGAATGGTTGGGCCTAGGTACTAGTGATCCTGGCTGCTATCTACTGTAGGTAGGAACTCTTGGGAGAGCAGGACTCCTCACCTAAAGTATACAACCAGAATGTCTACCATTAGCGACAGGAACAACATTGAGAAGAGAGGGTCCAGTCTGATACATCACCGCCTGTATTTAGAGGCAAAATTGTGGAGAATGGTGACAATAGGTGCAGGGGTGGTGGTGCATGGTGAAGGGATGATCATGAATGATACTGAAAGGTAAATCAAAAGTAATGGATGGCAATGAAGGAGGCAATGAAGAAAGCAAGCAATGGAATCAGGGAAATGATGACACTGAAAGGACAAAAGGTAGAAGCTCAGAGTGTTAGTTTGGAGTGGAGAGGAAGGAGAATACCTGCCTTAACTGAAAGGGTGTGACAGAGTGTCAACATTAATGTGTGGGAGGAAGGGAAAGAGATTGCCAGCATGAACTGAAGGGGAAAGAGTAATGAAAAAGTGCCAGCTTGAACTAGATGATAAAAGTTAACGATATGTTTGGAGACAAGGTGGGTGACAAAAAACACCAGCTTGACTGGGGGGTGGAAGATTAGTACTAGCTTAATCAGAGTTGGAAGGGGAAAAGAGTGCCAGGTTAAATTTGGTGGTGGGGTGAGGGGGGTGGGAAGCAGAGGCAGATGAGTCAGCACAAACTAAGAGGGTTGAAAGAGTGGAAGTATCTCTGTGAAAGGGTAGGATGTTGGATTTGATGCAGTGAGTACAGAGTGAAGGCTGAGTGCCTTTGTGAACTGGGAATGGGGGCTTAACGTGTTGGGGCAAATTTTGGGAAGTGATGCACTGGTTGGTCTGTTGAAAATCACTTTTTTAAAAAAAGATTAATAATCAATTATTTGTGAACTATAAAAGTGCTTGGAATGAATCAGAATGGATCATTTTAATGTAAAAATTAAAGCTGTGTGGAGGGACTTTCACAGAAACGCACTCAATTTTGTGCATTCAATAATTGGATTTTATCCTTCAAGCATTCAAGTAGTTGTTTTCTTTCTCTGCTAATACAAGAGAAGGAATGCGGTGTATATCCACAGCTTAAGTGACAATCACTGTGTACCTATTTGTTTTCACACATCTTTAATTTAAAATCTGAGGCATTGCTGAGACATTAGCTTTTTTTGAAGCAGTTGGACTACTTTGACCAGCTTTCAAAGTTGACATGTATGAAGCTCATTCAAAGATCACTTGAATGCCTTGTATGGAAAGTGTAAATTTCACAACAATGCAGTCAGAAGTGCTTTTGTGAACTTGGGGCACTGGCACATTATTAGAATAGACTGGAAGGAGTTTTACTCTGCAGATAGCATGTTAAACCTGCCCTCAGTGCCTGATGCTGGGTGCTTGAAATGCTTGCCAAACTTGATAGCACGACAATTTAACACAAAAGAATTTTACAAGAATGAATGATGTCACCATTTTCATCCATATGTTATAGTAGAACAACCAGTTAGCAAGAAGGAAAAAACAAAACTTAACTCATTAACTAGATTAGGAGAAACAGAGTTTTAAAACCTGACTAATTCCACAAGACCAGTGTCCCTGCAGGTATTAACTGGAAAATTCACTCGTTCCAAAAGGCACAACTACACGAGTGAGGGAATACAGCAAGTTGAACACTAGCTTAGCATCAGAAACAGCACCGGAGAGCAATTCCTCATGTATGGAGGCTTGATGGCATGGATTCTATGAGTAGCTCACAAATTAATGATAGTAATAAATCATTTTAATGAGATCTATGCAGGGCAGAATCTACCCCTTCATTACAAAAGGTTGAGTGCCTCCTGGTCAGAATCCTTCTTCCCTAAGTGAGTAACATAGATAAAATTGGTGTGATAAACCAGTCATGAAAACAGAGGCATACTGAGCCATTGCCTTATACAAGTGGGTAAGACATCTATTTCTGGATGATTATCAGCAGACATTTGTAAAATATTTATGCGAGAGATAAGACTTCCTTCTTTTTACTCATGTGCATAATTTGAGGCACGGAATCTGCCAAGATGATTTACTGGAATGACAGTGTTGCTTTAAAAAGGAACTGGCACACTAAGCTGCAGTTTCTAACATTCAAATTTGGATATTGACTAATGACTTTTACAGAAAGCAATATAACTTGATCTTGCTCTGAAGTAATAGTTTCTTAAATCAAAAATTAACATGAAACAGATATCAGATGCCTCTTGATTGTAATCCAGCACTCTTTTTAACCTATAAGCCTGGATACTCTAAAAATATATGCATACTTAAAAAAAAGAACATTTTGTTATTTTTTAAACAGAAGGAGTGATTGGTTTGTAACTCTCGTATTACAGGAGGCTTTTTATCTCCTAGGGGAGATAGAGGGCTTTCACACCCACCTTCCTCCAGACTGCCTGCAAGATACAGAGCATAGTGTGGGTCAGGCATGCACCACCCCCCCCCACTCCACCTGCCAAGAATGAGGAAAATTAATTTCGCCGCATGAACATCAAAACTTAAAATTGCAAGCTCCTGACTGGAGAGAGACATTATCACACCAACAGACAAGTACTTCAAAGGACAAAGGAGCTATTCCCTGCTCCAATTTAATCCATAATGGACTTTTGATTACCAGACGTTGAAGGTGCAAAGGCTACCATTCCAGGTTAACTGCTAAGATGGACAAATATACAAACAGATGTGGTTGGACTGGTTTGGTCACATGGCTGGCTGACTGTTGGAGTTTTTTTGAATTGGAACTTCCAACAAGGAATTTGAAATCAGAAAGCTGTTTTCTCCTGGACTGAGAACACCTCTCTCCTGTCTGCTCTCACCAGCTTCGGAAACCATTGAAGACATATGAACCCCAAGAGAGAAAAGTCTCCTACAATGAACAAGATTTAAGAAGAATACTGGGTCCCAAAGAAAAGTAAGACTACCTACAATCAAGAACCCTACAGCGAGCTCGAAGCACAGTAAAAAAAAACCCTCTTCAGAAATTGTCTCAAACCTCTCCATTTTATTTTTCTTCTCTTTTCGGTCTCTATTTGCATGTGCGTATCACGTTTGCATTCTAGCATGGGACGTGGTGTGTATCCGTAGGCATTAACCGAATTAGAGTTAAGTTTAAGGTTTAATAAATTTCAATTTTCTTCTTTAAACCTAAAGAAAACCTGGTGTACTTTTTTCTTTGCTTTATAATTGGAAAGCTGTGAACAAGGATTCAAAAAGGGGGAGCTCAAAACACAGTGTGTTTAAAATTAAACCCTGTTACAATAAGACCAGGTGAAGACAGTAAAAGACCCCTAGATACCTTTCTCACCTGATCGTAACAAGAGAAAGATTCAGACTCATGTTTGAGAAACACGAGCTACCAATATATCAAAGATGCACAAGGCGCACAGTAAATTGACCTCACTCATTAATTTGGTGATAACCATTTTCAAATAAATATGATTACACATTAATACATCTTTCTGCACATCAGTTTTGTGCATATACTCAGTTAATGTAATAGTGACATAGGGTTCTGCACAGTAATGCCCAACAGTGTAAAACTGCCCACTGCTTACAGCATACTCATGTTATGAGATGTAGTGCAACTTAGGCAGTGAACAGGATGGGCATTATAGCCAGCAGAAGACAAAGGGTGGAATGGAGCAGATAAAGACATCAATGAACTGCTGCTGCCTTTCCTGTGCTGCCAGTGACCCTTCTCAGGAAATAATTGTTGTAGTCCTTGCTCATTCTCCAATTGCAACTGTGTCTTTTGATCTTTGATGAACTGCATACAATGGGCATATCTACAGCATGCACTGCAGCAACTTTTCAACAGCATCTCTTTCTCCTCAACCTCTACCACTGAGAAAGACATGAGCAGCAATGTTGCAGGAACACTTATCACCTCAAAGCATCCCTCCAAGCTACAAATCATCCTGATTTGGACATATATTCTCATTTCCTCATTGTTATGATGGTACGCCCCAAGTCATGTTAAGTTGGGAATTCCACAATAAGCAAGAAACAAAGACTCCATAATTATAAGGACAAAATCAATCATCACCTTTTCAGGACAACTATGGATGGATAATCAATGTAGTTTGCTAATGTCCCTCAGCCCAAGAACCAAAAAAAAAAAATACAACAGTGTTCTGCAGCTGCAAACGCCATCACTATTTTAGAAACCATCTCAAAAGCATACGTCAAATAGTCATGAGAATAGTACAGGTGTCTACAACAATGTTTAAGCACTCAACATACTTTCTGGTTTGAGCATGGGTTTCATTGTACCGCATCTGAGTCCGAATGGGAAGGCTGTGCAGATGTACAATGAATGGTAGAACTGTATTAGGGCATGCGTGTAATATATACATATATCCTAAACACTCCCAGGGAAGAGGGTATCAATATTCATACTCATGTCACACATCATCTGCACTTAGGGGAATAAAAGCCCTTTTGATTTATGTACACCATGACATTGTTGGACAGTATAGGAACAATCACATAGGTATAACCCATTTTTCTCTGAACCCTAGTACTATGCAAGTTAGTAAAAGACGAATCCTCTTTGGACTTCCTGGAGCTGATCTACACCCAAGTTGGTACGTTGACAGGAGTTTCCAAACTACACATCAATCATCTGCTATATAGCTGAATAAAACTGAATAAGACCCATGCTGTGCCTTGAAAGCTTTTAGTGGCATAAAATTTGAACATAGCTATTAGCTTGACTATTACAGGGAACTCAGTGCTGACTACAAACTACAGCAAGTCATTCATCAAGTGGCACAGGTCAGTAACTACCTCAATCATCAGCTTCAGCCTAGCAACATATTAGGGACAGTTAGATGCTTATTGGTCTATACACAAGGTGCCATAGCTAACTGATACGGGTGGTCATTGCGTCATACAAGCGTTTTGTATTACGATCATGCCGAGTAGTTCACCAAGTGAGTGGTGTGCAGCTAGCTGCAAGTTAAATGTCAAACTATTGGGGTTTTCCAAGACTGGCCTGCTGGAAGAAATCACTTAAATGGAGAACCTGGCAGCGCTAGTGTGAGCCTTATGAAGCTTTAGCTCCCATTCTCCGGTGGTGATGATGTAAGGCAGGATATACGGTGCAAACAGCTTCAGGTGATCACCGTGTGCAATGATTATGTGCATATAATGCTGAACTCATGCTCGCCAAAATTCCCATCAGTTGTACGGATCAGTAGAAGCTGTTTGCATGGATCACTTTTGTGCTAGAATCCTCATTGTTCTTCACCTTCAGTGCAGCTGCAGCTCTCATCAGCACAACTACCATTTTGGAAAACCTCCAATACAAATAAGGAATACTGGGTGCCATCTGAGAGTTCATTACACCTATTGGCATTATAGCAAACCTTTAATTAACATTATTGAGCAGTTGGCAATAAAACAATGTCACAATCTGAATGTTAATGAATGTACATAAATAGTATAGAAAGCTAATGATAATACAACCAAAGTCTGCTATTGCATTTTTCCTCTGATTTTGTGCTCTTTTAATACCAACCCCAACAAGCACTCACTGCAGCAATCATTTAATGTTTTTGCAGATATATGCAGTATCTTGCATTTACCAATGCTGAATTCTCTTTTCCCTCTTATTTCTCAATTTCTTCCGACTGTCCTGAAAAAGGAATGATTTTGGTAACAGAAGCCCTCAAGTACCCTATCCATGCTTTTTTTGCCCTTCCTAAACCAGTGATGCTCAAAGAGATCAGAATAAGTGTGGGATAGACTACTGGAGCTGGCTCGCATGCCTCAGTCCCAATACCGCATCATGCAATGCATTTACCCACTATGTCATCACCGCATGTCCTTTGTCGCATAATTGTCCAGGATCAGACAGAGTGCAGACTGCAAGCTGAGTGTAGAGATTCGAGTTTGGTGAGTGGTGAGTTCGGTGAAGCGGGGAGGAGGTGCTCCATTTTTCTACTTTTTGTAACCCTCCAGGATTTGGTTCCTGCTTCAGTGCAGTGGAAGGAGCTGTTTGGTGAGTACCTGGTAAGTCATTCTACTTATAATAAATAGTCTGTAAAGTTAAGGTATGGCAGGGCAGCTCTGCTGAGTGGAATGTACAGCCTGTGGCATGTGGAAAGTCACAGATGCACCATGTGTCCTCGACCAACACGTCTGCAGGAAGTGTCACCGGCTGCAGAAGCTTGAGCTCCGGGTTTCGGAACATGAGCGACGGCTGGAGTCGCTGTTGTGCATCCGCGAGGCAGAGGACTACGTGGATAGCACATCTAGGTAGGTGGTCACACCACAGATTAGGAGCATGCAGGCAGATAGGGAATGGGTGACTGCCAGGCAGTCTAAGAGAACCAGGCAGGTAATGCAAGAGTCCCCTGATATGATCTCACTCACTAATCAGTTTTCCATTTTGGATACTGGTGAGGGTGATGATTCCTCAGAGAAGTGCAGTCAAAGCCAAGTTTGTGGCACCACAGGTGGCTCAGCTGCACAGGAGGGAAGGAAGCGGAGTGGAAGAGCAGCAATGATAGTGGATTCGTTAGGTAGGGGAACAGACAGGTGTTTCTGCAGCAGTAAACATAACTCCAGGATGGTGTGTTACCCCACTGGGTCCAAGGTCAAGGATGTCACGGAGAGGCTGAAGCACATTCTTCTGGGGGAGGGTGAATAGCCAGAGGTCGTGGTGCACATTGCTACCAATGACATTGGTAAGAAGGGGGATGAGCTCCTGAAAGCAGGTTTTAGGGAGCTAGGAAGGAGATTAAAAAGCAAAACCTCAAAAGCATTAATCTTAGGATTACTCTCAGTGCAAGTGAGCATAGGAATAGGAGAATTGAGCGATTGAACACATGGCTGGAGAACTGGTACAGGAGGGAGGGCATCAGATTTCCAAGACACTGGGACCGGTTCTGGGGCAGGTGGGACCTGTTTAAGATGGATGGGTTGCATCTGAGCAGGACTGGGATGAATATCCTTGCAGGGAGATGTGCGAGTGTTGTTGGGGTGGGTTTAAACTAAATTGCCAGGGGGATGGGAACCTGGAGGGAAGCAAATAAAAACAAGAAATGCTGGAAATACTCAGCAGGTCTGGCAGCATCTGTGGAGAGAGAAGCAGAGTTAACGTTTCAGGTCAGTGACCCTTTTTCGGAACCTAGTTCCGAAGAAGGGTCACTGACCTGAAACGTTAACTCTGCTTCTCTCTCCACAGATGCTGCCAGACCTGCTGAGTATTTCCAGCATTTCTTGTTTTTATTTCAGATTTCCAGCACCTGCAGTATTTTGCTTTTATTATATTGGAGGGAAGCAAAACTGGTAACTTGTCAGACGTGTGGGAACCAGGAGTATGTATCAGAGAGGAATAGCAAGGTGCACAGAATATTGGGGGAGATAAAGAGCACGAGAGTAGGGAATAATAATATCATTAGGTGGGGTCAGAGTAAGGGAGAAAGTAATATAGTCTGAATCAGGGTTAATGTGCATATATGTGAATGCACAGAGTGTGGTTAATAAGACTGGTGAGGTACGGGTGCTGATTGCCATGTAGAAATATGATGTTGTGGCTATAACAGAGACCTGGCTCAAAGAAGGGCAGGACTGGGTGTTAAATATTCCTGGATACAAGGTGTTCAGGAAAGATAGGAAAGGGAAAAAAGGGGCAGGGGTGGCAGTATTGATTAAGGGGAGTACTGCAGTGCTGGAGAAAAAAGATGTCCCAGAGGGGTCGAGGACAGAATCAATTTGGCTGGAGCTAAGGAACAAAAATGGTACATTTGCATTGCCCAGTGTTGTCTATAGGCCACCCCAGCTAGTGGGAAGGACACGGAGGAACAAATTTGCAAGAAAATTACAGAGGTGCAAAAATTATAGGGTAGTTATAATGGGGGACTGTAACTAATCAACATAGACTGAGATAATAGTAGCGTAAAGGGCAGTGAGGGGCAAGAGTTCCTAGAGTGTGTTCAGGAAAATTTTCCACAACAGCATTTTGTTAGTCCAACGAGAAAGGAGGCACTGTTAGAGCTGGCTCTTGGGAATGAGGTGGGCCAAGTGAATCAAGTATCAGTAGGAGAGCATTTAGGTGATAGTGATCATTGTATCCTAAGGTTTAGGCTGACTATGGAAAAAGACAAAGAACAATCCAGGGCAAGAATAATTAACTGGCGGAAGGCCAACTTCAATGGGGTAAGAATGGAGCTGAGGCAAATATATTGGAGTCAAAAGCTGTCAGGAAAACCAGTAGATGAACAACGGGCTACCTTCAAAGAAGTGATAGTTGGGACACAGTCAAGGTATAAGCCCTGGAAGGGGAAAAGTAGGGCAAACAAATCCAGGTACAGATTAAGATAAAGAAAAAGTGTACTTATGACAGATTCCAGGTAGAAAATACTACTGAAAACCAGGGTGAATACAGAAGATTCAGAGGGGAAGTGAAAAAACCAATAAGAGAAGCCAGGAGAGCATGAAAAGAGACTGGCAGCTAGCATTAAAGGAAATCCCAAAGTTTTCTATAGGCATATAAATAGTAAAAGGGTGGTAAAAGGAGGAGTGGGGCTGATTCAGGACCAGAAAGGGGATTTATACATGGAGGCAGAGGGCACAGCTGAGCTATTAAATGAATACTTTGCATCTGTCTTTACCAAGGAAGAAGATGCAACCCAAGCATGTTGAAAGGGGAGGTAAGTCAGACATTAGAGGGGTTTAAAATTGATAAAGAGGAAGTATTAGATAGGCTGTCTGTTCTTAAAAGTGGAAAAACACCAGGAACAACTGAGATGCATTCAAGGATACTGAGGGAAGTGAGGGTGGAAATCGCAGAGGCACTGGCCATAATTTTTCAGTCTTCCTTAGACTCGGGAGTGATGCCAGAGGACTGGAGAATTGCGAACATTACACCCTTGTTCAAAAAAGGGTGTAAAGATAATTTTAGCAACTACAGGCCAGTCAGTTTAACTTCGGTGGCGGGAAACCTAGAAAAAATAATTCAGGACAAAATCAATAGTCACATGGACAAATGCCAGCTAATTAAAATAAACAGCATGGATTTCTTAAGGGAAAATCATGCTTTTGAGGAGGTAAGAGAGATGGTTGATGAGGGCAATGCTGTTGATGTGGTGTACGTGGACTTTCAAAAGGCATTTGATACAGCGCCACACAACAGACATGTGAGCAGACTTGTAGCTCATGGAATAAAAAGGACAGTAGCAACATGAATACAAAATTGGATGAGTGACAGGAAACAAAGAGTAGTGGTTAATGGATGTTTTTCGGGCTGGAGGAAGGTTTGTAGAGGAGTTCCCCAGGGATCAGTGTTAGGACCCTTGCTTTTCCTGATATATATTGATGACCCAGACCTTGGTGCACAGGGCACAATTTCAAACTTTGCAGATGATACAAAACTTGGAAACATTGTGAGGAGAATAGTGTAGAACTTCAAAAGGACATAGACAAGTTGGTGGAATGGGCAGATAGGTGGCAGATAAACTTCAATGCAGAGAAATATGAGGTGATTCATTTTGGCAGGTAGAACATGGAGAGCCAATTTGGAATAAAGGGCACAATTCTAAAGGGGGTGCACAAGTAGAGGAACCCAGGTGTATATGTGCATAAGTCATTGAAGGTGGCAGGACAGGTTGAGAGAGCAGTTAATAATAAAGCCCAGTATACTGTATGCTTTAATAGAGGCATAGAGTACAAGAGCAAGGAAGTTATGTTGAACTTGTACAAGACACTAGGTTCGGCTTCAGTTGGAGTATCGCACTTGAGGAAAGACGTGAGGGCATTGGAGAGATTCAGGAGAATGGTTCCAGGGATGAGGAATTTCAGTTATGAAGATAGATCAGAGAAGTTAGGACTGTTTTCCTTGGAGGAGAAGAGAAGGCTGAGAGGTGATTTGATGGAGGTATTCAAAATCATGAGGGGTCTGGACAGAGGAGATAGAGAGAAACTGTTCCCACTCGTGAAAGGATTGAGAATGAGAGGGCACAGATTTAAAGTATTTGGTAAGAGAAGCAAAAGTGACATGAGGAAAAACTTTTTCAAGCATCGAGTGGTTACGGTCTGGAATGCACTGCCTGAGAACGTGGTGGAGGCAGGTTCAATTGAAGCATTCAGAAGGGAATTAGACAGTTATATGAAAAGAAAGAATATGCATTGTTATGAGGAAAAGGCAGGGGAATGGAACTGAGGGAGTTGCTCTTTCAGAGAGCGAGTGTGGACACAATGGGCCGATTGGCCTCCTTCTGTGTTGTAACGATTCTGAGATTCTGTGACCTACAGAAGCAAAATGAATCTAAGTGATAAAGTAAGATGAGCTTTCCTTACTCGTGACTTTCTAAGTTCTTATGATTTCATTCTCTGTAAATTCCTTTGAATGATAGCTCTCCTTAGAAATGCTGCTTCCAGTACTTTCACTGAGGTCGTTAATAAAAATTACGAACAGTGCTGGTTCCGGGACTTGTTCCTGAAGGACCATAATAGACTGCATCGTCTGGCTTCAACTATTTTCATTTATGACTACTATCTGTTTTCTATTGTCAAGCCAGTTTTCTAAAAAATGCATCATTTCACCTTTGATTCTGTGAATTGCCATTTTTGCTGTAAGTAGCCTAAGGGGCCTCCTCAAATTACAACTGAAAGGCCAGTTAGACTACATTTTCTCTTCCTTGCTTGTTTTCATTTATGATTGACCCCATTAGATAATCCTGAATTTTGTAGAGCAGACTCCAATATTTTATCTATTCACTACGTTGAGCATGCTAGCATGTAATTGCTTAGCTCCTTTGTACCTTCATTATTAGAAGGCTGGAACCAAATTTGATTTCAAGTTGTTGAATTTGCAATATTCCCAATTTCAAGATACTCCAGCCAGCAATTTTGCTTGATTGCTTAAATATTAATGGATATATTCCATCAGCGTTACTTTCTTTGGAAAATTCTATTCCAGTAAAATTCTCTGAAGAATCCCAAACAGCTTAGCTATTTATTTGAAAATATCACTGCAGTTATCCAGTGTCAATGCAGATCACAATGAAAAATGTCTGTGTTCTACCATATTGTTCACTCTACTATTGTATTGTAACCTTCATCCTAAGGTGTCCTAATATTTCTGGAATGCTTTGTCTCCTACCAACGTAGGTGTGCATGCTTATTTCTTACAACTATCGCAATTATTTCTCGCCAATCTATCTCTGCTTGTTTCAGTAATCTTGACTTCAACTTTCAATTTATTTCTCAATATATCTGTTTTCAGGCCTCCTTGATCTACATTTCCATAAAGTGTTCAAAATAGTCACCATTTGTTGCATATTGTTAATAGCTGAGCATTTTGTTATACTGCCCTCTCTGTTGGGGAAGTGTAAATGAAGGCCAGGATTTTACTCTTGACCGATGGGAGCCATCCACCGACTGAAAGGTTGGTGGCGAACCCGCTTCCGCCTGGTCTCGGGATCCGACCCGTATTTTACGGGTCCCTGGCCTTTAAGTGTTCTGAGGCGGGTCTTCCACCTGCTTGAGGCAGAACGTCCCACCTAATAGAGCTGCCAGCCAATCAGGGGGCCGGCAGCTCTGTCCCAGCAGCTCCACCGGGAGTTGTGGTGACTGCTGGATTTACAGCCCGGCTTTGTGAGGAAGGTGGCGGGGAACCCTGGAACGCAGATAAGTTTTTGTTGCTTCACCGGGGGTGATTGGTTGCGCCCTGGCGAGGTAAGGGTGGTCGATTGGGGGGATGGGGACGGTGGGGGGGGGTGGTGTGGTGTTGGGTGCGGTTAGGGCAGCGGGGTGACCCTCTGTCAGGCACAGGGTGCCCGATCATGAGGGCACTCCCCCACCCCCCCCCAGGTCGTCAGAGAGCCGTCTACTTTTAACGGGCAGCTTTTCTCGGGCCTGGCTGCCCGACCAGCCATGGGTAAAATTCCCATGGCAGCGGGCGGAGGCCCTTACGTAGCCCTGTGTAAAGTGGCGGCGGAGGCGGGAGCAGGTCGGGAAGGACCCCCCGAGCCTCCTGCTCCATTTTACACACCCCCATCCACCTTCCCGCTCTTTGGGGCGGCATAAAATTCCAGCCAAAGTTTCAATAATAGCTGCTTGATGTCTCACTCAGTGAAATACACAACAGCAAGATGTCATTTGAGAAATTACAGTCTGAAGAACATTGTGACACACTTTTTGGAATTCCCAAAGTTTATTTTGAGCAAGTTTGGAGCAATTTGAAAGATTGCTTTGTGTGCGCGCGCACACATTTTATTCAGGTAAAACTCGGTGAGTCAGCACGGTACATAATTTAAAAAATGGCACTGAAGACACATTTTGGGACAATGGGGGAATTCAGTCCTCACAAAGAGGGCTGGTTTAATTACGAACTAAGGTTACACATTTAGTTGAAGGCAAATAAAATAGGAGATGAGGATGAGGTAAATGTTTTCCTTACCATGGGGCTTTTGAGGTGGTGTCTAAACAATCTTGCCTGCAAGACCCCAGTACTTTGGACTATTCTGAAATTAATGAGATTCTGGCACGACTAAGAATGAAATTGCATTGCCAATTCCATTCCATGAAAGGAAGCAATTGCCAATTGAGACTATTTTGGATTACATTCTCAAATTAAAGAAACTCCGTGCTGTGGGGTTGGCACAAACCTAGAAGTCAACCTTAGAGATGCATTCGTTGGAGGTTTGAAGAACAGTAAAATCCAGACCAAGCTTCTGAGTAAAGGCAATAAAAGAGGAGGCATGCGATGAGGCCACAACCATGGAAATGGCAGGAAGAGATAGTTGCAAATTGCAAGGAAGTTCTTTTCCTGAAGTGGCAGGGGAAGTGCACCAGATTGCAGCAGGAACCAGGCCATGACAGTCAAGTTCACAGCATGGGCTGGCTGAATACGGCCTGTACCTTGCCCGTTACGAACAGCGAAAGGGACATGCTGTTTTATACGATCGCCAGTCTTTGGAACGTACAGCCTATGTGCCTCGCATCACATTGGCATTGAAATTTATGTACGACATTATTCATTTGTGAGATAGGCATAACGTCTTTGTGGCTTCACGGCAACATCCTGTTAGTGGCGAACACCACACATGTTGCTACTGAATAGCAGCATGAAACAGCTAACTTCACCTGTTGCCTCAGAACATAAATTTTGGTCCTGAAAAGTGCCCAGTCTACCTCAGTTTATCCCGTATCCCAAAAATTTGAGCAACAGGTGAAGATAGCTGTTTCACACTGCTGCTCTACGTGCTTGCAAAACTCAAAGCACAGTGTCCAACATTAGCTGTGATTCCACGATTGGACAGCATTTGCTAAATAATCCTCAGTGTGCTAAGAATTATGCTGACAACCAATTTAAGACTGTCAGTCGGGCTCGCAGTGTGGCACATTTGCGTGTACTAGAAGCTACATATATTAATACACAGGACCCTGTTCTTTGCGCCAGTTTCAGCAAAACAAAAATAAGTGACAGCGATTCGCTGGTTCATTCATCAGGACAATGCCTTGACCAGAGTCAAGCTACCTGGTTTAAATTTCAAACAAAGCTGGGCAGTTAACTGTCGGTCACCATAAACTGGTGCATTCTCCATGGCAATGCCTTTACCAATCAGAGTCCACTTGCCAACCAAACAGCACTCTCTTCTCATACAGTATAAATTTATTGATTTCCCTTACATTGGAATTCTTGTGAATTGTCCTGATGAATGCAAGACGAAAAGCTTCAACAAAATGTCTGTTTTCAGCAATACTCAAATGGGCAGATGTTCAGTAGGATAGATCTGTCAAATCCATTTTTGCAATTTGAACTAACTGACAACAGTAATGAACTGCTCATCATTAATATACACAAAGGGTTGTTCTAGTACAAAAGGTTATCATTCGGGGTTTCTACTGGTCCCACGTGATGAAAGGAGTGTGCTGCTTCTTGGATGACATTTTAATTAGCAGTAAGATAGAAAAAGATCACATTGTAAAGTTGAACAAAGTCCTAGATTGACTTCAAGAGTATGGCATCAAGAAGGCACCTCACCATCACCTTCTCAAGGGTAATTAGGGAGGGCAATAAATGCTGGCATATCCAGCGACGCCCACATCCCAGGAATGAATAATAATAAAAAAAAGCTAATATGCACAAGTGTTGTTTTATGGTGTCAAGTGTAACACACCTGGGTCACCAAATAGATGGTGAAGATATGCAACCAACGCAGGAGAAGGTTGAGGTTATTTTGAAAGCAAAGAGACCAGAGAACAAAGAAGAACTTAGAACATTCATAGGAATTGTTGTTTATTATTCTAAGTTCATCCCCAACTTAGCTAATACATTTGTTCCATTGTATCAAATGCTCAAAGATGGAATAGACTGGGAGTGGTTTGTGGTGTGTCAGAAAGCATTTAAAAAGATGAAGGAAGTCCTGAATAGTGATGCCGTTTTGACCCACTATGATCCCAAGGAACCATTGGTTTTAGCATACAAAGCCACAGGAGTTATGTGTGGTGTTATCTCACAATGAAATGAAAGACAGTGTGGAGAAGCCTGGAGCATATGCTTCACGTACTTTAACGAAATCAGAGCAAAATTACTCAACTTGAGAGAGAGGCATTAGTGATCATATATGGTGTTACAAAGTTCCATAAATACCTGTACAGTAGGAAGTTCACTTTGTTAACTGACCACCAATCCCTAACGATCATATTTGGTTCAAAGAAGGAGTACCATCTCTATCAGCAGCACCACAGCTTCAGAGATGGGCATTGATTTTGATGTCCCATCAGTACGATTTAAATATCGTAAGTCAGCAGATCATGCAAATATGGACATTCTTTTGAGATTTTCTGTGAAGACTGATTCATGTTTTAGCCAATGAGCTACCTGTGAATTACTTTACATATGCAAATAACATGCCAGAGATGTTAATGAAGAAACTCGTAAGGATGTAGTGCTCAGTAAACTACTCAAATATGTTATAAATGGCTGGTCTAAAGAGTGTGGTGATGAGAAATTGCAGGAGTATTTCACACATAGAAATGAACTGAGTGTAACTCAAGGCTGTCTCCAATGGGGTTTAAGAGTCATTATTCCACCAAGCTTTAGAGAGAGATTGTTAGAGGAATTTCATCAAGAGTGAGATTCTACAGGCACAGTGTAGGCATATCCCCACAAAAGGGTGGTACGGACAATTCTAGAGCCCCCGAGTTATCTAGAAGCTTACAGGGCAAGTCAAAGCAGAAAAAGAAAGCTTATGGCAATCACAAATAGTTTAATACTTTAGAAAGCCTGGAGGAGTAGAGACAGTGCAGGGGTGAAATCAAAAAGGAAATTAAAAAAGCAAAGAGAGGACATGAAAAATTATTGACAGGTAAAATCAAGGAAAACCTGAAGATGTTTTATCAGTACATCAAGAACAAGAGGATCACTAAGGAAAGGGTAGGGCCCATCAGAGATGTACAAGGGAACTTATGCGTGAATGCAGAAGATGTGGGCAGGGTTATTGATGGGTTTTTGTCTCTGTCTTCACAAAGGAAAGGGATGATGCAGACATTGTAGTAAAAGAGTGTGAAATATTCGATACAATAAGGATAATGAGAGAGGAAGTACTAGAGGGTCTAACAAACTTGAAAGTGGATAAATCGCCGGGGCCAGATGGATTGCATCCCAGATTGTTAAAGGAAGCCAGGGAGGAAACAGCAGATGCACTCAGGATTATCTTCAAATCCTCACTGGATTAGGACAAGATGCCAGATGATTGGAGGTCTGCGAACATTATACCATTGTTTAAAAAGAGTGCGGAGATAGGCCGAATAATTATAGACTGGTCAGTCTAACCTCGGTGGTGGGTAAGTTATTAGAATCAATTCTGAGGGAAAGGATAAACTGCCACTTACAAAGGCACAGACTGATCAGGGTTAGTCAGCATGGATTTGTTAAGGGAATGTCATGTCTTACTAACTTGATTGAGTTTTTTGAGGAAGTAACAAGGAGAATTGATGAGGATAGTGCAGTGGATGTGGTCTACGTGGATTTTGGGAAGGTATTTGACAAGGTCCCGCATGGCAGACTGGTCAGTAAAATGAAAGCTCATGGGATACAGGGGAATGGAACCATAGAAAAGTTATGGCACAGAAGGAGGCTGTCGTGTCCGTGTCGGCCAAAAAAGTAGCCGCCCAATCTAATCCCAGCTTCCAACACCTAGTCCATAGTCTTGCCGGTTACAGCCCTCCAGGTGCATGTCCAGGTACCTTTTAAAAGAATTGAGGGTTTCTGCCTCCACCACCATTCCTGGCAGTGAATTCCAGACACCCATCACCCTCTGGCTGAAAAAGCTTTTCCTCAAGTCCCCTCTAATCCTTCTATCAATCACCTTAAATCTGTGCCCCCTGGTAATTGACCTCTCTGCTAAGGGAAACAGGTCCTTCCTGTCTACTCTATCTAGGCTCCTCATAATTTTGTACACCTCTATTAAGTCACCCCTCAGCCTCCTCTGTTCTAAGGAAAACAACCCTAGCCTATCCAATCTTTCCTCATAGCTGCAACTTTCGAGCCTTGGCAACATTCTTGTAAATCTCCTCTGTACTCTCTCCAGAACAATTATGTCCTTTCTGTAATATGGTGACCAGAACTGTACGCAATACTACAACTGTGGCCGAACCAGCATTTTATACAGTTCCAGCATTACATCCCTGCTTTTGTAATCTATACCTCGGCCAATAAAGGAAAGCATTCCATATGCCTTCTTCACGACTCTATCTACCTGTCCTGCCACCTTCAGGGACCTGTGGACATGTACTCCAAGGTCGCTCACTTCTTCTACCCCTCTCAATATCCTCCTGTTTATTATGTATTCCCTCGCTTTGTTTGCCCTCCCCAAATGCATTACCTCACACTTCTCTGGATTGAATTCCATTTGACACTTTTCTGCCCACTCAACCAAACCATTGATATCTTTTTGGAGTGTACAGATATCCTCTTCATTATCAACTACACGGTCAATTTTTGTGTCATCAGCAAATTTCCCAATCATGCCTCCAACATTTAAGTCCAAATCATTAATATATACCACAGACAGCAAGGGACCCAACACTGAGCTCTGTGGAACACCACTAGAAACAGCTTTCCATTCACGAAAACATCCGTCGACTACTACCCTTTGTTTCCTGGCCCTGAGCCAATTTTGGATCCAACCTTCCATATTCCCCTGTATCCCATGGGCTTTCATTTTACTGACCAGTCTGCCATGTGGGACTTTGTCAAATGCCTTACTAAAATCCATGTAGACCACATCCACTGCAATTCCCTCATCAACCCTTCTTGTTACTTCCTCAAAAAACTCAATTAAGTTAGTAACACATGACCTTCCCTTAACAAATCCATGCTGACTATCCCTGATTAATCCATGCCTTTCAAATGGCAGTTTATCCTGTCCCTCAGAATAGATTCTAACAATTTACCCACTACCGAAGTCAGACTGAACAGCCTATAATTATATGGCCTATCCTTTGGACCCTTTTTAAACAATGGTACAATGTTCACAGACCTCCAATCGTCAGGCACCTCCCCTGTATCTAGTGAGGATTTGAAGATGATCCTCCACGCATCCGCTATTTCCTCCCTAGCTTCCTTCAACAATCTGGGATGCAATCCATCCGGCCCTGGCGATTTATTCACTTTCAAGGATGTATGACTCTCTAGTACTACCTCTCTCATTATGCTTATTGCATCTAATATTTCACACTCCTCCTCTTTAACTACAATGTCTACATCAACCTTCTCCTTTGTGAAGACAGAGACAAAAAACTCATTGAGAACCCTGCCCACATCTTCTGCATCCACACATAAGTTCCCTTGTACATCAATGATAGGCCCGACCCTTTTTTTACTTATCCGCTTGCTCTTGATGTACTGATAAACCATTTTTGGGTTTTCTTTGATTTTACCTGCCAATAATTTTTCATGTCTTCTCTTTGCTTTTCTAGTTTCCTTTTTTACTTCACCCCTGCACTTTCTATGCTCCTCTCAGCTTTCTATGGTATTAACATTTTTGTGATCATCATAAGCTTTGTTTTTCTGCTGGAAGCTGCTAGATAACCAGGGAGCTCCAGATTTGGCAGTATCACCCTTTATCTTTGTGGGGACCTGCTTACACTGTGCCTGTAGAATCTTGCTTTGAATGCCTCCCACTGGTTAATCACTGGTTTTCCTTCAAGTAGCTGTATCCTGTCCACTTTTGCCATGTCACCTCTCAGTTCTTAGAATTTGCCTTCCCGCAAATTAGAACTTTTACTCCTGTTTTATCTTTGTCCTTTTCCTTGATTTTCCTTGTCCTCAAACTTACTGTATTATGATCACTATCTCCAAAATGGTCACCCACTGTTACTTCCTCCACTTGCCCAGCTTCATTACTGAAGGCTAAATCTAGAATTGCACCCCCTCTTCTTGGGCTTCTAACATGCTGGCTAAAAAAGTTCTCGAACATAGTTCAAGAATTTTCTCCCCTCTGCCCTTCACACCGTTTGTATCCCAGTTGATATTGGGGTAGTTGAAATCCCAAACTATTATTGCCCTAGAGTTTTTGCACTCAAATTTGCTTACATATTTGTTCTTCAACCTCCATCTCACTATTTGGGGGTCAATAGTACACTCCTGGTAGTATGGCTGTCCCTTTTTTATTTCTGATCTCCACTCATATAGATTCATTTGATGATTCATTTAGCATATCATCCCTCCTCAAAGCTGTTATTGATTCCTTAACTAATAATGCTACACCCCCTCCTTTATTATCTCCCTCTGTATCCTGCCTGAAAACTCTATATCCAGGGATGCTGAGTTGCCATTCTTGCCCCTCCTAAAGCCAAGTTTCCGTCACGGCAACGATATGTCCGGCTGTGCCCTCAGCACATCGGCTTTATTTACTATACTCCTCGTATTTAAATAAATACCCTTTAACACCGCCAAATTTCTGTGCTGCACACTTTTTAACCTTTGCTTCTTCTGTCTTTCAGAGTCACTCACTAATTTTCTGCCTCCTGTTCCAGGTTGTGGCAGGTTGGATCCAAAATTGGCTCAGTGACAGGAAACAAAGTGTAGTATTCAACAGGTGTTTTTGTGATTGGAAAGTTATTTCCAGTGGTGTTCCACAGAGCTCAGTGTTGGATCCCTTGCTGTTTGTGGTATATATTGTTTTGGACTTAAATCTGGGAGGCATGATTGGAAAATTTGCAGATGACACAAAAATTGGCCATGTAGTTGATAGTGAAGAGGATAGTTGTAGACTCCAGAATGAGATCAATGGTTTGGTTGAGTGGGTGGAAAAGTGGCAAATGGAATTCAATCCAGAGCAGTGTGAGGTAATGCATTTGGGGAGGGCAAACCAAGCGAGGGAATACACAATAAACAGGAGGATATTGAGAGGGGTAGAGGAAGAGAGAGACCTTGGAGTGCCTGTCCACAGGTCCCTGAAGGTAATAGGACAGGTAGATAGAGTGAAGAAGGCATATGGAGAAGGCCGAGGTATAGAATACAAAAGTAGGGACGTAAATGCTGGAATGGTATAAAATGCTGGTTAGGCCACAGCTGAAATATTGCGTACAGTTCTGGTCACCACAACAGGAAGGGCAAAATTGCTCTGGAGAGCATACAGAGGAGATTTACAAGAATGTTGTCAGGGCTTGAAAGTTGCAGCTATGAGGAAAGATTGGATCAGCTAGGGTTGTTTTCCTTAGACACTGAGGGGTGACTTAATGGAGGTGTACAAAATTATGAGGGGCCCAGGGAGAGTGGATAGGAAGGACCTGTTTCCCCTGGCAGAGAGGTCAATTACCAGGGGGCACAGATTTAAGTTGATTGGTAGAAGGATTAGAGGGGACTTGAGAAAAGGCTTTTCACCCGGAGGATGGTGGGTGTCTGGAATTCACTGCCAGGAATGGTGGTTGAGGCAGAAACACTCAACTCATTTTAAAAGTACCTGGACATGCACCTGAAGTGCTGTAACCTGCAAGGCTATGGACCAGGTGCTGGAAGGTGGGATTAGATTGGGCGGCGAGATTTTTCGGCCGGCACAGACACAGTGGGCTGAATGGCCCCATTCTGTGCAGTAATTGTTCTATGGTTCTAGCACACAGGGATAGTCCATATGCAAGCAGTAGTAAGAAGCTATTTTTGGTATCCAAAGGTAGACAGAGATATTGAAGAGTTGCTGAAAAGTTATGAAGTGTGTCTCAGAATGAAAAATGATCCAACCGAGGTTCCTTTTATTCCATGGTCAAACACAAGAAAACTTTGGGAATGAGTACGTGTCGATTTCTTTGAAGTGGAAGGGAAAGAGTACTTTGTTTTCATCGCTAGCCATAGCAAGTGGATAAATGGTGAGTCTATGCCCAATAGCACAAGTGCCAAAACTACTTAGGTTTTGAAAACTTGGTTTGCAATTTATGTGTTGCCAGAGGTGTTGGTATCAGATCTGGTCCACAGTTTATATCAGAAGCATTTGAAATATTTCTGAGTAAGAATGGAGTGAAACACACTCTAATACCACCATATCACCCAGCATTAAATGGTGCTGCAGAAAGTAGTGCACAAACTTGAAGAGGACTTTGCAAAAGTATTTGCTGTGTGACAAGCTGGGCAGTAATTTCCATGTTTCTCTTCAACACAGGCTAAACAATTTTCCGTTCTCTTACAGAATAACCCCACAGTCTCCAACAGGTTGCTCACCTCATGAGTTAGTGTTTAAACATGCTCCTAGGACAAGGTTTAGTTTGCTTAAGCCTGACGTCAATAACAAGTTAAGAGAAAAGCAAGACAGAGTGAAGATGAATTATGGTACTTGAGGCATGAAACTTAGAGAGTTCAGTGTTGGTCAGAAGGTCATGGTGAAATATCACTGAGGTGATCAGAAGTATGTGTTTGGAGTTGTAAGAATAGGTGTATTCACATATCCAGAGAAGATTGGAGAGAGACTCCGTCAGTGTCGTTAGATCATTTGCTTGAAAGTGGAAATCTGACACAGGGAGAGCATAAGAAACCTCCTATAGTCCAAATTCCTACAGTCCCAAGTGAAAGTCAGAAAGGAAGTACAAGTCACAAAGAAACTGAAAGTATGCTGGTATCACAGAATCCACTGGTACAGCAAAGTGAGTCAGAGTCTTTGAGTGAAGTCTAATCAATCAATTTCACAGGCCCAACCATTAAATGGAGTTGGTAGTCAAAGTCAAGGCTCAGGGTTGACACAGTCTGAGATGTTGAGGGAGCAGAATCAAGCTAATGGAAATGGAAGATACGCTAAAGATACAGAAAGAGAAAGAAGCCAGATAGGTTAATTGAAAGTACATAGGAAGATAGAAGAAATAAGTTGTTCTTTTCATTACTGCTTGTCAAATCATGATATTTTTGTTAAAGACATACAAATTATTTTTTATCTGTAAATTACTTTGGAAATATTGGTTATAGATGTTTTAGTTGTGATGTATTCTGGGAAATTATGTACATGTACCATTTTACATTTTAATGTGTCCGTTTTTTTAAGTGGGGAGGGAGTGTAGTATATTTTAATCACTGAGAATTTCATTATACTGCCTTCTATGTTGGGGAGGTGTAAATAAAGTTAGTTCAAAAATGGCTGCTCACTCTGAATCCATATGTTCGTCTCACTCAGTGAAATACACACCATTTCTCTTCTATTCTTGCAATTTAAACCAATTTCAACCAGAGAAATTGAACCAATATTTTGTTAATCTCCATAACTTGTTTTACCCTTTTTTAGCAGTATCCCTGTGCAATTTTATTACAGAGTCAGAGAGCACAGAAATAGGCCCTTCGGTCCATCGTGTCTGTGCCGGCCATCAAGCACCTATCTATCCTAATACCATTTTCCAGCACTTGGCCCATAGCCTTGTATGCCATGGCGTTTCAAGTGCACATCTAAATACTTCTTAAATGTTGTGAGGGTCCCTGCCTCTACCACCCCTTCAGGCAGTGCGTTCCAGAATTCAACCACGCTCTGGGTGAAAAAGGTTTTCCTCAAACCGCCTCGAAACCTCCTGCCCCTTACCTTAAATCTATGCCCCTGGTTATTGATTCCTCTGCTAAGAAAATAAAATTCTTCCTATCTAACCTATCTATGCTCCTCATAATTTTGTATACCTCAATCAGGACCCCCTCAGCCTTCTCTGCTCTAAGGAAAACAACCCTAGCCTATCCAGTCTCTCTTCAGAGCTGCAATACTCCAGCCCAGGCAATATCCTGGTGAATTTCCTCTGCACCCTCTCCAGTGCAATCACATCCTTCCTATAGTGTGGTGACCAGAACTGTACACAGTACTCCAGCTGTGGCCTAACTAACATTTTATACAGCTCCTTCATAACCTCCCTGCTCTTATTTTCAATGCCTCGGCTTATAAAGGCAAGTATCCCATATGCTTTCCTAACCACCTTATCTACCTGTGCTGCTGCCTTCAGTGATCTCTGGATAAGTACACCAAGGTCCCTCTGATCTTCAGTACTTCCTGGGGTCTTACCATCCATTGTATATTCCCTTGCTTTGTTAGTCCTCCCAAAATGCATCACCTCACACTTCTCAGGATTAAATTCCATTTGCCACTGCTCCGCCCATCTTACCAGTCCATCTATATCGTCCAGTAATCTAAGGCTTTCCTCCTCACTATTTACGACACCAGCAATTTTCATGTCATCTGCGAACTTACTGATCATACCTCTTATATTCACGTCTAAATCATTAATGTACACTACAAACAGCAAGGATCCTAGCACCGATCCCTGTGGTACACCACTGGTCACAGGCTTCCAATCGCAAAAACAACCCTCGACCATCACCTTCTACCTCCTACCACGAAGCCAATTTTGGATCCAATTTGCCAAATTGCCCTGGATCCCATGGGCTCTTACCTTCTAACCCATCTCCCATGTGGGACCTTATCAAAAGCCTTATTGAAATCCATGTAGACTACATCAACTGTCTTACCCTGGTCTACATATCTAGTCACCTCCTGGAAAAATTCAATCAGGTTTGTTAGACACCATTCCCCCCCCTGACAAAGCCATGCTGACTATCCCTGATTAATCCCTGCCTCTCCAAGTGGAGAGTAATCCTGTCCCTCAGAATTTTTTCCCAATAGTTTCCCTGCCATTGATGTTAGACTCACTGGCCTGTAATTACCTGGTTTATCCCTGCTACCCTTCTTGAATAATGGTACCACATTCGCTGTCCTCCAGTCCTCTGGTACCTCTCCCGTGTCCAGAGAGGATTTGAAAATTTGTGTCAGAGCTCCTGCTATCTCCTCCCTTGCCTCACATAATAGCCTGGAATACATCTCATCTGGGCCTTTTAAGCCTGCTAAAACAGCTAATACTTCCTCCCTTTCAATGCTAATTTGTTCAAGTATATCACAATCCCCCTCCCTGATCTCTACACCTACATCATCCTTCTCCATAGTGAACACAGAAAAGTAATCATTTAAAACCTCACCAATGTCCTCCAGCTCCACACACTGACTGCCACTCTGGTCCCTGATGGGCCCCACTCCTTCCCTGGTTATCCTCATTCCCTTAATATACTGAAAAATGCCTTGGTATTTTCCTTTACCTTGCCCGCCAGTACTTTTCATGCCTCCTCTTCGCTCTCCTATTACTTTTTATTTTTAAGTACCCCCCCCCCCCAAATTTTCTATACTCCTCTCGGGCCTCCGCTGTTTTCGGTGCTTTGAATCTGCCATAAGCCTCCTTTTTTACCTTATCCAATCCTCTATATCCCTTGACATCCAGGATTTCCTGGACTTGTTGATCCTACCCTTCACCTTTACGGGAACATGTTGGCTCTGAACTTTCACTATTTCCTTTTTTAACGACTCTCACTGGTCTCATGTAGACTTTCCTACAAATAGCTGCTCCCAGTCCACTTTGGCCAGATCTTGTTTTATCATATTGAAATCGGCCTTCCCCAATTCAGTACTTATATTTCCGGTCCCCCTTTGTCCTTTTCCAGAACTACCTTAAATCTTAGAGTTATGGTGACTATCCCTGAAATGCTCCCCCACTGACACTTCTATCACTTGTCCGGCTTCATTCCCCAGGATGAGGTCCAGTACCGCCCCTTCTCTTGTAGAACTTTCGATGTGCTGGCTCAAAATGCTCTCCTGTATGCACTTGAAGAATTCCACCCCTTTAAGCCTTTTGCACTAAGACTATCCCAGTTGATATTGGGGAAGTTGAAATCCCCTACTATTATTACCCTATTATTTTTACACCTCTCTGAGATTTGCCTATATATCTGCTCCTCTATCTCTCCCTGACTGTTTGGAGACCTGCAGTACACGCCCAGCCAAGTGATTGCCTATTTTCATTTTTACGTTCTACCCATATGGGCTCATTTGAGGAACCTTCTAAGATATCATCCCTCCTTACTGCAGTAATTGACTCCTTGGTCAACAGTGCAATGTCACCTCCTCTTTTACACCCTCCCCTGTCACGCCTGAAGATTCTATACCCTGGAATATTGAGCTGCTAGTCCTGCCCTTCCCTCAACCATGTCTCTGTGATAGCAATAATAATAATAATATTCCCATGTGGTAATCAGCGCCCTCAATTCACCTGCCTTACTAGTAAGACTCCTTGCATTAAAATAGATGCAATCCAGCCTTGCATTATTTGCTTGTGCCTGAACAGGTCTATATTTGCTCTGCCTTCCAGACTGACTCAGTTTCTCTTCTTTATTTGACTGTGCATTACCCCCTACTGTAATTCCGCTCTCTATCCCACCCCCTACCAAATTAGTTTAAATCCACCACCCCCCATGAATGTACCACTTCTGTTCAACAATAGTTGAGGGGGGCCAGGAAAATCAGCCCTAATCTTTTTTAAAAAACATACTTGATCAAAAGGTAGTCATAATGTTTGTTCTCCTCTTTTAGATAGATGCTCTCTATGCACATAAATTCAAGGTAATCTAATCCTCGAGTGAGTATGACCCGGACTTTCATAGGCCTCAAACCAATTTCTTCTCTTTGTCCTGCTGGTTTATATCAGTTTCCTAATATTAGTGTTATTTTCTTGCTGCAAGAGACTTGTTGGCAGAACTGACTTAGGCAGTGTCTCCTTTGAGGATATGCCTACACTTTGATTGATTGTCACATCCCCACTGTCTGGCAACATCAACTCTCCCTATTATTCATGCTGTCTCCTGAAGACACGCTAAATCCTGCTTTATGAAGCTTGTGTCCATCTTGGGTTTCAACCAGGTCTCAGTTTCATGTAAGTTTCTGATGTATACAGGAGTACTTTTCTTGATGCAGTGAATGCACACTTAACAATCCTTCCTGCACTTTAAAATTGAAACATTAGCTAAAAATAGTCTTCTTGCAATGAATGAAATCAAGGAGAGGCATTTTGCGTCACATATCATTGTAAACTTTTTCTATAAATTATATTTTTGAAATGGATTCAAACAATACAGCATTTTTGTAAATTCTAATTATGTACTTAAGAAAGTTCTATTTAAAAAAAAATAGATATTACCAGGTGCTGGGGTACATTGCTGAATTTTGGCTGATGGGTCACCTTGGAAACATGGAGCTGAATTTTATGAGCATGCTGCAAGAATTTTCTGCCCTCCCCCCCCACACCCTGCGATGACCCCTGACATCAGAGGGCTCATAAAATGCAGCCCATGGTTATGCATTCGGAGCATTTTCAGTTTGGAAAAAGTAATCCTGATTGGACAGAAGAGCCATGATGGACATATAAAACCTTTTTGCTTTCTTATATTCCTGCACAATTTTGAAGTTACGTAATGTAGAAAATAGGAAGAACTGTATTTATCTACAGGCATTTGTACAATGCTTCACAGCCAATTCATTATTATTAAATGTAGACACTGATGTAGGCAATTGTAACAGTCAATTCGCACAACCCAAAGTCCCACAAACGAGAAATTAGGTAAATGAGAGTTAATTGCTTTTGATTGATGGATAGATGTTGGTCAGGACACGGAGACCTTTATTGCTCTGCAGTAGTGCAACAGCGTCTTTTACATTCACCTGAACATGCGAACAGGGCCTCAGTGCAATAACCCATCCATAAGATGGCATCATGAACAAGGTAGCACTGTCGCAATACTGCACTCAAGTGTCAGTCGAGATTATGTATTGAAGTCTGAGAGGTCAGAGTGTTACTAGTGAGCCACGCTGATATCATGGGGGCAATATTAACCGCAGAAAAAGGATGGGTTTGGGTCAGATGGTGGATAAAGTGTTAGAAGTCTGAATCTCCATCCCAATCTGTCTTCAACCCTACCACTTCTGGTTTTAACGGAGACCGGATGGGGAGAGGGGTCGGGCGACCAATCTGCTCCAAGGAGGCGGGTAGGCACATTAGATATTAAAATGAGACTGCGTGCCTCAATTGTATTTACCATTTGAAATGTACTCTGTGACCAGTTTCCCGATGCTCGGGAAATCTGCCAACTCAGGCAAGGCGAGGGACTACTGGGTCAAGAGGTAAGTGCCTTTCCACTTACCTGCTGGATCCAGCCTGCCTACCTTGCCAAACCCCGTGACTGGACTTCACCCTCACCCAATTCTTCTGATCGGCCCACCAATCTCACTAACAAGGCCTGCAAATTGCCCCTAATACCCTAATCAGGCCTGCAAGTCTCTGTTCCTGACATCCCCACTAAAGCCACAGTCCGCCCCCACCCAAGGCCTCTGATCTTCATCTGACTACATCCCCAACCCCCGAGGTTTCTGACCGCCAACCCCTCTCACCACCCAGACACCTCAAATCCCACAACCCCACAGGCTTCCTTGTACCGAGGCGTCCGACTCCACACCCAATCTTCCCCGGCAAGGCCTCCGGTCTCTCCCCCACCCATACAAGGCTTCCAACCACCATCCCCCCCAAACATGCCTCACCCACCACTGCTCCCCCCCGCCCTGCCCTCTAAACTCTCCCCAACCGTGCAGGCATCTGAGAGGCTAATGGTAGAGCATCACAAATCATCCACAACCTAATAATGGCAGGCACGGTGAACTCACCATTATTTTTCCAGAAATATCTGGCCCATTAATTTATCTGTTCTCTCCACAGATGCTGACTGACCATAAAAAAACATTTTTCTGGTTTCTGTATTTCTATACATCTCCGATTTCATTATTAACTATCAAATGCAAGCCTATATCAATCAATTCTCTTAAGTAAAAGAAAACACAGCTGGGACTGGAAAAAAAAACCAAGAAAATGGAAAGTGATTTACTACACAGAACTTGAAATACAGATGGTCACCGTGACACATACTGTCATTTATTGCATTCAGCTCTTAACTCCTGAAATCAATGTCTTCGGTATTCTGCAAGGCCATAGGTTAAGATAAGGATTTATACAAGTATACTTCAGTAATTTTGTGAATAGATCTGTGACCATTAAAGAATCTTGTAAGTCATTTATTGCTCTTTTGGGGTTGATTAAATATCTATTATATTGTAAACCACGTAGCTATATTAATCCTCAATTAAATTCAGTACTTCAGTGTATTAAGCCAACCTAGTAACAGCTGTATCTTTAAACCTATCCCAGCTATGAATATTAATCAGTGCACCAAAATTGCACAGAAGGGCTGATGTAATTATAGTTTACATAGATGAATCAAAATAGTTATTCTCTTTTGATTTCAATAACATTATTCATGAGATGAAAAGTAATTTCTAAGAAAGTGCTATGTTGTTACAAGTTGTCATTTTTGACTGTCCTGAACAAATCAACATTAAAAAAAAATCCAGGTGACAACCATGGTCAACGAGATGTTTTTGTTAGATGCTCAAAAGGTAACAATGGCCTAATTTGACAATAACATACTTCAAAACTCTCATGCATATGTTTCCACAAACAGCTAAATACATCTGCATTGCCCTTTGCAAAAAGAAAGTCCTTAATTGAGTCAGTGGTGGTACAAAGAGGTTCAATTGCTGATGAATTTGAAACATTGTTCATGTGTTTCTTCGGGTATATTTGTAATGCAGCTATTTGTGTTGCTTTCCACTAACTTTGCAGATAAATGGAGCCTGAATCTGGAGTTCGGGCCAAACAGCGATTAGCAGTGACACTCCCTAGTTTCACTCAGAAATAAAAACAGAAAATGCTGGAAATACTCAGCAGGTCTGTGTACAGAGAAACAGAGTTAATGTTTCAGGCCTGTGACCTTGCATCAGAACTGCAACAGGTTTTGAATAAGTGAAAGGGTGGTGGGTTTGGGGGAGGCTGGGTGGGGTGGGGGTGGGTGATAGTGCAGGAAGAACAACCAAAGGGAAGGTCTGTGATCGGGTGGAGGGCAGGGCAGATCACGTGACAAAGATTTCATATAGAGGAGACCACATTGTGAGCAGTGAATGCAGTATGCTAAATTGAAAGTACAAGGAAATCGCTGTTTCCATTGGGGAGACCAAGCACCGCTTAAAATGACTAGCTTAAAACCGATTACATTTTTTACTTTTCTCAGTTCTGATGAAAGAATACAGACCTGAAATGTTGGCGGGAACTTTTACACTTCCCCCAAAGAGCGGTATGGTAGCGGGGGGCGTAAAATGGAACGGGAGGCTCGGTGGGCCCTTACCGATCTGCTCCCGCCTCTGCCGCCATTTGAAGCGTGGCGGCGAAAACAAGCCCGCCTGGCCCAGGCCAATCAAGGCCAGTTAGAGGCCACTTAAGGTCCTCCGCCTGCCGCCACTGGGATTTTACCCTTGGCCAGTTGGGTGGCCCAGGCCTGAGAAAAACCACTTGACAAAAGCAAGCGGCTTTCTGACTGCCTGGCGGTGGGGGGGGGGGCAGTCAGCAGCTCCATTAGGCGGGACTTCCTGCCTTAATGAGTACTGCTCCACGTTGTACACCACTTGGAGGAAGCACTGAGGGTGGCAAGGGCGCAGAGGATACTCTGGGTTGGGGACTTCAATGTCCATCACCAAGAGTGGCTCAGCAGCAGCACTACTGACCAAGCTGGCTGAGTCCTAAAGGACATAGCTGCTAGACTTGGTCTGCAGCAAGTGGAGAGGGAACCAATAAGAGGGAAAAATATACTTGACCTCATCCTCACCAATCTGCCTATCGCAGATGCATCTGTCCATGGCAGTATTTGTAGGAGTGACCACCACACAGTCCTTGTGGAGACAAAGTCCCATATTGTTCACATTGAGGATACCCTCAATCTTGTTGTGTGGAACTACCACCGTGCTAAATGGATTTCGAACAGATCTAGCAACTCAAAACTGGGCATCTATGAGTCGCTGCAGGCCATCAGCAGCAGCAGAATTGTACTCAACCACAATGTGCAACCTCATGGCCCGACATATCCCCCACTCTACCATTACCAGCAAGCTGGGGAATCAAGCCTGTTTCAATGAAGAGTGCAGGAGGGCATGCCAGGAGCAGCACCAGGAATACCTCAAAATGAGGTATCAACCTGGTGAAGCTACAACACAGGACTACTTGCGTACCATACAGTATAAGCAGCAGGCGATAGACAGAGCTAAGCAATCAACAGATCAGACCTAAGCTCTGCAGTCCAGCCACATCTAGTCATGAGTGGTGGTGGACAATTAAACAACTAACTGGAGGAGATGGCTCCACAAATATCCCCATCCTCAATGATGGGGGAGCCCAGCATGTCAGTGCAAAAGGTAAGGCTGAAGCATTTGCAACAATCTTCAGCCAGAAGTGCCGAGCTGATGAACAAACTCAGCCTCCTCCTGATGTCTCCAGCATCACAGATGCCAGTCTTCAGCCAATTTGATTTACTCCATGTGATATTAAGAAATGACTGAAGGCACTGGACACTGCAAAGGCTATGGGCCATTACAGCATTCCGGGAATAGTACTCAAAACCTGCTCCAGAACCTACCGCACCCCTAGCCAAGCTGTTCCAGTCCAAGGACAACACTGGCATCTACCCAGCAATGTGGAAAATTGCCCAGGTATGTCCTGTAAACAAAAAGCGGGACAAGCCCAACCTGGCCAATTACCGCCCCATCAGTCTACACTCGATCATCAGTAAAGTGATGGAAGGTATGTTGAAAGTGTCATCAAGTGCCACTTGCGTAGCAATAACCTGCTCACTGATGCTCAGTTTGGGTTCCGCCAGGACCACTCAACTCCTGATCCACCACTAACAACATCCTGGGGGTTACCATTGACCAGAAACTGAACTGGAGTAGCCATATAAATACTGTGGCTACAAGAGCAGGTCAGAGGCTAGGAAGCCTGAGGCGAGTAACTCACCTCCTGACTCCCCAAAGCCAATCCACCATCTACAAGGCACAAGTCAGGAGTCTGATGGAATACTCTCCACTTGCCTGGATGGGTGCAGCTCCAACAACACTCAAGACGCTAGACACCATCCAGAACAAAGAAACCCGCTTGATTGGCACCCCATCCACAAACATTCACTCCCTCCACCACCGACGTACAGTGGCAGCAGTGTGTAGCATCTACAAGATGCACTGCAGCAATGCACCAAGGCTCCTTAGAGAGCACCTTCCATACCCACGACCTCTCCCACATAGAAGAAGGGCAACAGATGCATGGGAACACCACCACCTCAAAGTTCACCTCCAAGCCACACACCATCCTCACTTCGAACTATATCGCTATTCCTTCACTGTCGCTGGGTCAAAATCTTCTAACTACCTTCCGAACAGCACTGCAGGTGTACCTAGCCCAAATGGTCAGCAGCGCTTCAAGAAGGCAGCTCACCACAACCTTCTCAAGGGCAATGAGGGATCTGCAATAAATGCTGGCCTAGACAGCAACACCCACATCCCAGGAATGAATAAAAAAAAACACTCCTGATTTGTGCCTTGTAGATGCTGGACAGGCTTCAGGGAGTCAGATGGTGAGTTACTCACTGCAGGATTCCCAGCCTCTGACCTGCTTTTGTAGCCATAGTATTTATACAGCTTGTCCAGTTAAGTTTCTGGTCAATGATGACCCCCAGGATGTTGATGTTGGGGAATTCAGCGATGGTAATGCCGTTGAACATCCAGGGGAGATGGCTTGATTCTCTCTTGTGAGAGATGATCATTGCTTGGCACGTGTGTGGCACAAATGTTACTTGCCACTTATCAGCCCAAGCGTGAATGTTGTCCAGGACTTGGTGCAAATGGACGTGGATGGCTTCAGTATCTGAGGAGTCGCGAATGGTACAGAACACTGTGCAATCATCAGCAAACATCTCCACTTCTGACCTTATGATGGAGGGAGGGTCATTGATGAAGCATCTGAAGATGGTTGGGCCTAGAACACTGCCCTGAAGAACTCCTGCAGCAATGTTCAGGGGCTGAGATAATTGACCGCCAAGAAACACAGCCACCTTCCTTTGTGCTAACTATGACTCCAACCAGTTCAGAGCTCCCGCCCCCACCCCCACCCCGAGTCCCGTGACTTGAATTTTGCTCGGGCTCCTTGATGCCAAATTCAGTCAAATGCTGCCTTGATGTCAAGACCATTCAATCGCACCTCACCTCTGGAACTCAGCTCTTTTGTCCATGTTTGGATCAAGGTTGTAATGAGGTCTGGAACAGGTCTGGGCGGCACAGTGGCTCAGTGGTTAGCACTGCAGCCTCACAGCTCCAGCGACCCGGGTTCAATTCTGGGTACTGCCTGTGTGGAGTTTGCAAGTTCTCCCTGTGTCTGCGTGGGTTTCCTCCGGGTGCTCCGGTTTCCTCCCACATGCCAAAGACTTGCAGGTTGATAGGTTAATTGGCCATTATAAATTGCCCCTAGTATAGATAGGTGGTAGGGAAATACAGGGACAGGTGGGGATGTGGTAGGGATATGGGCTCAGTGTGGGATTAGTATAGGTGGTTGGTTGATGGTCAGCACAGACTCGGTGGGCCGAAGGGCATGTTTCAGTGCTGTATCTCTAAAACTAAATCTAAAAACTAAAGAATGGGCCTGGTGGAACCCAAACTGAGCTTCAGTGAGCAGATTGTTGCTGAGTAAGTGCCATTTCATCGGACTGTCAATGACACCTTCCATCACCTTATTGATGATTGAAAGTAGACTGATTAATTAGCAATTGGCCAAATTTTGTGCTAAATAAAAACAAGAAATGCTGGAGACTCAGCAGGTCTGGCAGCATCTGTGGAGAGAGAAGCAGTGTTAACGTTTCAGGTCAGTGACCCTTCTTCAGAACTAGCAAATATTAAAAAGCATTTCTTGCTTTTATTTCAGATTTCCAGCATCCGCAGTATTTTGCTTTTATTAAATTTTGTCCTGCTTTTTGTGGACAGGACATACGTGGGTAACTTTCCACATGGATGACCAAAGAGGTTAGAGACAACAGAAAACTAAAAGAAAAGGCCTACAAGAATGGGAAGAAAGCTCAGATCCTAGGAGACCGTTAGCTGAATTTGAAGCTCATGAAATTGAAGGCAAATTATTGACCTGGTTAGGAAATTGGCTGAGCGGAAGGAGACAGAGAGCAGGGATAATGGGCAGTTAGTCTAATTGGAGTGCAGTGTAGATTTAGGAGACTGATACCTGCACTCCAAGCGTTTATCTACAAGGAGAGATTAAATAAACCAGGGCTATATTCCCTGGAATTAAGATTAAGGGTGTGATTTGATTGAAGTTTTCAAGATATTAAGGCGAGCAGATAGGGTATATTGGAAGAAACTATTTCCACTAATGTGCAAGTCTAGGGGCATTGTAAAAACATTAGAGACAGTCCTTTCAGGAGTGAAATCAAGAAATACTTCATGCGAAGGGTGATGGAAGTTTGCAACTCTCTTCCACAAACAGCAATTGATACTAGATCAATTGTTAATTTTAAAACTGATTTCGATAGATTTTTGATGGCCAACGGTACTGAGGTATATAGATTTCGATCACAGATCAGCAATGATCTCACTGACTGGCAGAAATGGCTCGGGAGGCTAAATGGCCTAACTCCTGTTCCTAACTATGTTCCTAAATTAAAGAGAAAATAAAACAATGATGGTGTTGAAGAATCTAAACCCTTACGTCATTTTTTAAGAATAATAGAATGCTTACAGTACTGAAGGAGGCCATTTGGCCCATTGTTTCTATGGCAGCACTCTGCAAGAGCAACTCAGCTAGTCTCACTCCCCCACCCTTTCCCCATAGCCCTGCAAATTTATTTTCTTAAAGTGCTTATCCAATTTCCTTTTGAAAACCGCAATTGAATCTGCCTCCACCACATTCTAGGCAATGAATTCCAGATCCTGACCACTCGCTGTGTAAAAAGCTTTTTCCTCATGTTGCTTTTGGCACTTTTGCTCATCCCCTTCAACCAGTGTCCTCCAATTCTCATCCCTTCTGCCAATGGGAACAGTTTCTCTCTATCTAATCTATCTGGACCCCGGATGATTTTGAGCACCTCTATCAAGTCTCCTCTTAACCGTCTCTTCTCTGAGTAGAACAACCACAGCATCGCCAATCTATCCATGTAACTAAAGTCCATCATCCCTGGAACCATTCTCATCAATCTTTTCTGCATTATCTCTAAAGCCTTTGCATTGCCATGCCAGCCCCCTACCTGCCAACAAAAAAATTCCAACTCAGGGCTAATTAAACCTAACCAAAGACACCCTCGGCAGACGTGGAAATGGGCAAACAGAAGAAAAACTTCCCCAAAAAGAACATGTTTCTTGGGATGCCAAAAAAGGGTGATTTTAATAAATTTTAGGATTTGTGAATGAATGAGAGAAATGCATGTTTTTTTTCTGTACCTTATATTTTCTCTCAACCCTTTTAATGAAATGTGCCTTTTTCTCAAATCGCATTTCATTCCACTGGGTGTGGAGGTGTCATGCTAGGCCCCCACCTGCCAAGAATGAGGCACATTAAATTTGTCACCAACATTGATTTTAAACTGTTACTGAAGTGAAGAAAGGACTTGTTAAACAGATCAGCCGTGGCTGGAAAAGACATTTGCATATTAACAGACGGTGATTGGAAGGACAAAGGACCTTTCCCTGACACATTCAACCCACAATGGACCTTGAATACCAGGGATTATGTGTATGAGAAGCATTCCACAGACTGCTAAGATGATACAATCCAAGACGTGGGCAGAACAATTAGTCACATGACTAACTTGCTTGGCAACATGGATTTTTTTGAATTGTACAAACAGTTTGAACTGAGAATGTCTATTTGCTCGTGGACTGAGAAGATCTCTCCTGTCTGCTCCCATTTCTTTCTCACAAGCCTCTGAATCCAATGAAGATACATGAACACCAAGAGAGAAAAGTCTCCTACAGTGAACAAGGTTTAAGACGGCTACTGGGCCTCAACCAAAAGCAAGATCTACCTATAATCAAGGACTCTACAGTGAGCTCAAAGAACTGTAACAAAAACTCTTCGGATATTGCTTCAAACTTATCCACTTTATTTTTCTTCTACCCTTTTCTGTCTCTATTTGCATGTTTGTATCGCATATGCATGCTAGTGTGGGTGTGTCGTGTATTCGTGGGGGTCAACTGAATTAGTGTTTAAGTTTAATAAATTTCAACTTTTCTTCTTTAAACCTAAGAAAGCCCGTTTGTGCTGATTTCTTTGCCTTATACTTGGAAAGCGGTGAACAAGGATTCACCAAGGGGGAGCTAAAAATATGGTATGTTTACAAATTAAGCCCTATAAGATTAGGGGAAGGGTGAAAGGGAACCCTAGACCTCTTTTTCACCGGGTCATAACAACATCCTTCTGTGACAAGTCGCTGTCTGCTGGACCAGTGGGGAAGTGTGCGCGAACTCTTATCTGAACAATGTCTTGAATGTTCTGTTAGTTGCTCTGACCCTGGATCAAAGCTTTTTTATTTCTGAGACAGACCAGAACTGAATGGGAAACTAAAACTGAAACAGAAACTAAAACTTTGGATTTCTGGGGAAATTGAAACTGGTTGGAACCAGATAAAATGGACACACAGCCATTCAAGCTCAGATCATGCAGAAGTGGAGTTCTGGCAGGCTGAAGAAAGTGAAGGTTGGATCCAGAAATTGTTTCTGTTACTTAAAGTAACTGATTAACCAGACCCGGCCATACCGTCTCTGGTCAATTGTCAACGAAAGGCTCGGATAAAAGTAATACTGGTGGATCTATGGCATCAAGACTGTCGCGAGCAGAGCTGTGGAGGTACAGGAGTAGTGCACCACTTTGGGCTAAGACCGCACCCGTGCAGTTTGGGTTGAAGGGGAACTGCTGTCGGATGAGAATTAGTGGTTGCATCTTGAAAGAAAGAAGCTGGAGCTCTACCTGAGGAAGTTCAAAGCTTTGAAGAGCTTTGTGGCTGAAATTGGTGCCCCATATGCAGAGTGGACTGCCCAGTAAATCTGAGAGATCTACCTTTGTTGTATCTGATAGCTGATGTGTAATTTGTAATCTAGATATTGACTGTGATTTGTCTGTTAATTCATGTTTATCTTGATTTTGGTTCGATTGTTAAAGTATAAGTTATAAAAGTGAAATCTTGTCCCTTGCGCCAATCTTGGTTTTGTTTATTGGGGTCGTTCAGTAAATTGGTTTCTTTTGATTTTTGATCTCCACGGGGATCATAACACCTCCTAAAGTGCAGTGGCCAGAATTGGATGCAATATTCCATTTGAGGCTGAAACAGTATTTTATAAAGCCTCAACATAACTTCCTTGCTTTTGTATTTGATGCCTCGATTCCTAAAGCCCAGGATCCTGTATGACTTTTTAACCACTTTTGCAACCTCCCCTGCCACCTGCAATGATTTGTGCACCCAGGTCTCTCTCTTTCTGCATTTTAGAATTGTACCCTTTCTTTTATATTGCTTCTTCTTGTTCCTCCTACCAAAATGTATCACTTCACTGCATGAAATTTCATCTTCCATGTGTCCACCCATTTCATCAGCCTGCCTATGTCCTCTTGAAGTCTGTCACTATCTTCTTCACAGTTCACAATAGTTGCAAGTTTTGTTTCATCAGCAAATTTTGAAATTGTACCCTGTCAATCCAAGTCCAGGTATTTAAGAAAATATATCAAAAATATCAAAAGTATGAAAAGCAGTGGCCCTACTTCCAACCCCTGGGGAACCCCACTGGACATACATAACGAACAAATGAATTAGGAGCAGGAGTAGGCCACTCGGCCCAGCTCCGCCATTCAACAAGATCATGGCTGATCTGATTGTAACCTCAACTCCACATTCCCGCCTACCCCCGATAACCTTTCACCCCCTTGCTCATCAAGAATCTATCTACCTCTGTCTTAAAAATATTCAAAGACTCTGCTTCCACTACCTTTTGAGGAAGAGAGTTCCAAAGACTCACGACCCTCAGAGAAAAAGATTTCCTCATCTCTGCCTTAAATGGGTGACCCCTTATTTTTTAAACAGTGACCCCTAATTCTAGATTCTCCCACAAAAGTATTATCCACCCTGTCAAGACCCCTCAGGATCTTATATGTTTCAATCGAGTCACTTCTTACTCTTCTAAACTCCAAGCCTAGCCTGTCCAACCTTTCCTCATAAGACAACCAATCATTACAAGTATTAGTCCAGTAAACCTTCTCTGAACTACTTCCAAAGCTTTTACATCCTTCCTTAAATAAGGAGGCCAATACTGTACACAGTACTCCAGATGTGGTCTCACCAATACCCTGTATAACGGTAGCATAATCTCCCTACTTTTGTATTCAATTCCCCTTGCAATAAATTATAACATTCCATTAGCTTTCCTAATTACTTGCTGCATCTGATACTAACCTTTTGTGATTCATGCACCAGGACACCCAGATCCTGCTGCAATCTCTCACCATTTAGATAATATGCTTCATTTTTATTCTTCTTGCCGAAATGGACAATTTCACATTTTCCCACATTATACTCCATTTGCCAGATCTTTGCCCACTCACTTAACCTATCAATATCCCTTTGTATGTAGCCTCATGTCCTCTTCACAACTTACTTTGCTCCCCATCATGCTGTACCTTCCTGCAGTCCAATTAACAACCATTCATTACTTTACTCTGTTTCTTGTCATGTAGCCAACTTCGTATCCATACCGTTACTGTCCCTTTTATTCCATAAGCTTCAACTTTGTTGACAAGCTTATTATATGGCACTTTATCAATCGCCTTTTGGAAATCCATGTACACCACAACAACCCCTCTTTGTTACCTCATCAAAATACTCAATCATCAGTTAAGCATGATTTGCCCTTAAATTTGTTCTGCCCTCTGCCCCCTTTCGTCGATCCTCTTTGTGCCCCTAATCGGCTCCACCCCTCCTCTTCCTACCCTTTTACTATTTATATGCCTACAGAAGACTTTTGAATTCTTTTTTTGGTTAGTTGTCAGTCTCTTCTTATACGCTGTCTTTGCCTTTCTTAGTTCCTTTGTCAATTCCCCTCTGAACTTTCAATATTCAGCCTGGTTCTCACTTGTATTATCCACCTAACTTCTGTACTCATGCTCCTTACACAATCCCATGAAAATAAGCTACTTTTCTTGTTCATCTATTCCTATATTCCTGGCCAACTGTCTAATTGACTGGTCAGCCCATTCTCAAGAATTCATCCATGCCAAATCTCAATAGCTGCAGACCAATATTCCAGCAGTCAATTTTGTTAAAACGCCTGGAACTCATAACAAATGGACTCAGTCACTGAATAAGGAAAACAACATAAAATGTATGGAATAAGAAAAGCCCAAGGAATATAAAAAAAAGTGAAATATTCTACAGATATCTATGTAACCAAAAAAATCAATATAGGGATAGGGCCATTAAAGGATACACATGATAAA
Source organism: Heterodontus francisci (assembly GCF_036365525.1). Lineage (NCBI taxonomy): Eukaryota > Metazoa > Chordata > Chondrichthyes > Heterodontiformes > Heterodontidae > Heterodontus > Heterodontus francisci. Next base: position 195,864,730 of record NC_090374.1, read on the forward strand.
CTCACAGGTTGTTCTAGCTGTAGTCCCAAAGGACCTTTGGCATCTCTCTCCATTAGAGAGAGACAGTTAGGAATGTATAACTTGAGGGGCCCCACTCCTCAAGCATGGGGCCAGGTGAGCATGAACTACCACAGCCGGTACAGGGGTTGAATCCGCACTGGTGGCATCTTTCTGCATCACATTCCAAACTCACAGCTAATGGCAGAGAAATGGCAGAAATATTAAATAATGAGAGAGAAACTGTTCCCACTCGTGAAAAGATCAAGAATGAGAGGGCACAGATTTAAATTATTTGATAAGAGAAGCAAAAGTGACATGAGGAAAAACCTTTTCACACAGTGAGTGGTTAAGGTCTGGAATGCACTGCCTGGTGGAGGCAGGTTCAATCGTCACATTCAAAAGGGAATTAGACTGTTATTTGAAAAGGAAGAATGTGCAGGGTTACGGGGAGAAGGCAGGGAAATGGAACTGAGTGAATTGCTCTTTCGGAGAGCTGGAGCGGACACGATGGGCTGAATGGCCTCCTTCTGCACTGTAACAATTCTGTGATTCAATAAATACACTGCCTCAGTATTCACCAGGGAAACTAACATGGTTGACATGACATTAGAAGAAATAATTAAAAAGGATCTAAAAACATTTCAGATAGCAAGTGGGGAGATAATTGTTAAAACAATCAAACTGAGAGAATAAAATACCCAGATAGATTACATCCATGCATACTAAACAAAGTTAGTAAACAGCAGAGGCATTATTACATATATTTGTATAGGTAATTCATTGAAAAAGGTAACAGTGCCAGCGAACTGGTGGGCTATATAAGAAGGGAGATGAAACAATGCTGGAAAACTTTAGACCAATTAGCATTACATTAGTGTTAGGAAAGAAAATGGAATCTTTAAAGGTGGAATAGAAAACATTGAGAAACTGAAAATGAAATAACGTGCAGTCAGCATAGATTCCAAAAAAGGTCATGCTTGGCCAACATTATTCTTTGAAAAACTAACAAAAAGGGTTGATAAGGGCAACATAGTAAACATCATATATTTGGATTTCGATAAAGTAGACTCTAGCTGAGTAGACTCATGACCAATGTCAGAACATGTGGAGACAGGGGAGAAGTAGTAGAATGGATAGCAAGCTGGCTGCAAAATGAACAGCAGAGAGTTGGGATTAAAGGTAGTTACTCAGATTGGCAAATGCTGGGAAGTGGTGTTCCACAAGGGTTGGTGCAGGGACCACTGTTATTCAAGCTTTCCCACGCCAACAGCTAGCCAGTGTTCAAATCTGCCTGCTGCTGGCTGGAAAAACAGGAAAAAAAATTAAGTGAGGCCCTGCTGCTAAATTCAAAAAGACCTCCACATTACTCACATTTTCTGGCCACTACAAACCACTGCCCCCACCCCTAGCCCATAAAGATTGGAGCCATTTTGCCAAAAACTGCATACAATATGTTCAAAAGGAATGTATTCTTTGCTCAACTATAGGATTCCTCCTTGATTGAAAGCTGACAACCTGTAACACATCAGTTGAGCAGGATACATGATTTTCTCAAGGATGCAAGTAATAGGTCCTAATTCCTTTTCATCACAGCACATTTTCAAACTCCCTCAGAAAGAGAGTATCTGGTCCAAACACATCCATAGAGTGGTTAAGCTTTCATCAAGTGACAACTGAATCAGTACACACAGATTCAAACAAAATTGTTGGTCGAAAGTAGGTTGTCAAATGCTCTTATGCCATACCAGGAAGAACTAGTTCATAACTATCTACAGAATGGTGAATTTTAATAATATTCACCTGCCTCTTGGATAAAGATTATTAATTCTTGTCAGTCATAAACGTTTGACTTCTTGGCTTGGTAATCACATCTGAACTACAGTGGGGAAAACAAACAGCAAAGGAACTAGGCTACACTTCCTACAGTTAGCAGCTTCAGTATTCTACAAAATCTATACTTGCCCAGCAATGAAATGCATTCCTTGTTTGGCAGAGTAGATTAATTTTTTATGCTGTTAGGATCGCCCAGTGAAGGTGCTAAGAATTGCTTTTCCATGTCGGAGTTCACCATCACCAACACTAAAATGATCTGTCCCAGTTGTCCATCCTCTGCAAGATGATAGAAATTAAAACGATATGTTAACTATTCCTTGTTGAGATAACCAACATGAGTTTTTTAGTTACCTGTACATTGACTGGTGACCTGACAGAGAAATTTCTGTCATGTTTTTGGGGTCTGAACAACTGGCAAATTTGTCAAATGCCTTCCTTTGTTACAGCTGATTCCAGCAGCACTGTGCCATTGTGTGGGCTGAAGTACCACAAGGGGAAGAAGAATAATAATAAAGACAGAGAAATCAAAGATAAAGACTAAGCAATGAGTTAATAAGAATTTTTTTTTCTAGTACTGTATTTGAAAGAACATAGGCATGAGCCAAGTAACAGTGTGACTAAACAGTTATTGATTAAATTTGGCTGATGTGCGTGCCCTGCTACAAGTTCAATGGTGGAACAGGAGACAGAGATAATAAACCATGAAACAGTAAGCAAGTGCTTTATTAACACAGGATCTTCTTTTGTAAAATGAATAAAACCCATATGTTCATCTATCTATTCAAAGTTAGTTCACTATAAATGACAGCAAGAATACTGTGGTATACTTTTCAAATCTAAATTAAGATTGCACAGCTGAGTTTTGGTACCTGCTGGTTAGTCAAACAGTTACTTTCATAAAAATATATATCTACTACCTCAGGTGATTGCACTTTTATTTCTATTTTCAAAGTCAAAGACCCAAATGATATCACTTATAGTGCGAGGCCAAATAAAGATCAAACAAATAATATTTATAAATCCAAACACATCAATTAGCCATTACACCTTTCCACTTTTGATCTCGAGGGATCCATTAATACACACTACAGTAGTTAACATTTGACAACTCTGTCGGAGAATATCAACCAAGCCACAAAGAGATCACTTTCTTCTAGAGTTTATCAAGTGGAGTTATACCTGACATACAGATAAGCACATATTGATCCACTGTTGCTGATGTTTCTACTTGAGTTTTGTTTTTATTTTTTTTTTTAAACTGTGGAAATAATTGATGCACCACTTCACTTCAAATAAAAAATATTTAAAAATGACTGTTCATAACATTGACAACTTCCTATTCCTGAGATAGAATGGTGACATGTGAATTGCTTATGTATGACTCATTACTGTAAGGTGCCAAATATCAGTGTTCTAAATGCGTAATACAAGGAAAGATGCACCTCAACATAGTCAATAGTTCAGGAGTCGAAAATCTTAGGTACATGTAGGAAGTTATAGCCATTAGGAACTGATGAACAAGCTGGATCTCTTTGGTCTTGAAAAGAGAAATTATGAAAGGTTTTGATAGAGTAGGCAGACAGACTGTTTCCACAAGATGGGAAGAGTAAAACTAGAGATCAATATAAGATAGTCAACCAAGAAATCAAGTCGGAAATTCTTTACCCAGTGAGTGTTGAGAATGTGGAACTTGCCACCGTAGGGAACAGTTGGGGTGAATAGTATAGAAGATTTTATCACGGGAAGCTACTTAAGTATACAAGCAAAAAGGGAATAGTTCTGAGTTAGATGACTAACATGAGCAAGGATGGGAGAAGGTCCTAGTGGAGCATAAATACTGGCATGGACTGGTTGGGGCTAATAGCCTTTCTGTGTTTTCTTGCATATTCTTGTATATTCTATGCAATTGTGTGTTACGATGGGTGGGTAGGTGAGAGTGCGTGTTTATGTGGCATGTAGCCTGAACCATATTAGGCAACCATGTGCCTGAATTTACTGTAGCTGGAGAACAAAAGGTGCCTTACACTTGCCCATTTATTTTCCATGAAACTTTGCGTTTGGGGTTGTTGTAAGCAGGGAAAGAAAACGGCACAACGCCGTCTAGAGAGCATCTGGGATCTGATTCAACAGGATGAGAAACTATGTGTCTTCTTAACCAACCAATCAGATTAAGGGTTGAGGATTGAACAGTAGAGAGTCTGAACCATGAAGTGTAATTTAAAATAATGCATTCAATATCAAACCAGGTATTGCAAGATGCAAGAGAGAGAGGGAGAAAGGAAGATTAGATTAAGAGATAGAGCGCAGGGGCAGCACAGTGGCGCAGTGGTTAACACCGCAGCCTCACAGCTCCAGCGACCGGGGTTCAATTCTGGGTACTGCCTGTGTGGAGTTTGCAAGTTCTCCCTGTGTCTGCATGGGTTTTCTCCGGGTGTTCCGGTTTCCTCCCACATGCCAAAGACTTGCAGGTTGATAGGTAAATTGGCCAGTAGCAATTGCCCCTAGTAAAGGTAGGTGGTAGGGAAATATAGGGACAGGTGAGGATGTGGTAGGACTATGGGATCAGTGTAGGATTAGTATAAATGGGTGGTTAATGGTCGGCACAGACTCGGTGGGCCGAAGGGCCGGTTTCAGTGCTGTATCTCTAAACTAAACTAAAAAAGGCAGAAAGGAAAATTAAAAGCAAATGCAATTTAATTTGGTTTTAATCTCCAACAATTAAAAGCTAAAGGATTGAGACTGTAATGGTTAATTTTCTGTGGCAAATAGGTTATTTGGCAGATTTATCACACCATTAAAACAGTAGTTAGAAAATGGACAAGCCCTAACTTTATGGCATGAGTTTAGTTCATATCCATCGTGCAAGTACAGGAACTTCTCACCATTCAATACATGGAAATTGTGATTCAGACAATGAAATGCCATTTTAGGAAGCTAACAGCTGAGGGGAACATTTCAGCAACAACATTATGATTTTGCATTTAATCATCTGAAATTGAACTGTGATTTGCACATAAATAACCGTGAGCGCTATTAGCCATACCATTACATTGATAGTAAATTCTGGCCCATTATTTCACCCATCATATCTTCCTAGTTTGTAAATTATAAAGTGCACTTGGCATCAAAGCTATTTTACTGCTTACAAGGGGTGAATTAATATGCCTAGTGTATCTGATCATTTATAAAATTTGCATTTTCCAATGGCAGAATATTAAAATAACTTTGGAATAAGCGGATATAAAATTAAACCTGTCGTGAAGATGGTAAGCCATTTAAAACTATTAACATTACATACAATGCATCATTTTAGTCATTTTGAGTGGGAGAGGGTTAATGTGCAATGGCAGTAATAGCAGTTTAATATAAGAAAAAAAAAGTCAATTTCGCTTTTTGTACGCATGAACAAACCTAGCCTGTGGGCTCACAGTCACACACCAAGCATCAAGTTTGCACCATCAGAACGTTTCCTGTGTTGGCTACACCAGGTGTTAAGGCATTACAATTTCATTAACTGTTAATCATCAGGAAGAGATACAGGAGCACTGCATGTAAAATTCACACTTCTTTTTAATGTCATGGACAAGCTCAGTGCGGTGCATCTTCCAGAAGACATCTTTTGCATTAGACAGTTTGTAATGTATTATTTAGCACACTTACACTCAGGCAGGAAGTATTTACAGACAGAGAATGTAAGTTGTCCTTCTGGGAACGATATGATTGTTGACGGCAAGATAAAAATGAGTTCATTATATGAACGAAAAATGCACAGTAACAATGCAACACTGGAGAGGATCTCACAAACAATGACTAACAAATGATGTTCAAAATAAACTGGTCTACTATGAAGCTTTTACAATTTTAATTAGATTATTTTTTCTTGTAAGATTTAGCAAATCCACAAGCATCTTCTCTCCTCCATACTGGTGACAAATACAAACATTTTTGTTTTAAAAGAGCCTCATGTGTTGAAAAACCGTCTAACTACCATATTTTTGATGTGTCTAAATACGAAAATGATGCTCATGCATACAAATATGTTAAAATGCTATTGTGCGATGAAGACATTTCTTTTATCATTTTTAACCAGGTTATTGAAATATTTTATGTGATGAAGTGATGAAGAATCAGAAAGGCATTGATCATGCCAAAAAACCTGTTCGTCTGTGAGGTCCTACAGCACTTGTCATAATAATCCAATAATCTGAGGACTTCTATCATCACCCAATTGTACGGCCAGCAGAACAGGTTAAAACAATAAATTGAATCCACAGAACACTGCAGGCATCAATCCTCTCTCAAAATTCAGCTGATTAATAAACTAAGTTTTACAATAAAGAGTTATACAGCACAGAAACAGGCCCTTTGGCCCATCGTGTCCGTGCCAGCCATCAAGCACCTATCTATTCTAATCCCATTTTCCAGCACTTGGCCCGTAGCCTCATATGCTATAGCGTTTCAAGTGCTCATCTAAATACTTCTTAAATGTTGAGAGGGTTACCGCCTCTGCCACCTCTTCAGGCAGTGTTTCAGATTCCAACCACCCTCTGGGTGAAATCTTTTTTCCTTAAATTCCCTCTAAACCTCCTGCCCCTTACCTTAAATCTATGGCTCCTGGTTATTGACACCACCGCTAAGGGAAAAAGTTTCTTCCTATCTATGCCCCTCATAATTTTGTATACCTCAATCATGTCCCCCCTCAGCCTTCTCTGCTCTAAGGAAAACAACCCTAGCCTATCCAGTCTCTCTTCATAGCTGAAATGCTCCAGCCCAGGCAACATCCTGGTGAATCTCCTCTGCACCCTTTCCAGTGCAATCACATCCTTCCTATAGTGTGGTGATCAGAACAGTACACAGTACTCCAGCTGTGGCCTAACTAGCATTTTGTACAGATCCATCATAACCTCCCTGCTCTTATATTCTATGCCTCGGCTAACAAAGGCAATTATCCCATTAGCCTTCCTAACCACCTTATCTACCTGTGCTGCTGCCTTCAGTGATCTATGGACAAGTACACTAAGGTCCCTCTGACCCTCTGTACTTCCTATGGTCCTACCATCAACTGTATATTCCCTTGCCTTGTTCGTCCTCCCAAAATGCATTACCTCACACTTCTCAGGATTAAATTCCATTTGTCACTGCTCTGCCCAGCTTACCAAAACATCTATATCGTCCTGTAATCTAAGGCTTCCCTCCTCACTATTTACAACACCACCAATTTTCGTATCATCTGCGAACTTACTGATCATACCTCCTATGTTCTCGTCTAAATCATTAATGTACACTACAAACAGCAAGGGTTGCAGCGCCAATCCCTGCGTACACCACTGGTCACAGGCTTCCAATCGCAAAAACAACCCTCAACCATCATCTTCTGCCACTAAGCCAATTTTGGATCCAATTTGCCCTGGATCCCATGGGCTCTTACCTTCTTAACCAATCTCCCATACGGGACCTTATCAAAAGTCTTACTGAAGTCCATGTAGACTACATCAACTGCCTTACCCTCATCTATACATCTGGTCACCTCCTCAAAAAATTCGATCAAATTGGTTAGACATGATCTCCCCCTGACAAAGTCATGCTGACTATCCTTGATTAATCCCTGCCTCTCCAAATGGAGATTAATTCTGTCCCTCAAGATTTTCTACAATAGTTTCCCTACCAATGATGTTTGACTCACTGGCCTGTAATTACCTGGTTTATCCCTACTACCCTTCTTGAATAATGGTACCACATTCGCTGTCCTCCAGTCCTCTGGCATTTCTCCTGTGGCCAGAGAGGATTTACACTAACTCAACAGACTCTTGCTGTTTGCGACCAAACCCCTTAAATGGATTACTGCCTTATAGTATAAGCATGCTATGATAATAACTATAATCATAAAATCATGACCGTTGTTGAAACCCAAGCTTTGTTCGTGTCCACAAGGAAAATATGATGCTATCTAACATAGAATCTCGCATAAGATTAAAAATTGGGGCACTCAGCCAGGAAATGAAGTGGGAAGAGGAATGCTGGAGGACTTTCATCTAACCAATTGGAGTTTACTTGAATCTAGGTTATATGGATGCATTAGCTCACTGTATCACCGAAAGCGCTTCCAAGAATTGGTGTATCAGAGTTGAGAGCACATTGTTAAACCTCATAACAATCATACTCTCAGCCTATGACACCACAACCCTTCAATGCATATTGCAGGCTATATGTCATCCAGTATCCTTGAAATATGCCATCCTAGAAAATGGCACAGCAATTGCAACTGCAAATGAAAAAAAATTGTTGTCATAATATCCCCAAGTATAAGTGTTAAGGAGAAGTTAAAACTAATTTACAAAGAGGAAGAATCTGAGCAAACGTTAATATAACAGTATTTTCTCCACTTAAATCAATCAATATTTGCTGTTTGGGGTGTGCATTTCAGTTATGAACCATTTATATTCACAGCTGGCTGTCAAAGGCACTTATGAAGTTGGCAGGAGATACAAAACCTAAATGACACAGCAGCATAGGGTCGTTCATTACAAACATCGCAAAGGATTCAACTACGTTTACAATTGAATTAATTCTGCTTTAATTAAGACAGAATGAGGATTTGTCAAGGCGATTACATCGAACTAACGCAAGCATGTGTAGGTTTATCAATTTGCAAAGTATGTAAATTATATTATGGTCTGGAGAGTAGAATAGTTCAGCAGGGAACAACAGAATATGAAAAACAGAATTCATGGGAAAGCCCAGTGGTAAAGCTTATTGTGCTGGTATGCCAACTGATTGGACTATAGGGAGGCAGTGTGCTGTACATGGTGAGTTATAGACCTAGGTGCCAGTTATAAACAGTCCTGTTTCTTGTAAAGAAATTGAGAGCTGCATTGTTCTCATATTCAAAATGGTAAAGGGAAGGAGGAATCACAAGTATTTGTCAATGCAGCAATGTGAGATAGAAATAAAAGTCTGATACCTGCAGCAACTGCAATGCTACAGTTAGCATTTACTTATGGCTAAGATGCTGCAGAGAGAGAAAACAAACATGCATTTTTGTTTGGTCATGTGAAGCGGGAGCAATTAGATATTTTTTTAAATTGGTGAATATGCTCCTGGAGACTTGGCAGATGTGTACAATAAAACAAGTGAGAAATTGGGCTGGTCGGGACCTTGCGATCTCAAGAGACGCAGGACAATAATAAACGAGCTAGCAGCTGTATCTTGTGAGGTAGTTTTATTAAAGAACTAGAGGGCTGTCACAGCCATATTTCTGCACTCTAGCATTAGCCAGCACCTTAGGGAGCGATGGACGGAAAAAAGCAGGGCAGGGTGCGGCTGTATGGTGTGTTACACACACACACACACACACAAAATGAATGGAACTTACAGTGGGAATGTTTTACTTGTTGCCTAATTTCAAATGGGCTGCAATGTCTAATTTACACTAACACATTCTTCTGAGATCTGTTAGGATGACATGAACCAACAGGGAGATTAAAAATGCAGGAAATTAAAAACCCGCTGGAATTAAAAAAAAACTGCTGCTGTATGCTACAGCTTAAAATTTTCTGAACCCTTATGTGAAAAAAAGTGAGACTGAACAGGTAAGTACAGCTCCTTTAAATGATCATAAACTTTTGCCTAAAGCACAGTTATTGGGATACTTCAAAGTACTTGGACCACCCTTTTTTGAGTTGAATGACTGATGTAGGTTGAAGGCCATGAATGCAGAATACAGCTGTTACCAATGTTGCTTTAAGTTTAACTGATAATGTCTTAGTGGTTGAGTGGTTGTGGGTTCAAGTCTCAGAGACTTGAGCACAATCTGCACTGACACTTCAGTGTGGTACTGAGAGAGTACTGCATTACTGAATGTGCTTTTTGTCACGAGACATCGAACTGTGGCTCTCTCTGCCCTCTCAGATGAACATAGATTTTTCCGTGGTGCTATTCAAACTTGAGTTGGGGAATTCTCCTGCTGCATAATTTTAAAAAGTAACCATATTAATTTTTATGTTATGGGCCATTTTAATTACCCAGCTATCCAGTGATCCAATTGTGATCTATAAAATAATGAGGTGGGTAAGGCTGGATTATTTATAGACATTATAAATGATTGCTTCCTTATACAGCAACTCAGAGAAATACTAGGGCAAATTATATATTTGACACAATTACAAACTAGGGCTGTATCCACTGGAACAGAGAAGGCTAAGGGGTGATTTGGTGGAAGTTTTCAAGTGTCATGCTAGGCCCCCACCTGCCAAGAATGGGGCATATTAATTTTGTTATGAACATTGATTTTAAACTGTTACTGGAGTGAAGAAAGGACTTGTTAAACAGATCAGCCGTGGCTGGAAAAGCCATTTACATATTAACAGACGGTGCTTGGAAGGACAAGGGACCATTCCCTGACACATTCAACCCACAATGGACCTTGATCACCAGGGATTGCGTGTAAGAGGGAGCATTCCAGGCCCTAAGATGATACCGTCCACAGAGCCAAGACGTGGTCAGACCAGTTAGTCACATGACTAACCTACTTGGCAACCTGGGCTTTTTCTGAATGATACAAACGGTTTTGAACTGAGAGTGTCTGTTTTGCTCCTGAACTGAGAAGATCTCTCCTGTCTGCTCCCATCTCTTTCTCACAAGCCTCTTAATACACTGAAGACACATGAATCCCAAGAGAGAAAAGTTGCCGACAGCAAACAAGGTTTAAGAATAATACTGGGCCCCAACGAAAAGCAAGATCCACCTGCAATCAAGGACTTTACAGTGAGCTCGAAGAACCGTAACAACAACTCTTCAGATATTGCCTCAGATTTTCTTCTCTTTCCTGTTTCTATTTGCGTATCACGTATGTGTGTATCATGTATGCATGCTAGCGTCCACGCATCATGTATCCATAGGCATCAACTGAATTAGAGTTTAAGTTTAATCAATGTCAACTTTTCTTCTTTAAACGTAAGAAAGCCTGTTTGTGCTGGTTTCTTTGCTTTATAATGGAAAGCGGTAAACAAGGATTCACCAAGGGGGAGCTAAAAACACTGTTTAAAATTAAACCCTGTTACAGTAAGACCAGGTGAAGGCTGAAAGGGAACCCAAGACCTCTCTCTCACCTGGTTGTACCACAAGATATTATCTGAACAGACAGTTACTCTCTATCTACCCTATTTGTATTGGTTGGGGAGTCTAGAACTAGGGGGCATAGTCGAAAAATTAGAGCAAGACCTTTCATGAGAAAAATCACACCAAGAGTGGCAGAAGTTTAGAACACTCCTCCACAAATGGCAATTAACACTAGCTCAATTGTTTATTTTAAATTGAGACTGATAGATTATTGTTAGCCAAAGGTATTAATGGAGATGGGATAAAGTCACGTATGTGCAGTAGAATAGCCATGATCTCACTGAATGGCAGAACAGGCTCGAGGGGTTAAATGGCCCCCTCCTGTTCCTACGTTCTTAGCAGTGACCCGTGTGGTTCAGACTATGCGGGAAACAACTAGGCAACAATGACTATAACATCATCCCACAACCAAGCTAATGCTGACGAAAATGTAATTCTACTGCCAGATTACAAGAGGGCTAAAATAGCAGAACTGGCAGATGACTTGCATTAGGATTCCTTCAACAACTTATCAGTTGTGGATAATTGCAGTATAGATGAAAAATTGAATATTTTTTCAATCATTCTTATGCATAAAGAAGCCAGCTCTGTCCCTAGGGTTAAGAGGGACAGGATTTATTTTAAATGGCTAACTGGTAACATCCAAAGACACAGCTAAAGTGGCTGGAGGAAGGTTTGTAGTGAAACTCCCCAGGGGTCAGTGTTGGGACCCTTGCTCTTTCTGCTATATATTGATGACCTTGACCTTAGTGTACAGGGTACAATTTCAAAATTTGCGATATGAAATGAAACTTGGAAGCATTGCGAACTGTGAGGAGGATAGTGTAGAACTTCAACAGGACATAGACAAGTTGGTGGAATGGGCGGACAAGGAGCAGATGAAGTTTATTGCAGAGAAATATGAAGTCATTTTGGTAGGAAGACCATGGAGAGACAATAAAACAAAACGTACAACTCTCGGCAGTGGGGTGGGGGGGGGGGGGGGGGGGGGGGGAGAAAGAGAGCAGAGACAAGAGAAGAAGGAATTGGGTGTATATGTGCATAAGTCATTGAAGGTGGCAGGACAGGTTGAGAGAGTGGTTAATAAAGCATACGGTATCCTAGGTGTTATTAATAGAGGCATAGAGTACAAAAGCAAGGAGATTATGTTGAACTTGCAGAAGACACTAGTTCGGCCTCAGCTGGAGTATTGCGCCCAGTTCTGGGCACCTCACTTTAGGAAAGATGTGAAAGCATTGGAGATTGGAGAGAGTGCAGAAAAGATTCACAAGAATGGTTCCAGGGAGGAAGAACTCCAGTTATGATGATAGACTGGAGAAGTTGGGACTGTTTTCCCTGGAGAAGAGAAGACTGAGAGGAGATTTGTTAAAGGTATTCAAAATCATGAGGTGTCGGGCAAGTATAGGTAAAGAAAAACTGTTCCCACTTTGAGAACAAGAGGGCACAGATTTAAAGTGATTGGCAAAAGAAGCAAAAACAAATGAGGAAAAACTTCTTCATGCAGCAAGTGGTTAGGATCTGGAATGCACTGCCTAAGAGTGTGGTGGAGGCAGGTTCAATCGACACATTCAAAAGTGAACTAGACTGTTAACTTAAAAGGAGGAATGTGCAGGGTTACGGGGAGAAGGCAAGGGAATGGCATTAGGTGAATTGGTCATTCAGAGAGCCGGAGCAGACATGATGGGCCGAATGGCCTCCTTCTGCACTGTACTGATTCTGTGATTCTATGAATCTTTTACCAGCTGCACAGTAAATAACTCCTAAGGAAAGAGAGGTATTAGATTCCATTGATAGCAACAAAATCTGCCATCAAAGAGCAATTGAGAAAAGGATAGTACTTGGACATGGTAGTGATAGCAAGGATTTAAAAAAAATCTATGTTAGGAGTCAGAGAGCTACTAAGAATTGTGTCGAGTCGTCGTCGGATTCTGCACAGCAGATTCAGGTGGAGTCCCAAGATATGGCTGATGTTTGAAATTGTTACTTTGAATTAACTTTCTTCGCTACTAAAGATGAAGTTGATTTTCAATACTGCTGCATAATGCTGTTGCTAAAATTCAATGTGTAGCAGGGTTTGTGGAAATAATTGCACCTAAAATTAGGGCACTTTAATGAGATCAGAATGCTTGCCCTGATGTTATCCACTTGGGGTGCTGAAAGAGATGGAGGTTGTGTTATGCAAGTCACTAATTCATATATTTAACAGCTGATTGAGGTCTTGCATCTTTTCCATTGACTGGAGAGATTGTAGGTTAGAACCAGGGAACTATAAGCCCAATAGTTTAGCTTCAGTTACAGGTTAAAAGCTAAGAGACGTGTTATATAATCATCTAGAAATACTGGCATCAACTGTTTCTTCACAGGTGCTGTCACCATTTTTAAAGGATTGCCAGCCCTGCGAAGAAACTGCAGAATTGCTCCCGTTTCCCCCCACACAACACAACAAATGCAGAGTTCACCCCATGACCCCAACTGCACTAAGTGCAATGTTGACCCCTTAGCCACTGCACCACACTATAAATGCAGAGTTCACCCCTTCTCCCCCCACCACTACATTACAAATGCAGAGTTTCCCCCTTCCCCACCTCAGTGGCGCCAGCTTTCCCTGGATGGGAAAGTGAAGGCACGAGTGCTTCAAGTCGCACTGAAGATCTGGGACTGCAGGTAAGTTCGCTTCAGTTTTCCTTTTAATTCATGAAAACAAGTCATTTAAATTTGTAAAGTTGGGTCCTGTCACAGAGGGGCCGCCATGGAGCTGCTCCCGCCGCCGTGAAGATCGGACCTAGCAATCCGGCCATTCAGTTCCATGGCGGGCCGCTGCCACTCCAATCTTCCGGTCCCCCGCCGCCACAGAACCCGACGTCAGGCGGAGAATAAGATCCCAGCCCTAGACTCAGTCTCTGAGCTCAAAACAGAATAAAAAGAATTAAATCATAAGTAGGTGCGAATGGCCACCATCCATCCGCCATTGTGTAGCAATGGCTTTGACCTTCAAATTGTTCTTGGCGGACAATAGAAGTTTTCATCAAGTGGTCACCCAACAAAAACTAACTGGCAGATAGCGAATCTTATTACTCCAAGCAGCAAGGAGAGAGACTAGGCAGTCTAAAAACAACAGGTGCAGAAACAGCAGAAAAGGCATAGGTGCTTTGCCTTAAAACTGTGCACCTGTGCCTTAAAACTGGCCTCCAAGACTGTTCCTTTTTAAGTCCTCCAGTACAGAAAACCGATCTGATAGCAATAAGTCTACAAGCAACTAACTTTGTGAGCTGCTGAAAATCCACTCCTTTCAGAGAATCCTGCAACAACTTTGTATACACCTCTAGCCATTGAACCCACCTAACTACACTTCAGGAATGAGAATGCCTGCAACACATTCCTTTTCCCTCAGACGAGCCAAATCACGTGACTTACCAACTATCCCTTCGTTTGTAATTTGTAAAAGTGCATTATCCTCTTTAATGGCTTTCTTTTTCCAATGTGTGCATGTATGTCTGAGAGTAATGAGTGAGTGACAGTGTCAGACTTCTGGGGTGAACGTCTGAATAACAATAATCCTCTTTATTTCAATCCACAAAAAGTGTACTGCTGGTTATTCAAATTGGCCACGCACTCAAGGCTAAGAAACACACACATCTTCCTTTAAAATAAAAGCACTGATTACAGACATTAAAGGGAAGAGAACTGGGGTTTTGGTTCACTCTCAATTCTGTCCATAACAATGCATTTACAGAAATGTTTTCTATTACTTTGGAAGTGTGTGGACTTTGAACAGCTATAATTGAGACCTTTAAACTAATAAGATGATATTCTGCCCATGTGTATAGGTTATTTGAGTTTGACAGGCAGGAGAGAACAAGTGGGCATCAGCACAAGTTGCGAAAATAGGAGCTGTTAAGGTGCCAGGAAATACTTCTTTCTACAGAGTTTATGACCTCTGGAATCAGTTGCCAGTAGTTGCATTGTGCGTTTGGATTCATTGTCAGTATTCTAAAGGGTGTTTGATCAGTTAATGTGGTTGGGAGCCATTGAGCTACATCAAGGAGGTAACAGATAACTGGGACTAGTGAAATCAGTCACCGATGCCTCCTGAAAATTGTCTGATTGCCTTTGAAGGGGAGAGTGTGATTTCCCAGAGCATTTTTCTTTCTAATTCGTCAGAGTTCTTTTCTCCTTCAGTTGTTGTAACTCTATCAGGAGATTTTGTGAATGTGAGGGTGAAGCAACTTGTAGGTTACACCATGTCAGGGTTAAGCAGGCTTGATTTGCTTTTGCTAGCATGCCTGAAAGGGTGGAGGAGGCAGAAACGCCCATCACATTTGAAAAAAAAAACTAGATATGCACTTGAACTGCTATAACCAACAGGGCTATGGACCAAGAGCTAGAAAGTGGGATTAGGCTGGATTGTTCTTTTTTGGCTGGCACAGAGACAATGGACTGAATGGCCTCCTTTGGTGTTGTAAATTTTCTATATTTTCTATCTCTAACTTTTTCCAGTCTGACAAAAGATCAGAGACCTGAAACTTTAACTTGGTTTCTTTCTCCACAGCTACTGCCTGACCTGCTGAGTATTTGCAGTATTTTCTTTTTAATTATAGGTGATCCTTTTTTTTCCATTTGTACATTGCTCATACTTTGCAACTGTGATGGATGACAGCTTTAAATTTCTTGTGCACATTTCCACTGCAAACATTTTGTTCCTGATATTTTCACTTGTTGGTAAGGATCTATGGATGAAGTGTTCATGAAGCTGGGGATATATTGTTCTGTATGTGTGTGTGTAGAGAGCAAAAAATACACATATAGCAACTACTATTTGTTCATTTTTTAATACGGTACTAACTACCAGAAGGGTCTGCTTCCTTTGTATGATGTCAGTTCTGAGCGTTAGTAAGAAATGGTAGCTGTGCACTTAAGTGACCTTCCACAGCACCATAAAGGTTCAAGGTGGAATTCATGTCTATTGCTCTCTGCTGGTGACCAATTGAGTGAACTGGCTGTGCTTGTTCATTTCCACTGGGAGCTTTCTGGATCACTAGCATCAAAAATACACAGTGAAGTGTTTTTATTGTCTGGATTCCGTAGACTTCACATTCTTTGGATGTTTGCTTGAAATGTTAGGGGTTGGCTTCACAATACAGTGCTGAAGATCACAACTGGAATGAGCACTGATATTTCACATCTTTAGCCATTGTGGTTGTTGAAAGCACAGAACAGCAACAGGTTTAACAGCGAGAATAGACATTGATAGTCTTGTTTATTATACTGCAATGCCACAACTAATAAGTGCATCAAAATAATAATTCTTCAGTGGCATGGTGGATGTGTGCTGGAAGAAGACATGCACAGAGTGGTAGTATGCAAATTTAGTTCACAACTCCACTGAGTTGCTAATAATAGCTGTGCAGAAATGTGAGCGGAAGCCAGCTTAATAAACACAAGAAGGAAAGGAAAATTGGATGAACAGTCAGCTGTGGGTGATCTTCATGAGCTTCCTACAGGCTAATTTACAGTAGCATTGGCAGAGCGTGGGAGCCTTCGGGACATAGGAGAAGGAATAAACATGAAAAACTTTAAATAAATAGGAAAGCACAGAATGCACAACCACCACCCCACATCTGCTCCCTCCAGCCCCCCAAAGAAATACTATACATAGATCTTTTGGGCCTCCTTATCTCGAGAGACAATGGATATGCGCCTGGAGGTGGTCAGTGGTTTGTGAAGCAGTATGTATACATAGATACATACATGCAAAGGCAAGGTGTAAAGTCGGCTGTCAGAAATGGACCCGAGTAGGAACAATACACACTTCTGCTGTACTTAGCTAGCTTGACAACTAACATTAATGTTCAGGGCAGGTTCAAAATTTCCTGCCGATTGGAAGGTAGCAAATGTAACCGCAGTAAGAAATGAGGGAGAGTGGCAACACAGCACTACAGATATGTTAGCCTGATGTCATTATTAAGGAAAATGCTAGAATCTATTATAAAGGATGTGATAAGGATGTGACACTTCGAAGATAATGGCAGAAATTGATTTATAAAAGGGAAATATTGTTTGACAAACCTGTTGAGAGTTTTTTTGAGGATGTAACTGTTGGTCTGATTGCAGAATCGATAAGGGGGTACCAGTGGATGTGGTGTATTTAGATTTTCAGAAGGTTTTTGATAAGGTACCACACAGGAGGTTAGTAAATCAGAGCACATGGGATTGGGGGTAACATACTGGCACAGATTGAGAATTGGTTAACAAAACAGAAAGTAGGAAAAAATGGGTCATTCTCAGGTTGGCAGGCTGAGTACTGGGGTACCACAAGAATCAGTGCTTGGGCCCCAGCTAATCACAATCTATATCAACGATTTGGATTGGGGATCAAATATAATATTTCCAAGTTTACCGATGGCGCAAAACTAGGTGGGAATGTGAGTTGTGAGAAGCATGCAAAGACACTTTAAAGGGATTTAGACATGCTAAGTGAATGGGCAAGAGCATGGCAGACGGAATAGAATGTGGAAAAATGTGAAGTTATCCACTTTGGTAGGAAAAACAGAAATGCAGAGTATTTCTCAAATGGAGAGAGAATGGGAAGTATTGAAGTCCATAGGGACCTGAGTACCCTTGTTCATAAGTCACTGAAAGCTGACATGCAGGTAAAGCAAGCAATTGCGAAAGCAAATGGTATGTTGGCCTTTATTGCAAGACGATTTGAGGGCTGGAGTAAAGAAGTCTTGCTACAATTGTACAGAGCCTAGGTGCGACCGCACCTGGAGTACTGTACACAGCTTTGGTCTTCTTATCTAAGGAAAGATATACCTGCCATAGAGGGAGTGCACCAAAGGTTCACCAGACTGATCCCTGGGACGGCGGGATTGTCCTAGGAGAAGAGATTGAGGAGACTGGGCCTGTACTCTCTAGAGTTTAGAAGAATGAGAGGTGAGCTCATTGATACATACAAAATTCTTACAGGGCTCGACAAGGTAGATGCAGGAAGAATGTTTCCCTGGCCAGAGGGGGGGTCTAGCACCAGGGGACACAGTCTCAGAATAAGAGGTAGGCCATTTAGGACTGGGATGAGGAGGAATTTCTTCACTCAGAGGGTGCTGAATCTTTGCAATTCTCTACCCCAGAGGGCTGTGGAGACTCAGTCATTGAGTATATTCAAGATGGAGATCGATAGATTTCTAGAAATTAAAGATACTAAGGGATATGGGAATGGTGCAGGAAAATGAGGTAGTAGATCAGCCATGATCTGGTTGAATGGTGGAGCAGGCTAGAGGGGCCGAATGGCTTACTCCCATTTCCTATGTTCCTATGTAGCCAACGGCAAAGATATATCCATATGATTGACAGATCACAGTGTAAACCATTGTGCATCTTAGTTGTTTTTTTGAGCAAATGGTCCAAACAATATTTCATTATTTTTGAAAGTACATTTTAAAATAAAAGCAATGAGCTTCAGGATACTTCTATCTATTGATTGGAAGTCTATTTAATGCACTTCAGGATAGTAAATGTATTACTTTTCTGCTCAATTTACAGAGTTGATATGCAATTTGAACATTCAAAGTAGCAAATGATGAATATCAATGCACACAAATTCAAAAGCATCTTGACAAGCCCAATCAATGGGTAGAGAAATGGCAGATAGAATCTAATACTGGAAAATGCAAGTTTATGAAATATGGCAGAGGAAAGATTGATGTGGATTATGTGCTAAATGGAAATGTACTTGGAGATATTGGAGCAGGAGAGAGAACTTGGGGTTTTAATGGATAGGTTACAAAAGTCATCAGCAGAATGTTTTCAGGCTGTTAAAAAAAAAAAGTTGATACAAAGTAAGGGGTATAACATAAATCCAGAATGACAGGGTGAGATTTTAACTCACATAAAATGCATTCAGTTACAGAGTTAAAAGCGGGCCCTCTAATTTTAAATTAGTACCTGACCCTGGTGAGACCACATCTGCAATTTTGGTCCCCTTATTTCAAAGGGGTATTCATTTATAGGAAGAGGTACTCAAAAGGGATAATGGTTGATCCCAGAACTTAAGGCTATGACATAAGAGGAAAGGTGAACTCTACTGGGTCTTTTCTCTCTTGGAAAGAGAAGATTGAGGGGGAATATTATAAAAGTGTTTAAAATTGTTAAGAGTGTGAACAAATTAGATCCAAGTAACCATTTCTGTCATGTGCAGTATATAAGGACAAGGAGTCAAACTCACAAATTATGAAGAGTGAAAAAAAAAGTAGGAAATGGAGGAGGAACTTTCATTTTCACTAAAAGAGTGGTAAGTATGTGGAAGAGATCACCAGCAGGGGTTGTGAAATAAAAACCGTAGTGGGTTTCCAGAAGGAACTGCACCAAAGAAATATTGTGCATAGGTGGGTGAGACGGGCAGATGGTCTTATCATGCCTGAAACTGTTACTGCTGCTTTGTATAAATATTGCAATTCATCTAATTTGTTATGTATTCAATACTGGATGTATGCTACAGTAACCATGACAAAACAGAATCTTCAGGATGCTGCACATTGAGGAGGAGTGTTCCAAGTGAAGTGGGAGGACACCCTCGTCAAAGCAAGGGTAGATACGAGCATTCAAGTTAATTTGATTATGGAATCACATTATCAATACAATTATTTGACACCCCTAAATCCACTCTGAGCATCTACACTTAAATAGAGAACCAGTAGACAAAATATCACGCTTTTCATGAACTTACTGCAAATTTACTTCAGACTTTGCACTTGTGCCTTTTGCTGATTGAATTTTAAAATTATGGAAGCACTGTCAAAACTTAAAACCATAGGAGCCATCATGCTATAAAAGTATTTTGTTAAACATAATTTCAAGAAAAATTATAAAAGTATTTTATGAACTATGCTAGTGTTACAAGAGTTTTGTTTTTGTATTGAAAACTTAGAATTCTGCATGTTTTTAAAAACTGAGGAAAGGATTTTTCTCTGCGGACATTGATAGGGTGGGTTTGAACTGAGTGAAATACACAGACTGCTCAGCAGTGGAATGGCAGGTCAAGATTTATGATTGTCATGTGATTTGATTGGTGAAGTTAGTTTCACTTTTGGATTGTGTAAAGACCAGTGAGCTGGACAAGGAGCAGGCTTTTGATTTGGCTATGACCTGCCTGGAGACTGGAGAAAAAGACCTATCTCTGTAAAGGAAACTTGCATCCCTTGAAAAGAAATCCTGCATTTAAAAGGTGGCAGATTCCTGTTGCCTCCTGTCTCTGAAGAATCGTTGCATTCAGTATGGTTCCTGCTGCCTCCTGTGTTCTACGAAATTCTCAAATCTGAAGAATTCTTCTACTGCTAGACTGCTGCTAACCTAAGCAGACCTGTTGCTACGCCCCTGATGGAAGACCTATGTGACGCCTGCTGCAGTTAAATTGCCATGAACGAATACCCATCACAGACTGTTCATCAACCTTGCCTGGAGAGACTTCAAGTGACATCTGACTATTTGACTCTGGGAGGACACCTCACCGTACCGAACGTGATAAATTCAATCATTTTTTATTTTTTCCTTTTTATTCCTAAGAAACAGCTGTAAAGCAAAAATCCTTTTCCTTGGTTAACCAGTTTTTTTTCCAATGTATGCGTGTGTATGAGGGCTAAGGAACTTTTCATATATATAGATTTATCTCATTGGTTAAGACTTATTATTTATTTTCTAATAAATAGTTGACGGTGTTGTTGTTTAAAGAAACCTGGTTTGGTATGCTTTATTCTGGGGGACAAATAGAGTGTCGAATTTGGCTTTTCTTCAGTAAATGGGAAACTTGCTGTGACCTGCAGAGTAGTGGGACTGAATTAACAGTGCATTACTCCCGCCTTGCTTATTTCAGGCCAGCATGTTTTCTGTCTGTTACTAGATTGCACTAATTTAATTAGACTATGTTGTTTTGGCAGAAATGCAAAATGTCATCATATATTCATCATTTTGTTTTTGTGACTGTTGTATAGTCTTGTGATTACCCCGAGGAACAATTCAACTGTGCATGTCTTTTAAAAAAAAAAGGATATTTAAATTACATCATTCGATAGTGTCAAACGAGAGCCTTCCTAACTATATCTGAGGATAGCAAAGGATGGCCAATAGCTGGACCCAAGGAGATATAAAATGGGTTTTAATGATAGATCAACAAAGATAGATAAAGGAGTTATCTGATTGGGAATGATATAGCAGTTGGATATAGCAGCAGAATAGGATAAAAGACTACATTTATATAGTATCTTTCATGACCTTAGGACATCCTGAAGTGCTTCACGGCCAAGGAACAAATTTTGAAGGACAGTCACAGCTGTAATCTTGGATATACAGCAGCCAATTTGTGCACAGCAAGATCCCGCAAATAACAATGTGATATTGACCAGATAATCTGCTTTGAGCTGTTGGCTGAGGGATAGACATTGGCAAAGATACTGAGGATAACTCACCTACTCCTCCTTGAAGTAGTATTGTGGAACTTTCTAGACTTTTCAAGTTTCTGGAGTGGGACATGAATCCAAAACTTTCTGACTCAAAGATAAGAGTGCTACGACAACATGAACAGAACTGAGTAATGATAAAGATGGCAGATTTTTAAACTGGTGATTGCTTTAGACCTCCAGGACAAGGTGAACAGGTGGATGGAGAGTAGTTTGGCTAGATATAGAGGGCTGTGGAATATCGTAATGTGATAATCATGAGGATTTCAACATCCCACATCCCACCAGTTGAATGAACATACCAAGGACAACCTGTAAAGGAGGAATGAAATACAAACAAATTAATGGAGAAAGTCAGGGATGGTTTCTTTACACAACATTTTTAACAGGCTGCTGGAGCATTGGTTGTGGTGAATTTATTGTTCAGCAATCTACCAAAGCTGGTAAGCATCCTGGAGGTTGGTCAGCTCTGGGATCCTTGAATTAGGAGATTTGTATTTTATGGTTAAAGTGATGGTGCTGGACTTCGAAAAAGTATATTTTGGCATTACAAGGATCACAGGCAATATTAATGGTAAAATAAAAGTTTAAAAATGTAATAGAAGGAAATGGAATGCATTTAAGGCTATTATACAGGATGAAGAAAGAAGAAAATCACTAAAAGCATAACAAGAGCTAGGCTACATTTGTTTAATAAGGAAGAATCTAAAGTAAGCAAAAGATACTCAAAGATATGAGGAAACAAAGAGATAACGAAGATTGAGAATCCAACAAAAATTCATAAATGTATTGGAAAAAATACGGGAAGGAGACACTAATTACACTGCGAATCATCTCAAGAGTTTTACAACTAGTAAGATTAATGGACTTGTGGATACATTAAAAGGATAAATTGTGTAGAACTGTGAGATATGTCAGGGATATTAATTAATTAATTCTTCATATCAGTTTTCACGAAGGAAGAATGTAGACTAGGTTGATTTATATTAAATGGGTCTAAGCAATTTATAACAGTCAGAAAACAATATAGGTTCAGAGGTGAGTGATCAGAGCAATTGCAGGTTTAAGGGGACTGAATAATGAAGAAAAGCTGAAGTGAGTACATGTACTTTTAATGCAAAAAAGACAGGGGATAGGATACAGATCTTCAGAGATAAATAGATTGTTTACTTCCACCTTATCAGTTCCTTTTGTTATTTTGAACATAGAAACACAGCACAAATGACAAGATTTGAGCAACGCCAGAGATCAGGAAACCTTTTCCCTACAAAATAGTGAAATGTGGAATTTTTCCAAGAGAAGGCAATTTACTTCGTTTCAACTGGTACCTTTAAAAATGAGCTGGATCCTTATCTCTTCAGAAATAGGGTTGACAATTAGAGATGTTTAATCACATATCTTTTCTTCCTCCCCGAAAATTAATTTTAGGCAGGAACTGAAGCCTTAACTTAACAGTCTGTGAGTATAGTGCAGAGTGGGATGAGCAATAAGCTCACATGACCATGCCAGCGAGAGGGAGTGATATTTAACTCCTGGGCTTCATTTTAATTTTTCTATTTGAACTCTTGCTGTCAATGATAATGGCCAATGAGCAGGAAATCACATGGCAATAGATTACTGCTGGGGATCCAAGGAAACTGTCCCCAGCTCAAGGTTAATGAGGGTGAGGGTGACCGTGGCAATCACATGAAGCGAAAGGATCGGCCCGCAGACTCTTTGCAAGACTTAGAGGAGCAGTATAGTTCCTTTTGACCCACAAGGAAACCTTCAAAACTATTTCCTTAAATGGGACTCTTCTGGCCTGGGATTGGTATTGCAGTTGCACTGTGACTTTTGTGACCCAAAGTTAAAATAGCATCAGGCTTTGAAAGAAGACCCTGTTGTATATTGTTGCTAGCATTTCAGATGCTAGGTTGAGCTTGGTTTCGAGATCTGAGAGTCATCGTAAATCTAAACAATAACTCATTTATTATATTTACATGGACTATATACACTTTCCATAAGCCTGTCTAGCTTCTGCTACTCATGATGCTTCTTGCTTCTCCGAGGCCTATTACACGTGATCTCTTACATCATCGTGGTGGGAGGTATTCCTCATACTGTTTTAACATTAACCCTTTCAAACCCTTATACTTCATCTCCCCACAAATATATACACATGTATGCACACACATTCAGATATTTATTTTTACATACTACCCCATCTCCCCCCAAGTCATTGACATCACATATTCAATCTGTCAAGAGGCTTCACAACTCTCCCCGATCATATTGTTATCAGATACAGAAGATCAGTCGTCTTTCCCTGAACTCTTGTTTCTTGACTTGGATGGCCTTCATTGAGGTTTGTAGTATCCTGTGATTCTGAATTTCAGGTTCAACATTTAGTTCGTCCAAATGTGTGACCAATTGAAGTCTCTGATGAATAGAATAAGATTTCTTCTGTATCTTCTTAAAGTACCTTCTGAAGTATGTACTAAATAAGATCTATGATTTTCATCTCTCTAGATAATTACTCCTTCTCTGCCTTGGTCCTTGCATCAACTTGGGTAGGTTTCTGGTATGATATTTCCTGTTGTAATTCTGAGCTTGTTGTTTCCTATAAGACTTCTTTCTGTCTTGAACTCTGATAATTCTGGACTTCTATCCCTTGAAGTAATTTTTTGGGTAGGATGGGAAGTTGTTTTCAAAACTTCCTTCCCATCAAAAGTCCACATAGCAATGGAGTAGATATATAGTTTAGGAGTGCTGTTTGAAAATCTTCATTCTTCTTCAGCATTGCTTTGATAGTTTAGTTTAGTTTAGAGATACAGCACTTCTGACTCCTCATTCAGCTTCACCATTAAATTGAGGATTTCTAGGAGAACTTGCGTGATGTACGAATCCACAGTTTTCCGCAAAGCACAAAGTAGTTGTTTGCGAATTATGGTCCATTATCGGAAGCTATCTGGTCAGGAATGCCATGAGTTGCAAAATCTGCTGTAAAGCTTGAATAACAGATTCGGTAGTCATTGTATACAACCTTTTAACTTTAATGCATCTTGAAAAATAGTCAATCACCATCATGTAGGATTTCCCATGAAATGACCAGAGACATTCCCATGGTCTGGTTGGAAATGGTGTTGATAAGGGGTTCCCTCTGACCCTGTCTGTGCACCGCACATACCTGGCATATATAAATAATTTCCTCTATATCCCTTGATATTCCCGGCCACCACATGAATGACTGAGCCATGCTCTGCATTTCATTATACCCATGTGGCCCTGGTGCATTTTCTCCAAGATGTCTACCCGGAGTGAGTCTGGAATCACCAGCCTCTCGTCATATACCAGCAAATCATCCACAATAGTAAAGTGCCTTCTATGTTCAAAAAACATTTTCATCCTCTTACCACTGGGGCTGCTACAGCGAACCTTGCTTGCAATATTGGTGGATACAGATGTATTCCTCATCTTGCATCTGAGCATGACTAATCTCTTGGAACTTTCTTGAATTTGCCAGCCATTGTGATGCAGTGAACTGAGAATAGGACTCAATCTCATTCATAAAGTTAACATCCTGTTGTGTAGGATGGTTAACAATAGTTCTGGACAATGCATCTGTTGTCGTTTGTTGCCTGCCCCCGTATCATACGTGAACCTCATTAGTCTCAACCGGAATCTCTGGATTCTCGGAGACATCCTAGCGAGTTCCTTTTCATCAAGAAAAGAAACTAGCGGTTTGTGATCTGTCTCTATGACAACCTTTAAGCCGATAATACAATGCGAACTTCTCACAAGCCCATATAACTGCAAAAGTTTCTTTCTCGTACCTCATCTCAGTCAATGCTCGAGATGCATAATAAACCGGTTTTCGACTTCCATCTGGTTGTTCTTGAAAAATGACTGCCCCTAACCCTGTAAATGAGGCATCTGCTGCAATTGTCATTGGTAGTGATGGGTTGTAATGCGTTAAGATCTCTGACAAAATCAGCATTTCCTTGAGTCTTTGAAATGCTTGCTCCTGATGTGTATCCCAATACCATGCTTGAGTTTTCCTTAACAATTGTCTTAAGGGTTCAGTAACTTATGGGTAAATATTTTGCCAACTAATTCACCATTCCAAGGAATCAGTGAAGATCTTGGACTGCAGTAGGAAGTGGGAATTAATTAACGGTTCTCATCTTTTGAGGGTTTGCCATTATGCCCTTGCTACTAACAATGTGTCCTAAGAAATGAATGGACATTTTTGAGAATTCACACTTTTCATTAAGTGTCAGGCCTTCTTCTTGTAAGCGACTCAAAACTGCTCTAACCCTCAGGTCATGTTCTTCAATGGATTCACCATGGACTAAGTAGTCATCCATATGGCATATTACTCCTTTGAGACCCTGTAGAATGGTTGACATAGTTCTTTGGAATATTTCCGGTGTAGATGTTATTAGATTAGAGATACAGCACTGAAACAGGCCCTTCGGCCCACCGAGTCTGTGCCGAACATCAACCACCCATTTATACTAATCCTACATTAATCCCATATTCCTACCAAACATCCCCACCTATCCCTATATTTCCCTACCACCTACCTATACTAGTGACAATTTATAATGGCCAATTTACCTATCAACCTGCAAGTCTTTTGGCTTGTGGGAGGAAACCGGAGCACCCGGAGAAAACCCACGCAGACACAGGGAGAACTTGCAAACTCCACACAGGCAGTACCCGGAATCGAACTCGGGTCCCTGGAGCTGTGAGGCTGCGGTGCTAACCACTGCGCCACTGTGTGTGGTAAATGATAACAAAGCCTTCCAAATGGAGTAATGACAGTTGTCAATAACCTTGATTTCTTATCCAACGGAACTTGCCAAACAGCACTATTCATGTCAAATTTGTTAACATGCTACTTTTGGATAACTTTGCCAAGCTTACATCCACTGAGGACATTGGATGAACTTCTCTCGTCACAGCCTTATTACGTCAAGTCTACACAAATACGAAGATTACCGTTACGTTTAGGAACTAGAACCATTCCAGAGCACCACTCTGTCGGTTCAGTGACAGGAGAAATGACTCCCATACTAGTCATCTCTTCAGGTTGATGTTGGACTTGCTTCATTTGTGGGTATGGTATCTTCCTAGCTGTAAAAATACATACTAGTTTAGCATCTTCTTTCCAAGTAATGCTGTATTCATTCTTACATCTTCCTCGACCCAGAAATAGTTTCAGGAAGTCTGCTTGAAAGTGGCTCTTGGATTCTTTTTGCTTGATTTCATCCAATTTTTTGAGAAGATGAAGATCTAAACACACTCTTCTGCTGAAAAGAGAAAATTCTTGATTCTGTAGGAACATACTGTGTTACCAATATCTGCTTTCCCTTGTACTGGAGTGATGCTTGTAGCTTTCCCTTGACTTTCAGTTCAATCTCTCCTGGGCCATGTAACTGAGTGCCTGTTAGTTGCATTCAATGTGTTGATAACCACAAATCGTTCTCTGACAAAACTGTGATGCTTACTCCAGTGTCTAATTAAAATTGGTCCTCTGTCCATTGACATAAATATCTGCTGGCCAGAACACATGATTAGAATCATTGATCTCCCCAAAGAAATTTTCTGATTTATCCTTACATGGAGCTTGTTCCATTTTTTTTTTTTTTTTAAAAACAGCTCTGTGCATGAAAACTTTTTGTTTGGTTTCTTTGAAAGTACTAGTCTTCCTTTGGCACATTTTTCCAAAATGGCCTATCTTCCTACTTTCCTAGAAAGCATTCTATTTTACTGGCAGAACACTTTTCGCACCTGTGGGTCTTTTTGGTGCCACAGCGCTGGCGGGGTTTCATGGTGTCTTGCACCTCCCCTCCCGAGTATATCTTCTTGTCTGGAGACTGTTTTTGTGTCCTGGGCTCCAGGATCTGCAGTGTCATCTGAGTTTGACTGACCCAAGGTTTCTCTTTCCCTCTCATGATTGCTCTGTTCAGCTTACGGACCTCTGCTAGTCTGACCATCTATATTGCCTTCTCCAGGTGAGGTCTTCTTTAGACTGTAATAAATCTGATAAAAATTCCTTCACAATACCCACAATGATGCAGTCTCTTATCAATTCTGTCTTCAGGTCTCCATGCTCACATCCGTCAGCCAGTCTGAACAAATCGTGAATGAAAGCATCCACCGATTCACCTAGTTTCTACATCCTTCTATTAACCATTGGCCTTTCCAGAATCTTATTGCTCCTCAGGTTAAAATAATTAACAAAGGCTTTTAAATCTCCATCAAATTTATCAGAAGTCTCATTGATGCCCTGCCTTGCAGCCACATCATCAGCTATTGCACCTGTTGAGTTCAGCAAAGTGTTTACTTGTTCAGCTTCAGACTTGCTGTACAGCTGGGAAGCTATTCTGTATGTTAAAAATCTTCTCTTCCATAGAGACTAATTCTGAATCTGGTTAGCTCCTTGCAAATTCTCAGACCTTTCTAGCATCATATATTTTGGATCCATATCACCCCTACACTCTGTAGGTTGTTTTCTTGATAAATTTTTGTTCTCACAATGGATGTGTTGCCACGTTTTTTGAAGGTTTCCCATGCTTCACCCTTGCAGTCTCCTCGAGTAATGGCCACCAACTTCAGATTCACCCTTTGAGAGGATTCGACTTTTCCCCGTTTTGCCTGCCCAGTGCGCCATTAGACAACATTTCTACCCTTTTCTAAAGGTTGCTCGCCCGATACCCACTGTCGCTCAGTTCTGTGACTCGATGCCTATGATCACTGGACCTGGATTTCTCTCACAGACCACCATGCTTCTGTGGTGCAGCCTGAATGCCCATGCAGCTGACTCATCAACTCTCCATGTCTTTTCGTCATCTACAAAGAACTCTGGAGCTCTTTGCAGCCTCTCCACGAGATCTGTAGTCTTTTGGTGCAATCGTACTGGGTTAGGCTTCTCAAAATCTTCTGGGTGTGTTCACCACTGCCACCATATTGTATATTGTTGCTAGAATTTCAGATGCTAGGTTAAGCTTGATTTATAGAGATTTTCATAAGATCATAAGAACTAGGAGCAGGAGTAGGCCGTCCGGCCCCTCGAGCCTGCTCCGCCATTCAATAAGATCATGGCTGATCTTTTCGTGGACTCAGATCCACTTACCCGCGCTCCCACCATATCCCTTAATTCCTTTATTGTTCAAAAAGATATCTACCTTAGCTTTAAGGACGTTTACTGAAGAAGCGTCAACTACTTCACTGGGCAAGGAATTCCATAGATGAACAACCCTCTGGGTGAAGAAGTTCCTTCTTAATTCAGTCCTAAATCTGCTCCCTCTAATCTTGAGGCTATGCCCCTCTTGTCCTAGTTTCACCTGCCAGTGGAAACATCCTCTCTACTTGTATCTTATCTATTCCCTTCATGATTTTATATGTTTCTATCAGATCCCCCCTCATTCTTCTGAACTCCAATGAATATAATCCCAATCTACTCAGTCTCTCCTCATAAGCCAACCCCCTCAACTCCGGAATCAACCTAGTGAACCTCCTCTGCACCCTCTCCAGTGCCAGTATATCCTTTCTCAAGTAAGGAGACCAAAACTGCACACAGTACTCCAGGTGCGGCCTCACCAGTACCTTATACAGCTGCAACATAACTTCTCTGCTTTTAAACTCAATGCCTTTGGCAATGAAGGACAAAATTCCATTTGCCTTCCTAATTACTTGCTGTACCTGCAGACCAACCTTCTGTGATTCATGCACAAGGACACCTAGGTCCCTCTCCATAGCAGCATGCTGCAACTTTTTACCATTCAAGTAATAATCCTTTTTCCTGTTACTCCTACCGAAATGAATGACTTCACATTTATTAACATTGTATTCCATCTGCCAGACCTTTGCCCACTCACTCAACGTATCTATGTTCCTCTGCAAAGTTTCAGTCATCTGCACACTTTGCTCTGCCACTCATCTTAGTGTCATCTGCAAACTTTGACACCCTACACGTGGTCCCCAACTCCAAATCATCTATATAAATTGTAAATAATTGCGGTCCCAACACCGATCCCTGAGGCACACCACTAGTGACTGATTGCCAACCAGAATAGCACTCATTTATCCCCACTCTCTGCTTCCTGTTAGTCAATCAATCCTCTATCCATGCTAATACTTTACCCCTGACGCCATGCATCCTTATCTTATGCAGCAGCCTCTTGTGTGGCACCTTGTCGAAGGCCTTTTGGAAATCTAGGTACATCACATCCACTGGGTCCCCATTGTCCACCTTGCTCATAATGTCATCATAGAATTCCAAAAGATTTGTCAAGCATGACCTGCCCTTCATGAACCCATGCTGCGTCTGCCCAACGGGACAATTTCTATCGATGCATTGTAAATCTAAACAGTAACTCATTTATTATATTTACATGGACTATATGCACTTTCCATAAGCCTGACTAGCTTCTGCTACACATGATGCTTCTTGCTTCTCCCAAGGCTATTACACATGTGATCTCTTACATCAGCATGGTGGGAGATATTCCTCACAGTCTCAACATTAACCCTTTAAAACCTAATACTACAGACCCCAACTTTTGAATATTTGAGGCCCTCGCCTACCACCAAATGTTTAAAATGGAGTGGAACACAAGCACAGTGAAGAAATGGTGCCACTCACATGGGGTAAGAGGGGTTAAAATTAGGCTCTCGGTGTTATAAGTGTTGTGGAAAATTAATTCATGGTAGGGTAATCATACATGGACTATAGATGCAGTGAAGTTGAAAGCCTTTTCTTGAAATAGGTTTTCTTGTATGATTTCAGGAACTATTCCTGTATCGATTAACAGACATCTTTTTCTAATGAAGTAATGGAGTCAGCATAGACTGAGGTTTCTTGAACTTTTGGCAGAAGGCTGTATGAAAAGTGCCCTAAAAACTGATATTTCAAGCTGAATACTGAGAAGTGTTAATAGAATTCTGGGAAAGTTCAAATAGCATTCTTTGAGCAAAAGACAAACCAAAGGTTCTTGTAAATGAAAGATGTTTTCAGTTGCCAGTGAATACAGGTCCATCAAAGTCATGACATAAATGTATTTTTTGGCAGATAAAATATTGGAGTCTTTCTGAGGAATGCCATTGATCAGGCTAAGAAAACAAATGGCAGTCTTCCCTCTGGCCTTGATCAACACATCGGTATCTGGTTCTGACAGGTTCTTGACATTCTGTCTCCAGAGTGAATGAAACCTAAAGTTAATCGTCACAAAAATAAATGGATTAACTTGGTTGGTCAAATTAACAAATGTTGAAAAAGGGACTTAACAATTATGGATATAAAACGGTGCATGTTTTGTCATCCAAACCATAGAACATTTTGGAACCAAAGAAAAAAAAGTTTCAGAAAACTTGGAAAGTTGTCGGAGCTTATGAAGCAACTCTTCCAAACCATGACCGGTTTCCAAAAAGTTGGTAGTTGGAAGGAATAGAAGTTGGAAGGTTAAGAAAGTTTAATCTGAGTGTGTCAAATGTGTAACACACTGTTATGTAACAGTTCAAATCTGTGGGTACAGAGAAATAAATCATGACTGCGTAACGAAAGAGTAAAATAGCATTGGTGCAAGTTTCAATATAATGGGGCATGAAAAAGGCAACCAGACAGGGAAAATCCTATATTTTTATAATGGTTAGCAAGTAATATCCCTGTAATTCAGAGCTGCGAAACTGTCAGCTATGCAAAGAATCTAACTCCAAGGTAAAGGCCAGCTCGGGTCTGCAAATGAAACCCGACCCGAGCCCAACAGAACCACATCTGAGCCTGGGTCCAGAGTCCTTTCATTTTTTACCGTGCCCAACCTGATCAGTTAACGTAGCTTCTGTTTTTCACTTTATTGCTTCTCTGCACAAGCTTAACAAACTGTAACTAAACAACCTTTCAAGTCCAAAATGTACATTAACATTGGAGCCACTAACCGGAGGTGGTGATAGGATGTGTCCGACCCAGCCCGAACCCAAATGCCGGACCCTGAAGAGCGACCCAACCCGAACTTGACACATGTCGGCAGGTCCTGTCGGGTTCAGGTCGGGTAGCCATGCACTACTCCGAAGTGATCCATCTCGCACTGATCTTGGATGTTAAGTATAACTGTTATGCATAAAACAAAGCTAACAAAGACTGAGCTACTATGACACACTTAATTCTGTGCTTATAACAATTTAAATTCAGTTAATAATATCCACCCAAATATTTTGTGTTCCTCTTAATCCTTAAACTTATGATGGTATAAATTGTGTCATCGTGGATTTGCTCATTTCTGTGCCTAATCCACTGGATAAAGTCACGCCACTATGTACTGTGCCCCGAAAGGGTTAACTTCTCTTGCGTAATTGTTGTTATACTTTAGATTGGTAATAATTCAGAGATGCACGAAAACATCTGGTAACCCTTGGACTGGAGGAGGGGGTAAATCTTCAGTCAGTTCTCGAAAGTAAAAGTGAGTTTTGGAGATTTAAGATTTATCTGATACTATTTGATTCATATTCTTTACATGGGCTATGGATTTAGCAGGCACAGCAATATCAAAAGGTCAAGTTTGCACACTAGGTGCAAAATCTGTCAAAATATAGTTAGTTTGAATTCAGCACAAGTTAAAACGTGCTATATAGGTCTGTTTGCTGACCTACTTTCAACCTGTGCATCTGTCAAAATAAAACATTGTGCAGAAAGAAAATCAATTGAGGAAAATGCACGGAATATGAGTTTATTTTTGATTGAGCTATTCCTTTCTTGCCTTCTCACATGACACACAATGTGCAGCCCAAGAGAGTGAAGGCAAACTATTTCTCACCTTTGTTGTGGCAACCAGGACTCAGTTGGTAGCACTTTCACCTGAGTCAGATGTTTCCGAGTTCAAGTCCCATTCCAGGACTTCAGCATAAAAATCAAAGCTTGAGACTCCAATGAAGGACTGAGAGAGTGCTTCACTGTCAGAGGTTCTGTTATTCATCTGAGGACCCCACCTGCCCTCTCAGATCGACATGAAGAATCCCACAGCACTACTTTGAAAAAGAGTAGGAGAGTTATCCCCGAAGTCCTGGCCAATTCACCCATTATATTGAATTGAATGGCTTATTTAGCCCTATCCTCAAACAATAAGTACAGACAAATGACCAAAATCTGCAACAATTTTATCAGGCTAGGCTGGGATATGATTTCTATCAGAGTTAGCTGTAGCTCTGTCCAGGACACTCTTGCCTCTGAAAAGGTTCTGGGTACAAGTCTCATTCCAGGGACTAAACTTTATCAGCTGTAAAGCACTTTGAAATGTCTGGTGGATGTGAAAGGCGATATATAAACACAAGTCATTCTTTCTTTGAAGATGTTTTGTAACTCCTTATATGCTATGACAGAACTAAAGTCAATATCATGCAAAAACAGAAAAGAATGACAAGAATCTTGAAGCCTACTTGTTGTTCTTTGTGTAATTATTGCATCTTCTGAAAAGTTCACTTACATGTTTTGCCTTTTTATCCTCTGGATCACGCTGCAATTAATATATTCATATGGAGATACCTTGACTTTCATCAACAGAAACACTTATGTTATTTTCTCCATGCAACTATTGCATTACATCCATGTTCAATGTTCGGCATCAGAAAAATGCCAAGAAGGTATTTGCAATGTGCAGTAATGGGGCTGCAGTTATTAGTGTACAATGCTTCCACATACACAAGAATGGAAGACATATTTTAACTGACACATTTTAACAGATATTAGTATATTTTATATACATACAACTGCATTTCAATCTTGTGCTGAAATAAAATGATTATAAACAGGGCTGCAGCAATGGCTTCTTGTCCCCCCTATCCACATACCATTATCTCTGGGGTCGGATCAATCCTTGGTGCCCCCATCCCGCCTCCCACAACTCCAGCAAAGCATTCGGAGTGCAAGAAGGTAGAAAGAGTATTATGTGAGTTGATGACAGCAGAGTCAGAGGCTTCCCACCATATCATTGCTACTACCATAATATCCATGTCATGCAATGTCGCCCGATTAAGCAACAGTCATACAGGCACACACTGAACTCCAGTATGTGGCAATGAAAATAGTGCTTGAATATGGTTCACTGAACAGACGAACATTCATACGAACATATGCACTAGGAGCAGGAATAAGCGATTCAGCCACTCGAGCCTGCTCCACCATTCTACAAGATCATGGCTGATATGTTTGTGGACTCAGCTCCACTTTACTGCTTACCCCCGATACCCTTCGACTCACTTTTCTTTGTCAAGAATCTGTCTAACTCTGCCTTAAAAATATTCAATGACCCTGCCCCCACCGTACTCTGGGGAAGAGTGTTCCACAGGTTCACGACCCTCATCTCTGTCTTAAATTGGAGACCTCTTATTTTTAAACTGTGCTCCCTAGCTTTAGTCTCTTCCACAAGGGGAAACATCCTTTCAATACCCACCTTCTCACGTCCGCTCAGGATCTGATGTGTCTCATCCTTCTAAACTCCTATGAATATAGACCGAATGTGTCCAACCTTTCCTCTTCAGATAGCCCTCTCATCCCCGAAATCAGTCGAGTGAACCTTCGCTGAACTGCATCCAATGCATTATATCCTTTCTGAAGTAAGGCAACCAAAATTGTACAATACTCTAGATGTGGTCTCACCAATGCCCTATACAACTGTAGCAACACATCTCCACTTTTACATTCCATACCCTTTGCAATAAATGACAACATTGCATTTGCCTGCCTAATCACTTGTTGTACCTGCATACCTCCTTGTGTTTTGTGTACAAGGACACCCAGATCCCCCTGCATCTGAGTTCTGCAATCTCTCTCTATTTGACTATGTTGCTTTTCTATTTTTCCAGCCAAAGTGGACAAGTTCACACTTTCCCACATCATACTCCATCCGCCAAATCTTTGCCCACTCACTTAACCTATCTATATACCCTTGCAGACTCCTTATAAAACCTGGCTCGGGTATAAAATAAAACCCTGACTTGTGCCAACCTGACAACAGCCAACCCGAGCCATTTAATTTTTTTAAATGTCCAACCTGACCCGGAAATAACAAACATATTATTGAAACAGAAAAAAAAAAATCATAGATTAAAACAAAACAATATCAAACAAAACAGTACAGTCCAGCCCGACTCGACCCGAGCCCGAATGCCGGACGCAGAATACAGACACGAATCCGACACATGGAGTCGGGTTTGGTCGGGTAGCCATGATTTAACTCCTTATGACCTCTTGACAACTTACTCTCCTCCCTATCTTTGTGTCATTAGCAAATCTAGCAACCATACATTGTCCCATCATCCATGTCGTCGATATAGATTGTAAAAAGTTAAGGCCCCAGCACTGATCCCTGTGGCACTCCATTAGTTACAGCTTGCCAACCTGAAAATGATCCATTTATGCCTACTCTCGGTTTCCCCTTAGCTGGCCAATCATCTATTCATGCTAATATGTTACCCCCTATACCATGGGCTCTTATTATGTGGTACCTTGTCAAATGCCTTCTGGAAATCCAAGTACACCACTTCCACAGGTTCCCCATTATCCATATTGCTTATTATTTCCTCAAGGAACTCTAATAAATTAGTCAAACACGATTTCCCTTTCACAAAACCATATTAACTCTGCCCGATTGCATTGAGATTTTCTAAATGACCTGCTATAACCTCCTTAATAATAGATTCCAGCATTTTCCCTATGACAGATGTTAAGCTAACTGGTCTGTAATTTCTTGCTTTCTGTCTGCCTCCTTTCTTGAATAGTAGAGTTACTACTTCTTTCCATAATCTAGGGAATTTTGGAAAAATTAAACCAATGCATCCACTATCTCAGCACTAAGACCCTAGGATGAAGTCCATCCGGACTGATGGATTTGTCAGCTTTAAGTTCTAATACTTTTCATAGTATCCTTTCCCTGGTGATGGTAATTGTTTTAAGTTCCGCCCTCCCTTTCAACTGTTGATTCCCAAGTATTTCTGGGATGTTATTTGTATCCGTTACAGTGAAGACAGATGCATAAAATTTGTTCAATTTCTACGCTATTTCTTTATTTTCCATGAACTCCCCAGACTCTCTCTCTGGAGGACCAACATTCATTTTTTTTAGTTTTAGAGATACAGCACTGAAACAGGCCCTTCGGCCCACCGAGTCTGTGCCGACCATCAACCTTCCATATATACTAATCCTACACTAATCCCATATTCCTACCACATCCCCACCTGTCTCTATATTTCCCTACCACCTACCTATACTAGGAGCAATTTATAATGGCCAATTTACCTACCAACCTGCAAGTCTTTTGGCTTGTGGGAGGAAACCGGAGCACCCGGAGAAAACCCACGCAGACACAGGGAGAACTTGCAAACTCCACACAGGCAGTACCTAGAATTGAACCCGGGTCGCTGGAGTTGTGAGGCTGTGGTGTTAACCACTGCGCCACTGTAGAAATTCTTACTATCCATTTTTATATTTCTCGCTAGCTTTCTCTTGTACTCTAATTTCTTTCTTCTAATTTTCTAATTATTCTTCTCATCATTCTTTGTTGTTTTATTTTGTATTCTGTCCAATCTTCTGACCTGGCACTACTCTTTACTGAATTGTACACGGTTTCTTTCAATTTGATACTATCTTTAACTTCCTTAGTTAGCCATGGATGGTGCACACTTCCCCTAGAGTCTTTCTTTCTCACAGGAATGTATCTTTGCTCAGTGTTATGAAATATCTCCTTAACTGTCTGCCACTGCATCTCTTCTGCCCTATCCCATAACCTGCTTTGCCAGTTTACTTTAGCCAGCTCTGTCTTCAAACCCTCAGAAATACCATTATTTACATTTAAAACACTAGTCTTAAACCCACTCTTCTCACCCTCAAATTGAATGCAAAATTCAATCATGCCACGATCACTGCTACCTAGGGGCGCCTTTAATATGAGGTAATTAATTAATCCTGTCTCATTACACATTACCAGATCTAGAGCAGCCTGTCTCTGATTGGCCCTAGAACATGCTGCTCTCAGAAATTGTCCTGAAAACATTCCATGAACTCATCTTCCAGGCTACCTTTGCCGATCTATTCATCCAATCTATCTGTAAATTAAAATCACCCATGATTATCACTGTACCTTTCTCACAAGCCCCCATTATTTCTTCCTGTATACCCCGTTCTACAGTGTGGTTACAGTTAGGGGACTGTATAAACTACTCCCACAAGTGACTTCCTACCTTTACTATTTCTTACCTCTACACAAACTGATTCTACATCTTGATTTTTAGAACTAAGGTCACCTCTCTCTATTGTACTATCATCCTTAATTAACAGAGCTACCCCTCCACCTTTTCCTAGTTTCCTGTCTCTCTGAAATGTCATGTATCCTTGAATATTCAGGTCCCAGCCTTTGTCATCTTGTAGCCATGTCTCTATAAGGCTATCAAATCATACATATTTATTCTATTTGAGCTATCAATTCATTTGTTTTGTTATGAATGTTATGTGTATTCAAATACAGATGCTTTAGTGCTGTCTTTTTACTATTTATGCAACCTCTAGCCTTAGCTGCTTGCACACTCTTAATTTTGTACATTCTGTCCGTTCCTGCCATGCTCTGATTATTCTTTCTCTTATTGCTACCAGAGATTATTACCTTTGAGTTTCTGCTTTTTAATTTAGCCCCTAGCTGCTCATGCTCTCGATGAACCAAAGTTTTATTTTTCTCCTCAGCAATGGTGGAACAGCACAACACAGCCTATAACCTAAGTTAAGTCTGCAGCTTACAAAATTCTCATATAGAGTCAAAGAGTCATTATCGTACAGAAGGAGGCCATTCAGCTCATTGAGTCCAAGCCAGTTCTCTGTACAGCAATCCAATCTGTCCCATTCCCCCGCTCTATCCCCATAGCCCTCAAGTGCCCATCTAATTTCCTTCTGAAATCACTCATTGTCACTGCTTCCACTGCCCTCATAGGCAGCGAGTTTCTGTGTCAAAGTAACACCTCTGTCTATCACCCTCATGTCCATAAACACCACAGGGAAGGTAATTTGT
This sequence comes from Heterodontus francisci, assembly GCF_036365525.1. Lineage (NCBI taxonomy): Eukaryota > Metazoa > Chordata > Chondrichthyes > Heterodontiformes > Heterodontidae > Heterodontus > Heterodontus francisci. The sequence goes on from NC_090374.1 coordinate 195,902,159, forward strand.
GAGGTTGAACAGAAAACACAAGGTGAGACATACTCAGATGAGACACAAGTGATGTTGGTTGTTCAACATCATCCAGATGCTGGCTAGTGGTCCAGCATATTTACGAGTTCTGCTGCAGCACATCAGCATTTAAAGCTGAGATATCCTGCTTACAAACTGAGATAACTGTCAACCAGAGCCATCTGTGTTGCGTTGTTGTGTTTCTGTAGCATTGCCAGGGCATTCTAGAGTCAGTCTTAGACTCCGATAAAGGTTAACTAACAACTCTATTATTTACCGTTACTATATACACTCTCAACAAGCCACCTAAGCTAGCATCCTTCGTGCTACTGTACTTTCTTCTTCTCAAGCCTCATGTGACCGCTACATCATTGCTCATAAGGTGGCAGGTGTCTCTCTCTCTCTCAGTCTCCAGTATTAACCCTTTACATCCTTATACTACATCTCACTCCCAAGTCTTTATCCAACATTTTTCCAAACATATATACATTTATGACTTTTCTACTACTCTCTCTCCCCACAAGTCTCTTTACAGATTCAGTCTCATTGGAGGTTTGACAACTCTCCCTGATCTGGTTGTAATCTGTCTGGGATGATCAGTAGTCTTTGTAGGAAGTCTGGATTGCTGACTTGTTTTTCATTTCTATGGGTTGTCATAGTTTGTTTGCTTTGGGTTTGTTCATCTTCATCTGGATCTTGCATTTGGATTATTGCCTGTTGTTTTTGCGGAATAGGAATCATATTCCTCCGATTCCTTCATATGTTCCCTTCATTCGTTCATATAACATACAATCGCTGATCGCTTTCATGTTTATGGATTCCTGTGCCTTCTCGTTCCAGGTCATGTATCCAAACTTTTTGACCATTGTTTAATATTGTTTAATATGGGTAAGCTTCTCGCTCGAAATCTCCTAATGTAATTCAGAATTTGTTTCCTTCTGCAGAAGTTTTCTCTTTTTTGAAATTTCTCGTAGTCTTGAGTCTTGAATCGAGCCATTAATTGTTGAGGCAATATTGGAAGCTGTGTTTTTAACTTCCTTCCCATTAGTAATTCTGGTGATAAGGAATTTATTTACCTTTGTCTGCTTGACTTAGGCTACCTTTTTAATCAACTACAGTTCCAAGCATGCATTCCTGCTTAGCAAAGAAAATTCTTGATTGTGTAGGACATATAAGGTCACTACCAGCTGTCTGCCTCTATACTGAAGAGTTGCTTGGAGTTTGCCTTTTACTCGCAGTTGTGTCCTGCCTGGACCATGCAGCTTTATACCTGTCAGTTACAGGTAATGTCTCTGCACCCAAGGCTCTCGGTCAGACAATGCCATGACGTTAGCCCCTGTGTCAAGCATAAAATCCAAGAGTGACCATTCACATAGACATCTACTGTCCAGAACTCCCAAGAACTCTGCTGGTTCTTTCTCTTGTGGGTACTGCTGTACTTGATTCACTGCTGTTTACGTGTAGGCCTTCTGTTTTGCATCATTAAGTTAAGAAATTTTGCTATGGCACATCTTCCCAAAGTGTTTAGTTTTTCCACACTTAAAACATTCAACTGTACTTGCTGGGCAGTGCTCTCGTCTGTGGGTCTTCTTGGGTCTACAACGTTGGCAAGGTTTTCCATATCATGCACCTTCTCACCTGTATGTTTTTTTCTGCTCCTCAAAGCTTTTCCCTGGCTTTGGATTAACCAGTTGTATGGGAATTGGATTCCTCCTCATCCACTGCTTGTTTTCAGCTCGTTCGGATGTCTCGATTTTGTTTGCCAACTTCCGCCTGTCTTACCATTTGAATGACCTTTTCCAGTGCAAGGTCTTCCTTGGATTACAACAGTTCTGACAAGGATTCATCTGCTATGCTGATTAGTCTCTGATTAGTTCTGCCTTTAATTCGCCATATTTGCTACCTTCTGCCAATCTATAAAGGTCATTAATACAGGAGTCTACAGATTCGTTAATCTGTGCCCGCTTATTAAATTTGGCTCTTTCGAAGAGTTTATCGGTACAGAGATTAAAATATTTACCAAAAGCTTGGAGTACCTCTTTGAATTTATCGGTATTCTCTTTTGATCCCTTGTTGTCCACAATTGCACCTGCTGATTCCAGGAAAGTCTTCACTTGTTTCACTTCACATTTTGTATGGAGTTACAAAGCGATGCTAAACCTTAGGAACCTTTCTTCCCATAACACCCAGTTTTGAATCTGATTAGGTCGTTCTTGATTTTGGAAACTTATTGGCATTCCTAACTTTGGATCCATATTTCTTTCTTCAATAGACTTTCTGATAAAGTGTTCCCCTTTAAGAAACTCTTCTTTTCAGGCTAGCTTGCTTTAATGAAGATGTCACAGGTGTTCTCAAGTGATCCCTCCTGTTTTAATAGGCTTAAGAGTTTTCCCCCTTTGAGAAATTCAGTTTGCTTTTTTTTCCAGGTTTGGTTGCCTTAATGGCTTGCGACAGGTGTTCTCTGCTGTTTTAGTAGGCTTCTTTTGGGTTTTTCCCTTTCTTTGAAAACTCCTGTCTGTTTTTCAGGCTTGGTTGCCTTAACAGAGTGTCCCTGCTATGTTCGGGGGTTTCCCGCTCTTTGCCGTCGCATTCAACCCCAGTGAAGGATTGGGCTTTTCCCCTTTTTTTCTCTTTGAGCCAGATACCTTAAGAAAATTACTTTAAGCTTTTCAAAAGGCTTTTAACTCACCTGATTGCTGGATTCCATTTACAGGTGACCACACTTCCTTTCTGTGGTGCTGCCAGTATTTCAGTGCTCTGACTGCTCCCACAGCTGTAGCTATGTAGTTTTCTTAATGTTCCGGGCCAGTATTTCTTTATAAATTTCTTTGTTCTCCTTGGTGTTTCTTCTTTACTGCTGTTCACCATTGTTTTACCTCTGCCACCACGCTACATTGTTGTGTTTCTGTAGCGTTGCCAGGGCGCTCTGGAGAAAGTCTTAGACTCTGGTAAAGGTTAACTAACAACTCTTTATTATTTACAGTTACTATATACACTCTCTGCAAGCCACCTAAGCTAGCATCCTACGTGCTGCTACACCTTCTTCTCAAGCCTCTCTCATGTGACCATTACATCATGCTCGCACAGTGGAAGGTGTCTCCCTCACTGTCTTCCGTATTAATCCTTTACACCCTTATATTACCATCTGCATATTTCCTTTAGGTGATCTCATTGAAACTTACGAAATTCTTACAGGGCGAGACAGGGTAGGTGTGGATAGGATATTTCCTCTGGCCAGTGAGTCTAGAACCAAGGGACACAGTCTCAGAGTAAGGAGCAGGCCATTTAAGACGGAGATGAGGAGGAATTTCTGTACTCAGAGGGTGGTGAATCTTTGGAATTCTCGACCCTAGAGGGCTGTGTAAGCTCAATCATTCAGCATGTTTAAGACAGAAATTGATAGATTTCTGGATACTAATGACATCCAGGGATATGGGGATAGTGAGGAAAAATGGCTTGGAATAGATGATCAGCCATGATCTGTTTGAATGGCAGAACAGGCTCGACAGGCTGAATGGCCTACTCCTGTTCCTATTTCCTATGATCCTATAAGTCATACGTGTCCATAACAGATACTCAAGATTTGCAAAGAAATCCATGATACAGTCTGCACTGAAGTCTGCCAATTTAAATGTGGCAAGATCCCACAGACAATAAATGACCAGTTTTTGCGAGCATTGAATGGGGGAAGCAATGCTAACCAGAACATGGGGATTCTTTATTGTCTGCCTGGGCCCTGGTTTAACACCTTGTACAGATGGCATCTCTGACAATGCAACACTCGCTCAGTACCTGCATTGATGTGTCAACATAAATGGTGTGGTCAAGTTTTGGAGTGGGGATTGAGACTAAATCTTCTGAGAGGTGAATGTGTACCAAGTAAGCCATGTAAAGATCTGCCCTTAAACATATACACTTAGAAATTGAACAACTTTCAACCAGGGATTCATAAGAACTGCACAAAGTTCTCTTCACAGATTGTAACTAGGCATGTTGAAAGACTGGCCAGCAGTAGCGAGACGTCTATAGTATTCATGGATTCAGCAGCTAAATCTCCATAAAATACCATCAAGCGTCCATGCTTGACTGTAGATGTGACTGTTCAGCACTGCTTGCATTCTGTCATAACAGCACTGATGTGGCTGACTCAGATTCAGGGCCACCAGAATACACAACACAAAGTATAAGGTACCTGTTATCTCAGCAGGCTGGGAGCAAATCTCTGTAGTCAGCTGATTCTTGTACCAATATGAAATGGAAAACACTGTAGGAAGTCAAACTAACAGGGACATATCACAACATATATTTGATTTCAACATTGTACCAGGTATTTGTGTATCATTAGGTATGAGAAACACAGAAAACGATGGTATTGATGCTATGTGAGGAACAGCATAGCCAGCATGCCAGTTTTGTTTTTAAACCTTCTGCACCCTATACGCTACATTCTCCAAAATTCCATGCCTCCCAAAATTGATCACTAATCCCTCAGTTGCCTTAGCCCTGCCCTCAGAACCATGAACCTCTTCAACTCTCCACTTCTCTTAAAAACAGTCTGAAAACCCATCTGTTTTCTTGCAAAGTTCTGAAGCAATGTCCCGAACTACACCCCATAGCTCGCTCCCTAGTTCCTTTTTGCTTTTCCCTCTGCAAAGCACCATGGGGTTTTCTTATGTTTTAAAAGGTTGAAGATGAAGAAAGTTCCAGTTCAGGATCTGTTATATGTTAATTACTTCAACAAAGCCTAACACACATCTTCAGCTGTCAAGCTACTACTTCTTAATATAATTGTCATGATGCATGATAACTAAGTATAACATTTGCTATGCAGTTCCTCAAATAGCAGTAAAACTCCTAATATTACTGCTATCTAATCCATAAATAGTGCAGGTATTCTTTCTGACACCAGAAGTAACTTTCAGGATTATAAAAGCTGGGCAGACTCCATGATTGCAAAATATACATTACTATTGGAGGAACTGTTTTTTGGGGGATAAAAAACAGCTCCTTTTTCCATGCTCTTGTGTTCTTTTTTATTTGTCTCTTGCCTTTTTCAGTTACTTCTCATTTCATTTACCCCTTCATCAATCTTTCCATCATTTATTTTTCTGTTCTACAGTATCCAAGCTCTTATTTCTGTCCCAATCAACATCCAGATCTCCTCCAAACATTTCACAGTTCTCTCTGTCCATCTCCAGGATCTATTTACATGATATCTTAACTCTGCACTCATCTATCTTCAACATCCAGCTGCAGAATATGTCAAAAGCCTATCCTTGTTGGTCTTTATGCTCTTATCCTTTTTCTGACTATCCCAGCTTTTCTATCACGGTTTTCCACATCCCAGCTTCATCATAAACTGAGCCTTATCCTTCTCCATTTGTCACTTCTATCCAGAGCATTTTGACTTGCTCCAAGGAAAAAAGTTTGAAAGCTTCTTGTCCGAGAGAGAGCAAAGAGTTGGAGAAATTCCATAATAGTGCAGAAAGCACATGGAAAGAATAAGCTTGATGGCTTAACAGCCTTTCCACTTTCTTTGCTTAATTTTACTTGAATGATGTGTCAGCTTCAGGTATGCTCGTCAATACTGTTACAACCAGGTGAGAAAGAGGTCTAGGGTTCCTTTTCAGCCTTCACCTGGGGTCTTACTGTAACAGGGTATAATTTTAAACACACTGTGTCTTTAGCTCCACCTTGGTGAATCCTTGTTCACTGCTTTCCAATTATAAGGCAAAGAAACCAGCACAAACAGGCTTTCTTAGGTATAAAGAAGGAAAGTTGAAATTTATTAAACTTAAACTCTAATTTGGTTAATGCCTACGGATATATGCCACACCCCACACCAGAATGCACACGCGATACACACATGCAAATAGAGACAAAAAAGAGCAGAAAAATAAAGTGGAAAGGTTTGAGGCAATATCTGAAAAGCTGTTGTTATGGTTCTTCGATCTCACTGTAGAGTCCTTGATTATAGGTAGATCATGCTTTTCGTTGGGGCCCAGTATTCTTCTTAAACCTTGTTCGCTGTAGGAGATTTTTCTCTCTTGGGGTTCATGAGTCTTCATTGGATTCAGATGCTTCTGAGAAAGAGATGGGAGCAGACAGGAGAGAGATCTTCTCAGTGCAGGAGCAAACAGTTTTCTGCCAAAACTGTTTGTACAAATTCAAAAAACCCAGGTTGCCCAGCAGGTTAGTCATGTGACTAGCTGGTTTGACCATGTCTCTCTGTGCATTTGGCCATCTTAGCAGTCAACCTGGAATGCGAGCTCCCCCACCTTCAACATCTGGTGATCAAAAGTCTATTGTGGGTTGAATGTCAGAGAATGGCTGCTTTGTTCTTCCAACACTGCCTGTTAATATGCAAATGTATTTTCTAGCCACAGTCGATCTGTTCAACAAGTCCTCCCCTCACTCCAGTAACAGTTTAAAATCAATGTTCATGACAAAATTAATGTGCCTCATTCTTGGCAGGTGGGGCCTAACATGACAATACAAACACATGCATGTAGCTGTTGGTATTCTGACAGTGTAATAGTTGTTTTCCTCACTGCTGTTATTTATTCTTTTACCTCTCAAGGTTTTCTTCATTTATCCAGGCTACAAATGCTCAAGTACAACCCTAACCAATAACCAGAAATTTGATTTCAGATTTTACAGAGGATCTCATTGCATGTTTAAATAAATCATGTTCAGTTTTGTCATTTCTTTTTTTGATTGAAGCAAGATTATTGCTAATTCGCTTTTGCACAGTGCATCTATTCACTCACAAGCTTGTACGCTCAATTAACACACATGAAAATGCAGCATCATCTATATTTAATGCAAAGCAGGTTTATTAATTTAGTATAAAAAGATAAACTTTTATCCAACTAATTCTGCTGCAATTATCATTTGGTATTAATTCAATTTGCATCGACACGAATACATTACCAATTAGTACCATTACCAAAAGTGTCTAGCAACAGCATGAGGACATTATCCTATTCAATTCACCAATCTTTATTTCACAGTGACCCCATCACAATTTTGACCTTGTGCTAAAGTTTGTTGTATTAGTCTGGCTTTGCATTGAGGAGACATCATTAAAAATTCACTCAAGGTTGTATGGATTTCATCCTGATTGCACTTTGGAATCTGGTCGATGTCAATGCTCAGTTGACATGGCTCTCTATAAGATATCCTACTACACTGTGCTGCTGTCTGATAATGTGTGAATTTCAAATTCACGTCATTGGGCTGAATTTTACCAGCCCCTAGACGCCGCCAGTCACGGCGCGGGAGCCGGTAAAATGTTGCGGGGAGAGGCCCACCTCCACCCGCGACATTGAGAGGGCCCATCGTATATTACCGGGGGTGGGGGTACCTTTATCTGCACATTTAAATTGACAGTAATTATATTCAAATGAACTTACCTACCATCCCACGCCGATCTTATGGCCTCTGTTCGGCCTTTGCGCGCCTTCGGAACGCCGCACAGAGTTTAAAAAGACTTACAGCAATGAAATGGACCAGTTGCTTATGACCTTACATCAGATGAAACATAGAAACATAGAAAATAGAAGCAGGAGCAGGCAATTCCGCCCTTCGAGCCTGCTCCACAATTCATTATGATCATGGCTGATCATCCAACTCAGTAGCCTGTTCTGGCTTTCGCCCCATACCCTTTGATCCCTTTAGCCCCAAGAGCTATATCTAACTCCTTTTTGAAAACTTTCAATGTTTTGGCCTCAACTGCTTTTTGTGGTAGCAAATTCCACAGGCTCACCACTCTCTTGGTGAAGAAATTTCTCCTCATCTCAGTCCTGAAAGGTTTACCCCGTATCTTTAGACTATGACCCATGGTTCTGGACTCTCCCACCATCGGGAACATCCTTCCTGCATCTACCCTGTCAAGTCCTGTTAGAATTTTATACGTTTCTATGAGATCCCCCTCACTCTTCTGAACTCCAGCGAATATAATCCTAACCGACTCAATCTCTCCTCATAAGTCAGTCCCGCCATCCCAGGAATCAGTCTGGTAAACCTTCGAAGACCTTTGCTTGTTACTGTTGGAAGTTTAGAGGAGGATACAAGGCTCTGCGCAAGGATTGAAGGAGGACTGGCAGTGCCCAGGAGCAGGACTGGACCGAAGGATTTAAAAAGCTGCAGAACCAATCAACAGTGATGGAGTGGAGAAGTTCCTGCATGGCCCCCAGATTCTCAGAGGAATCACTGCAGGTCCTCCTCCAAGCGACAGAGGCGAGGCAGGATGTCCTCTTCAATGCAGATGGCAGAAGGCGGCCCTTCCAAGTGACCAAGAGGGCCTGGCGAGTTAATGACCTTCTTTGCTCTGCCCGGGTAAGGGGCATTTCTCATTAATATCATTATTGTGTCAGGAGATGGTCTATGTGTCCTGACGTTGCAAGCAGGAAGCCATCAATGATCATCCCATTCTGAGGAAGGGTCACTGACCTGGAGCGTTGGCTCTGCTTCTCTCTCCACAGATGCTGCCGGACCTGCTGAGTATTTCCAGCATTTCTTGTTTTTATTTCAGATTTCCAGCATCCGCAGTATTTTGCTTTTATATTATGATCGGTCCTTGGCTGCTGCCTTGCATTAGGGCGCATGATAGGCAAGTCTGAGATGCACGATGACCCATAGGTGTTCAAATTGGGCACTGCATCGGCATGGCAGTGAAATGCAACAATGAAACCTATGGGTGAGTGCGTGAGATACCAACCAATACGTCGAAACCAAGTGTTTTTGTTTAAATAGGAAAAGAGGGCACATAATACCCAAGAGAGGTCCCAGACCAGTGGTGACGTAGCCAATTAGGCATATCTTACTGGAATGGAGGAGGTTGCCTTGATGTTTAGCAGGGGAGGACGGAGGACATGCCATAGCAGATGGCGAGGCCGGCGGACTTGGCCATGAGAAAGTGACCCAGTATGTGGTGTCAGGGTTTATGGGAGGGTGCAGGGCCGGTGAAGTCGTGATTGTCACATGCACTGAAATGTGCCCTTAAAAGTTGAATCACACAAATGTGACCAAAATGCAGTAAAGAACATGTCCTTAAGTCAGGAGTGCTGACCAAACTGATCAATATGATTTTTCCTACAGGTGAAACACAGCAGTGGCCAGGAGGCATCTCAGTGGCTCACCCGTCCACCTCTGAGGATGAGGAGGGCACCTCAGAGGGTCCACCGTCACATTCTCGCACCATACCAAGCGCCACGCAGAAACTTCCACCACGGTTGGGATTAGTGTATCCCTGGAGATGTGTTCACATACAGGTGTTAGCACAAAACAGTTGGCGGGCCAGTCAACAGAGGCAGAACCGGCTGATGCCTCACACACTCGGAGGAGTGTGCGATGCCAGGCCAGTGCAGAGCCGCAAGCTGATGACGAGCCTCTGATAACAGCCATTTGGTGGGAGATGTTGCAGGTGCAGCATGTGGTGCATGGAGATCTGGCAGAGCTGCCGGAGACACTGGGTGCTATGACTCCTCCTCTGGAAACATCCATCCAAGGCATGAGTTCTGCAAACTCTCAGGCATTTGTCCATCTGGCATCCTCCGTTGAAAGATTGGTGGCTGCAGTGGAGGGGCCAGTACTGGATGCTATTCGTGACCTCAGAGCAAGTGTGGCCTTCCTGGACCAGAGCATTGGAGATCAGACTTAGATGCGCAGGCGACAGGTTGAGGCTGCTCATCGCTCTGCAAGGCACAGCAGATGACAATAATCCTGGAAACCCTTGATGGCGCGTACTGCAAGGATCCACCCGAGTGGTCGAGACACCTAAATCTCATCTTTAATAGGCCAACCGTTTGTTCGATTGTCACTCTGGTGGCCACACGGCTCTCATTGAAGCATTCCTCAGCATGACCCCTTGGGATTCTCACCGGTGTCATTAGCCATATCTTCATACGATAACCCCAGTCGCCAAGTATCCAACCCTCCAGGCGGTCGGAGGGCTGAAAAATGCAGGCACCTGGGAATTTTGGAGAATGAATGCATCGTGGCAACACCCAGGGTAACATGCACACACCTGCATGATCCTCTTTCAATGGTCGCAGATGAGCTGAACGTTCGGTGAATGAAAGCCCATTCGGTTAATGAATGCCCCAGACAGACCTGGTGCTCAAATGGCCATATGAGTACAGTCTATCATGCCCTGAACTATTGGGAACCCAGCTATTGTGCTGAAGCCTATTGCTCTTTCAGCCTGGCTGATGTTGTCCGTCTTGAAAGTAATGAAATTGTTTGCACGATGGAACAATGCATCAGTCTGCCATTGAAGCCTGGAAAGAGCCACACGCATATAAGTTAAGAGCTATGGTAACCTTTAGAGCAACCAGCATTGGATGGCCACCGAGGCAGTTTGAGGCTACATCCACTGCCAGCATCTCAAAAGAGATGTGACAATCTCCCGTGATAGCTGGCATTCTGACAGCTGCAGGTAGCTCAGACGTGGGCGATATACCCTGCCTGTTACGTAGGCGCGTCTCCTGGCATATGTTCACATGCGGCCTACTCTACCACCTGCTCTCCCTCCCACATTACAAGGATGCACTGGGCCAGCTGGTTGTGCATTCCCCTGCCCAGCTGTCCTTCTGTCCCTCCTTGGGGCATAGTCCTCCTCATCTGATGATCTGCCTCCAGAGTGCAAAACTCCCATTGTTGTACTGCAGACCAGATGCAATGACCATTAGCTTCCAGCTGTCAGGACAGGCACACGCAGTCCCCTTCCTTTCACCCAATTACTCAGAGCAGATGGGGCCCGGGCAGCAGTGAGTCAGACTCAGTGTTGAACCCTTCTGCGCAAGCTGCAAATAACATCAATTGTTAGGACACACAAATACCTTCAGACTGAATGAACACCAAAACCAGTACCTCCAACTCCTTCACCGATTCACTGCCTGCTGCCCTTCTAAATTTGCTGGGCTCCCGACACGCTCCACGACCCGATTTACGGCTGTAGAATCCAAAGGCCCAAGTAAAATTGCTGGCAAAAGGTTTTGCAACTACCTTAATTACCTTTAGTCGGGCAGCGAGTGGTGGCTTGATCTCGCCCGACTTCCTGGGTTCGTGAAATGGCATCTGTGTGTCATAACGCTGGGGACCCGACGTCAACACACGCCATTTTACCTCCCGGACGCCTCCAATGGGGCTCAATTTCTGATGGTAAAATTCTGTCCATTAAGTCAGATGACCAAAAGCTTGGTCAAACAGGTAGGTTTAAGGAGTGTCCTAAAGATGGAAAAGTAGAGAGGCACAAAGGTACAGGGAGGGAATTCCAGAGCTTAGAGCCTAGGCAACTGAAGGCACGGCCACAAATGATTTTTTTAAATTCATTCATGGGATGTGGGCGTTGCTGACCAGGCTAGCATTTATTGTCCATCCCTAATTGCCCTTGAGAAGGTGGTGGTGAGCTGCTTTCTTGAACCACTGCAGTCCATTTGGGGTAGGTATACCCACAGTACTGTTAGGAAGGGAGTTCCAGGATTTTGACCCAGCGACAGTGAAGGAACAGCGATATCGTTCCAAGTCAGGATGGTGAGAGACTTGGAGGGGAACTTGCAGGTAGTGATGTTCCCATGCATTTGATGCCCTTGTCCTTCTAGTTGGTAGAGGTCGCGGGTTTGGAAGGTGCTATCTAAGGAGGCTTGGTGCATTGCTGTAGTGCATCTTGTAGATGGTACACATGTTGCCACTGTGCGTCGGCTGTGGAGGGAGTGAATGTTTGTAAATGGGGTGCCAATCAAGCGAGCTGCTTTGTTCTGGATGGTGTCAAGCTTCTGGAGTGTTGTTGGAGCTGCACCATCCAGGTAAGTGGAGAGTATTCCATCACACACCTGACTTGTGCCTTGTAGATGGGAGACAGGCTTTGGGGAGTCAGGAGGTGAGTTACTCGCCTCAGGATCCCTAGCCTCTGACCTGCCTTTGTAGCCACGGTATTTATATGGCTACTCCAGTTCAGTTTCTGGTCAATGGTAGCCCCTAGGATGTTGATAGTGGGGGATTCAGCGATGGTAATGCTGTTGAATGTCAAGGGGTGATGGTTAGATTCTCTCTTGAGAGATGGTCATTGCCTGGCACTTGTGTGGCGTGAATGTTACTTGCCACTTATCAGCCCAAGCCTGGATATTGTCCAGGTCTTGCTGCATTTCGACATGGACTGCTTCAGTATCTGAGGAGTTGTGAATGGTGCTGAACATTGTGCAATCATCAGCGAACATCCCCACTTCTGATTTTATGATTGAAGGAAGGTCATTGAGAAAGCAGCTGAAGATGGTTGGGCCTAGGACACTACCCTGAGGAACTCCTGCAGTGATGTCCTGGAGCTCAGATGATTGACCTCCAACAACCATCTTGCTTTGCACTAGGTATGACTCCAGCCAGCGGAGGGTTTTCCCCGATTCCCATTGACCTCAGTTTTGCCAGGGCTCCTTGATGCCATACTCGGTCAAATGCTGCCTTAATGTCAAGGGCAGTCACTCTCACCTCACCTCGAGTTCAGCTCTTTTGTCCATGTTTGAACCAAGGCTGTAATGAGGTCAGGAGCTGAGCAGCCCTGGCGGAACCCAAACTGAGCGTCACTGAGCAGGTTATTGCTAAGCAAGTGCTGCTTGATGGCACTGTTGATGACATCTTCCATCACTTTACTGATGATTGAGAGTAGGCTGATGGGGCAGTAATTGGCCGAGTTGGGTTTGTCCTGCTTTTTGTGTACAGGACATACCAGGGCAATATTCCACAGTGCAGGGTAGATGCCAGTGTTGTACCTGTACTGGAACAGCTTGGATGGGGCGCGGCAAGTTCTGGAGCACAGGCCTTCAGTACTATTGCCGGAATATTGTCAGGGCCCATAGCTTTTGCAGTATCCAGTGCCTTCAGTCGTTTCTGGATATCAAGCGGAATAAATCGAATTGGCTGAAGTCTGGCATCTGTGATGGTGGGGACTTCAGGAGGAGGCCGAGATGGATCATCAACTTGGCACTTCTGGCTGAAGATTGTTGCAAATGCTTCAGCCTTATCTTTCACACTGATGTGCTGGGCTCCCCCATCGTTGAGGATAGGGATACTTGTGGAGCCATCTCCTCCAGTTAGTTGTTAGTTGATAGAACAATTAAAATCGGGGATGCTCAAGAAGCCAGAATTAGAGGAGCACAGATATCTGAGGGTTGTGGGGCTCGATGAGATTTCAGAGATAGGGAGGTGCGAGGCCATGGAGGGATTTGAAAACAAGGATGCGGATTTTAAAATCAAGATGTTGCTTGACCTGGAGCCAATGTCGGTCAGTGGTACAGAAGTTATAGGGGAACAGGACATGGTGAGAGTTAAGACATAGACAGCAGAGTTTTGGATAACCTCAAGATTTCAGAAGGCTAAATGTGGGAGGTCAGCCAGGAGAGCATTGGAATACTCAAGTCTAGAGGTAACAAAGGCATGAATGAGTGTTTGAGCAGCAGATGAGCTGAGACAGGGGCTGAGTTCGGCGATGTTATGGAGGTGGAAATAGGTAGTCTTAGTGATGCCGTGAATATGTGATCAGAAACTCATCTCGGGGTCAAATATGACACCAAGATTGCGAACACACTGGTTTAGACTCAGACTGTTGCCAGAGAGAATGATGGAGTCGGTAGCTAAAGTCCAGAGTTTGGAGTGGGGACCAAAACCAATGACTTCAGTATTCCCAATATTTAATTGGAGGAACATTTTGTTCATCCAGTCCTGGATGTCAGCGAAGCAGGCTGATAATTTAGCAACATCGGAGGAGTCCAGAGAGGTGGTGATGAGTTTGAGCTATGTTTTCAGATGATGTCGCTGAGGAGCAGCATATAGATGAGAAACAGGAGGGGGCCAAGAATAGATCCTTCGCAGACACGAGAGTAACAGTGCGAGAGCAGGAAAAGAAGCCATTGCAAGTGATACTCTGCCTACAATTAGATAGATAAGCATGGAACCACCCAGTTGGACGACAGTGGAGAGGCATTGGAAGGGGATGATGTGGTCAAATGTGTCAAAGGCTGCAGACAGGTCAAGACGGACTTGGAAGGATAGTCTACCTTTGTCACAGTTACATAAGATGTCATTTGTGAGATTGATAACAGCTGTTTCGGTCCTGTGACAGGGGCAGAAACCTGACTAAAGGGATTCAAACATGGCGTTCCAGGAAAGATGTCCATGGATTTGTGAGGCGACAACACATTCAAGGACTTTGGAGAGGAGAGGTTGGAGTTGGGGTGGTAGCTTGCAAGAATGGAGGGATCAAGGGTTGGCTTTTTGAGGAGAGGGGTGATTCAAAGGAGAGAGGGGCAACTTCTGAAGGGAGAGAACCGTTAACAATATCAGTTAACATAGGGACCAGGAGGGGAAGTTGGGTGGTCAGCAGTTTAGTGGCAATAAGGTCGAGGGAGCAGGAGATGGGGCTCCTGGACAAGATAAGCATTGAGAAGGAAACAAGGGGAGATAAACTGGAGAAAGATGCAATTATGTTAGTAAGATTATGTTAGCAAGCAGGATTTTGTTCCTATCCCCTCTGTTCTCCTCACCTCCCCATCCTCCGTCCTCAACACGTACAAGCAAGCGCAAAACTAACAAAAGGATAATAGAATCGTGACAAGGTAAGCATGATGTGCTTGACTGGGAAAGGCTTTGTGCAATAGGCTGCTTGTGAAATTACACTGTCAAGGGAAGATGCATCACCAATCCGCTTATCTCACTGGAGATAATCACACCTTCCCATTCACAACAGATGGAAAGATACTATAAATACTGGTCTCTGGTGACTAGAAATAATGATAAGCTATGCTTAATGCTTTGCTCAAATGAAACAGACTTAATGAGGGTTGAAGGAGTGTACACTATATTGTACTAATGAAGATGTGCTTTTACAATCTCTCATTTAATTTATTGTTCAGTGAACAGTTGAGTCACGTAAACCAGGGTGATCTTGAGTTCACTCTATGCCTTTTGCTGAATTAATTTACTTGAACTAGAATGGCTGTCATGGCTTTACAATTGATCTTAATGGCCCTTAGTTGAGAAGAGATATCTTGGCCAAGGATAGGGTCAATAATTGCTTTGTATTCTGGGCTTTGAAAAAAAAGATGAATTTGAATACAGATGTAAACAAACGTCCGAATTAGAAGCAGGAGGCGGCCACTTGGCCCTTTGAGCCTGCTCCGCCATTCAATAAGACCCTGGCTGATCTGATTGTTACCTCAACTCCACATTCCTGCCTACCCCTGATAACCTTTCACCCCCCTGCTTATCAATAATCTATCTACTTCTGCATTTAAAAATATTTCCAGACTCTGCTTCCACCGCCTTTTGAGGAAGAGTTCCCAAGACTCACGACCCTCAGAGAGAAAAAAAAAATCTAATCTTTGTCAGAAATGGGCAACCTCTTATTTTTAAACAGTAACCTAGTTCTAGATTCTCTCACAAGGGGAAACACCATCTCCACATCCACCCTCTCAAAACCCCTCAGAATCTTAGATGTTTCAATCAAGTCACCTCTTACTCTTCCAAACTCCAGCGGATACAAGCCGAGCCTGTCCAATCTTTCCTCATAAGACAGCCTGCCCATTCCAGGTATTGGTCGAGTAAAGCTTCTCTGAACTGCTTCCAATGCATTAACATCCTTCCTTAAATAAGGAGACCAATACTGTACACCAGATGTGGTCACACCAATGTCCTGTATAACCGAAGTGTAACCTTCCTATTTTTGTACTCAATTCCCCTCACAATAAACGATAACATTCTATCAGCTTTTCTAACTGAACCTGCATACTAACCTTTTGCAGTTCATGCACTAGGGACACCCAGATCCCTCTGCATCTCAGAACTCTGCACTCTCTCACCGTTTAGATAATATGCTTCTTTTTCATTCTTCCTGCCAAAATGAACAATTTCAAATTTTCCCACATTATACTCCATTTGCCAGATCTTTTCCCACTCACTTAACCCATCTCTATCCCTTTGTAGCCTCCTTATGTCCTCTTCACAACTTACTTTCCTGCCTATCTTTGTGACATCAGCAAATTTAGCAACCATACCTTCGGTCCCTTCATCCAAGTCATTTATATAAATTGTAAAATGTTGAGGCCACAGCACAGATCCCTGTGGCACACCAATCATTACATCTTACCAACCAGAAAATGACCCATTTATGCCGACTCTCTGTTTTCTGTTAGCTAGTCAATCTTCTGTCCATGCCAATATGTTACACCTACTCCATCAGCTTTTATTTTCCACAATAACCTTTGATTGGTTAAACATGATTTCCCTTTCACAAAACCATGTTGACTCTGCCTGATTATCTTGAATTTTTCTAAGTGCCCTGCTATAATGTCTTATTATAGCTTCTACATTTTTCCTATGACAGATTTTAAGCTAACTGGCCTGTAGTTTCCTGTTGTCTGTCTCCCTCCCTTTTTGGATAAAGGAGTTACATTCGTTATTTTCCAATCTAATGGAACCTTCTTTGAATCTGGGGAATTTTGGAAAATTAAAACAAATGCAACAACTATCTCATGAGCCACTTCTTTTCGGATCCTAGTATGAAGTCCATCAGGACTTGGAGACTTGTCAGGCCTCAGCTCCAACAATTTTCTCAGTAATACTTCCCTGGTGATTGTAATTTTGAGTTCCCCCCTCCCATTTCCTGATTTACAGCTAATTCTGGGATGTTACTTGTATCCTTCATAGTGAGGATGGATGCAAAATACCTATTCAATTCCTCTGCCATTTCCTTAGTTTCCCTTAATTCCCAGACTCACTTTCTATAGGACCAACCCTCACTTTGTTAACTTTTCTTTTTTCAATATTTTCAGAAACTCTTACTAAACACTTAACTTACTGAAGAAAACACTGATTTTAATTTTCTAATTCCTGAAATGCAAGTAAAAATCCTGAATATTCTATTAGAGAATTTTTTTTCCCCACTGTAAATCAATTGCTCTGATTATGTATTTTACATTGCATTGCATAGCACCTGTATTGTATAAAACAGCATATCCACTGTCTCACTGGTGTGATTAAAATCTATGTCTGTGCACAAAACCTGTCAATTTTTCTTCATTATATATTTGTGTGTCCACAAACTGTCTTTGCAAACTTGTCAAACTATAATTACATCCTCTTGCCAGCTACAGCACTGAAGTACCTCAGTTTTGCATCTTCCAGCTCCACAGCCTGTACTGCAAGAAATTCCTATACACGAAACTACTCTAATACTCCGCTACACAAATTGCTGTATGTTTTGCTATTTAACTAAAAATGAAAAGACAGGCTATTTGACTTTAAAATTGTGACAATCTATCCAATTATTTCCTCTCCCTCTGACCCTGCTTCACCAGATTGCTACACTTGGTCTTGACTCTCCATATGTAACATTGGGAAGATCAAAACTCTCTTCATCAAAAAAAAAAGTTTGGGGTGGGGGGTTGGGGAGGGGTGGTGATTGGATGCAGAGTTATAGGGCTAGCTAAGGTTACAGAAACTGGGACAGGAAATGCCATGAACAGAGTTAAACAAAAATGGAGTTGATGGGGGACTGGGAGCCAATGTGGTTCAGTGATGACAAGATGAGCAGTACTTGGTGCAGCACAGGACACAGATAGCAGCACTTTGGATAAGCTGAAATTTAATGAGCATGGAAAATGGGAAGCCAACCTTCAGAGCATTGGAATAGTCAAGCCTCGAGCTGATGAGGACCTGGATCAGGGTTTTGGCAGCTGTAGAGGGGCGATTGGGCTTAATGGCCTATTTCTGTGTGGTGATTTCTATGTAATTTTAGGAGCACAGATCTGCTTTCAGTGAACTGAGGGAAAGAAGCCATAACTTTGAAGAAAAATATCAAGTCCACACCCAGGGTTCAAATCCCACCAGAGCAACTGGTGGAATTTAAATTCAATTTATAAATTAATTAATAAAAATCTGGAAATGAAAGATAGTCTCAGTAACGGTGCCATTGATTGTCATAAAAACCTATCAGGTTCACTAATGTCCTTTAAGGAAGGAAATTTTCCATCCTTACCTGGCCAAGCCTACATGTGATTCCAGACCCACAGCAATGTGGTCGACTCTTAACTGCCCTCTGAAATTTCCTATGAAATGACCTAGCCAGCCATTCAATTGTCAAGGGCAATTAGGGATGGACAACAAATGTTGGGCCTTGTCAGCGATGCCCACATCCCATGAAAAGATTTTTAAAAAACCTCTGTTCCAATTAGGTTGTAGTGGAACCACAGGAAACATCAGTAACCATAATCCAGATCCTTCATTGTAGTGAACAGTGGAAGACTTGTGATTTTTAGAAAATTGATCAGTGTAGATTTGAAAGACTAAGAAAAAGGGTTTCCATGTCCCATTAATCCCATTAAAGCTGGTTGAGTGCAATCTGTACTTGCCTATTACAGTCGAAGGAACATGTTTGCTTTGATCAGTCAATTATTAGGACATACGGCCGATGTACCTGGCATCACACCTGTACTGAATTTTTTGAATTACAAGGAAGCTTGGGAGTCTATAGTTCCCTGTTGCTTTCTCCATGGCAACAAGTCGATCTGCCAACCAATCAGAACCCTTTTCTCCTGTATATAAATTGTTGTGATTGAAATTTGGCATTCTTGCATTTGTCTTGATGAGTGCAAGACAAAAAACTTTGGCAACATGGCTTTCCTTTCAGCAGTATTCAAGTTTTGTACTACCAAGTGATTGTTTATTTAAAGGTTGCGAAACCAAAAAGGTATGTTAATTTTACAACGAGGCATAAGAAATTTTCACTGATCAGGATAATTGCAATTTGTACAAATTTATGGTACAGAAAAAATATTTTAAAGCTCGCTTAATTAACAATGTTTTAAATATTATTGGATCCAATAGTACTAATGTCTGTAAGGTATGTAGTATTTACCCAAAAAATTTACCTACAAAGGAGGGAATTAACTGTAAAGTCACTGTCTTACTGAGGTGTTAGATTGTAGTAATCCATCATACTTCAGCATGACACCACATAGCGCACCTTTATCCTTATAATTCAGACACCATGGGCTGAATTTTACGCCACGACCAGCAGGTCGGATAGTAGCGTGGGGGTGGCATAAAATTGAGCGGGAGACTCCAGGAGACCTTCCTGGCCCGCTTCCGCCTCCGGCCAAGTTTACAGCGTCAGGCGGGGGAGTGGGAAACGGCCCGCCTGCCCGAGGCCAATCAAGGCCCTTAAGTGGACACTTAACAGCCAATTAAGGGCCCTCGCCCACCTCCACGGGTATTTTACCCAAAGCAAGCTGGCGTGCCGGGGACGTGAAAGGCTGCCCAGCGATAGCTGCTGGCCCAAAACGCTCCTCTCCCCCAAACGACTACTCCAGCCTCACCAAGGAAGGACCAATCCCCTTGGTGAGGCTACCCCTACTTATCTTCCCTCCTGGATCCATGGTGTCGCCTGGGTTGCAGTCCTAGCAGTGGCCACCGCTTTCGGTGGTGCTGCTGGGACTAAGAGCTGCCGGCCCGCTGATTGGCCGGCAGCTCACTGAGGCAGGACCTCCTCCCTCAAGTGCGTGAAAGTTCTGCCTCGGGACAATTAAAGACCTGTGAAATGCGGGACGGATCCCCGGGCTAGGCGGAAGCGGGTTCATCGCCGACTTTCACGTTGATGGCAAATTCCCGTCTGCCTAAGGTAAAATCCAGCCCCATATCTTTTCTATAATCTGTTATGACAAAAGTGTGTACCTGGAATCTTAACAATTGTCCCACTCCCTTTACTGGATTTAACAAAGTCTTGTGCTAGGCTATAAACACTATTCAAAATAGCAGACAGTTCCACATTGGCTGGAAGATTATAGACTAAAGTAACCAATATATTTATTTAGACATTAAATAATGACACGAATCACAAAAATCAACAAATACTAAAGCGCAATAAAAAAAAATCTGTAAACAGTGAGAATATTTAAAATAGGTCAACTTTCTTTCATAAAATTAGATGAATAAGCAATTAGCAATAATTTAAATTAGGCAACATAAATAAAATCAAAGTAGGAATTTAACTGCTAAAAAGATCTGAATAAGGACAAGTGAAGCAATCTCAAAATAACTTCTTCATCTACAAGTTCCCTTTCAAGTTTCACACCATCCTGATCATGGCAGAAACCACCACTCCTTCATTGGAGCTGGATCAAAATCTTGGAATTCGATCACGGGTGCACAATCACAAGGATTGCAGTAGTTCAAGGAAAATGCTGGAAAAAAAAACTGTTGCTCTGATTTAAGTGCTTCAAACTTAAACTCAACATGTTAACTCTTTCAATGTACAAGCTCCCAGATATTCTGAGCATAACGTGTACATAAATACAACTAACGATAAAAAACTAATTTTGCAAATACCATGGTCCACATTCCAGAATATGTGACCACTCCACATGTACGAGACAGTAATACAAAAAAATTCTGCCACAGAACCAAGCAGATATTTCACCTCAAAACAACAATGCTTCCCATTAAATCAAGGGAGCAAACTAGCTTATTCTTTACAGTAAGTTGAACCGACATTAATATATAACAGCATGGCAAAATTAGTAAATACATGTTTTGAATCAAACGGATTGACTGCAGGTTGCCATGCAGGTCTTTCATCATAAATAAGAAATGTGATTGCAAACATGGTTGACACTTAGTCAATAAATTTAAGTAACGATGGCAAATGCTTGAGGCTGTTCTGCACAAGTCAGTGATCAAAGAAGTTGTAGTCTGTCTATGGTGTCTTATTGCTTATCTTTGCCCAGTGCTGGGGGGAAACATATTATTCAGGATACTGGTATATAGAGGGATTAAGTTTTGTTCTTTCCTTAAAATAATTTAAACTTTATCCGGATGGATGACAGATATGGAGGCTGGAATGGCCAGTCTGGAAAGGGTTTATTAGCAGCAGCAGCCATCTTCTGGTTGACTTGATTGATGAGGGAATCTGCGACGTCAATGGTTCTCAAACTTTGGTCTTCAGGTGGTCCACAAGCAGGTCCAAAATGCAAGTCACTGACACGCAACACCACAACTCAGGTCATAAAAAAAAAAGAGGCCAGAACCCTCATTCTCACCACACACGGGACGTCACACAACCAGACCGGCTCTCGCATGTGCGGCACGAATTGTCATAAGCAAGGGCAACAACAATGTAGTTTTATAAGCAAGATTTATATTACCGTTGATTTTGTTTGATTGATTTAGATATAAGTATCAGTTTCTCAGAAGATTATTGTGATGATTTTATAACACATATTAGAATGTTTAAAATAATGCTTATATGAAAAGGTCTACAATTTTGTTTCTAGCATGAATTAATAATTTATTTATGATATCTGATAAAAAGTTAACGCACAATAATTACATTTAGTCGTGAAAAAGCAGCAAAATATTCATAATTTGCATAACTTCCCATTAATTCTGTTGCGTTTTTTGGCTGTAGCAAACGAAAGTGGATGAAGTAGGACCAATAGCTGGTCCGCATGGTCTTGTGCCCCAACTAATTGGTCCACTGACAAAAACGTTTGCAATCCACTGTGCCACTTCAGCATTGCTAGGCTTTGTTCAGTACGTGCAACTGCTAACTTGTTTTGGTCAAATTTGGTAATATGACCATAAAGCTGCATTTTAACTCCCGAATATGTATGGGTTGGGATCAGGTCAGTGGTTAAAATGCAAAAAATCTGGAAGAACCACAGAGCCCACCTCAAACACGCTCACCTCTGATTTTAATGGAGGCCGGACACCAATCCGCTCACGGGAAGCAGGTTGGTTACTTAATTATAATGAGGCTACAAGCCTTCATTTTAACAGTAATTCTAGTTTTAGCCAAAGGCCTCGGGAGCTTGAAAGAAGTGAGAGGGGCTGAATCCATAAAGTAAGTGCCTTTAGAGGACTGCTTGTAGGCCAGTAGGAACAAGCCTAACAAGTTTACACTTACATTGCAATATGTCTGCTGTCCCGAACCTGACCACAAACTGACCCCATCGGTTCCACCATCTGAACTCTCCACCAACCCAACCCCCTCCTCATCCCGTGATCGGGACCCCACTATCCGACCCGATAGCCTCGCGCCCCTCATAATCGAGACTGCCCCCCCAACCATGATCACTCTCAGCCCTCCAACACACCTACCTGCTCTCATATGCTTTGGCCCGATGAAGCAGGCTTCCCACTCAAAAGACTGTCTCTGGACAGCCATCCAACTTAAATGAAATCTGCAGTTAAATTCTACAGGACATTCCGGAAACCCGTACTACTGGGATTCCTGACCTTACAACAGCCCCACCCCGCACGATACTTGCCTCCAGGTTAAAAATCCAGGCCAATGTCCTAAAGTAGCTAATTAATGCTTCATCACTGTTCGGCAGTTGCATGCAAGGAAATGGTTTAAACATATAGTTAGTCCAGGGAGTGAATTAATAGAATCATAGAAAGTTTAAGGCACAGAAAGAGGCCACTTGACCCATCGTGTCTGTGCTGGCAGAATAACGATCCACCTGTTCTAATCCCATCTTCCAGCATTTGGTCTGTAGCCCAGCAGATTACGGCACTTGAGGTGCATATCGAGACTCCTTTTAAATGAGTTGAGGGTTTCTGCCTCAACTACTCTTTCAGGCAGTGAGATCCAGACCATCACCACCCTTTGGGTGAAAACGTTTTTCCTCATCTCCCATCTAATTTTTCTCCCAATCATTTTAAATCTATGCCACCTCGACACTGACCTCTCTGTTAAGGTGAGTAGACCCTTCACCTCCACTCTATCCAGGCCCCTCAAAGTTTTGTACATTTCAATCAGATCTCCCCTCAGTCTTCTCTGTTCCAAGGAGAACAACCCCAGCCTATCCAATCTTTCCTCATAGCTGCATTTTTCAAGTCCAGGCAACATCCTCGTAAATCTCCTCTGTACCCTCTCTGGTGCAATTACATCCTTTCTGTAATGAAGTGACCAGAACTGCACACTGTATTCAAGTTGTGGCCTAACCAATGAATTATACAGTTCCAGCATATCCTTGCTGCTCTTGTATTCTATACCTCGGCCAATAAAGGAAAGGATTCCAAATGCCTTCTTAATCACCTTATCGATCTGTCTTGCTACCTTCAGGGTTCTGTGGACATTCACTTCAAAGTCTCTCACTTCCTCTACAATTCTCTCAGTATTTTCCCATTGATCATGTATTCCTTTTCCTTGTTTGACCTCCCGAAATGCATCACCTCACACTTCTCCAAGTTGAATTCTACTTTTCTGCCCATCTGACCAGACCATCAATATCTTCCTGCAGCCTACAGCTATCCTCCCCGCAATGTACCACACGGTCAATCTTGGTGTCATCCAAAAACTTCTTGATCATGCCCCCTACATTATGTTCAAATTGTTAATATACACCACAAAAAGCAGGGGACCCAGTACTGAGCCCCGCAGAATGCCCTCCAGTCGCTAAAACAGCCGTCAACATTTACCCTTTGTTTCTTGCCATTAGGCTAACTTTGTATTCACCTTGCTGCATTTCCTTGGATCCCATGTGATTTTATTTTTTTAACCAGTCTGTCATGCAGGGAGGGCACCTTCTAAAACAGTGGCGGGGGCTGTTTCCTCCGAGGGGAATCTGTACCAATGGAGGGCCCCCTCTGGGAAACAGTTCACCCCCCAGGACTCCCCTCCTGCTGGACTGCATGATCACCCCCTTGCCCCCCATGCAAACATCTGATTTACTAAATCTGTTCGGCAGGAAGATACAGGGGGCTGAATTTTACCTGCTCGCCGCTGAGATCGGCAGCGGACTTCAAAGATGGTGAGGCACACGTGAGGGATTTATTCTGTGGAGCCGCTGCGCTATTATACGTGGCGGCTCACTTACATGGCCAAGGCGCACTGCCCCTCTCCGCCCCACCCCTAATGATGTGGCGGGGGTGGGCACTCCGTCCCCGGCAACGGCTTCCGGCGCCACTGTGCAGGCACCATTTTTAAAGGGCTTCAAGCCCTTCCATTGCATTGAATTTTTAAAGTATATACATCATAAAATTAAAGTAAAAACTTTAACAAAATATTCAAGCCCCTCTCCCACCGCCCCCCATGGCTGAACAATTTATTAATTTATTAATTGCCCTCCCCCCCCCAAAAAAAAACTTATCTTGCTATCCCAACCTTCCCCCCGAAAAGTTTATTAACTTTTACCTTCAACCCCTTCCCCCATCCCCTCCACCAATAGCAATAGATTTTCCCACTCCACCACCCCCCCCCCCGCCCCCAACTCCCTGAAAACTTACCTTCTCCCCCTCCCAACCACTGTACCGCCTCAGAACTCTGAAGGCGTGGAAATCCCGGCAACCTACCTGAATATTGCAGCAGGATGGCTGATGGGAGCAGGTAGGTCATGCCGGAGGCATTTTCCACGCACCCCCCCTCCCCCCCCCCCACACCACGACCCCCAACATTGGGGGGCCGGTAAAATTCAGCCCTGGAAAATGTGTCTTCCTGGTAGACCTGGTAGTTTAGTGAATGTGGCAGTGACACTGGGGTTAATGGCAGCGCACAGCACCTGTACTTTGTGAACTATCAACTCAAATGCCAAGCATGGTCATCAAATTTTGTAACTACTTAAAAAAAAGGCTATTTGTTTGAAAAACAAAAGTCTCCAGCAAATCCTTTTTAAACTGATAACTGAAGGTACTAAATCTGTTGAAATTAATCATCAGATCACTGGTGCACAATGTAATTGTCGAAAGTATGACACATGGCTCAGTTGCTTTTTCTCATTAAAGCAAAGATTCTATGAGATCAAACCCAAGTAATGTCTCCCTCTTTCTTGGTCAAGCATGCAATCTCCCTCTCTCTCTGAAAATCCATGTTCGTTTCCCATAACATACACCAACTGATTTATTCTTTGAGTAAAAAATTCAGAAGTGAATTAGAACACATAAGTTGTGATCATTCGACATAAAATGCTTATGTCATGGGTACATCAAATCATCATATAGTTTATGTTTAACATTCTGATGTCAGAAACTTGCATAACATTACCAATTCGACTCAATAAATGCAATATTCATTCCTTAAATCTACTATCTTAAATATTAAGGTGTGATAATTTGATAGTAACTTTCAGCAATTATATGGGTTTTCAGCAATTTTTCATTTGGAATCTAGACATTTTCTTGAAGCTTTTGCCTAATTTAACAATACTCCAAATTTCCATCCATCTAATTTGCATGTCTCTCTGAATGCTGATTTTCTACTGCTTCTTTACCCGAAACAATCTGTTAGCATGGGCGGCCACATACAAATCCATTTTGCCAACCTCCCAACTTGATTTATAAGATGTGATTTAAGAAGTGTTCTCAGTAATTTACCTATGGGTGAGATTTTTTGATTCAGAAATCAGCCTATATTAAAATCTTTATTTTCAGTGATTATTTTGTATGCTGCAATGTGGTTTTTAAATCATAACTTAATTACATTGCATTTGTTTTCAAACACAATGGGGCCTTATTTTAACAATCTGTTACAACCAACTTTGCCTGTAAAACAAGGGTTTTCTCTGGTCCCAGTGAAAACTCCATAACAATGAAAACTGAAGCTTAGATCTTGACCTTACGAAGCCTTGACAAGAGAAATTGCTTTGCCAAAACCCAAGAGGTTCTAAGAACAAGCTTTGATGGTATAACTTTATCACAATGAATTAACTGTGTGCACCTCCAACTTCACTTCTAGATCACTGACAACTCACATCAATAAACGACATCAATTTCCACATGTACACTGACGACACCCAGTTCTACCTTACCATCACCTCTCTCAATCTCTCCATTCTCTCTAAATTGTCAAACTAGATGGGCAGAAATTTCCTCCAACTAATTATTGGGAAGACCAAAACCTTTGCCTTCAGTCCCCCGCCACAAACTCTGTTCCCTAGGTATCCTTTCCCTCGCAACTGTCTGAGGCTGAACCACCTGGTTTGCAAATATGGTGTCACATCTGACTCCAACATGAGTTCCAACAACATATTTGCAACATCCCTATAACTCCCAATTTCCACCTCTAATTTCACCCAACTCAGCTCTTCTGCTGCTGAAACCCTCATCCACGCCTTTGTTACCTCTAGACATCACTATTCCAACATGGTCCTGGCCAGCCTCCCATGTTCTACTCTCTGTAAAATTGAAGTCATCCAAAACTCTGCTGCCTGTGTCTTAACTTGCACCAAGTTCCAGTCACCTATCATCTGCTGACCTATAATGGTTCCTGCTCAAGCAGAACTTCAATGGTCTCGCACCCACCACCCCCACCCCCCATCTCTGTAATTTCCTCCAGCCCGACAACCCTCCAAGATCTTTGCCTCTTCAGCATCCCCAATTTCAATCACTCCACCATATAGGCCATGCCTTCACTTGCCAAGGTCCTCAGCTCCGGAATTCCGTCTTTAAACCTCGCTGCTTCCTGATCTCGTCCTCCCTTTAAAACACTCCTTAAAACCTCTCTCTTTGACCAAGCTTTTGGTTAACTGCACCAATATATTCTTATGTGGCTTGGTGTCAAATTTTGTTTGATAGTGCTCCTGTGTAGAATATGTTACTACGTTAAAGATGCTATATAAATACAATTTGTTGTTTTGATAGCTTGGACAATTCTATGTAGGTGCAATTCGACAATTACATTAGGAAAAATGTTGCGTTTCAATTGGAACCTGCATTTAAGTCATCAATGTATGATAAGTAAGCAAGCAATATTTGGAAAAGAATCCATTTAAGACATTGACTGAAGACAATTTTCCTTTTCTGTGCTGGCACCAGCATCATCTTGAAGCAACATCATATGCAGCGAGCCCATGCAAATCACTGTGTGACAAATAACCTGAGATGGGAAGTACTGCTCTTCTATACATTGCAGGAAAATTGAAATCCTGCTGAAGTACTTGTAATCAAAACATGATTTTGATGATGATTGTTTCAGGACCCAAGATAAAATAAGCTCTGGTATTACTCTAATTCCCAGCTGTCGTATCTCAAAAAGTGTCCTTAATTTGGCACAATTGCTACTAATTAGAAAATCTTATTCAAAGCAGTTCGCAGAAAGGCTTATGTGGGAAATGCATTGGTCAAGTGGGAATGCTCTTTATTTTTACACTCGTCTTTTTAAGTCCCCTTGCACTGTGCATGATTTCCCAGATTCTTATGGTTTCGTTCCCCACCTTGTAAGGAAGGCCTCACTTAGCCTCTTCCTTATACAGGCCTTTGATGGCATTAGTGCAGTCAGACAATAATCTCCCATCATGTTAATATATGCTAATGTGAGAGTAGCTTTTAGCCAACATGGAAAATTACAAGCACAAACCTACATTCTGTAATTCTATTACTGTTACAACCTGTTGCACCACTATTACTTTAAGGCTGATCCTCTGAAATTAGAGTTAAGGCAGTTAGCCCGAGTTGTCATTTTCTACAATCACAAATCTTATCTGCATGAATATTAAAAATAACCCTACAACAATAAGTGCAAATAGAAAACTTGTGGCACAGTTTGTGCCTGCAACTCTTATTCCCAGCATAAAGTAATGATCAATGACCACGCTAGTCAGCCATAGCCCAGTGATCATGCTCTCACCTCCGAGCCTGAAGATTACTGCTTCAAGTTTCAATTCAGAGGCCGACGGACACTTCAGTACAGTACTTAGGGAGTGCCACACTGAGTTTCAGATGAGACGTTAAACCGAGGCCCTGGCTGCCTTCTCAGGTGGACAGGAAAGATCGCATGGCACAATTTCAAAGAACAACAACAGAGTTTGCCCTGATATCCTGGCCAACATTTATCCCTCAACCAGCATCACAAAAAAATCTACTCATTATCACAATGCTGTAAACTTGCTGTGCACAAATTGGTTGCCATGTTTCCTACATCACAACAATATTTCAAAAGTACTTCACTGGCTGTAAAGTGCTTTCGGATGTTGTGAAAGGCTATACGAAGGAAAGTTTTAAAAAAAATCTTCTGTGTTAAAAACAGTGATGCACTAAAGTTATGCATTTTCCCCCTCTGATCTGCATACTGTACCACAACTCCACTTACTAAACTCTCTCCTTTTGGTTTCTTTCCCCAGATTAATGTTTTTGACTTATCCACATTGAACTGCTGGTGCTATATCGTGACAGCTCCTTGAAAGATCCAGATTTTGTATTTAATTTGCATTATTTATTTTTAAAGTAACTGCTCTACAGTGTCTTTATTTATTAAAGTGTCAGCTGTGACTTAGTGGTAACAGCATTGCCTCAATCCAAAATGGTGTGGGTTCAAGTCCCACTCCAGGACTTGAGCACAAAAATCAAGGCTGATATTCCAGTGCAATACTGAGAGAGTATTTCACTGTCAGAGGTGATGTCTTTCAGATGGGACATTAAACTGAGGTCCGTCTGCCCTCTTGGTGGGTGTAAAAGATCCCATGGCACTCTTTCAAAGAACAGCAGGGGAGTTATCCCTGATGCCCTTGCATCAGGGGGGAGGGGGAAGGGTAGAGGGGGAGGGGGAAGGGTAGAGGGGGAGGGGGAAGGGTAGAGGGGGAGGGGGAAGGGTAGAGGGGGAGGGGGAAGGGTAGAGGGGGAGGGGGAAGGGTAGAGGGGGAGGGGGAAGGGTAGAGGGGGAGGGGGAAGGGTAGAGGGGGAGGGGGAAGGGGGAATGTTGAGAGGGAGAGGTTGAGGGGGAGAGGGGGGGAAAGATGATGGTGGCAGGGTGGATGTTAAGTGCAGGGGGAGGGTGGTTCAGGAAGTTGCAGGTTTTCCTGATGGGGGCCCTTGATAAGCCATAGATTGCTCATACTGGAGGGCCTACTCTCCGCCAAGCCCACAGCGAGGTTGCCTTGTTTTACTGTGCAACCTCCCCACATGGCAGAGGCCCAACCCCCCGAGGTCCCGGTTAAATCCCAGCGAAGGCAGTAAGAGACCCTTCAGTGGCCATTAATAGGTAATTTAAGGGATTCAATTGGCCTCCGGGCGGGAAGGCCGCAGTAGACCTATCCACGCCCGACAAAACTGCATTGCAACGGGAGGCGATGGTCCCTCCACCCCACCTCCTTACATAATTCTACGGGCCCCCTCGCCTCCAAACCCCTCTCAGGGGGGCCCATAAAATTCAACCCATAGTCTCTATGTTGAGTACAAATAACTACCATCTACAAAATTTCCACTTGAGAGGCACTATCTAATTATTATTAATGTAAAACATCATCTTTGGTTTTACTACTGATTTGCATCACCTTGATGAGCATAAAATTGTGCACAAACAACTTGACCAGTCTCAGTTGTACAAACATTTAAGGCCTTCAAGGCAGATTACCTGGCAGAAGGTGGGCAGTTTTGCTTTTAATCTGGTCACAAAGATATGTATAAGAACAGCATAACTTCCTCTCATTTTTTTGAACTTACAGCTCACTGCTCTGTAGGGCCACACAATGGTAGCACCATAATGTTTCTTATAAAAAACAAATTTTAAGAGCAACTGGCAAAAGATCAGATATCAGGTTATGAGGAATCATTATTTAACAGTATTGCCAACACTTGCAATATTCTTCAGAATGTATTCATTTTGAGACAGTTCGAAGGCATAGAAGGGAGGTTTTTTTTTAAACTGTCTCCTTCCCTTGTAATCTTGCAAATTGTGCGCATTTAAAAAAAAGGTGCAAAATTTAAAAAAATTCCAAGTGTTCAAGTCCAAAGCCAATGCCACAATATTCAACACAGTATAAAGGCTGAGATGATAAGAATGCAACTGAAGCACAACAGTAGAAATATATTAACGAGACATAATGAGTAGATGATGCCACAATTGCACTCAGTTATTTGAAGGAAAAACTGAAGTATGGACTCAATATCCATTCTTAGAATGGTTATAAAACTAACTATTGTTTTAGAATAAGTCATTCAGCTTTTTAATGACTCAGTTCAGGCTCTCATAAGCTCATGTCAATCCTATGCTCATTAAGATAATGACATACACAGAAAAGATTTGAATTAGATATCCTAAGCATTTCAAGTTTTGCACCAGTATACAGCTATGACAGCTCATAGGTAATTCAAAGTCATTGCATGGAAACAGGAGGAGATGCACAATGAATACAAACTAAATGTAAAATGCTTAAATTATGTATTTTGATGCTATAAGATTCATTAGAGAGTATTGTGGCTAATTAGGAGTGAGTTACAAGGATGTAATCTTATCCAAAAGCTGCGAGGTTGCTGTTTCTCAGAGTCTTGAAAAATCCAGCCTCCACTGTCTCAAACCACCTTAGATATGTCAAAGAATCTAGGACCAGGCAACAACCACAAACATGGGCCATCGCAGGATACAGAAACAATAGGAGAATCATCTCAGTTCAAGAGGTGTTAAGTGACACCCAGCATGCCAAGGAAATCACTCACTCCTACCACCAAAGGACTACCAAGAATGAGCACTAAGATTGGTACAACAGCACACAGGTTGGGGAAAGACAAACCAGCTACATAAATTAATTTTAGGGAATTAAATATGTTTTCATTTTATTTCAACAGTATGCAGAGAATATATTGGTCCTGATTTTAACTCTGTGCAAGTGAGTGGGTTTTGAATGAGTTAAAATCTCACCCGACATTTCTAATGATATACAATAAGGCATGAGCTAATCAAAGGATGAGAGTTCATAGCACTGTCGAAGTCAATTTGGTGAAATGTATTGGGCATTGTGTACATGAGGGGAGGACGTATCTCAGATGCTATCACTTCTGGTCATTTAACCATCTCCTGTTCTCCACTTAATCGTTTTGCAGCTCATTCTTCTCCATTTGTGTCAATTTTTTCTCTCCCCTTTCCCTCTTACAAGTTGTTCATCTGTAATATCAACCATACATATGAACATACAAATTAGGAGTAGTCGTCCACCCGGCCCCTCAAGCCTGTTCCGCCATTCAATAAGTTCATGACTCAAATGATTACTCCACATTCCCACCTATCCCCAATAACCTTTCACCCCCTTGCTTATCAAGAATCTATCTACCTCTGCCTTAAACATATTCAAAGACTCTGCTTCCACCGCCTTTTGAGGAAGAGAGTTTCAAAGACTTACAACCCTGAGAGAGAAATATTTTCTCCTCATCTCTGTCTTAAATGGGCAACACCTTATTTTTTAAACAGTGACTGCTAGTTTGAGATCCTTCCACAAGAGGAAACATCCTCTCCACATCCACCCCTCAGGATCTTAGATGTTTCAATCAGGTTGCTTCTTCCTCTTCTAAATTCCAGCAGAAACAAGCCTAGCCTGTCCAATCTTTCCTCATATGATAGCCAGCCCATTCTAGGTATTAGTCTAGTAAACCTTCTCTGAACTGCTTCCAACGCATTTACATCCTTCCTAAATAAGGAGACAATACTGCACACAGTACTCCAGATGTGGTCTCACCAATGCCCTGTATAGCTGAAGCATAACCTCCCTACTTTGGTATTCAATTCTCCTCACGATAAACGATAACATTCTATTAGCTTTCCTAATTATGTGCTGTACCTGCATACTAATCTTTTGCGATTCATGCACTCGGACACCCAGATCCCTCTGCATCTCAGAGCTCTGCAATCTCTCACCATTTAGATAATATGCTTCTTTTTTATTCTTCCTGCCAAAATGGACAATTTCACATTTTTCCACATTATACTCCATTTGCCAGGTCTTTGTCCACTCACTTAGCCTATCTATATCCCTTTGTAGCCTCCTTTTGTCCTCTTCACAATTTACTTTCCTACCTATCTTTGTGTCATCAGCAAATTTAGCAACCATACCTTCAGTCCCTTCATCCAAGTCATTTATATCAATTGAGGCCCCAGCACAGTTCCCTATGGCCCACAACTTGTTACATCTTGCCAAGCAGAAAATGGTTCATTTATGTCTACTCTCTGTTTCCTGTTGACTGACCAATCTTCTATCCAGGCCAATATGTTACTCCCTACACCATGAGATTTTATTTTTTGCAATAACCTTTGATGGGGCACCTTATCAAATGCCTTCTGGAAATCTAAGTACAATACATCCACCGGTTCCCCTTCATCCACAGCACATGTTACTTCTTCAAAGAACTCCAATAAATTGGTTAAACATGATTTCCCTTTCACAAAAGTGGCGCAGTGGTTAGCACCGCAGCCTCACATCTGCAGGGAGCCGGGTTCGATTCCGGGTACTGCCTGTGTGGAGTTTGCAAGTTCTCCCTGTGTCTGCGTGGGTTTTCTCCGGGTGCTCCGGTTTCCTCCCACAAGCCAAAAGACTTGCAGGTTGATAGGTA
Organism: Heterodontus francisci; assembly: GCF_036365525.1. Classification (NCBI taxonomy): domain Eukaryota; kingdom Metazoa; phylum Chordata; class Chondrichthyes; order Heterodontiformes; family Heterodontidae; genus Heterodontus; species Heterodontus francisci. The sequence continues at coordinate 195,934,460 of NC_090374.1, forward strand.
AATTGGCCATTATAAATTGTCACCAGTATAGGTAGGTGGTAGGGAAATATAGGGACAGTTGGGGATGTTTGTTGGGAATGTAGGATTAGTATAAATGGGTGGTTGATGTTCGGCACAGACTCGGTGGGCCGAAGGGCCTGTTTCAGTGCTGTATCTCTAATCTAATCTAAAAAAACTATGCTGACTCTGCCTGATTACCTTGAATTGTTCGAAGTGCCCTGCTACAATGTCCTTAATAATAGCTTCTAACATTTTCCCCAAGACAGATGTTAAGCTAATTGGCCTGTTGTTTCCTGTTTTCCTCCCTTTTTGATTAAAGGAGTTACATCTGTTATTTTCCAATCTAATGGAAACTTCCCCGAATCCAGGGAATTTTGGAAAATTTAAACTATCAATTATCTCACTCGCCACTTCTTTCAACGCCCTAGGATGAAGTCCACCAGGACCCGGGGACTTGTCACCCCACAGCTCCAACAATTTGCTCAGTGCCACTTCCCTGGTGATTCTAATTTTCTTGAGTTCCTCCCTCCCTTCCATTTCATGATTTAGAGCTATTTCTGGGATGTTACTAGTATCCTCTATAGTGAAGACTGATGCAAAATACCTGTTCAATTCATCTGCCATCTCCTTATTATCCATTATTAATTCCCCAGACTCACTTTCTATAGGACCAATGCTCACGTTATTAACTCTTTTTTTTTTTTAGATATCTATAGAAACTCTTACTATCTGTATTTATATTTCTAGCTAGCTTTCTCTTGTACTCGAATCTTGCAGTTTTGTCAAGTGTTTATATCTGAAACATGAATACTTTCCTTGTCTTTACAGATGCTGCCTGATCTCCCGAATATTTCCAGCTTTTTTTTTTTGTTTGATTTGTAACACCTTTGTTTATTGTCCTTTGTTTAGTTACAAGCGTTATAATTTGGTAAAAATTAGAAGAGCTTCTAACTCTTTAATTTCTAATGAGGCCCCTGCCACAGTATCAAAATATCTCTCATTAATGTCACAAATGACATCCTATGTGACAGTGAAAAAGGTAAACTATCCCTCCTCATCCATCTTGACCTGTTTGCTGCCTTTGACACATTTACCACACCATCCCCTCTCCAATGCCTCTCCGCTGTCGTCCAGCTGGGTGAGACAACACTCACCTGGTTCCATTCTTATTTATCCATTCACAGCCAGAGAATCACATGCAATGGCAATTCTTCTCTGCACTTCCCACTGTTATCTCTGATGTTCCCCAAGGATCCATCCTTGGCCCTTCCTATTTCTGTACTACATGCTGCCCTTCAGCGACATCATCTGAAAACACGTAATTTGCCGCATGTCTGCTGAAAACACCCAGCTACCTCGCTCAGCCCCTCCAATGTCTCTAAACTGTCAGACTGTTTATCTGACATCCACTATTGGATGAGCAGAAATTTCCTCCAATTAAATATTGCAAAGACTGAAGCCATTGTCTTTGGACCCCACCACAAACTTTGTTCCCTAGCCACTGACTTCATCCCTCTCCCTGGCAACTGTCTGAGACTGAATCAGACTGTTAACAAACCTGCTGTCATACTTGACCCCAAGATGAACTTCTGGCCCCATAACCACACCATCGTTAAGACCATCACTATACCATCTCTGTACCATTGCCTAACTACATCCCTGCCTCATAGAGTCATCGAGTTATACAGCACAGAAACAGGCCCTTCAGCCTATCATGTCTGTGCCAGCCATCAAGCACCTATCTATTCTCATCCCATGTTCCAGCATTTGGCCCGTAGCCTTGTATGCTATGGCTTTTCAAATGCTCATCTAACTACTTCAGAAATGTTGTGAGGGTTCCTGCCTCTACCACTCCTTCAGGTAGTGTTCCAGATTAAACCACCCTCTGGGTGATTTTTTCCCCCTCAAATCCCCTCTAAACCTCTTGCCCCTTACCTTAAATCTGTGCCCCCTGGTTATTGATCCCTCCACTAAAGGAAAAAGTTTCTTCCTATCTATCCTATCAATGCCCCTCATAATTTTGTATACCTCTATCTGGTCCCCCTCAGCCTTCTCTGCTCTCAGGAAAACAACTTCAGATTATCTGTTGCTGAAACAATCACCTCGACTGTAAAATTCTAATCCTCGTTTTCAAATCCCTCCCTTCAAATCCCCACATCCCTTCTGTCCTACAAACCTCCAAGTTCTTTGTACTCTTCCAATGCTGACCGCTTCCACATCCCTAATTTTAATTGTCTTCACCGACCAAGGTCCTAATCTCTAGAATTCCCTGCTATATCCTCTTTTTTCTCCTTTAGAAAACAGCCCTTAAAACCTACCTCTTTTACCAAGCTTTTGGTCATCTGCCTTGATAGCTCCTTACGTGGCTTGCCGTCAAATATTCATTAATAATGCTTTTGTGAAATACCTTGGGATGTTTTACTACATCAAAGATGCAATATAATTACAAGTTTAAAAAAAAAAAATCACTGGTCAGGAAGCGTATTCTGATTTTCCCAAGAAAACCTGAGCAGTAAAACTATGTACTCTCCAGGCACATTTCGTAAACATGCCCCAATTTCTAACAATGCAGTACAAACTACCCTTAGCAATTGCAGAAATTATCTGGCATAAATACAACATTGGAGTCAGCAGCAGCAACTGTGGCTGATAAATCAAAGCGCCCAGGGTGGCGGGGGACATGGAAGAGCAGACTTGATTGTTGGCAGCAGCAGTCTACCTTTCACGGTGTATTCCAAAAAAGCAAGGAGTGACTTCACAGGACAGCAGATAATTGAGGGGTAACCTAATCGGAGACACCATCAGCAGTGGAGAATAAAAGACAGAGCAGGGGACCTGATAGCTATAATTCCAAAAAAGCAAGGAGTGAAGTTACAGAACAGCAGACGTGATACGCAGACCTGATCGGAGACACCAGCAGTGGCGGCAGAAGTAAAAAGAGTGAGCGAGCAGACCTGATTGGCATATTTTGAAAAATAACAAGGAGTGACGTCAGAGGAGAGTGATTCATTGGTGAGTATTACTTTTATTTAAAACTAGCGCAGTGCTTTAAACTAGGATCAGCAAACTATAAAGTTTGGTAGTTCAGAACTTGAGTATTGCTGCAAATAGAGACATGTTGTCGAAGCTTTTTGTCTTGCACATCAGGACAATCCACAAGAATACCAATGTAAGGGAAACCAATCACTTTATACTGTATAAGAAAAGAGAATGCCGATTGGTAGGCAAGTGGACTCGGATTGGTAGAGACATTGCCATGGAGAATGCACCAGTTTACGGTGACTGACAGTTAACTGCCAAGCTTTGTTTGAAATTTAAATCAGACAGCTTGACTCTGATTGGTCGAGGCATTGCCCTGAAGAATGAACCAGCGAATAGCTGTCACATGTTTAGCTGAAACAAGCGCAACATTTGTACATGTTCTTTCTGTCTGTAAAGAACAGGGCCCTGTGTATTAACATGTGTAGCTTCCAGTACGTGCAAATGCACCATACTTCAAGCCCGACTGACAATCTTAAATTGGTTGTCAGCATAATTCTCAGCACACTGAGGATTATTTAGCAAATGTTGTACAATCGCAAAATCACATCTAATGTTGGACACTGTGTTTTGAGTTTTGTAAGCACGGGCTGGTTGGGTACGGCCTGTATCTTGCCCATTGCGAACAGCGGAAGGGACATGTTGTTTGTTACGATCTGCCAGTCTTTGGGACGTACGACCTAGATACCTAGCATCACACTGGCATTGAAATTCATATATCATTTACTCATTTGTGTGATAGGCAGAATGTCTTTTTGGCTTCATGGCAGCATCCGGTTAGTGGTGAACAACACACGTGTTTCTACTGCATAGTACATTCCAGGCCACTGCACAGGCAGTGAGAGTTTAGGATAGTAGATGGGAAGCCATCCAAAGTGTATGAAGAGGCAGGAGGTGCAAGACATTGCAACAATGGAGACTGTTAGGAGTGACAACACCTTAAAGAAGTGTAATCCAGACCATGGTGCCAATGGGCAAGGGACTGCACAGGAGGGAACAGCAAACAGTACAAATGAAAAACAGTACAAATGCAATAATTACAGGAGATTCCACAGTCAGGAGGACAGACAGGCATTTCCGTAACCGTCGTGAGTCCTGTATGGTATGTTGCCTCCCTGGCGCAAGGGTAAAGGACATCATGGAGAGGGTGCAGAATATTCTGCAGGGAGAAGGGAATGAGCCAGAAGTACTGATACACATTGGTACCAACAACATTGGAGCAGTAGGTATTGAGGTCCTACAGTCAGATTTTCAAGAGCAAGGGAGTAAGTTAAAAAGTAGGGCCTCAAAGCTATTAATGTCTGGATTACTCCCAGTGCCACATGCTAGCGAGAGTTGCAATAGCAAGATAGGAAGGATCAATGCATGGCTTGAGACATGGTTCAGGCGGGGGGGCTTCAGATTCTTGGGACATTGGGGCCAGTTCTGGGGCAAGAAGCACCTATTCAAAAGGAACAGGTTGCACCTCAACAGGACTGGGACCAATGTCTTCGCAGGAAGGTTCACTAGTGTAGTTGGGGATGGTTTCAGCTGGATTGGCAGGGGGAAGTAGAAACAAGGAATAAGGTGCATAAAGGAGTGAGTGTGTTGGGTAGTATTGGAGAAGGAAATAGTACCATATTAGATAGTAGTAGACTAAGAAGGACTACGAGGAATACAAAGGCAAATTTGCACGCATGTAAATGTACAAATTGTGGTAAATACAGTTGGTGAGCTACAAGCACAAATAGTCGTGTGAGAATATGATGTAATGGCCATAACGGAAATGTGGCTTAAAAATGGTGAGGGCTGGGAATTTTATATTCAAGGATACAAAGTGTTCAGAAAATAGAGGGAAGGAAAATAAAAGACAGGCTGAGTTGCAGTACTGATTAGGGAAGAGTTTGTAGTGTTGGAAAGAAAGGATGCCCTTCAGGGGGCAAAGATAGAATCCATTTGGTTAAAGTTGAGAAGCAACAATGGTATGATCGTGCTACGGGGGGTATTCTATAGGCCTCCAAATAGTGAGAGAGATAGAGGAGCAAATCTGCAGGGAGATCATAGAGACGTGCAAGAACTGCAGAGTGGTGATACTGGGGGGGCGGGGGCTCAATACCTAAATATTGATTGGGATAATGTTGAAGTAAAGGTTAAGGAGGTAGAAGAATTTCTGAAATGTGTTCAGGAGAACTTCCTTGACCAGTCTGTTCTCAGTCCAACTGGGAAGGAGGCATTGCTAGATCTGGTGCTGGGAAATGAGGTGGGCCAAGGGGACCAATTGTCTTTGAGGGAAACACTTGGCTAAGAGTGATCATTGTATCATAAGGTTTAGATTAGTAAGGTAGAAGATCAAGGAACAATCTAAAGTAGGACTCCTAAACTGGAAAAGGGCTAACTTCAATGGGATGAGAGAGGATCAGGGTGAAATAGAACCCAAGATTGATAGGAAAAACTGTAAAAGAACAAAGGGTGATCTTTAAGGAAGAGACGTTTCAGGTAGAGGCTAGGTACATTCCAACAAGGGTGAAAAGTAATGGAACCAAATCCAGGTCTCCTCGGATGAAGGGGGAGTTGGAGAATATGATGAAACCAAAGAAGAGTGCGTATGATGCATGTCAAGTGATTTCTTCAAGTGAGAACCAGGCCAAATATAATAAGTTGAGAGGGGAAGTGAAGAGGAAAATAAGATTGGCAAAGAGAGAATACGAGAATAGAATGGCAGTTAACATAAAAGGGAACTCAAAAAGCTTCTACTGGCATGTAAAAACTAAATGGATAGTTAGAGGTGGGTGAGGCCTATCAGGGACAAAGCGGGTTTTATATGCTTAGAGGCACAGGGCAAGGCTAGAATAGTTAATGAGTATTTTGTATCAGTGTTTACGAATGGAGAAAATGTTCTCAAAATATTGGTAGAAGTGGAAATGGTAGAGGTAATGGATGAAGTGAAAATTGATAGCCAGCTTTTCCAGTACATCCTGCCTATGCTTAGAGTGGATAAGTCACCTTGTCTGAATGGCTTGCATCCCAGGTTGCTGAAGGAAGTGGGAGTGGAAATAACAGAAGGGTTTGCCATAATCATCCAATCTTCCCTAGATACGGGGGAGGTGCCAGCCAATGGAGAGTGGCAAATGTGACACCCCCATTCAAGAAAGGGTGTAAGGTCATTCCTTGTAATGAAAAGCCAGTCCATCAGTGGTGGGTAAGGTTTTAGAAACAATAGTCAGGGAAAAGGATCAACAAGCACTTGGAGAAATTTGTGATAATTAAGGAGAGCCATCACAGATTTATAAAAGGCAGATCATGCTTGACTAATCTAGTTGAAGCTCTTGATGAAGTAAAAGGTTAATGAAGGGAAAGCAATGGATGTTGTCCATATGGATTTTAAGAAAGTGTTTGACAAGATACCACATAAAAGGCTCGTTAACTGAATTGAGGCTGATGGAATAGGAGGGTCAGTGTCAGACTGAATAAGAAATTCGCTGAAGGACAGAAAACAGCACTTTGTGGTAAATGGTTGTTTGTCAGACTGGAGGATGGTAGACAGTGGTGTTCCCGAAGGTTCAGTGCTAAGACAACTGCTTTTTTATTGATATAACTTGGCTATTGGAATACAGAGTAAAATTTCAACATTTTTTGATAATACCAAATGGAGGTGTAGCAGACAGTGAGAGTGATCCCAATCGACTGCAACAGGACATAGACAGGCTAGCAGAATGGGAAGACAAGTGGCAAATGGAATTTAAATCAGAGAAGCGTGAGGTGATGCATTTTGGCAAAAGGGATAATGAGAGGCAATATAGACCAAATGGCACAGTTTTAAAGAGCGTGCAGGGACAGAGGGACCTGGGGATTCATGTGCATAGAACTTTGAAAGTGACAGGACATATTGACAGACTAGTTAGAAAAGCATATGTGATCTTGCTTCATAAGTTATGCTGAACCTTTATAAAGCGCTGGTTAAGCCACAACTAGAGTACTGCGTCCAGTTCTGGTCACTATACATTCGAAAGGATGTGAGGATCCCTCAGAGCGTGCAGAGGAAATTTACCAGAATATTTCCAGTGATGTGGGATTTTAGCTATAAGGTGAGGTTGGAGAAGCTGGAATTATTCCACTTGGAGCAAAGGAGATTGAGGGGAGAGGTGATAGAGGTGTACAAGATTGACAGTTTGGATCGGGTAGACAAAGAAAAGCTGTTCCCATTAGCTGAGTGGAGAGAGAACACAACTCCAGGTAGTAGCTGTGTTTTTATTCATGATCTAGATTGGGTTAGTTACATGCTACAGCTCTGAACACTATAGGGTAAATTTTATGAGTTTCCACACAATATCTAAAACTGCAAAACTTATCGCATAGTCAAACTACAACTCAATCTACATCCTCTTACCTATCTGGTTATGGCCATGGAACCTCCTGCAATGGCATCTCATCTCATCCCCACACTGTTACCTATGGAAGCCCGTAAGGATCTATCCTTGGCCCCCTCTTATTTTTCATCCAAATGCTATCCCTTAGCAACATCAGCTGACGACATGAAAATCAAGCTCCACACATGCACTGACGACATCCAGCTGTACCTCACCACCACCTCTCTTGATCCCTCTACTGCCTCACTGATACCAACATCCAGTCCTGGAGGAGCCAAAATTTTCACCAGATATTGGAAAGACAGAAGCCATTGTCTTCTGCCCCCACCACAAACTCAGTTCCTTATCTACCTCTTCCATTCCCCTCCCTGGCCACTGTGTCAGGCTGAACTGGACTGTTTGATCCCAAGCTGAGCTTGCAACACCCTACCCTCTCTATCACAAAGACTGCCTACTTTCAGCCTTGTAATATCATCAGTCGATGCTCCAGCCTCAGCTTCTCTGCTGCTGAAACTCTCACCCATGCTTTGCTTACCTCCAGCCTCAACTATTTCAATGCTCTCCTGGCCAACTGCCCAACATCCCCTCCATAAAGTTGAGCTCACCCAAAGATCTGAAGCCCATATCCCAACTTACAGGAAGTCAACTCCAACTTACTCAGTTCCAACATCAGATGATCACCAGTGAGACCTTTCTTTGCTCACTTCGCACGCCACCCACCTTTAGACCTATCTGATACATTCTCAATTAAAGTTGAACAAAACTTTTAAATTCAACCAAAAGAATGGCCATATTTTGGAAAGCTAGTTTATGTAGACCCCAATCTCAGTCACAGAAACTGAGTTTTTAATTGTGTATCTTTATATCTCAAACTTCCTGTCCATCACATTTCAGCATATTGAATGTTCGACTGTTTTTTGTTCATTCATTTCCATGTCACTGATTGCTATGTTGCTAGTACTGTAAAACAAACATATTTGAACATTTTCCATTGAATGGTTATGGCACAGAAGGAGGCCAATTGACTCATCTAATCTCAGCAACTCAGCTAATCCTACTTCCCTTTTCCTGTAGCGATACAACTTTTTTTTCTTTTCAGGTGCTTATCCAAGTCCCTTTCGAAAGCCATAATTGTATCTGCCTCCACCACACTCTCAACCAATGCATTCCAGATCCTAAGCACACACTGCATAAAAAAAGTTCTTCCTCCTGTCACCGTTGGTTCTTTTGCCAAATGGCTTAAACTGGTGCCCTCTAGTTCTCGACCCTTCCACCAATGGGAATAGTTTCTCTCTATGTACTCAGTCTAGACCCCTCATGATTTTGAACACACCTATCAAATCTCCTCTCAACCTTCTCTTCTTGAAGGGGTAGAACCTCAGTTTCTGCAATCTATCCACATAACTGAACTCCCTCACCCTCGGACCATTCTTATAAATCTTTTCTGCCCCTCTGTAAAACATTCACATGCTCCCCAAAGTGCAGTGCCCAGAACTGGACAAGGTACTCCAATTGAGGTGTTTTATAAAGGTTCATTGTAGCTTCCTAGTGTTCATACTCTATGCCTCGAGCTGGGGTTGTTCTCCTTAAAGCAAAGGAGGTTGAGGGGAGATTTAATAGAGATGTACAAGATTATGACAGGCTTAGATAAGTTAGACAAGGAAAAATGGTTCCCATTAACTAATGGCACAAGGACTAGGGGACACAGATTGAAGGTTTTGGGCAAGAGATGCAGAGAGAATATGAGGAAGCACTTTTTACACAGTGGGTGGTAATGAACTGGAACTCCCTGTCCACAAGGGTGGTGGTGGAAGCAAAGGAAATCAATGACTTCAAAAGGAAATGGGATGGCCATTTGAAAGAAATAAACTTGCAGGGCTATGGGGATCGAGCAGGGGAGTGGGACTGACTGACTGCATTGCTCAGTGGGGAGCCGGCATGGACTTGATGGGCACAATAGCCTCCTTCTGTGCCATAAATAACTCGATGACTATTAATAAAGCCCAGTGTCCCATATGCCATTTTAACCACTTTCTCAAGCGACCCTGCCACCTTCAATAATTTGTATACATTTCCCCTAGCTCTCTGTTCCTGCACCCCTTTAGAATTGTGCCTTTTGCCTCTCCTCGTGATACCAAGCAAAATGTATCACTTCATACCTCTCTGCACTTACTACTGAAACTTGTTTCTTACAAATATAACGGCCATTATAAAGATATTACTCCTTCTTATAATTCAAATTTTACCCCAACATACTCAGTTAAAACTTCTGAGTAAAAGATACCAAAAGAAACTGTTTACAAAAAGGAGGAAACAGTGATGAAATATGAAATGAGTTGGAGGAATTATGAGATTAAAGTAAACTGTTGAAATAAGCTACAAGAAAATTGACACTTTCCTACCCGGCAACATTGACAGAGAGGTCAGGTTATCCCCTCCTATACTGCCAATCAACATCACAGAATTGTTATAGAGCAGAAGGAGGCCATTCGGCCCATCGTGTCTGTGCCGGCTCTCTGAAAGAGCAATTCCCTCAGTGCCATTCCCCTGCCTTCTCCCCATAACCCTGCACATTCTTCCTTTCCATATAACTGTCTAATTCCCTTTTGAATGCTTTAATTGAACCTGTCTCCACCATGTTCTCAGGCAATACATTCCAGACTTTAACCACTAGCTACGTGAAAAAAGCTTTTCCTCATGTCACTTTTGCTCCTCTTACCAAATACTTTAAATCTGTGCCCTCGCGTTCTCAATCCTTTCACTAGTGGAAACAGTTTCTCTCCATCTACTCAGTCCAGACCCCTCATGATTTTGAATACCTCTATTAAAATCACCTCTCAGCCTTCTCTTCTCCAAAGAAAACAGTTCTAACTTCTCAAATCCAGCTTCATAACTGAAATTCCTCATTCCTGGAACTATTCTCGTGAATCTCTTCTGTACTCTCTCCAATGCCCTCATGTCTTTCCTCAAGTGTGGCACCCAGAATTGGATGTAATACTCCAGCTGAGGCCGAACTAGTGTCTTCTGCAAGTTCAACATAACTTCCTTGCTCTTGTACTCTTTGCCCCTATTAATGAAGCCCAGATACTGTATGCTTTATTAACTGCTCGCTCAACTTGTCCTGCCAACTTCAATGACATATGCACATATACACCTAGGTACCTCTGCTCCTGCACCCCTTTTAGAATTGCGCCCTTTATTCTGTATTGTCTCTCCATGTTCTTCCTACCAAAATGAATCACTTCACATTTCTCTGCATTGAACTTCATCTGCCACTTGTCTGCCCATTCCACCAACTTGTCTATGTTCTTTTGAAGTTCTACACTATCCTCCTCACAGTTCACAATGCTTCCAAGTTTCATATCATCTGCAACCTTTGAAACTGTGCCTTGTACACCAAGGTCTAGGTCATTAATATATATCAGGAAAAGCAAGGGTCCCAACACTGATCTCTGGGGAACTCCATTACAAATCTTCCTCCAGCCTGAAAAACACCCATTAACCACTACTCTTTGTTTCCTGTCATCCAGCCAAATTCGTATCCATGTTGCTACTGTCTCTTGTATTCCATGAACTACAAAGTTTGCTCAAAAGTCTGTTGTGTGGCACTGTATCAAACGCCTTTTGAAAGTCCATGTACACATCAACAGCATTGCCCTCATTAACCCTCACTGTTACCTGCTCAAAAAACTCCAGAAAGTTAGTTAAACATGATTTTCCCTTAAGAAATCCAGGCTGGCTTTCCTTAATTAACTCACATTTGTCCATGTGACTATTGATTCTGTCCAAAATTATTTTTTCTAGAAGTTTTCCCACCACTGAAGTTAAACTGACTGGCCTGTAGTTGATGGGCTTTTCTTTACAAACTTTTTTGAACAAGGGTGCAACATTTGCAATTCTCCAGCCCTCTGGCACCACCCCGAGTCTAAGGAAGACTGAAAAATTATGGCCAGTGCCTCTGCGATTTCTACCTTCACCTCCCTGAGTATCCTTGGATGCATCTCATCCAGCCCTGGTGCTTTATCCACTTTAAGTGCAGACAGCCTATCTAATACTTCCTCTTTATCAATTTTAAACCCCGCTAGTGTCTGACTTCCCTCCCCTTTCAGCATTGCCTGGGTTGCATCTTCTTCCTTGATAAAGACAGATGCAAAGTATTCATTTAATACTTCAGCTATACTCTCTGCCTTCACGTTTAAATCCCCTTTCTGGTCTCTAATCGTCCCCACTCCCCCTTTTACTATTTATATGCCTATAGAAAACTTTGGGATTTCCTTTAATGCTAGCTGCCAGTCTCTTCTCACACTCTCTCTCTGCTTCTCTTCTTTGCTTTTTCACTTCCCTTCTGGACCTTCTATATTGAGCAAGGTTCTCGATTGTATTTTGTACCTGGCATCTGTCATAAGGACACTTTATCTTCTTTATCTTAATCTCTACCTCTTTTGTCATCCATGAAGCTCTGGATTTGTTTGTTCTACTTTTCCCCTGCCAGGGAACATACCTTGACTGTGCCCGAACTACCTCTTCTTTGAAGGTAGCCCATTGTTTATCTACTGATTTCCCTGCCAGCTTTTGGCACCAATTTATTCGCCATAGCTCCACTCTTACCCCATTGTAGTTGGCCTTCCCCCAGTTCATTAGTCTCATCCTGGATTGCTCTTTGTCCTTTACCACAGTCAGCCTAAACCTTATGATAACACTATCCCCTAAATGCTCTCCTACTGACACTTGATCCTCTTTGCCCACCTCATTCCCAAGAACCAGGTCCAGCAGTGCCTTCTTTCTCGTTGGACTAGCAACATACTGTTGTAGAAAATTTTCCTGAACACACTCTAGGAACTCTTGCCTCTCACTGCCCTTTACACTATTATTACCCAGTCTGTGTTTGGATAATTAAAGTCCCCCATTAAAACTACCCTATAATTTTTGCAACTCCCTGTAATTTCCTTGCAAATTTGTTCTTCCACGTCCTTCCCACCAGCTGCTGGCCTATAGACAACACTGGGCAATGTAACTGCATCTTTTTTTTGCTCCTTAGCGCTAGCCAAATTGATTCTGTCCTTGACCCCTCTGGGACATCCTTTTTCTCCAGCAGTACTCCCCTTAATCAATACTGCCACCCCTCCCCCTTTTTTCCCTTTCCTATCTTTCCTGAACACCTTGTATCCAGGAATAATTAATACCCAGTCCTGCCCTTCTTTGAGCCAGGTCTCTGTTGTAGCCACATCATCATATTTCCAATGGCAATCAGCACCCGTACCTCACCAATCTTATTAGCCACACTCCGTGCATTCATATATATGCACATTAACCCTGATTCAGACTTTATTACTTTCTCTCTTACTGTGACCCCACCGAATAGCGTAATATTCCCTACTCTCAAGCTATCTATCTCCCCCAGCATTCGTGCACTTTGGTATTCCTCTCTAATACTTTTTCCTGGTTCCCACACCCATGACTAGTTACCAGTTTTGCTTACCTCCAATCTGAGCTCACTCTCAAGTTCCCATCCCCCTGACAATCTAGTTTAAACCCTCCCCAAAAGCACGAGCAAATCTCCCTGCAAGGATATTTGTCCCAGTCCTAAGATGCAACCTGTCCTTCTTGTACAGGTCCCAATGTCTTGGAAATCTGATGCCCTCCCTCCTACACCAGTTCTCCAGCCATGTGTTCAGTCACTCAATTCTCCTATTCCTATGCTCACTTGTACACGGGACTGGGAGTAATCCTGAGATTACTGCTTTTGAGGTCCTGATTTTTAATCTCCTACCTAGATCCCTAAAATCTGCTTTCAGGACCTCATCTCCCTTCTTACCTATGTCATTGGTACCAATGTGGACCACGACCTCTGGCTGTTCACCATTCCCCAGAAGAATGTCCTAACGCCTCTCCATGGCAACACACCATCCTAGAGTCATGTTTAGTGCCGCAGAAATGCCTGTCTGTTCCTCTAACGAATCCACTATCGCTACTGCTCTTCCACTCCTCTTCCTCCCCTCCTGGGCAGCTGAGCCACCTGTAGTGCCACAAACTTGGCTGTTGCCATTATCATCTGGAATTGCCTTGAGGAGGCATATTGACATGTAAAGCAGCCCATTCCATGCAAACAATTCCTATAATCAAAAATTGGGTTCGCAAAGGCAAAGACTGACTCCGAAGCCAAGGCCAAGATAATAGGTGAAAAACAACACCTATTTATCAAAAAGTTCCTAGAGTGTGTTCAGGAAAATTCAGATGCCATTAGGTAACAATGGTCCCCACATCCTGGGACATTGTATGAGCATCCCAGGGGGAGAGCATCTTGAGTCACCTGACTGAAACCAAAACCTTTTTAACCTTAAAAATAAAGTAACTTCTCTGAGAGAGGGAGACAGAAAGCCATTGCAACCTGAGAAGCTGTGAGATCCAGCCAGATAAGCAAGGAACTCTTCCAGCACCATCTTTAAACTACTGAGGCAGAGAGATTGCAAGCTGACCTTGAAAACTCCCCATCTGAGAATTTGAACCTGGACTTCCACCACCAACTTTGGACTGAGTTTTCAGTAAAAATGTCTGAGACATTTCAATTCCAAGACAAGGATGGCCTGCAAGGCTGTTAAAAAAATGTCCTCCCAGAAAATCAAGAAAGTTTCCAAGTTTCTTTGCAACAATCGGACTCTAATTGCATGCTACCCCCCACTCTCTATCCTCTCTTGTGTGTGACTGCATGAGTGGCGAGGTTGCGAACATTTTCGGGTATTGTTTAATAAATAGCTTTATTTATAGAAATATGGGGAGGTGGTGAGTAGTGATAATGTCACTCGATTAGTAATCCAGAGCCCACCACGGCAGATGGTGAAATCTGAATTCAATTAATAAAAAAATCTGGACTTAAAAGCTAGTCTAACGGTGACCAAGAAACCACTGTCGATTGTTGTCAAAAGCTATCTGGTTCACTAATGTACTTTAGGGAAGGAAATCTGACGTCCTTACCTGGTGTGGCCCATATGCAACTCCAGACCCGCAGCAATGTGGTTGACTTCTAAATGCCCTCTAAAATGGGCTAGCAAGCCACTCAGTTCAAGGGCAATTAGGGATGGGCAATAAATGCTGGCCTAGCCAGCGACGCCCACATCCCATAAAACATCAAAAAATGAACTTTCTTTTTTTAAACCTACGAGAAAACCTGTAATTTGTCTGTTTATTTGACCCTTAAACACTCAGGGACTAAAACACTATTTTTAATAACACCATCTGTAGTTAGTTGAGAGGGGAAAAGTGGAAACCACCCACACCATCTTCAACCTGTCGTTAACAGTGGAGTTTAGTTAATATGGTCATGAAGGTGCTACCATTACTTGTGTGTAAAAGATTTATTTATTTTATTTTATTTATTTAGAGATACAGCGCTGAAACAGGCCCTTCGGCCCACCGAGTCTGTGCCGACCAACAACCACCCATTTATACTAACCCTACAGTAATCCCATATTCCCTACCACCTACCTACACTAGGGGCAATTTATAACGGCCAATTTACCTATCACCTGCAAGTCTTTGGATGTGGGAGGAAACCGGAGCACCCGGAGAAAACCCACACAGTCACAGGGAGAACTTGCAAACTCCGCACAGGCAGTACCCAGAATCGAACCCGGGTCCCTGGAGCTGTGAGGCTGCGGTGCTAACCACTAGATTGTGAAAGTTGATTCATTTGAAAGACTGAGACCTGCATGTGTCTTTTTTTAAAAAGCATCACTGGAAGGACACTTTGAATATTTTTTTTTAAGATGAAAAAAGACACTTACTGGAAGAGACAAATGAAGTGCTAAATAAATATGAAGAGCCTTGCTGGCTATTGGAGTTGTTTACAGAGAAGTCACATGTCTTGGTTTATGGTTGTCAGGAGGTTTTTTGGCTTTCTGATTTTGGCGTGGACTGTTTGAATGTTCAGTTGGTGTAATCATGCTGAGAGAGAAGCCATCAAATTAGCCTTTTCCACCTGTTCTGAAAAATCTTCTGAGAATCCAGTGTGATAGCTGAAACCACTGATGCAGTTATTCTCCCAAGAAAGCCTGCAAGACTATTCCTCGATCTCGTCTGAACAGAACTGCTCCAGAAAGCTCACGGTGACAGTTGTCTCTGTGTACTTGGATGCCAGACCCAAAGGCCATCTGGAACATTCCATATCTTATACTTTTTATTCATTAATTGACAATAACTTTGCCAAAGTATTTTTCTTAAAGTTGATCTCTGCTGAGCCAGTTTCCTTTTTCCATTTTGCTTTTTTTTTTTCTCTTCAAACAGTGTGTGTGCACATGTGTATGAGATTATTTTATAAGGGTATATAGTTATACTTTCATATTTCAAAGTGTTAATAAGCTTTGCATCATTATTGAATAAGTCTCATTTCATACAGTTAATCAATAATTTTCATTGTTTATTAAAAGAAGCCTGGTTGGCAGATTTTTATTCTGAAACTAATATAGATAAAGTATATAATTGGGCATATCGATAGCTGGGTCAACACTTAAAATATATGTTGTGACCAATGGAGAAGTGGAACTAGAGAAAAACAGTGCATTTCTCACACCTCGGTCGTAGCAATATATGTACTTCTTGCCTACCTGTGTGCCATGCTCCTTGGCTGTCAGCACCCAATGCATTATCAAAAATTATCACTAGAATCACCCTCCTGTATATCATACCCACGATAGCCAATCTATTTTAACAAGTAGATCTGTTATTATATAACCAAGACAATGTCAAAAGAACTACAAATGAGGACTGTCAGTTCACTCATTTTCATACAATACAAAGAACGCTGAATGGATAGACATGAATTACAGACAGAATTCCATTTTCAGGTATTCTATTGCAATTCAAGTGTGCGTGCTTTGCCTATGATTTATGAAATCAATTGTATTGCTTGATTGAATTATTGCTGTATAATGAACTTACATATCCACTATCTTTTGTTCTTGACAATTACATTACCAGTGGAATTAAATAACAGATTTCCACAAATGTAATATCAAAGTAACAAGTGACTCATCAAGGGGTTTTATTGGATTTTCTTGGGCAACATATGAATTGTAAAAATACTGTTACACTCACGTGAAGTGCAGCAACTGAAAATACAAGAACCCGAACTGAAGCATTATAAAAATTGACTTTCCTTTAAAAAGCAAGCAATGTGCTGGAAAAATGGTCACCAAAGGTTAAAAGACTTGACCCTACCCTGCATATTCAAACTGTCTTGCTGTCTGATAAGAACAAAAGGATATTTTCCAAACTAAGAGCTGTCAATTACACTCATCCTGAACCCATCAAGAGGCATTTTTGAATTGAACTGGTTCTTCTGAACAAGGAAGGTGTGAAGTAGCCACATCCTGGGCCATTGTTGGTCCCTGCAGGGAAGGAGACCTGCATCTCCCAACAGAGGCACCATCTTACCCTTAAAAGTAGCTCTCTACAGACAGAGGGAGAAAACCAGGACAAACATCACAAAATGTTGCCTGGTACGGAGGGCGCTAGCTATGAAGAGAGGTTGAGTAGATTAGGATTATTTTCATCAGAAAGACGGAGGTTGAGGGGGGACCTGATTGAGGTATAGACAGGGTGGATAGCAAGAAGCTTTTTCCCCCAGAGTGGGGGATTCAATTACTAGGGGTCACGAGTTCAAAGTGAGAGGGGAAAAGTTTAGGGGGGATATGCGTGGAAAGTTCTTTACGCAGAGAGTGGTGGGTGCCTGGAACGCGTTGCCAGCGGAAGTGGTAGACGCGGGCACGATAGCGTCTTTTAAGATGTATCTAGACAGATACATGAATGGGCAGGAAGCAAAGAGATACAGACCCTTAGAAAATAGGCGACATGTTTAGATACAGGATCTGGATCGGCGCAGGCTTGGAGGGCCGAAGGGCCTGTTCCTGTGCAGTAATTTTCTTTGTTCTTTGTTCTTAAAAAATTGTCCAACTGAGAGCTGGGAGAAATCCACCTGCAAAAGCCAAAGAAGGTGCCCTGCTGCAAATTCTACACTTCAATCTATAGACAGGAAGATTCAGCTACCAGACAAATCTACAGAACCCAGGCCTGCAACTTAAAAAGAGAAATTGATTTCCAAGAAGATTCAACAAGTTTACCATGAACCCCGAAAACCTACCTTACTTCAAATCAATTACCTCTTTTCTTCTGCGTGTGTTTGTGTGCGTATGTGCGCCAGTGAATGCGTGTAAGGGGTGGTTGCAACCATTTCAGGAATGAATATTTCTCAATAAATAGTTAATCTTCTGTTTTAAACCTACAAGAAAACCAGTCACTGTCTGTTTATTTGACAAATAAAACATAAATGGGTTAAGAACCTGAGTAACAAAGAACATGTTACGGTCAGATGGGAGTTGAACAGTGGGGACCACCCCACATCCCTTACCATTTGGCCAAACAATACTGACAATTTTAAGCTGGAAATAGGAGACTGACTGACAACCCATGTGAGACTCAGCAGACTTATGAAGCATTCCGTCTTTAAATATTAGCCACACTATATACTGGCTAAATTATGGAAAGAGCTTTTAATTTTCACACCGAGTGAAAAATTGGAGGGAGCAGATCGACTACAAGGTAAACGCTCCACGTTCAATGAACTTGATGAAAAAAATGGGCTATGTGCAACATGCCTTATAGATTTTTTGGAATGTGTGGGTCATTTATTTAAGCGCAAGTCCCCTTTAAATTATTTTCTGTGGCCGCACATGCAATAACTTAAATGGTCAACTTGTGCGCAGCCTGCATGGGTCTTTTGGGTTACTGTATAGTTGTGCAGCTCCCAGGGAACATTGGCCTTATGTATATCGGGCAGTCCATCTGCTACTGCCAGTTTTCTATATTGTGGAAAAATCTATCGCACAGTCACTGTATGAAACGGAAACAAATAAGATGTGGCACCTGAATTGTATTAAAATGATTTTTTTTTTGAAATCAGCAACAAATAGGCAGATAATAATTTCAAGAGGCAGATTCTGGAATACAAAACCTAAGCATTGACCGATACATTACAATTGGTATGGATGAGCTTTGCTACAATATTTAATAATCTTTGAGTGTTGAAAACACGCTTTGTTCCTTCTAAAGTTCAATCTTACTTGGAGTAAAACTACAATGAAGAAATTCAAGTTAATTATGAGATTAAGAAAAACAAATTTTTATTCATTTGATTAAGTTTCCTTCTTTTAAAACTGCTGGCATTTAGGATTGTAAGAGAGATTATGGGCAGAATTTGAACTGCCAAGGGGACGCACGTTCAGGTGTGGGCATGGAGTTAAAGCTCCAAAATGTGGCATCACGTCAGAAACCCAACAGATCCCGCCCACTTCCGGGTTTAACCAGGTGGATTTGCAAGCAAGTGGGAAGCCTCCAAGGAGCTGTCAGGTAAGTAATTAAAATATTCAAAGTAGTAATTAACTGAGGATTTAACCCACCATTCTGACTCGAACAACCAGTGCACAGGTTTCCTGAGCTGTGTGAAACTCTTGAGGCGAGAGTACAGCGGGAACTCACTGAACAATGAAACTGACAAGCCTTTAAACAGTGAAATTGCAAAGCTCATGGCCAGCCTCAATGAAAGGCTTGTACTTGCAGGGTTTGTTCCACAAGCCTGATTTCACTGTTTTTCCAACTTTTTGGAAGTACTTTCACCTACCTTGGAGTTTACTCACCTTCATCTGAATTTCCAAGTTGCCACCCTTCACAGCAGCATGGGAGCAACTTTTAGAGCAGTAGCATGAACCTCTGATGAGGAGTAACAGGACCAGTCACCCCAACAGCAGCAGCTCCAGGAGCCACACCAACAGCTACAGCACCAGGAGCCATTCCAATAAATGCAGCAACATTAGGCGCAGGAGCAGCTGCCTTCTCCGCAGCCTCATGTCCCTGAACAGGACAGAGGGGACAGACACAGAGCTCCAGTTCAAAGGAGCCGTTACCCCGAGCAGAGAGCATACAGAGGGTGAGCATTCTGAACATGGCAGAACAACAGGACCTCAGGAGGCTCAGGCTTTTGCAGCAGGTCGATGCTGACATCTGCAGCCTCCTGCAACAAGACCTCATTCCAAGATGGCCAGGTGAGCATCAAAACCACCACAGCCCTGAATTTCTTTGCTTCCAGCCTCTTCTGGTGACATGTTGGTGACAAGGCCAGGATCTCTCAATTTACTGCCCATAACTGCCGGTCTCAGGTCACTATTGCCTTGTTTTCCAAGTCTGCCTCTTATGTCACCTTTGCCATGGATGAGGACAGTCAAACAAAGAGGGTTGTTGCTTTTGCTGTAATGGCTGAATTCCCACAGGTGAAGAAAGTCATCAAGTGCACACATGGGGCAATTAAGGCACCCTCAAATTTCCCTATTGTCTTCATCAATCGCAATGGATTCCACTTCCTCAATATTCAGGTAGTTTGTGACCACTGGAAGGTGATCATGCATGTCTGCGCTGGACAGTTGTCATCACTCATTCATTCTGTGGCATCTCCCACAGGTTTTCGCTCCTCCACACAACCTCAGTAGCTTGTGCCTTGGAGACAACAGCGAGCCTCTGAAAACCTGGCTGATGGCTCCTGTAAGCAGCCTTACCGGTGAATATGAGGAGAAATACAACAGGAGTCACATGACCACAAGGCTGATAATACAAGATGTTGGAATAAGCAGTCTGATAATTTGACAACAGTGGAGACATTAAGAGAAGTGGTGATGAACTAGAGCTGGATGTCGTCAGTATTGTCACGGTCTTTTTTTTTCCTCCTCGGAAATACTGTGTGTGTCTTTAAGACTGTAAAAGATCAGTGCACCTTTAAGGCAGAGAAGGTGCTGGAGACTCAGTCTGCAAGTTGCATTCGGTTGCCAAGCAATAGCAGCAGGAGAGAGAGGTCACATGATTCAATGTTGCAGTTTTGACTGTTTAAACTAGCTGGCAGAGACTGGTGTTGAGCAGACTGTTCTGTGAGGCGATTAGAACTGAAGGAAGAAGCTATCTTATTTCTCTCTCAAAATATTACAAAGCAACAAGCCAAATTAATTCCATAAGAAAATAAGAATAGCTTTTCTTTCCCATCAAATTATTGGTATTTGCTGTGATCGCTGAAGGGGCAGTTTAATGTTTAACTGCTGAAATCCTATCTTTGAAGGACTTTTTTCCCCCATCGGACCCCTGTGAAGACTTCAAGTGACCTCTGACTGGTTCTACATTGGAAGACTCCATTCAGCAGGAACGTTACCTGCAAAGACTTTATTTTTATTTTATTCTCAATGGCAAGCTATTTTAAAAGCGACCCATTGTTAATTTTTGTGGTATGTATGCGTGTGTGGGAGTTAGATTTTTAAATAAGTTAAAAGGTCTTTAGAACTGTTCCGATGAAGGGTCACTGACCCGAAACGTTAACTCTGCTTCTCTTTCCACAGATGCTGCCAGACCTGCTGAGTGGTTCCAGCATTTCTTGTTTTTATTTCAGATTTCCAGCATCCGCAGTATTTTGTTTTTATATAAGGTCTTTAGACATAGGTTTATCTTAACAGTGTTTAAGGTTTAGTTGTTTTTTCAATAAATAGTTAATTTGTTGTCTAAAGATGTCTGGTTTGATCTGCTTCATTCTGGGGACACTACAGTGCTTAACTTGGCTGTTTTTTTCTGATTTGGAAAGCTTACATAAATATGCTGCAACCTGTGGAGTGATGGGGACTGAATTAATAGTGCGTTGCTCCCATAACAGTATACATGTGAAAACCAATGCTTTGCTTTCAGTTTATGTCACCATAGAGATGAGAAATTGGGGTGGTGGGGGGGGGGGGGTGCAGTGCCAAGGATAGATCCTTCGAGACACCAGAGATAATGGCGCAAGAGCAGGAAGCAAAGCCATTGGAAGTAAAACTCTGGATACGATTAAATAGATAAGAATGGAACCACCCCCTCCCAGCTGTGTGGTCTACCATGTCAAAGGCTAAAGATTGGTCAAGAAGGATGAGGGGGGAAAGTTTATCTTCGTCACGGTCACATAGGATGTCACTTGTGCCTTTGATAAGAATTGTTTTGGGCGGAAACCTGAATGAAGGGATTCAAACAAGGAGATCCTGGAATGACGGGCATGGATTTAGGAGGCGACAACACGTTCAAGGACTTGAGACGAAAGGGAGGTTAGAGATAGGATGATAGTTTTCACAGACAGTGGGGTCAAGGGGCCAACAATCCAACGCCAATTCAAACCCTATAATCCTCATAGAACCTGATCATACCATTCGCCTGAAGGCTACTGTCCAAGGTGAATGGGGGTTAGAACAAAGTATAAGCCAGGTTTAAATAAAGTTTCATTCTTTGAAATCAACATTAACATAACACCATAAACATTGCTATGTACACCCAAGTGAATTTCCTTTTCCAACTAATAAGTCTTTCTCATCCGCTTCCTATTAGTCCT
The DNA here is from genome assembly GCF_036365525.1 of Heterodontus francisci. Taxonomy (NCBI): domain Eukaryota; kingdom Metazoa; phylum Chordata; class Chondrichthyes; order Heterodontiformes; family Heterodontidae; genus Heterodontus; species Heterodontus francisci. Next base: position 195,956,279 of record NC_090374.1, read on the forward strand.
AGGTAGTGCAACTTCTGTGGCTTCAGCAGAGTTGGCGGCAGGGTGCAAGTTCCCCTGTTCTGACAGATAGAATGCCTATGGTAGATGTCCTCTGGATTTTGGGGCCCCTCCAATGGCTGCCCCTACTTGCACATGGCTGCAGGTCCAACCCCTGTTCTCTGCCTCTCCTTGGAGTTGTGCACTCCCTTCTCCTGTAATAAGAGAAAACTGAGATTCTCAGTGTGAGAAGTGCAAGGTATGTTGAAAATGAAATGAGAATATTGGTGGAGGTTGACTGTGAGGGATGGATGTGAAATGGCAATGGGATGAGGGGGAGTGTGAGTGTTGGCTGTTCAAATGGGGATTTGAGGAGCTGCCTGGAGAGAAAGAAATACGTAGAACTGCAAGGTGTGTCAGTGCACGAGAATACTAGGCAAGTCAGAAAGTGATGGATGCCACCTGAAAGTAGCATGCCACTCACCTTTCCTCACCTAACAAGGTTATTAAACCATTTTTGACACTGTATCCAGTTTCTGGGCAGTACATTTGTGATGCTGACAGCCTCCACAAGCACGAGACGGAGCTTTCAGTTGCTTGCCATTTCAATTTACAACCCTGTTCCCATGCCAACATTTCTGTCCTTGGCCTGCTGCAGTGTTCCAGTGAACCTCAAAGCAAGCTCAAGGAGCAGCACCTCATCTTCCGATTAGGCACTCTACAGCCTTCTGGACTCACCATTGATTCAACTATTTCAGAGTATGACTGCCTTCTTAAAAATATTTTATTTTATTTTTTAGCCATGTGCCTGACTTAAAACTTGTTTTTCAGGTTTTTGGTTTTGGACAGAGCTGAACAGAAACCTTTGCTAGTTCTGATGAAAGGTCACAGACAGTTCTGTTTCTCTCTACAGATGCTGCCAGAGCTGCAGAGTATTTCCAGCACTTTCTATTTTTATTCCAGCCATTCCTCTTTAGTTTGTGTGCTGGGCTTCTTCCTCCCATTCAAGGGAAAAAGCACATCCCTTCTGGCCCTCACTCACCTCCAGCATAACTCCCAAGGAAGAGTCAGAGAACTGGGGCGCAGCCTTCCCATTTATTACTTGCACATCCTTGCCTCCACTAAACCTTCACAAGCAAGGTTTTCTGCAGCCATTCTGATCCCTGCTGGGGTCCCATTAAATAAAGAGATATTCACTGAGCTGTCATCACACCTGTGCTCTGTGATTGGTCGGGAAACGCAGAAGAGGGATGCTAATAAAAACAGAAAGTGCTTGAAAAACTCAGCAGGTCTGGCAGCATCTGTGGAGAGAGAAGCAGAGTTAATGTTTCAGGCCAGTGACCCTTCTTCAGAACTGGCAGATATAAGAAATGTAAAAGATTTTAAGCAAGTAAAGTGGGGGTGGGGCAAGAGATAACAAAAGAGAAGGTATTGATCGGACAAGGTAACAGAGAATAACTGACCAGAAGGTCATGGAGCAAAGACAAACAATATGTTAATGGTGAGCTGAAAGACAAAGCACTGGTACAGATAGGGTGTTAATGGACTGAAAACTGAACAGCCACAAACACAAACATGAAAATAAACAGTGGGTAGGCACAGTAGAAACCAATTGAACAAACTAAAATAAACACAAAAAATAAAAGAAAAAAGGAAAAATAACTAAAGATAAAAGTAAAATGGGGGGCCCCCGTCATGCTCTGAAATGATTGAATTCAATGTTCAGTCCGGCAGGCTGTAGTGTGCCGAATTGGTAAATGAGACGCTGTTGCTCGAGCTTGCGTTGATGTTCACTGGAACACTGCAGCAATCCCAGGACAGAGATGTGAGCATGGGAGCAGGGGTGGGGTGGGAGGCGGGGGGCGGGGGGCGGCTGGTGGGGTGTTGAAATGAGGGATGCTAAAGATGTGGCTGAATTAAAGAACAGTGGCAATGCCTGCTGAGAACACAAACGGGTTCCTGACCTGCTACCAGCCTCCCGGCTGCATGCGGGTCTGTCAAAATAAAATTCTGCCCCATGTTATAGAGTCATGAAGAGATACAGCACTGAAACAGGCCCTTCGGCCCACCGAGTCTGTGCCGACCAACAACCAGCCATTTATACTAATCCTACACTAATCCCATATTCCCTATGGTGGTCATGACAAATTATAAATATCTTTATAAGCGAGATTAACCGGATAATTCACGAATGACTGACAAGGTGAATAGCTATCATTTTATCATATCATGGATGGGCAAGCTATATTATATTTATAATATTTAAGAGGTTTTAACTGAAAATAAAAAGAAATTTGAAGGAAGATATCTGTTGCAAAAATCACATTTTTGTTTCTGTATCATCGATAGCATAGAAAAGTAACTTCCATCATTATTTCCCTGCACAAATGTTATGTGTAGATGAATTCTTGATTTTAGTTCCAAAAGGTTTTTTTACATTGTAAGCAAAGACTGGTCTGACTGAGCTGAATTGTGACCCATAGAACACATCACATTCATTGATAAAGAGTTTATTTACTGCCACAAACATGAATGTTTGCTTCAGTGCACTTATATGGAAACCGTTAAAGGCAGAAAAGTGCTAAAGAGCAGTGATATGGTCATAAGTTGGATTTTCCAAGTTTTTATTTCACTTTAAGCTTGTATAGTTTAAGATACAGTAGCACGAAATCCAGTTCAACTGAGTCCTGCGAGACAGAGTGCTTAGCCCGGGAATTTTGTGAATAAGGGAATTCGTTGCAGTGAGGGAGGAGGTGCTGTTCGGGTCTTTTACAGAACAAGGAGCGATCCAAGAGAGGGAGCGGGACACAACAACACCTGAGAGCTGCAATGCAGAGGCATTAATTAGGTGAGTAGGTAGGTGATTGGTTGGTGAGTTTTAAGGGTTTTTTTTCTCCCTGAACTGGGGCAGTAGTTTAAACCGGTATTGGGCGACATAAGCAGTGTGTTAAATTTCAAGCTTAAACAGTTAAACTACTTAATATCACCAGAAACATCATTCAGTGATAATTTGTAAACTTGAAAGCTGACAAGTTAAATTAAGGCTGCGTTTGCTGACAATGCAACCACTAGGTGCCGCTGTACTAGCACATGCACAAATGCAGTCTGTTCCACTGAAACGTCACTATCTGCGACGTTCAGGCAGCTGCCAGGATTAAAGATAGTGCTGCTCAATGTATCATAGAAAACCAACTTCAACCCATGGCAGCACACAAGGGACCTGTTTGATCCACGCTGTTTAAAATCTCATCAGAAGGGCAGCACCTCTGACAGTGCTGCACACTGTCCGTAACTCTGAGGTTTCAGGAGCATCTCGCTCTCCAGTTGCTTGTTCCCCGCACCCTCGCGCACCCCCCCCCCCCACCCTGCTCTCTGGCCACTCACTCCCCTTGTCCCCCCACCCCTCCAGATGCTAGCTTTGGGCCATGGCCCATCCTGCTTCCCTCCTCAGCCACTCGCTCATACATCGCCTAGTCAACCCTCGCGGCCCGCTTCCCTTCTTCAGGTGGAGCGAGTGCCCAAGGGGAGGGAATTGGCGCGGCCCACGGCCCTGAGCTAGCGTCCGGAGGGATGGGGGGGGTGGGGGGGTGGGGGAAGCAAGCGCCCGGAGATCGGGGGGGGAGGGGTGGGGGAGCGAGTGGCCAGAGGGCGGCAAGAGCGCAGTCAGAGTGTTTGTGGGGGGGGAGGGGGGTGCGACTGTAGTGAGTAGCCAAAGGATGTGGGGAGGGGAGGGTTTTTCTGCGCATGCAACAGTCCTGGAACGACGTGGGCTGTGCATGCGCAGTATCACAGAGTGCAGAAAAACTTTTGTGCATGTGCGCAGCTTGGAGCGCTCTGATGACGCTAGCAGGCCACTGCTTTGTCAGGAGTCATTTTATTAAATTAAATACCAGAATCTCAGAATTGTTACTGTCAGAAGGAGGCCATGCAGCCCTTCATATCCACACCGGATCTCCGAAAAAGAAATTCTCTAAATCCATTCCCCTGCCTTCTCCCCATAACCCTGCATATTCTTCCTTTTCATATAACTGTCTAATTCCCTTTTGAATGCTTCAATTGAACCTGACTCCACCACGCTCTCAGGCAACACATTCCAGACCTTAACCGCTCGCTGCGTGAAAAAAGTTTTTCCTCATGTCACTTTTGCTTCTCTTACCAAATACTTTAAATCTGTGCCCTCTCATTCTCAATCCTTTCAAGAGTGGGAACAGTTTCTCTCTACCTCCTCTGTCCAGACCCCTCATGATTTTGAATATCTCTATCAAATCACCTCTCAGCCTTCTCTTCTCCAAGGAAAACAGACCTAACTGCTCCAATCTATCCTCATAATAAAATTCCTCATCCCTGGAACCATTCTCGTGAATTCCTTCTGTACTCTCGTCTTTCCTAAAGTGCAGTGCCCAGAATTGGACACAATACTCCAGTTGAGGCCAAACCAGTGTCTTCTGCAAGTTCAACATAACTTCCTTGCTCTATGCCCCTATTAATAGAGCCCAGGATACTGTTTGCTTTATTAACCGCTCTCTCAACCTGTCCTGCAACCTTCAGTGATTATGCACATATGCACCTAGCTCCCTCTGCTCCCCCTTTATTCTATATTGTCTCTCCATGTTCTTCCTACCAAAATGAATCGCTTCACATTTCTCTGTATTGAACTTCATCTGCCACCTGTCTGCCCATTCCACAAACTTGTCTATGTCCTTTTGAAGTTCTACACTATCCTCCTCACAGTTCACAATGCTTCCAAGTTTCGTATCATCTGCAAACTTTGAAATTGTGCCCTGTACACCAAGGTCTAGGTCATTAATATATATCAGGAAAAGCAAGGGTCCCAACACTGATTCCTGGGGAACTTCACTACAAACCTTCCTCCAGCCTGAAAAACATCCATTAACCACTACTCTTTGTTTCCTGTCACTCAGCCAATTTCATATCATGTTACTACCGTCCCTTGTATTCCATGAGCTACAGGTTTGCTCACAAGTCTGTTGTGTGGCACTGTATTAAACACCTTTTGAAAGTCCATGTAGACCACATCAGCAGCATTGCCCTCATCAACCATCTTTGTTGCCTCCTCAAAAAACTCCAGCACATTAGTTAAACATGATTTTCCCTGAAAAAATCCATGCTGGCTTTCCTTAATTAAATTGCATTTGTCCACATGACTACTGATTTTGCCCCGAATTATTTTTTCTGGAAGTTTTCCCACCATCGAGGTTAAATTGATAAAGGTGGCAAGGCAGGTGATGTTGTAGCTCTAGCATGTGGGAGCTGGTGGTAAGTGTCTGCAGCTTGAGAAACTTTGGCTCAGAGCTGATGAACAGGAGCACAAGCTTCAGACACTGCAATGTATCAGGCAGGGGGAAAGTTACCTTGACACTTTGTTCCAGGAGACAGTCACATCCCTGAGGTTAGGTACTTCAGATTTGGTTTGTAGTCAGTGACAGGAGGGTGTGAATACGAGTGAGGCATGTATGAGGATCCAGAAGGAAGCAATGGAGTAGCCTTAGGGGTTGCACTTGTCCAACAGGTTTTAGATTCTTGCAGCTTGTGTGGACAAGAACAGGGACTGCATGTCGGATGAGCAAACCATGGTGCAGGGGGCCATTTAAGTTGGGGGGGGGGGGGGGGGTGAGTAAAAAGGAATTTAGTAGTCTTATGGGACAGTATAGTTAGGGGGATTAAAACTGTTCTCTGCAGCAAAACGTGTGAATTTTGAAGGCTGTGTTGCCTGCCCGGTGCCAGGGTTAAGAACATCTCCTTGGGGCTAGAGAGGTAATTGGAGTGGGAGGGGAAGGATCTAGATGCTGTGGACCATCTGGGTATCAACAACATAGGTAGGACTAAGAAAGAGATTCTGCTGAGGGAATATGAGCACCTAGGGGATAAATTAAAAAGCAGAACCACAAAAGGTAATAATCTCTGGATTATTACCTGAGCCATGAGCAAATTGGCATAGGGTAAAGAAGATCAGAAAGTTGAATGCGTGGCTCAAAGATTGGCATGTGAGAAATGGGTTTCGATTCATGGGGCACAGACACCAGTACTGGGGAAAGAGGAAGCTGTACTGTTGGGACACCCTTCACCTGAACTGCGCTGGGACCAGTGTCCAGGCAAATCATATAACTAGGGCTGTAGAGAGGGCTTTCAACCAAATAATGGGGGAGGGTTCAGGTGAGAGGAAATGTAAAAGTTAACGAGAAAGGACAAGGCTATAGTGCAGGGTAGCAAAACAGGTAATGATAACCAGAGTGTGACAGAAAGGGACAGAGAGTACAAACATATGAGTGCACCAGCAAATAAGGTCAGAGCAGTGAAAAGTGGCAAAAAGACAGAATTAAAGGCTTTTCATCTGAATGGACACAGCACTTGTAGCAAGATGGGTGAACTGATGGCTCAAATAAAAATATATGAGTATGATCTGATAGCCAATTCAGAGACATAGTTGCAAGGTAGCCAAGGCAGACAACTAAGTATTTCAGGGTATTTGATATTTTGGAAGGATAGGAAGAAAGGAAAAGGAAGTGGAGTAGCTCTGTTGATAAAGAATGAGATAAGTACAGTAGTGAGAAATGATCTTGGCTCAGAAGATCAAGGTGTAGAATCAGTTTGGGTGGAGATAGGAAATAGCAAAGGAAAGAAGTCACTGGTAGAAATAGTTTATAGGCCCCTTAACAGTAGCAACACAATAGGACAGCGTATAAATCAAGAAATAATGGGGACTTGTAGGAAAGGTACTGCAATACTCACGGGCAATTTTAATCTACATGTCGATTGGATGAATCAAATTGGCAAAAGTAGCCTGGAGGATGAGTTCATAGAGTGTATTCGAGACAGTTTCTTGGAACAATACATTCTGGAACCAACCAGGTAGCAGGCTAATTTAGACCAAGTAATGTGTAATGAGACAGGATTAATTAATGACCTCATAGCAAAGGATCCTTTTGGGAAAAGTGATCATTACAGGATAGAATTTCATATTCAGTTTGAGCGTGAGGAGTTTGGGTCTGAAACTTGTGTCTTAAACGTAAATGAAGTCAATTTCAAGGATATGAAGGCAGAGTTGGCTAAAGTGGACTGGGAAGACAGGTTAAAAAGGTCCGACAGTAGAGAAGCAGCAGCAGACATTTCAGGATGTAATTCATAACTCTCAATAGAGATATATTCCATTGAGAAAGAAAGCTCTATGAGACAGATGCACTATCCGTGGCTAACTAAGGAAGTTAAGGATGGTATCAAATTGAAAGAAAAGGCATACAATGCTATAAAGATTAGTGGTAGGCCAGAAAATGAGAACATTTTAGAAACCAGCAAAGGATGACTAAAAAATAATAGAGGGAGAAATCAGAATACTAGCAAGAAATATAAAAATGGACAGTAAAAGCTTCTACAAATATATAAAAAGTAAACAAGTAGCTAAACCAGCAGAGACTTTGAACAAGTATTTTGTATCTGTCTTCACAGAAGATACAGGGCGGCACACTAGCGCAGTGCTTAGCACCACAGCCTCACAGCTCCAGGGACCCGGGTTTGATTCTGGGTACTGCCTGTGCGGAGTTTGCAAGTTCTCGCTGTGACTGCCGGGTGCTCCGGTTTCCTCCCACTGCCAAAGACTTGCAGGTGATAGGTAAATTGGCTGTTGTAAATTGCCCCTAGTGTAGGTAGGTGGTAGGGAATATGGGATTGCTGTAGGGTTAGTATAAGTGGGTGGTTGTTGGTCGGCACAGACTGGGTGGGCTGAAGGGCCTGTTTTAGTGCTGTATCTCTAAATAAATAAAAGTCATCCCAAGAATAGTGGAATATTAAGAGGCAAAAGGGAGGGAGGAACTTAGAACTATCACTATCACTGGAGGCTAAGTATGAGGAAATCTAATGGAACTAAAACCTGACAAGTGCCCTGGACCAGATGGCTTGCATCCTAGATACTATATTGTTGGTATTGAGTTTACCCATTAAGAACACAGATTGAAATCATACCAGAAAGAATGTTTTTTTTGTTTTCATAAAGAAGATGCAGTGGTTTAATGGTGTACAACCAAAAATGTAAACTGGCATACTTCAGTTGACAGATTTGATTTGTTTTTAAAAAGGCATCTTGAACTAGTGTCTTTATTTCTCCAACCCCAAAACTTCATTTAACACAGCTTATGACTCTATTCAGACATCAACACTGTAATTGTTTATGCTTTATATCCTGCCTTTATTTTTACACGATAACGAGTCAATCTCTCAAGGCCCTACATCAGTTTCATAATTGTCCCTGTTATCTTTGTGTGACAGTTTCTCTTTCTGTCTCAACTCAACTACTTTTGTCTCTCTTCTCTTTTCCACTGCTCTGGCTCCAACATCTTACGCATTCCTCCTTTCCTTTACCCCATCATTGGCAGCCATAGGATCAGCCATCTAGGTCCCTCACTCAAATTCCCTCCCTACACCCTTCCAGCTCCCTCTCTTCCTTTAAGACTCTTCTTACGCCTCACCTTGCCATCTTAGATGAAACTTTTGGTTACCACTCCCAATATCTCCTTCTTTAGCTCAGTATCTTTTTTTTTTACTTCTGTCTTTGTGAAGTCAACTACAGAAGAGGGGGATCTGAATAAATATGTCATTGTCTCTCTAATTTCCTTTTGTCTCTTGAACTACTTTTTTCTTTTTGTATGGCATGTGACAAATGGTATGGCATTGTGAGATGGGCAAAGGTACTTCTGCTACTTGCAGGCTGCATTCCAGTTGAGAGCTGCAGGAAAAATATAGGTCTTAGCAGCTCCTTCCCCATGCACTACTTCAATTCACTTGTGCTTCCTCCATCTCCTCGCTCTGACTGTGTTACCAATCCCTTCACATTCCCATTACCCCCTTCCTGTTCCTACCAACATGCACTTGCATTACTACCCCTACATCATCTCCTCCAAGCTACCCACTCAACTCCAGTATCCTCCCCTTCACTGTGCTTCATAGTCATTCAACGCTCTTAATTTTCTATCCACTCACCAGCCCTCAACGATTGGGACAAGTCCAACCCATTTCTCTCCTCTAATCTTTGTTTACCCCAATGAAGCTTTGTTTGTTCTTAATACAACCAAAAAAAATCAGTGCTAAGAGATACTGTCTGCCTCCGACCATCATGTTTACATTTTTCTTACTCATTGGTCTTAACTGTCTGAACCTGTTTCACAGGTTCAGTTAGAAAATGATTGTGTTACAATTCACAGGCAGGTGAGATAATTCAACTGTTCTCTTCAAAACTGAACTAACATTGGCATAAAGACTGAGCTGCACATTCCATCACCTCCCTCCGTCCGAACCAAATGTAACAGAAAAGAAATACAACAAATGCGCAGTCACTGTTCCCATTTTCTCTCTTACACTCACTGCTTCTTTAAAAGAAAACTCAATACTACCTTTACCTCAAGAAAGCTTTTGGGATTTATTTTATTTTTCAAAATTATTTGAAAAACTATTGTGAAAAAATTGTTAGAATTTAAATAAAAATACATAATCAGGATCATTCTGGGAAATTAGTGTATGTTCAGACTGCACAATGCAAATTCAGTCCACAGCATTGGTCACTAATACAAAGTGTCATGCAGAGCTCCACCTGCTAAGAATAAGGCATATTAATTTCATCATATGAACATTAATTTTGAACTGTTGCTCGAGTGAAGAAATGACTTGTGAAAGAGATCAACAGACCTTTGGCTGGTGGACATTTGCATACTAAGAGACGGTGCTTATGGAGGCAAAGGATTACTCCCTGAATCTAATTAACCCAAATGGATTTTGATCACCAGACATTGAAGGTGCAGGGAAGCACAATCCAGGGACTGCTAAGATGATACAATCCACAAATGCAGGAGTGGCTAAGTCAGTTAGTCACATGACTGACCTGCTGGCCAACTTGGAGTTGAATTGTGCCATAGAAAGTTTGCAACTGAAGCTGGAACAAGAAAGCCCCTCTCTCCTGGCTGTCTCTCCTGCTTTTTCCCAAGCCACCGGATCCATGGAAGACACCTAAACCTCAAGAGAGAAAAGACTCCAACATCAAAACAAGTTGAAGCATGAACTGGGCCCCAATGAACAGCAGGATATACTGGCAATCAAAGACTCCACATTTAACTCAAAGGACTGTAATTATAACCCAGTTACTGCCTCAAACTTTTCCCCTTTATTCTTTTCTACTTTTTCTGTGTGTTTATTGCATATGCATGCTGGTGCAATCGCGTCACATATTCGTAGTCGCTAACCGGATTAGAGTTTAAGATGAATAAACTTTCTTGTTTAAATCTGAGGTAACCCGTCTGATTTTTTTGCCTTACAATTGGAGTAGTGAACAAGGAGTCACTGAGGCAGGGGGTGGGTGGGGGGGGGGGGGGGTGGAGGGGGTGCGGGTGGGGGAAGAGCTAAAAACACCGTGCTTCTAAAATTAAATCCTGTTGCAGTTAAACCAGGCAAAGGCTGACAGGGAACCCCTAGACCCCTTCTCACCTGGTCTTAACAAAAGTCTAAGCCTGGATTTTGAGGGGAAAAAATGACAGCCTTTCAGTAAAAGCTTTAATGAAGGCACAATAAAAGTCAATGGATAAACGTAATTATGTTGGATAATTTGTTTTGTTTTATTAATTGTTTAAACCTTTGTTTAGACATGAAAAATGTCAGATACTGAGAATAGATGGCAGATGGCTAATAAACCCAATTTGTTAAGATAGATATGAGCAGCAGCAAGTCAGGCACTACAATGGTGGGTGTTGTGTGACACACAAAAAAACATAATGGGCTGGATTTTACAGCCCCTCCACCATCAGGAATGGTGGCGGGGGTGGGGGGGGGCAGCAATGGAGATCAGTATGGCGGAGGCCCACCACTGACCCCGACAGCGACAGGTCCCATGTTGATCTCGGCGGCGAGGCCTCGTGGTGGCCGCCCCACCGCTCGGCGACAGGACCCCTCATTTCAATATATAAACTAATTTACATACCTGATTTTATTAGGGTCCCGTCGCCTCCTAAATCGCCGCACCGATCTTCATTCGGGTGGCCGACAATGCCGCACCTTCAAATCCCTGTTGGGGGAAACGTGGCGCGACACCTGTGGGGGGGAGGAGGATTTTTTTCTCTGTGTGGGGGGAGCGCGGCGGGCAGACGTCACAGACATGCAAATGAGCCTCTGCGTTTGAAATCGCGGCAGCTCCATGACATGGTGCCTGTGCGGGCAGGCCGCATTTATTTTGGACCGCCGCCTACTTCGGCGATGGACTCTTAAAATATAGCCCATTGCTTCTAACATTCAAAGTTCTATCACAGTGCCACCTACAAGCATTGCAGGAAAATGTGGACTTGTAGTTGAGTATATATCCAAGCCCATCATTTTGAAAGAAGTATTTTTGGGGTGACAGCTTTATCCTTCTATAAACATTTAAGCTGAAATTACACTCTGCGATTTTAGTAGCTGTGCAATATATTCTGCTGATTTACTTAAACAACCCCTTTTAATAGTGCTTTGATACTTGTTAGGTAAAATATATGGCTGGGTTTGCTGAATATGCAACCACTAGGTAGCGCAGTACTCGCACATGCGCAAATGCAGCCTCATGCATTGAAACATCACTGTCTGCGACGTTTTTGGCAGCTGCCAATAGTAAAGATGGCGCTGTTCAATTTATCAAAAAAAAAATGAAACTCAAATCCCCAGTGGCCGCGAACGCTGCCTCCCTCCCACCCCCAACAGTACCCCGCTCCCACGCTTCACTTTTCCGCTGCCTCCTGTGCCCATCTGCTTGCCACTTGCTCCCCGCCGCTTCTCTCCCACTCGCCTCTTCCTCCCCTCTGCTCTGCTCCCTCCCCATCCTGCTTCTGCTCCCCGATCCCTCCCGCATCTGCTCCCCACTGGCAGTCTCCCTCCCCTCCCTTCCCTTGCCTATCTTTTCACTCTCTCTCTCCACTTGTGCGGGGAAGATAGTTGGCAATCTCAGGAGGGAGTGGGGAGCAGAGGCTGGGTAGAGGGGGAGAAGTGGCAAGGCAGGGAACAAGTGACTGACAGGTCGGGGGGTTGGTGAAGCAGGGAGCGAGCGGCCGGGGTTGGGGGGCTGGGGAAGAAGCAGCGAGGCGGGGAGTAAGTGGCCCATAGGTCAGTGGGGGGGGGGGGGGGGGGGAGGTAAAGTGGGGGGCAAGTGACGAGGGGGCAGAAGCGGCAAGGCGGGGAGCGAATGGCCCACAGTGTAGAAGCGGGGCGTTGAAGCGGTGAGTGAGTGGCCGAGAGGCGAGGAAGAAGTAGCGAGGTGGGGAGAGAGTGGCTCACAGATCAGTGCGTTGGGGGGGGGGGGGGTGAAGTGGCAGCGACTGGCCAAGAGGGGAGATGTGACGAGGCAGGGAGCGAGCTGCGAGAAAACGTTGCAGTACGCGATGACGTTTTCATGCGCATGCACAAATTAGTCCTGGCAAGCCAGGTGCTGACTTAGGCTGCTCATGCCCAGCAAAATACTGACGGCAAGAGTCCATTCTGCGCATTTGTGAATCTGGGAGATTTCTGATGAAGTCAGCGCTGGGCTGCATTGTCAAGAGTCACTTTGAAAATATATTCCAGCATATTCCAGGTACATGTAATAGGAATACAGATGATACGAAAACTCATTTGGACCATGCAGTATTAGTAATATTTAAAATGTTCTTAGTAAATTCTGTAACTCTTTTAAGGAAGTATTGATTGAAGTTGTTAAATCCTTCGTTATAACACATTATTAAATGTTACTGATGACACACAGTGAGACTTGAGTTATTTCTTCCATCTAGAATATGCTGGGACATTTACTTCCACTGTCGAGCATAAAATCAATACAAAAGGGGTTATTGGTGGGAAATCATACACAGCAATGAATATCGCAGTGTAATTTCACATTTAGAGTTTATAAGCAGAAAATAAAACTTGGGTTTGTGTATGATGCAATACAGAAACTTAACTGAACCAGCCACACAAATACTGCAGCTACAAGAGCAAGTCAAATGCTGGGAATTCTGCAGTGAGTAACTCACCTCCCGACTCCTGAAAGCCTGTCCACCATCAACAAGGCACAAGCCTGGATGAGTGCAGCTCCAACAACATGCAAGCTTTACACCATACAAAGTAATCTACGTGATCAGCACCCCATCCATCACCTTGAACGTTCACTCCCTCCACCATTGGTGAACCAGTGTGCACCATCTACAGAATGCACTTCAGTAACTCGCCAAGGATCCTTCAACAGCACCTTCCGAACCCGCAACCTTTACCACCCAGAACAAGGGCAGCAGACGGATGGGAACACCACTAACTGTAAGTTCCCCTCCAAGCCACACACCATCTTCACTTGGAAATATACCACCGTTCCTTCACTGTCACGGGGTCAAAATCCTGGAACTCCCTCCTTTACAACACTGTGGGTGTTCCTATACTACATGAACTGCAGTGGTTCAAGGAGGCAGCTCAGCACACCTTCCCAAGGGCAATTAGAGATGGGCAATAAATGCTGGCCTTATCAGCGATGCTCACATCACATGAACAAATGAAAAAAAATTATCCCACTCCAAAAATACTGTTGTCAAAATGCTGGACTTGCAAAGTTATATAAATCCTTATTTAAAGCTGAACACACACTATAGTAGAGTTCAGCTATTTTTGAATATAATTTAAACTGATTATGTTTTGGTCTAATCATTCAATTTTCCATTTTTAAACCTGATACTATACCTAGATTAAAATTCCCTGCAACATTACAGGTTGGAAATGAATATAGATAGAATATAAATATAACACACAAAACAATTACAATGCTGATATATGAACCATAGTCATAAGCTGTAGTATATGAGGTTCTGGGGTTGGGAAAATGAAGAGGTTGGCCCCAGATTCCTTTCTAAAAACAAACCAAATCAGTCAACCAAAGCACCTATAACTGAAATATATTGGTTTGCATTTTTCATTGGATGACATCAAAGTATGGCATCGTCCTTACAAAGCAATAAGGTGCATCTTACTTATAATATACCCAGTTTTCAATGGAACAAATGACCTAGCAGACAATGGCTCACAATTTTTTATTTTATTTTTTTTAAAAAGAGCAAAATGCTGCAGTTAAAATTAACCTGAAATAGCTGGCAGGCTTTAACATTAATAAATTCCTTTTTACCCTGATCATGATTCATCTTGACAGCGCAAGGAAATGGAATCATCTCTCATTTTTCTGCACTCAGTGACAGCGCTCAGTAATCCTAGGTCATGTGTAGCATGAACTAGTTGTAATACAATGCAATGGTTCCCTCTACACGGCCCAGAAAGTCTCTCTCAATCCAAACTCTAGAAACTGCACTTGTAAGGCACAGATGTTTCTATTTACCCACCTCTATTTGATCTTAGTGGCATCTGAGAGATTCTGCCAGCTTATTATTGTTCACTAAAGAGAAACTAAAGCCGTAATTTCACAACCCCGCACAAGCGGGCTGAGGCGGGGGGGGGGGGGGGGGGGGAGCTGTTCCCATCGCTTTCCTGCCCCTGCTGCAATTTTATGTGGGGTGGCAGTGGCAAGAAATGGCCCGCCCGCCCCAGGCCAATTAATTGGCCACTTAAGGGCCTTCTCCCACCGCCGCTGGTATATTACGGCTCAGGACCCCCAGGAGGCCACCCAGTAAAACCTTGCGAGCTGGGGGGGGTGGGCCCTCCAGATCGGGCACCCTGTTCCCCAAGGACACCACCAACCACCACCACCCCCCCCCCCCCCCACAGCACAAGCCGCCCACACTGCACTACATTCCCCACCCCCCCAATCCAGCACCCTCCTTGCCTCACCAGGGCAAAGCTGGTTGGGGTTTTGGGCCTCTTAAAATAATAGCATGGATCCCAAGTCCAGTGGAGGCAGGCTTGCCCCTGACATTTAAGTCACCCAATGCAAAAATCTCAGCCTGCAAAGATTGTTTTTAAAAAAAATTTCTTTGCATTACTAATGTTTGGTTAAGAGTCATAATACCATGCAATGACTTTCTCAAAAGCTGCTCCATGATTGTTAACAATTCAGTGAAGCATAATGTTGGCACTGCTGCTCAGAACGTGACATTTTTCTGTATCCATATTGTTACGACTGAGGTGGGAAGAGTGCACTGTTAATTCAGTCCCGTTTCCCCACAGGTCACAGCATATTCTTTAAAGTTTTTCCACTTGTTCAAACAGTCAGTCAGATACACTATTTTTCCCAGAACAGAACACACTAACTAGGTTTCTTTACTGAACAAAATTAACAATATATTATAAAACAAGTTTTAACTAGTAAGAAGGGCAAACATAAACACGATCGAATTTTTAAAAATCCAACATTAAATTTTTTAAAAGTCCCCTTTTCTGCCTTGACCAATTTTTAAAATCCTTTTTTTTACTTTAGTCCCTTCACACTCACACACACTACTGAAAAAATAAAAAAGGATTTTTAGATCAGAGCTCTATTACAGACATAAAAAACAACAACTGGGAAGATCACTTGCCCACCCCAGAAAAATGGCAGATGAGACATGCTGCACCAAACTGGCACAAAGTCCAACCTCTGAGCACACACAGGCAGGATCTTCCAAAATTAATTCTCTTCAGGCATTGTTGAAAAATAATTTAGCAGGCCTTCTTGAAATACAGAAGACAAGATGAATTGACACATTGAACTTCAGAGTCTTTTAGGGGATTTCGAGAAAGCGAGCTGGATTGTGGTCTTCTGTTCTTCCTTGGAATTCTCCTCCTTCTGTCCTTTTTTGACACTTCAGCAGCACTGACATTTTAAAAACATTCAGCAAGAATCTGGTCTCTTCGTCCAGAAGGTAAAACACACACTGACTCACAACCAGAAAACTTGTCAGTTTTTCTGCCCATCCCAGGTGTTTTTCTGTTGCTACTGGGCTTGTCCAATCAAAGGAGCGCTTGTCAATTTGCTGCCCCTGTTATAAGGGTTTCTGCTCATCTTTAACATGAGCCATGTGACAAACAGCAACGCTGTTGTCATGGAGTCATACAGCACTGAAACAGGCCCTTCAGCCCACCAAGTCTGTGCTGACCAACCACCCATTTATACTAATCCTACATTTAATCCCATATTCCCTACCACATCCCCACCTTCCCTCAAATCTCCTACCACCTACCTACATTAGGGGCAATTTACAATGGCCAATTTACCCATCAACCTGCAAGTCTTTGGCTATGGGAGGAAACCGGCGGAAACCCATGCAGTCACAGGGAGAACTTGCAAACTCCGCACAGGCAGTACCCATAACTGAACGCGGGTCACTGGAGCTATGAGGCTGCGGTGCTAACCACTACGCCACTGTGCCGCCTATCAATCCAGTTCCCTCAGTCCTCTTGATTAAACAAGTGATCCAATATTTATTTAGCTTAACTATAAATTCCTTTTAAAAAATAAATTTTTAACGAAACAGAATTACTTTGATAATATGGCAATATATATGGAGATGGTTTCAAAAATGGGAATGTTTTATCAAGTTTGCAGTCTTTCAAATAGAGAAAACAGAAAACCATTATCTATTATTGGTTGGTGCTAGATGGGATGACTTTAGCACAAATTAAAAGATAACTAGTCACAACATTAATTGTACAAACTGGAAAAGGACAATATAATTCATAAGCACAAGCAGAAATGAATTTAACACAGAAAGAAGCAAATAAGAATCAAGCATCAAGATTAAATATTTTAAAGGGGAAATTAGATTAGATTAGATTAGAGATACAGCACTGAAACAGGCCCTTCGGCCCACCGAGTCTGTGCCGACCATTAACCACCCATTTATACTAATCCCATATTCCTACCAAACATCCCCACCTGTTCCTATATTTCCCTACCACCTACCTATACTAGTGACAATTTATAATGGTCAATTTACCTATCAACCTGCAAGTCTTTTGGCTTGTGGGAGGAAACCGGAGCACCCGGAGGAAACCCACGCAGACACAGGGAGAACTTGCAAACTCCACACAGGCAGTACCCGGAATTGAACCCGGGTCCCTGGAGCTGTGAGGCTGCGGTGCTAACCACTGCGCCACTATGCCGCCCTTTATAGATTTATAGAAGGGCAAAGGATTTATAGAAGGGCAAAGGAAAATTAATCTTTTAAAGGAAAAGTAAATAGACTACAAGTGAATGAACACAGCAAAATGGTAAGGGTGTTTTAAAGAACAAAATAATAAAAAAGATGAAATAAAATGAAATTTTCCAATGCTGTAAAGAAAATAGCTCAGAAGAACGAACCCCACTGGAGGAAAAGAATAGGGGAATAAAATAAATAGAATCAAGTTAGTCCTGATCCAGATGAGGATTATATTCCGAGAGTACAGGAACATTTTCAGAAAATAAGGTGGATGGAACACTGTAGCTTGTAAACTTGTATATTGGTGGAAATATCTGCTTTAGTTATCATGCAATGCCCTCCTTGGCCGAAATGCTGTTTTGTATGATGACAGTGCTTCACACCTACACTTATCTGTAGGATAGGTCTGTTTTTGGTAGAATTCATTCAATCAATGACAAATAAGACAGAATAAAAATAAATATGTCCTATCACAATCTGTTTGGGGTAAGTCCAAACTTCATTTTACTCCAAGCGCTAACCTCTATTCTGCCAACATAACCCTCCAACAGGGCCAACAGGAGGATCTGGAATTGAAGTGGCAGTGTCATGTTGAAATTTGTGACAGGGCTCTGTACTGCAGTTGATTGATAGACCATATGATAAGTTCCCCTGGACACTATTTGCCATCAGGCTATTCACCATGGAGCCCATCAAAGGCAAGCCCAGCTATCTTCTCACCCAATGTCACATAAGGGATCTTTTCAGCAGGGTAATGATCAGGAAAATAAAGCATATGGCTCATTCTTTTTAACTCCCTGGAGTAAAAATGATGAAACCAACTATACCGTGTGTTAGTTACAGGAGTTTCAAATGCATTATTTTAAAATAAAGCGAGGGGGAATTGCCTGGGATAGTACCGAGTTACAGAGTCCAGGAAGATCGCCAGTTTGATTCTTGCGTGTTGGTGGTCCCAGTATTGCTTTGATTACCGTGCTTTGGGGTTATGGAAGGGAAAAATCCGCTTAGGTTCTTGCTCCGGATTTGTACTCTGTTTTCTTTAATATCCATCAGTTTCACCTTAGCACATTCTGTTAATCACTATAATAGGGTTTCATCCACTACTGCAATCATACTCATGCATGGAACAGTTATGAACTAAAGTGAACTGGAGCAATTATGAACTGTAAAAATGAGTTGAACTGAACTCCCAAAAATAGGCACACTTTTACTGCAGACAAGATGGAGTAAGAGGTCTGGTGACCTCTGTTGTACTGCAAATATACACAGTGACTGTTGGAAACTAAACCCATCATCACATCTGGACTAGTCCTGAGGAAGGCACTTTAAAATGCTAAGAAGCCCATTCAATGCTAAATGGCTTCTATCTTCCAGAATTGGGTTGACAAAGACATTCACAGGCAGGGAGGCTCCAGATTCAAAGCCAAGAAAATAGGTGGGACAAAACACCACTTTATCAAGATAAGCCACATTCAAACCCCATTCTATCGGAATGGCCTCACATTCAAAAACATTGTATCAGCATGCCAGGGGAGAGCATCTATAGTCACCTCACTGAAACCAAGCCCGATAAGGTTTCCTAAAAAAAAAGAGCTCTCTGAAAGACAGAAAAAGTCAGCCAGCCAGTCAGGAAGCTTAGAGATCCATTCTAGCCAAGAAGACACTGCCTATAACATATTTAAACCAGAGGCAGAGACTGCAAGGTGACCTTGAAAACACCCCACCTGAGAGAATGCAACAGAATTCTTGCCACCAGCTTTCACTGAGTCTTAACCATAGGAGTCTGCAATACTTCAGTGAACCAAGAAAAGGAACACCTGACCTGCACCGCTGTTTAAAAATTCTTTCCGGAAAACCTAGGAAGTTTCAAAGCGAACTTTTTTTTAAATATAATAATCGGACTGAAATGCATGCTATCTTCTAATCTCTATCTCCTTGTTTGCATGCATGTGAAAGTGGGTGAGGTTGTGAACATATTCAGGCATTGTTTAATAAATAATTTATCTTTCTTTTAATCCTAGAGAAAACCTATCATTTGTCTGTTTATTTGACCACTAAAACACTCAGGGACTAAAACAACATTTTAAAAAACATTGTCTACGGTCAGTTGAGAGGTGAAAAGTAGAAGTCATCCACACCATTTCCCCATTGTCCATAATCATATATACGACAATATTTGTAACCTTATCTATCTCTTTAAAAAAAAACCTACATGAAGTAGTTCAGCTGCTCAGTGAATACAGGAGATGCAATATAAATTAAATGGTACAATTTTAATGTGGGTGCAGAAATAGAATGGCATGGGGGTTCACATACACAAATCTTCAAAGGTGGTCGGACAAGTTGAGAAAGCAATTAAAATAAAACATACAGAATCCTCAACTTTATAAACAGAGACATAGAGCACAAAAGCAAGGAAGTTATGTTAAACCTTTATGAATCACTGGTTGGGCCTCAGCTGGAGTATTGTGTCCAATTGTGGGCACCGGACTTTAAGAAGGGTGTCAAGGTCTTTGAGAGGGTTTAAACCAGAATGGTTACAGGGTTGAGTGACTTCAGTTATGTAGAGAGACTACAGAAGCTGAGATTGCTTCCCCTAGAATGCAGAAGGTTAAGTGAAAATGTCATAGAGGTGCTCAAAATTATGAGTGTTTTGATACAGTAGAGAGAGAGAGAGAGAGAGAGAGAGAGAGAGAGAGAGAGAGAGAGAGAGAGAGAGAGAGAGAGAGAGAGAGAGAGAGATACAATACACAACTCCAGTACAAACTGAGCATGTATTTGCACTGGATTTCCAAAGTGAAGTTACAGTTCAAGTATCCACTCAAACGTATTTGCATAATCTCAAAAAATAAAATCTTCCGTGAACCAGCGCAATCAAGCAGCATTTTGGAAAGTAATTATTCCTTTTCCTTTGCATTAGAAAATATTATTTTATATATTTATGAGTAGTAACCTAATGCAGTTTTATTAGTACAGCTGAAAATGGGTTTATTCAAAAAAAGGGCATTTTTAAAAATCAGTGTCTCGCCCAAAGCCAACGAGTAACTTGATTTTAAAATCATTGAAAATGGCATTAAAAAGCTATACAGTACTATTTACTAATTTCATTCATGTACAGTTTCTTAGTACATTAAATATTTTTTAATATTTGCAGACTTTTAAAATGTGCCTACTACTGCCTTTGTACCTAAAAAAAAGCTCCTTAATTTGAAAAGCCTCCTCAAAGGGCTGAAAATGGGCATAATTGGTGGAAATTTGCCATGCTTATTAATATGTTCCGAGACCGTGGCCAGTGTCGTGATTGGGGCCAGGTTCCAGGATAATGTTTTTTAAATCAGCGTAAAAGATTGCAGAAACTCGACTAATGCTGGATGTGACTTGTGTTTAAATTCCTGGAGCTTTTCTGCTGGTTTAGCCAATTTTGTGCAAAAACCGATGCAATCTAGTGGAAACTCTACCCCAAACTGTTTCTCTGGTAACCACAAGATACAGATTTAAAATAATTGGCAAACAAAATGCAAAAAACTGTGTCCAACTTACCACACATAAATTATTGGATTAATCAGGCTGCCCATATTATACACAAAACAAACTAATGGTCATACCAACTTTAAGAATGAGTTAAGTGATAAATCAGAAGTAGCCTGCTTTGGAAATTCACTTCTGAACGTAATTACATTTTTGGCCTAGGTACTGCCAGCTATAACGTCTTCTTTACATGAGCATCTGCTATCTCCTTAAGGTGAAAATGAAAGCCATAAATTAGTCAGCATCCATCAGTCATTCCCACAGCCTGGAAGACCAAAATGACCTAGGAGCACACTCATAAAACTGGTAATATGAGCTGGCTGTCAACTTTGTCTTGCTATGCTCTTACTTATTATAAACTTTCATGCTGTCATTTGAATTCCATATCTCTATTATTACATAATAAGCATGAAATCAATAAAGATCTATTATATAAAGATTTGCATCTTGCTAATGTACAGGAATGGACTAAGATTGTAATCATAAATTCTGACTCAACCTCATACTTAGAGGTTGAAAGGGTGGAATTCAGATTGGCACAAGGAGTGGGAGCTCGATGTTCTGTGGAACTGGCAAGGCATCTGATTTCATCAGTTTGGAAGTCCTCAGCGTCACTATTGTTTTTCTTAGTGGCACTGTTTCATATTGGGATGCCCAAATTAAATGAGGACTATTGAGAGGTACTATTGTTAGTAGTAAAAAAGTTTTTAAAAATCATAGTCAAAAATAAAGTTACAGAAAACTGGTAGAAATACAAGTCAATGTCATAGTGTTGTCTTTTCGCTGTACATAATATGTGAAAATAGCATATTGATACAATTGTACTTTGTATTACTAGCATGTAATCAGTACAGACACAAGCGAAGAAGACAAACTGATCCAAACAAGACAGATTATACAAGCCAAGCCAAAACTGAACTGTAAAAAAAAAAGAAATCACTCCTGGCCCATGTTAAGATTTCATGGTTCCAACTAAAATGCAATATAGGAGTTTTGAAATTAAAAGCATTCATGTTGGATATGCAGCATACCTAGTGACAGCATGTGCCCTAATGCATCTTGCATCAATAAATTATATCATGCCCAAATACAACTAATGTATCGAGTGCTGAAAGACAACAGTCACAGGAGATTTGGAAACATATGTAAGACAAGAAAGCCAAGAATAAAAGCTGGACTGTGACCTTCTGGACAGCAAACAGTAATGAGGGAGTGCAGTGAACAGATGGTTATGGTATAGGTTAGATCACCTTGGGAATATGACATCCTATCTGACTGGTACTAACTTCATTTGAAGTCTGATGTAGATATGTTAGTTGATCATGAAGTGTCCTCGTACATGATGCTGTGAAATATTACAGAGAATGCCAAGATGTTCAGCTGCGCACTAAATAATTCAATTACCTAGCTCTGTGGTGAAAACAATGTCATTTCTCCAACAGCTTCTTTTGGCAATGATTGTCATTGCAGCTGCTGGTGATTTTTCATGGAATCATTAGTGTAAGAGTTAATGGGGCCTGAATTTGCTGCCAAAATAATGATGAGTTCAATGGTGCTCACCATTATTAATGTGTAAATTGTCCAGCAACTTGAGGCGCAGAAGAGCTACACCATGAATTGCAAATCGCCACAAGTCACTGGATGGTTTGTGCTGCTCAGTCATTAGCTTCGGAACGGCAGCTCTCCCTTAGCCTCCCTGAGTTTCATGAAGTTGCTGCATTATCTAGTAATTAAACTCACTGTAGAATGATACGGCTAGAATTTAGCAACGTAAATACCTTTTTAATGAGGAGGTTCATGTTCATGTAATGCCAATCACTCATTCCTACAGATACTATATTTCTGTTAGAGATTTTTAAAATTTAAAACTTTATTTCAATGTTTTTTCATACTTTTTTGTTGTCACTTTTTGGTTTCTCTTAATCCAATCTGTCTGTTTCTCCATTTCTCTTTCCATACTTCATTTGACTTAATTATACATCCTTCTCCAGTTGATACTATTTCTTTCTCAATTCTTAAATCTCACTGGTTAAGAAGACAGACTGTTAGTTCCATCATTCACAAAGGTCCCAGATGCCCCATTGCCCTCAGCTTGCTGTTATCATCGCAAGCAACTTACAGGGAAAAAGGTTTGAGTTGGAAGGCAAAAGAATGAGCCTTTATATCAGGATGTACCAGGAGGTGCCCCACTCCAGAAAAATCTGGGTCAATATGAATCAAAGCAGCTGATGTCCTCAATTTGAATCAATTAACAGCTCAATTCAAAGCAACAGGAATACTTTTGTTTATTTGAAGGAAAGTTGTCTCTTAACTGATTTAAATTACTGTAATTAATGTAATTAAAATCACTACAAGTGGCAACATAGGTTAATAAGGCCATAAAAAGCAAACAAAGAAAAGGATTCATTTCTAGGCGGTCAGAATTGAAAAGCATAGAAGTTATGTTATACCTGTACAGAACCTCGGTTCAACCACGTGGCGTACTATGAACAGTGATGGAAGGGGTCGTTGGCAGTTCTATCGAGTACCACTTGCTCAACAATAACCTGCTCACTGATGCTCAGTTTGGGTTCTGCCAGGGCCACTCAGCTCCTGACCTCATTACAGCCTTGGTCCAAACATGGACAAGAGCTGAACTCCAGCGGTGAGGTGGAGTGACTGTCTTTGACATCAAGGCAGCATTTGGCCGAGTATGGCATCAAGGAGGCCTAGCAAAACTGGAGTCAATAGGAATCAGGGGGGGGAAACTCTCTGATTGGAGTCATACCTAACACAAGGAAGATGGTTGTGGTTGTTGGAGGTCAATCATCTCAGCTCCAGGACATCGCTGCAGAAGTTCCTCATGATAGTGTCCTGGGCCCAACCAGCTTCAGCTACTTCATCAATGACCTTCCCTTCATTCGGTCAGAGGTGGGGGTGTTCGCTGATGATTGCACTATGTTCAGCACCATTTGAAACTCCTCAGATACTAAAGCAGCCCGTGTCCAGATGCAGCAAGACCTGGCTGGTAAGTGGCAAATAACATTCACACCACACAAGTACCAGGCAATAACCATTTCAAGTAATGGAGAATCTAACCATCTCCCCTTGATGTTCAATGGCATTACCATACCTGAAACTCCCACTAACATCCTATGGGCGGGGAGTTACTACTGACCAGAAACTGAATTGGACCAACTACATAAATGCTGTGGCTACAAGAGCAGGTCAGAGGCTGGGGCGAGTAACTCATCTCCTGTCTCCCCAATGCCTGTCCACCATTTACTAGGCACAAGTCAGGATTGTGACAGAATACTCTCCACTTGCCTGGATGGGTACAGCTCCAACAACACTCAAGAAGCTCAACATCATCCAGGACAAAGCAGTCCACTTGATCGGCATCCCATCCACCACCTTCAATATTCACTCCCTTCACCATCGCACACAGCAGTGTGCACCACCTACAAGACGCACTGCAGAAACTCACCAAGGCTCCTTCGACAGCACCTTTCAAACCTGCGACCTCTACCACCCAGAAGGGCAAGGACAGCAGATACATGGGCACACCACCACCTGCAAGATACCCTCCAAGCCACACACCATCCTGACTTGGAACTATATCGCCATTCCTTCACTGTCGCTGGGTCAAAATCCTGGAACTCCCTTCCAAACAGCACTGTTGGCATACCTGCACTCCAAGGGATAGAAGGATATGTGGTTGAGATTAGATGAAGGGTGGGAGGAGGCTTGTGTGGGGCATAAACACTGGCATGCAACTGTTGGGCCAAATTGTCGATGTCTGTCCTGCAAATACTGTGTAATACTATGCAAATACTGTTTGTTCGCACACAACTGGTTAACTTTGACTCATCTCCCATTTATATTTCAGGCTAAAATTATCCGACAGAATGCAACTTCTTCAACTGGAAACCACTTCATAGCGGAGCACATGCGCAACCAGCAAGAGGTTGCTCGTGACACAAGAGTTGAAACACAGTGCCTGAAATTATTCTGTAGAACACGTGTTTATCTGAAATTCATCTCTATTATTTTGGTGCAGGTTAAACAAGTGGTTATACCGTGTTAACCCAAACTCTAAAGAATTCTTCTTCAAAGAGCTGTGTCATATTTGATTGCCTCATAACAGAACCATCATCCATGTCCCTTAGGATCATGCACTGGCATGCATTATCTGATGGGAAATAATAGTCCTTATTTTGCACAATCTATGGGACTCACTTCATTTCTAGGATAGGTTCACAAATCGCTACATGCTTGCAGTGAATGAGGCCTCACACTTTGGGAGGATAACTGCAAACTAGAAACACTACTTCTGCTGTTCCTTGTGGTCACTATTAAAGTTCATGACTCTGGGAGCTTGGTGAAACAGGACTTCACTTCCTTATGGAATAGTGCACAGAAAAGTGAATGGGGGAGAAAATGACCAGCATGTTATACCCTCTTGATGCATGGAAGGACCCAGTAGCATTAACCTTGAAAGTATCATTGTCACCAGTACTACATTGCAGATGGTACCCTGTTCTTACAGATCAAAGACCAGATGGCACACTTCAGTCATTTCCTACTCATGTATTGCTCCTATAGCATTCTCAGATAGCTGACTGCTGCAGCAAAACCACTGCATGAGATATTATATTCTGCAAGTCATGCACCACCAATGCACTTCCAGAACATCCAGTGTTGCTGCACTGTGAAGTATCTGCCACTGCCTAATGCAATCAGGCTCTCAAGAAAAATATCTCTCTGTAGTAGTTTATATTTAGTCTGTCACTATTGTAGAGATACTTCAAAACCTTCTCTTTTTCTAATTTGGGTTCAGAACTGTATTTAAATAATCAATTTTTATTACCTGCCTTAGCTACATAATTCTTTATTCAAATATAAATTCTTTGCTAAAATTAGCAAAATGAGAAAAATTGAGATGTTTATTTGATCCTTGCAAAATTCGAGTCAAACCTGCAGATATGCTGTAAATCCATTAGAATACTGAGCTGTACATTTATTTACGCTACAGCACCAGTGCAAGTTAATATTTCAATTTCAGAATTGGGAGAGTGCTGTCATGCAGGTCCCCACCTGTCAATAATGAGGCACATTAATTTCACCATATGGACATTAAACCCCAAATTATTGCTGGGAAGAAGGCCTGATACAAGGAATTGCCAGGCCTGGCCGGAAGGACATTTTTTCACAGTATTTTGCTTAGAACAAAGGACCAGTCCCTGCTCCCAATACACAGAACAGACATGGTCAGACCAGTTTAGTCACATGACTAACTGGCAGCTGCTGAGTTTTGAACAGAGTTTTAAATTGGAGAAACAGTGCTTGAAGTCAGAAAGCTCCTGGCTCGAGAACATCTCTCTCCTGTCTGCTCCCATCTCTTTCTCACCAGCTTCAGAATCCATTGGAGACACATGAGCTCCAAGAGAAAAAAAGTCTCCTACAGTGAACTAGGTTTAAGAAAAATACTGGGCCCCAACGAAAAGTGAGAATTACCTACAAGCAAGGACTCTGCAGTGAGCTTGAAGAACCGTAACAACTCTTCAGAGATTGCCTTAAATCCTTCCACTTATTTTTTTCTTCTGCTGTTTTCTGTCCCTATGTGCACGTGCATATCACATATGCATGCAAGCGTGGGGCGCAGCATGTACCTGTTGGCATTAACTGAATTAGAGTTTTAAGTTTAAGTTCAATAAATTTCACTTTTCTTCTCTAAACCTAAGAAAGCCTGTTTGTGCTTATTTCTTTGCCTTATAACTGGAAAGCAATGAACAAGGATTCACCAAGGGGGAGCTCAAAACACAGCGTGTTGAAAATTAAAATATGTTAGAGCAAGACCAGGTGAAGGCTGAGAGGAACCCCTAGACACCTTTCTCACCTGGTCGGAACATTGCCAAACAGTAAAGTAGGTATGGAAAAAACTTTGACTTGCTGTATGTTATTTTAGATATGTGGAGAGTAATTGTATGATATTACTATCGAATATTATCGTAAAGATAGCAACAGTGTGTGGGAGGACCTTGCCACAAACTGTACCATGTGGCAATGTCTCACCCAACAAGCTGCAACACAGTCGGAAACTGACCGCATAAACTCTACTCTCAGGGCAATTCCTGTCCTCTCTGCCCAAAGATTGGTGGCTTTCAGGACTGGCCTTGTGAGTCCCCTGGGGACACACAAATCATGAAGCCTGAAGACGTCATTCTCGTTTTGAGGGACTGACAACAGCGACAACTTTTGCAACATGATAGAATACTTAAGATTTATGTTGAAATATTTTACCTCCCAAACCTAATTTGAAACAGACAGTGACAGTCACAATCTTCTGGACGGTTATAAACAAAATTATTAATTAATTCTCCATTTTGATTTTATTTAGAATTGTTGAGAGTTGTTTGCAACAAACTACCAATGTCAAGGTAACAGCTAATGCTGCAATAGACTTCACAATACTTTGCTTCATTTTTGGGTCGGGGGTGACTATCACTTTGTTACAGGTGCAGTCGAGGCAAAGCGCACTTCTCTTTTGCTGAGGATATCATTGCAAACCCAATCTATTTCTTAGCACATGAACATTAAAGGATACCCAAGAGAGAGAAAAAAGCATGAAAGACTTGCATTTATATAGCACTTTTAATGACCACTAAATGACTCAAAACACTTTACAGCCAATGAAATACTTTTGAAGTGTAGTCACTGCTGGAATGTCAGAAATGCTTCACCCTGATGCCTTACTGCAAACAGCAAGGGATGCTTAATCCATTTAGCTCTCTACTTTACTACAGTCTTCAAGGATTATCAGATTTACTGAATCAACCCTGTATTTTATTGCATGACCTTTCATAATAATTCAATAGATCTACAGTATTGGATCATATACAGTACTTCACTGCAGTACTAAAAGTACACTCACTGAAACATTAGTAGTCTCTGGTCCACACTTCATTTTCTGAATAGAAACTGCTGATATAAACCCTTTATATACAGTGGGTTAATCCCCTGATAATGTTTCAAACAACGAGTCCTGTCAAAACTTTGGCTTTTGCCATTTATCTCAGATGCTGAAATAGTAGCAGAGCTCTAGAAACTGAACAGCGAGAGAACAGTAAGCTGTCTTAAAATACCCATTCAGCTGAAATACTCATTCTGTTCATTGGGAAACATTTTAGCCCTTTCCATTGCTGGCCTGACCAAAATGATCTCAAAACATGCCTATTTATTTCCACATGACTAATATTATTGCTTAAAGGATTCATACTGGTATATTTATACCTTAGGGTGCACATGTGTGTGCCTGGTTAGTTCAGGAGAGCTTTTGAAAAAAATTGAGAGAGCACAGCCTTTAAAAATAAACTATCCTTATTCTGCCCTCCTCTCTCCTGGAGATGGTAATTCATGCTGGTAGAGGGATTCCATGTGTGGCAGCAACCCTTCAGCATCTCACTCGTGTGCACACAATGAGTTTTAAAAGCCAAACACAAACTTGTACCCTAAACTAAAAGCAAATACTACGGATGCTGGAAATCTGAAATAAAAACAAGAAATGCTGGAAATACTCAGCAGGTCTGGCAGCATCTGTGGAGAGAGAACTTGTACCCACCTGACATTGTTGTACGTACACTTGCCAACAGGGATGACTGGATAGAGATCATTCATGACTGACAGCTCTGGCAAATTTCTAATCCAGAGAATTATGAAACAATGCCATGTCCAAATTCTGCCTTCTGATAATGAAGGCATATTTTGGGCCCAGCAGAAACTTTATTCCACTAGTGAAGTGGAGAAAGCAGGGAACAAGCATTTATTTTGAGTTAAGGGAATTGAAAGTGCAAACAGGAGCATATGGCTGAAGGCAAATGGTTAAATTTGATGCAAAAAAACATGGAGAGAACTGAAGAGGAGAATAAGGATATTAAAGTTGCTACAGTAGGGCAAAGTGAGTCAACGAAGCAGGGCAAGGACAAGCATGAGGTCTTTGTATATCAGAGGATACAGGCCATGGAGTTCTGGATCAGTTGAAGTTTCTGAAGGATTGGAAGGAGGGTCAGTGAAGAAGACATTTGAGACGTCAATCTAAGAAGACGTGATGTATGCACAAATGAGAGTATGCACAAAAGAAAGAAAATTGAACATCTGTATCAATCTTCCTCACTGATTAATTTACTCAAATAGTATCTGTTTTTGCAGAATTTACTACCAACAAATACCCCTTTTATAAGTTTTTTCCTTCTTGAAGTCATACAACACAGATGGAAGCCATTCGGCCAATCGAGTCCATGCTGGCTCTCTGTCAAACAATCCAGTCAGTCCCATTGTCCCGCTCAATCTCAGTCACCTTGCAAGTTTATCTTTCTGAAATGCCCATCCAATTTTCTTTTGAAATCATTAATCATCTCCGCTTCCACCAAACTCATAGGCAGCGAGTTCCAGGACATTACCACTTGCTGCGTAAAACAGTTCTTCACACATCCCGCCCACCCCAGATCTCTTGCCCAAAACCTTAAATCTGTGTTCCCTAGTTCTTGTACCATCAGCTCATGGGAATAGCTTTTCTTTGTCTAACTTATCCAAACCTGTCAGAATATTGTACACCTCTATCAAATCACCCTCAATCTCCTTTTCTCTTTCTCCTTACTTTAGCTCCCCTCTCATTGTGTATTGCACTTGGCTGAAAAGCCTCAAAAAATGGTGTGCTGAAATCAATGCTCGAAGTTGTGTTGAAAGAAGGAAGTATCTTAGGATACGTTTCTAATTCTCGACCCTCCCCAAAGTGGCATAGCTGAGATTAGGAACTCAGCTTGTGGAGAATTGTGGTCTTGAACTTATACTGTGCTCCAGGATGGCCGGCAGCAAGTGTGGCCTACTGATGGCTGCGGCTTGGGTGGAAGGGGTTAAAACGGGAGGTCTCACAGGCCAGCCATCGGCAAACCGCTGCCAGGCACCTACTGGGTTTGGCCCTCAGTCAGCCCACAAATGGTCATTTAATTATACAGATTGGCTAACTGCCACTGCTGGGCGGGTAGCCTCTGCAGGTGCTGACCCACCTCCAGGAAGATCGCTCGGAGACAGGAAGGCGTTCGGTTGCTGACTGTATGCTTCTATCTCAGAAAATTCCTCCTGGCCCCACCTGGAAACCCACCCTCATGGGATTACGGAAGATTCCACCCAATGTAACAATGAACCTGATAGTCGACACACCTTGGTTCCATATCCCCCAATATCCTTGCCTAACAAAAATCTATCAATCTCAGTTTTGAAATTCCCATTTCACCTGGCACCAATAGCTTTTTGGGGGAAGATCGTTTAGATTTCCACTATTCTTTGTGAAGACGTACTTCCCGACATCACCACTGAACTGCCTAGCTCTAATTTTAAGGTTATATCTCCTTGTTCTGGACTCCCCAATTGGAAGAAATAATTTCTCTCTCTGCCCTATCAACTCATTTAATTAGCTTAAAAATCTCAATTAGATCACCTCCTAATCTTGTATCCTCAAAGGAATACAAGCTTAGCCTGTGCAAACTGTCCTCATAATTTAACCCTTTTAGTCCTGATATTCTGTGCTGCACCTCCTCCAAGGTCAATACATCCGTCTCGAGGTACGGTGCCCAGTATTCTAAAATGGAGTCTAACCAGAGATTTATATTGATGTAGCAGAACTTCCACCCCTTTGTATTCCAGGCCCCTTGAGATAAAGGCCAACATTTCATTATTCCCTGAAATTAACTTTGTGCCTGTCCATTAGTTTCTAGTGATTTCTGCAGTTGGGCCCTTCTCTCTCTCAAAACTCTGCTTTAGAGTTAAGCTACAGATCACCCATGATTTAGGTAAATGGCAGAACAGGCACGAAAGACTGAATGGTGTATTCCTGTTCTTATGTTCCTTTTACTAAATAGCAGTGGGAGGATTCTTTAATTACAGTAAACATTCAGTCCTCCCACTCCTGATGTCACGCGTCACCCGACTCTGCCCACCACTGTCATTTGTTTCAAGCTAAAGTTGAAGTTATTTTTGGAGTTTATTATTAGTTCTATTTCTTTCTTGTTTCCTGGGAACTTTACCCACCTGTCAGCATTCCTTTTTGCTTCCCAGCATGAATCTATGGTCTCCCCGACCATTCTTCAGCTCCCCTCTCCTCATCTTTCACTGCCATATTCCTCAGCTCCAATTACTATCAGGTAATTGTTGCAGCCTCTGGTATCTTGTCACGTCTCCTCCCCACCCAACGCCCACTCTTCTTCGCTGGTACCAGCCACCACATTCACCGACTTCCACTCCCTTCCAATCCAGCATGCAACCTTTACCATGCTCTAATATCCACCCTTTTGTCAGCTATTCTTCCAGGATCCAGAGCTCATTTCTCTTTGTTGGTTCTGACCCTGCCTTACCTCCCAATCTAGTTCCATTTCCTTCCGAAACAGACCATCCATGAAACACTGTGCCTTCAGCAATTAAAATCTGAAGTGTGGCTAAAGTTGCCACTGGTAGCCAGAAACCAATTTAAGGGTATTTCAAAAGTTTACTGTGGCTAATGGCCTGAAGATGAATCACCAGGCTCTTGAGAAATATTACTTACTAGGGTCAAGAAGCTCCCAACCACCCCTCCCACAGTACAGGATGTAGTTTCAAGTTAATTCCGTCAGTCTTACTCCCAAACTCACTCTTACCCCAACTAGATCTGCCCCACCTCTTCTGTTCTTCCATGTTTGCCAGTACTTGTCACTGGTAGACCATAGACCCCACTGTCATTTGAAATTTCAAAACACCTGCCCTACCCCTTATAGCCCCCTTCTTGAATCTGCTTGACACCACACTGTGTCACAAAAACTGCATACCACCTCAAATGCTTGTTCCATTTAGTACAAACAGGTATTTGAACATACCCATGGATCTTTTCCTGACTGACAATGTTAGTTCTGGTACAGTGTCCAACTTAATTTTCTTTATTCACTTCCCACTCAAAGTCTAATGGATCTTTGGGACAATTAGGATATAAATTATTCACTAAGCTAAAATTATGCTGTACAATATTACAGGCAAACATCTAACACATTTATCTGAAATTCCACTCTGTAGAATTGCAAAATATAATGCTACCACAAAACATTCCTTTGATGCACTGGATAAAATAATAAATCTAGTAAAATATAATAATGTAATAAAGATTTATCTTCTCAACATCACGAGCACAACTAACAAGAAACTTGATCTTCCCTCAGTTACAGCTTATCAAAAGAAAGCATTAATCAGCAGATAATTGCATAATTGACCAATCATCTTCTCATCAGGATTATTATTATGGACAGGGTGCACTACCTATAAATGAATTTGATCTGATTGTTTTGTTTCCACAGAAGAGTGCTGGCATTGTTTTGATATTAAAACAAACAGTAATATATTATTCCAAGTGGCATGAACAGAGGCAGAATGACATGACAAAAGATTAATAGGGAATGCGAGATTGCACAGCCAAGGTGTAATGCATTGCCATATCCACACTATGTGGCACACTGAATATATTCATTCCAAAATTTGTTTTTGTTGTGTACAAAATAATGTTCCAGAAAAACCAATGCATTACTTGGACTTTTGCATTGGCTGGACACCCAGCAAAAGATTATTCATATAATTATCGCAGCAATCATACATCCAGGTTTTTAAATCTAACATTTGATGACGTATTCCAGATTTTACATTAAATAGGCTCATCTGTACTAAAACACTTTTTTTTTTAAGCCAGCATGTCAATGGCAGCTGACTGGTGATACTCCTGTCAGTTCCAAAGCATATGGCAAATACCATTTGGAAAAATGTGTTTTGTCAAGATCAACTGTACTGTTACAGAATGCATTGTGCTTCACTGACAGTACATCATGCCTGCAAATGCTGCAAAAGTTTCATCACTGACCTACTGAAAATATGAGCCTGTCTTCTGGAAGTTATCTTCAAATAATGATTCAGTTTTAAAATAATGCATATCCTTATTCTCAAACTTGTGCAGCATCACCTCTTCAATCATTCAGAATGCTTTGTGGAATTCGCATTGATTAAAAAGTTTACCATTTTGGCAATGACGTGGTGGGGGCAGTGTGCGGTGTGGAGGGAAAGATGATTCATTTTCAGCTGAATTGCTTAATAAGCAGAACAGTGCAGAGGATTTAACTCTCAAGGCAGACGTCAGGCAGTCGGTATTTTATCAGCTGGAACAAAGGTCAATTATTCAGGGAAGATTCTCCTGGGTTCATGCACAGGGCTAAGGGCAACTGAGAAGATTTGGTGTCAACTTAGAAGGTGATATAATGCTATAGCCTAGAAAAAGAACATTGTGAGTGTTATGTGCGGTGGAATTCGTTGAAGGTGGGAAGGAAAAGTGCAATAGGAATTCTAGCAAGGATCCAGGATACACAGCATGTCTAATAGCATTGGCCCTAATAAGCAACAATAAAGGTTGACTCTTTGCAACTGAATCGTTGATTAGGCCTCTTGCCATTGGATGAAAGGAATGTGTCTCGGAATTTCACAATGCCTTTAATATTCAATGTGCAATTCAGGCAAATTTGATCAAATTCACCCCTCCCTCGAGCTTCGTTTGAACCATGCTGGGACCAGTGTCCTGGTGAATTGTCTAACTACGGTTGTAGATAGGACTTTAAACTGATTAGTTGGGCGGGGAGGGTTTAATTGAAGGGAAGTTTAAAAAAATCAAAAAGAAACAAGAGAGCAGAGGTGCAGCGTAATGAAGAGGCGAACGGTAATCAAAGTGAGACAGGAAGGGGCAGAAAATATAAGCAGAAGAGTGCAGCAGAAATTAGAACCAGAATGAATAATAAATGGTAAAAAGTCAAAGCTTAAGGCTCTTTATCTGAATGCACATAGCATTTATAACAAGATAGATGAGCTGACGGCACAAATATAAATAAATGAATATGACTAGATAGCTATTACAGAGATGTGGTTGCAGGGTGACCAAGGCTGGGAACTCAATATTCAAGGGTATTCGATGTTCTGGAAAAAAAGGCAAAAAGGAAAAGGAGGTGGGGTAGCTTTGTTAATAACGGAAGGTATCAGTGTGGTGGTGAGTAGTGATATAGATGCAATAGATTGTGATGTGGAATCAGTTTGGGTGGAAATAAGGAATAGCAAGGGAAAGAAGTCACGGGTGGGAGTAGTCTATAGGCCCCCAAAGAGTTGCCTCACTGTAGGACAAAGCATAGATCGGGAAATAACGGAGGCGTGTAAGAAGGGCGCTACAATTGTCATGGGGGATGTTAATCTGCATATTGACTGGACAAAACAGATTGGCAGAGGTAACATGGAAGACAAATTTGTAGAGTGCATCAGGGATTGTTACTTGGAGCAATACGTGGCAGAACCTACCCGGGAACAGGCTAATTTAGATCTAGTAATGTGTAATGAGGTAGGATTAATAAGATGCATCAGAGTTAAGGATTCTCTAGGGGGTAGCGATCACAACATGGTAGGATTTCAAATTCACTTTGAGGGCAAGCAACTTGGGTCTCAAACCTGTGTCCTCAACTTAAACAAGGGCAATTACGGAGGTATGAAGAAAGAGTTGTCTAAAGTGGGCTGGGAAGATAGACTACAGGGAAAGTCAGTGGATGAGCACTGGCAGACATTTAAGCAGCTATTTCATAACGCTCAGCAAAAATGTATCCCGGTTAAAAAGAAGGACTTGATAAGAAGGACGAACCACCTGTAGATAACAAAGGCGGTCATGGAGAGTGTCCAATCAAAAACTGAAGCATACAAAGCGGCGAAAACTAGTGGTAGGCCAGAGGATTGGGAATTTTTTTTTTTTTTTAGGGCTCAGCAGCAGATGACTAAAAAGCTAATAAAGAGGGAGAAAATTGATTATGAAAGTAAATTGCCAAGAAATATAAAAACAAACAGCAAGAGCTTCTACAGGTTTATAAAAAGAGTAGCTAAAGTGAGCGTGGGACTCTTGGAGGATGCGACTGGAGAATTGATAATGGGGAACAGGGAAATGGCACATAATTTAAACCAATATTTTGCATCGGTTATCACGGTGGAGGACACTATAAACATCCCACAGATAACAGATAAGAAAGGAGCTAATAGGAGGAAAGATCTTGTAACAGTCTCTTTGTCCCACGAGGGACAAAGTATTTGACAAACGAATGGGATGAAAGGCAGACAAGTCGCCAGGATCTGATCTGCATCCAAGGGTTTTAAAGGAAGTGGCTGCAGAGATAGTGAAGGCATTGGTTGAAATATTCCAGAACTCACTGGATTCCGGGAAGGTCCCAGAGGATTGGAAAACTGCTAATGTAATAATCTTTTATGTGGAAGGGAGGGAGACAAAAAGCAGGAAACTATAGGCCAGTCAGCCTAACATTGGTCACTGGAAAATTGCTAGAGTCCATTATTAAAGAAGAAAAAGCAGGATATTTAGAAAAGTTTAATGCAAACAAACAGAGTCAACATGGTTTTGTGAAAGGGAAATCATGTTTGACGAATTTGCGAGAGTTATTTGAGGATATAACAAGCAGAGTTGATAAAGGGGATCTGGTAGATGTAGTGTATTTGGATTTCCAGAAGACATTCGATAAGGTGCCACATAAAAGATTATTGCACAAGATAGGAGCTCACGGTATTGGGGGTAATGTATTAGCATGGATTGAGGATTGGTTAACACACAGAAAACAGAGAGTCGGGATTAATGGGTCTTTTTCAGGTTGGAAAGACGTAACTAGTGGAGTGCCACAAGGATCAGTACTAGTACCTCAATTATTTACTATCTATATTAATGACTTGGAGGAGAGAGCAGAGTGTAATATATCCAAATTTGCTGATGATACTAAAATAGGTGGGAGGGCATGTTGTGATGAGGACACAAGGAATCTGCAAAGGGATATAGATAGGTTGAGTGAGTGGGCAAAAACTTGGCAGATGGAGTTCAATGTAGGAAAGTGTGAGGTCATGCACGATGGTAGGAAGAATCAAAAGGCAGACTATTATTTAAATGGCGCGAGACTCCAAACAAAGTGCAGCACAGAGGGATCTGGGTGTTCTTGTACATGAAACACAAAAAGTTAGCATGCAGGTGCAGCAAGTAATTAAGAAGGCAAATGGAATTTTGGCCTTTATTGCGAGGCAGTTGGAGTTTAAAAATAGGGAAGTCTTGTTACAACTGTACAGGGTGTTGGTGAGGCCGCACCTGGAATACTGCATACAGTTTTGGTTCCCGTCCGTATTTAAGAAAGGATACAGTGGCATTGGAGGCAGTTCAAAAGAGATTCACTGGGCTGATTCCTGGGATGAAGGAGTTGACTTATCAAGAACGGCTAAACAGGTTCGGCCTTTATTCATTAGAGTTTAGAAGAATGAGGGGTGATCTTGAAACTTACAAGATTCTGAGGGGGCTTGACAGGGTAGATGTTGAGAAGATGTTTCCACTCGTGGGGGAATCTCAAATTAGGGTACATAGTTGCAGAATAAGGGGGCACTCATTTAAAACTGAGATGTGAAGGAACTTCTTCTCAGAGGGTAGTGAATGTCTGGAATTCTCTACCCCAGAGAGTTGTGGAGGTTCGATCAGTGAAAGTATTTAAAGAGGAGGTAGATAGATTTTTGAAATATCGCAGAGTTGCGGGCTATGAGGAGCTGGCACGAAAGACGAGTTGAGGTCTGGGGCAGATCAGCCATGATCTTATTGAATGGCGGGACAGGCTTGAGGGGCCAAATGGCCTACTCCAGCTCCTATTCATGTTATGTTCTCCCAACCCCGCACTCCCACCACAACATGCATGCAGGATCGGGTTTTTAAAAATAACATTTTCACATTTTCTTTCCCTATCACAGAATAATAGTGCAGAAGAGGCCCTTCGGCCCATCGAGTCTGCACCGATGCATTAAAGACACCTGACCTGTCTACCTAATCCCATTTGCCAGCACTTGGCCCATAGCCTTGAATGTTATGACGTGCCAAGTGCTCATCCAGGCACTTTTTAAAGGATGTGAGGCAACCTGCCTCTACCACCCTCCCAGACAGTGCATTCCAGACCGTCACCACTCTCTGGATAAAAAAGTCCTTCCTCAAATCCCCCTTAAACCTCCTGCCCCTCACCTTAAACTTGTGTCCCCTCGTAACTGACCCTTCAACTAAGGGGAACAGCTGCTCCCTATCCACCCTGTCCATGCCCCTCATAATCTTGTACACCTCGATTAGGTCACCCCTCAGTCTTCTCTGCTCCAGCGAAAACAACCCAAGCCTATCCAACCTCTCTTCATAGCTTAAATGTCCCATCCCAGGCACCATCCTGGTGAATCACCTCTGCACCCCCTCCAGTGCAATCACATCCTTCCTATAATGTGGCAACCAGAATTGCACACAGTACTCCAGCTGTGGCCTTACCAAAGTTCTATACAACTCCAACATGACCTCCCTGCTTTTGTAATCTATGCCTCGATTGACAAAAGCAAGTGACCCATATGCCTTTTTCACCACCCTATTAACCTGCCCTTCTGCCTTCAGGGATCTTTGGACAAACATGCCAAGGTCCCTTTGTTCCTCGGAACTTCCCAGTGTCGGGCCATTCATTGAAAACTTTCGTGTCACATTACTCCTTCCAAAGTGTATCACCTCTCACTTTTCAGGGTGAAATTCCATCTGCCACTTTTCTGCCCATTTGACCATCCCGTCTATATCTTCCTGTAACCCAAGACACTCAACCTGACTGTTAACCACTGGGCCAATCTTTGTGTCTTATCCTTACTGATCCTACCCCGCACATAATCATCTATATCGTTTATATAAATGACAAATGATAGGGGACCCAGCACAGATCCCTGTGGTACGCCACTGGACACTGGCTTCCAGTCACTAAAACAGCCGTCTGTCATCACTCTCTGTCTCCTACAGCTAAGCCAATTTTGAATCCACCTTATCAAGTTACCCTGTATCCCATGTGCATTTGCTTTCTTGATAAGTCTCCCATGTGGGACCTTGTCAAAGGCATTGCAGAAAACCATGTAAACTACATCAACTGCAATACCCTCATATCTACACACCTGGTCACATGCTCAAAAAATGCAATCAAATTTGTTAGGCATGACCTACCTCTGACAAAGCTATGCTGACTATTCCTAATCAAATTTTGCCTCTCCAAGTGGAGATAGATTCTCTCCTTCAGAATTTTCTCCAATAGTTTCCCTACCACGGACACGAGACTCACTGGTCTATAGTTCTCTGGCTTATCTCTACAACCTTTCTTAAATAGTGGGACCACATTAGCTGTTCTCCAGTCCTCTGGCACCTCCCCCGTGGCCAGAGAGGAATTAAAAATTAGGGTCAGAGCCCCTGCAATCTCTACCCTCGCCTCCCACAGCATCTTGGGACACAAATTGTCCGGACCTGGAGATCTGTCCTCTTTTAAGCCTGCCAAAACCTCCAATACCTTGTCACTCCCCATGACAATTTGCTCAAGAACCTCATGGTCTCTCTCTCTGAGTTCCATATCTACATCCTCATTCTCTTGGGTGAAGACAGATGTGACGTATTCATTCAACACCTACCAATGTCCTCTGGCTCCACCCACAGATTTCCCCCTTGGTCCCTAATGGGTCCTACTCTTTCCCTGGTTATCCTCTTCCCATTGATTATACTTACAGAATATCTTGGGATTTTCCCTACTTTTACCAGCCAGAGCTTTCTCATATCCCCTCTTTGCTCTCCTAATTGCTTTCTTAAGCTCCATCCTACACTTTCTGTACTCCACTAATGCTTCCATTGATTTGCTCTCCTTGTATTTGCTGAAAGCCTTTCTTTTCCTTCTCATCATACCTTGAATGTTTCTGGTCATCCATGGTTCTCTGGGCTTGTTGTTCCTACCTGTTACCCTAGAGGGAACATGTTGGGCCTGTACCCTCCCCATTTCCTTATTGAATCCCCCCACCCCCCCCCCCCATGACGTTTTTCCTTTTCTCATACTGCATTTATTCTTCTCCATGTAAATGTACAAAGTCTTTGACCTGCCGTTGAAATGTGGTTCGATTGTGCTGTGCTTTTGTACATCCATTCTTCCAAACTGTGAGCAATGTGGATAAAAAATAAACCACACACCAGGAAATACACTATTCTATTTTATTTCCTTTTTTTGCAATCTCATGGTGGATGCCACTGTGCGTGATATTGGCACTGTAAGTTCAACAATTAGGTGATTATTGTAAGTTTATCAAATGATTATCACCAGTGAATTTTCAGGAAACAATACAATCTCAAGCCACATTTTTTTTATACGGATGCGTTAGCTGACAAAAAGAAATGAAACCCAAGTCCCCACAGTGACTGCGATCGTAGCCTCCATCCTACTCCCAACAGTACCCAGCTCCCTCCTGCAAGGTAGTTGGTGGGGGGAGATGCTGTGGGGAGCGAGCGGCCGAGGGGGAAGAAGGAGCGAGGCAGGGAGCGAGTGGCGAGCAGATGTTGCAGTGCGCGATGACGTTTTCACATGCAGTGTGAATTAGTCCTGGCAAGCCGGAAGCTGACGTAGGCTGTGCATGCGCAGCACCATACTGACAGCAAGAGTCCGTTCTGCGCATGTGCGAATCTGGGAGCACTCTGATGATGTTGGCGCTGGGCTGCGTTGTCAGGAGTCACTTTGATATTAAGTAGTAATGGTTTGGTACTCTAATGTTTTCACTGTAGGTTGCGAAGCAAACTATTTGAATGTTCTAACATTTGTCATAGCTTCAGATTCAAATCCTCCTTCAGAATTTTCAATATGTATAGCAGCGGGTTACTATTCGGGGTGGGATGGAGGCGACGATCACAGCCACTATGGGGACTTGGGTTTCATTTGTTTTTGTGATAAACTGAGCAGCACCATCTTTAATCCTGGCAGCTGCAAAAAAGGGCGCAGACAGTGATGTTTCAGTGCATGAGGCTGCATTTGCATGTACTGCGCCACCTAGTGGTTGCATTGTCAGCAAACGCAGCCTATCAACAATTGCCTGATCTCTTGTTCACTTAAAGTGTTTCCTTGTTTGATACAACAAAAGTTTAATAAATTATTTTAAAAATTTGGAAAACAATATGATTTTACTAATGAGGATGACCAGAATAATTCAATGTCTATTAAGTTAGCAGATGAGCTCAAGTGACCACTTGTTTTTCTTGGGGAAAAAAAGGATTGGTAAAACATGATCTGTAGGTGTCTTCAAAATTGGGAAAGCGAGAGGTGAAGTTGGAATGAGCAATATATTTAACTTGGACAAAGAGCATATGACTAATGGATACAAGAAAAAAATGCAACTCTTGGGTAAAGCTCGAAATTAGATGAAGCTTTATTTTCTCCCAGAGGAGAGTGAATGCTGGAAAAAAAACTCAAAAAGAAAAAAAAACTGATATGCAGTCCATTTGAGACTTTTATATGGTAGATTTTAAGCAGCACTACTTTTTTTTTCTAGAAGAGATGAAGGAAAAAACTTAAGCCCTAAAATTACACTGTGGAATACTGGTGTGCTCATGATTAACATACTCAGCTGAAATTCTTCTCTTATTTTAGTGGACATATTTAAAATACATGGGTCAGTGCCTCCACTCAAATAGCGGAGAGAGAACTTCAATCAAACATACGGAGTGTTAATTTGCTATTAATCCATGCTACCATCAGGGCTTAGTGTTTGAAATATGGGAGTTTGGAGAAAGGGAACAAGAAGTCATGATAAAAAAGATATACATAGACTCTGGATAGAGTCCAGTTGATGATCTGGATAGCCTTTTCCTACTCTGAACTTTAAATTGAACCGCATACATTTTGATTTCCTTAAGGGTATGGACAATTTCTTTTTGCTTGCATTAAAACAATTCTGTTCTATCCCAAAAATATTGTTTTTGTATTTTCAGAGGTCAATAAATGTGAATTATAACCACCATAACTGCATTGATTGACATTTGAAATATATGATTTTCAAAACAGTTACTATCCTCCTTGATGGTTGTAGAAATAATCTTAGTAAGTGGTTAAATCAGACTTCTGAAAAGATGAATTTTAGCTGTGATGTCTTCTCATGGGAATTAGCACTGTGGTCAACCATTATGATTTTAGCGTACGCCTTTTGAAGAGAAGAACCTTGAACTGACTCCCACATGCTTTTAGCTGATTCTTGCTATTGAAATGAATGAGCAATTTTAATGCTCACCCCAGAGCTGATTAATACCTGACTAATGTATACCAGTGTCTTTCTCATCTGTAACTGAGTTACTCCCCCAGTGAGGCAATGCACTAAACCTCTTATCCTCAAAAGAGAGCAAAAGAGAGAACTAAATGTCTGTATGCAGTAAAAGAATGAAAAATAAAACTGCTAATGTAATTCTGACCCTCAGCAACAATATCTAATCCTAAAACATATTCTGGTGCACCTGTTACATGAGTTAATTAAGTTTTGAATTATAAAAGGGCTTACACAATTCAACAATGGGAATATTGTTAAAACATATTAATGGAAATAATTAGAGGTATTACTGTATTATATTTTGTAAATTTTATTTGACTGTATTTCAACTATTTTGTTTTGATGCAGAACATTGAGGTACAGCTGCAGCAATCCTAGTCTTCCTCACATGAACTGTAAACAAGACTCGTCTTGTGTGGCACTATAAATTAGCCAACTGCAAGTCTTTGAGAATGACTTGCTCCTTTTTCCCTGGTTCAACTATCACTGTTACTCTGTTCCTTCTGTATGTTCAAGTGAAGTGACTGATGTTATAAAAACTGGCAAGAGGTTTCCTACCTCACAATTGCCTGTCCATCAACTCTAGTACTCAAACCTGCTTCAATTCTGCCTGCTATTCTGCTGCTTCTCATAACATCTAGTCCATTTAAAAGTCTGAAGGATCTCAATTCAATGTTATCTCTGTACCTTTCCAATCACAACTACTATCTCTGACTATTGAGAAGAATGGTTAGTTGCTATCTTACCCCTTCTGTCACTGTAAAAATAAAACAATTTCTTCAATTTCTGTGAATCCTCCATTCCCGATGGCTCAGTTGCTAGTTTTCAAACATAAAGCTGGTCTTTACACACCAATTTGTTCTCTTTTCTCTCTAATTTTGATGATCTTGGCAATGAGTTTTCTTTCGTTGCTATAC
Source organism: Heterodontus francisci (assembly GCF_036365525.1). NCBI lineage: Eukaryota > Metazoa > Chordata > Chondrichthyes > Heterodontiformes > Heterodontidae > Heterodontus > Heterodontus francisci. The sequence continues at coordinate 195,998,019 of NC_090374.1, forward strand.
CATCTTCTCTCCCACTCTAATTTCGAAAGTATCGGAAACTGCTGCTAACTTGAAGTTCTGAACTAACGAGGTCTCGGTACGGGTTTCAGCTTGCTGGCAGCATTATTTCCGCAAAGCTTATTCACTGCTATTTTGTTCTATGGGTGTTGCACTTCTGCAGTACTGCTCTTGAATGCTTTGGTGATAAATTTGTCTTCACTTTACAACATTCCAAATCTTTTGTCAGGCCAAGGCACTATGCATTCCTCAACAAGTTATTATATGGTTCTCCACCAATGTTTACTTAACTATTTCGTTTCTTTTTGTTAGTTCATCCTCTGTCTATTTTGGTATCAATTCAAAAATTCCTCAGAGCTCTATCATCAATCCACTCCATTCTTCACCACACTTATGACCTCCTCCACTCCATCCAACCCATGCACAACTTCCATCAAGCCACATATTCTCAGTGCACGTCATAATTTCCTTTCAATTTGATGTTGAATCACGAAAGCTTGAGCTCCTCTCTCTCTCATTTATATATATATATATATATATATTAGAGATAGACATTTATATATTGTATATAACATATGTATATATAATTCAATAGTATATGAAAATGCTAAATCTAAAAAAAAATAGTAAAAGACGAGTTGATCTGTTGAGCCTTATCCATATTGTAACTTGTTCATTCCATAACCACAATCCACATGCAACCTCCCTCTATCAATCAGCCACACAATCCTCTGGACAATTTAGCTAACAAAAAGTATGAAAAATTTGTTTCTGACTCCCAAAGGCAATCAAATAAGTTTCAGGAAATCATGGTGACCCTCCAGTATCCATCTACCGGTCAAATGCATTTATGTCAGCCATAGTAAGGGATTTGCCCAGTTCCAAATGAAAGGTTTTGGTTCTTGCATTTCTGCTCAGACATAGGTTTTCCCACTTCACATCAGACAAGCCAGCTCTTACCTTTAACTTCTTCCTTATCTTTCTCTGATCAATACAATTATCATTGCTCCACTGAACTCTTCCCTCGAGTTCCAAATATGCCATCCTACACCTTCCTGTCTTCACTATTATATTAACACATTATTACCACTCTGCGTTAGTGACATTATAGAAACATAGAAAATTTATGGCACAGGAGACAGCCATTCAGCCCACTGTATCGCTGCCAACTGGAAAGGGTATCCAGCCAAATCCTACTTTCCAGCTATGGGTTTGTAGCCCTGTAGGTTATGGAACTTTATGTGCTTATCCAAGTACGCTTTAAATATGATGACGGTTTCTGCTGCCACCCTTTCCACCACCTTGACAGTGAGTTCCAGATCCCTACCATTCTCTGGGTGAAAAAAATTCTCAATTCCCCTCTAATCCAGTTTATACACTGTGAAATTTCCTAAATCATAATGAAAAACAAAATCTTCCCTCAGGAGCACAAAAATGGATTTAAGCAGCAGCCTGTCAAACAGATGTATAACATGCTATCAATGATGGAGATAGGAATTTCATAAAGCACTGAAGCTGCCAATTTGAAAAAAAAACTGAGCTTTCTTGAAATTTTCTACTTCTTTGACTTATAGTGTCTATCACTGGTACCTTTGTAGAGTTAAGATGGGTAGGCAAACTTCCAGTTATTTTTATGATCAAAGTGGACTTGTACCAGACAACAGAGTGTTCTTTCTCTGTCATTCCTAGCAGCAACTTTTTCCTGCTTGTACGAGAAAACAATTCTTGAATGTAAAGTAGGCTTCATTTCTTCGGTGCTTTTGTCTATGCATCCTTTGCATCTAATTTCTCATGTTGTCCATTCATTCTTGTCTTAAATCTTTTTGTTCTTTTTTACTGTTATTTTCTTCTATTTTCCTTTTATGGTTTTTTGATCATTCTTCCAGTTCCTTTTTTCTTGACAATATATATTATGTTAGTAATTCTTTGTTTCTCTGGCTGGTCTTAGTGTTTCCTTTCAAATAATTTGATTTTAGTTTTAGGTCCCATAGACATCCAAATTTATTGGAGAAGCAGCCACGAGACTGGGGAAATGAAACAGATTGAGATCAAGAGGTAGCTAGAGGAGGAGCCAAAGAGAGAGGGGAATATATCCTGGAGCTGAGTATCAGAAACTGCGGCAAGAGAGGCTAAAACTTGGTGTAGTAAGATGAGATTTCAGAAATGACTGGAAGAGATTGTAATGTTTCAAACCAGCTTACTGCCCTATAGTTAGTTATTTCTAACACGCAGTATCACTCACCAATGGATCTTGCATTTTGATACTTTGTAACAAAAGCTACTGTTGCTCTCACCACTATCATCTGGCTGGAATACAGAATCTAAACTTTGATTTTTGTTTTGAAAACCATCAGAAACAGCAAAATCAATAAGAACATTTGTTTTCTCTTGCTACTGTTGTGGTAATTTTTCAAGTGAACTCTTTTCTCAGTGTCAAAGTTATGTGAAACTATTAGAGATACAGTGATATGTAGACAAATTGACAGGGGTAACTCGGGATGGAGTCCTTTCAAGTCTCACTAAAAATAGCATTGATCTCAGTTGTGCCTCCGACAGTAAAGAAAAGCTCAACATTTCAACATAAACAGTAAATGTGACGCATCAGACAGCATTTCAAGCTTTTCCTTAAACATAATTCCCTTAACTCTTTCTGACTGCATCAATAATAAACTGTATCTAGAGATTCTTCTCCTGGCTATCCTGCATCTAGTAGATTTAAAGCATTTAAAAAAAATTTATGATGAACTTCTAATGGGTTTTGTTTCTGACAATTGTAAATATATGTGCTTTTGGTTACAAAGGTGGTGGTAAAGCTGCCAAACAGATCAAGTGCACTCAACCTCTCAGATCTGTATAAAAATGCAACCCACCTCAAACCAAAATTAGATGTACAAACAGAACAGGAACATTACAGTTCTAAAAAATTCAGATGCGAAGGAGATAAATGAGCAGCATGTAAGTTGCAAATAGTTAGGACTACTTTAATTAGAAGTTGCTTATTTCTGTTTTGTACTCGGCCATCATTAGTTATACCTCTGCAAACCACTCTACAAATCATTTCCGTTCAAAGGATTGTCAAAACAAGTTAAATTTATTTGTCACCTTTTTCTTCGACTACATAACATTCAGTAACCAAGAGAGCGACTTGAAAGGATATTCTCACCCACGTGTGTCACAAGAGTGGAGATTCACAGTTTTTTTTTAGTAACGTAGCATTATATGTGTGAGAGAAAAGATGCCTGGCAAAGAAACAGGATTGTGGTCAGTGACCTTATAGGACGGGCCTATTTTGCACATATTCTACCAGTTCCCAGTTTTATCACTACGTGACTTGCCAAGATCAACATAAGTCGAGGCAGGTGGCTTGGCATTACACACTTCACAGGCTGCAACAGTCTCTCCAAAAACCCCTTCCCATTTACTTGTGTACTGATTATACTGTCTGAAGCACTAGGAAAGGTTATGAATTGTTCACAAAAATTTATTTTCATCTCAAGTCTCAGCTTTATCTTGTATATAAGCAATTCATAAGTATTTGTCACTGTGCTGATGTACCATATGAAATGGCTGAGCATCTCAGGCAGTTTTCTATCTGCCACTGCCTGTTAGCCCAGTAGATTCCACCAGAAGTGATTGTGCACCTCTGAATGAATGCAAGTGGCAGTGGAAAAGTAAAACAATTTAGTCTGCAGCGACGTATAAGCATGGGTGAGATATAATGGGCAACTAAATATACTTAGTAGCCTCGATATTCGTGGATGAATATTTAAGATGCTCATACTCTATGCCTTTTTCCATTATTTTAATACAGACATTAACCAGTTCATTTAAAATTAGTTAATGCAGCCACATAAACTATGCAGAGGAATTTCATATGTGGGAAGCATGTGTCTCATATTCTTGTCTAGTTTTATATGCGCTATGATAAAACATTTGTGTGCCAACCTATGCATGTAAACTCATCAAATAACCTCCACAACACAATGATATGGCTCATTTTGTCACCTTTCAGAATCCTAGTTTCATATGAAATCTTGATGCTTTTTAATCAGCTAGTGTACTTACTGTGACTATTGACCTTCTCCACTTTGAGATGACTAGATATTTGTAACTTTATTTCACTTACTGATCTTCAAACCTGTTAAGCAGAAGATCTTTTGATTTTAGGTATTTACTGATGACACAAGTCCATAACTTCCATTAACCAGTATATATTTTAGGTAACAGCCACCTAGTAATTTATAAACAGAAACACATCTGGACTTACTGTCAGCAACTTGCCGTTCCTTCTGCACCACTGGTTCAGTAACACCTCTCAGGATTGAAGGTGCTGGGAGTAATTTTCAACTAACTGCTGAAGCATACTGTCTGCAGGTCAGGTGCCCATTATAAAAAAATACCTGATTTTTCTTTGAAGGAAAATCAAGCTCTTTCTAGAACAGAGACTGATCCACAATTTCAGTTTTTACACTTAAACGGAAAGTTGAAAATTATCCCCACTGTATTTAAAAGGGGTAATCTTGGCAATGTTTCCTGGATCATGACTGTCAGTCCCAGTGTCAATATGACTCCTACTATGCATTCATTGGTATTTACAACAATATGGAGCAGTACATATCATTTTTGGAATATTTTGATTCATCATCTTGAATCACTAACTCTATTAATATTTAAATAGCTAAAGAGGAATAGCTAAAGAGGAACAGCTAAAGAGGAACTCATTTCAAAATTGCATTCCAATGAGTTGGCCTGAATCTTTCTATCTATTGATTTATAAAGGCGCTGTTGGCTCAACTGCTGTTGGTTTGTCTTTCTTCAAATGTTTATGACTGACTTTGAATTTTTTTTTAAAATAAAACTTACAGCTCTCCTCTGTGCAATGTTCTTTTGTCTGTAGGTATACCTTGTTTTTTTTTCTGGCAACTATCGGCTAGAAATTGCTGTTGGAGGGTATTAGTAGATGAACACTATTAGTTTATATATTTGGAAGAGTGAAGCAATCATCTTCAGCTCCCATCACAAACTCAACAGCTTCACTACTGACTAGAAATATTTCCCCGACCATGCATGGAATTTTGGCATTTATTGCTAAAGGAATAGAGTATAAAAGTAGGGAAGTGTTGCTGCAACTGTACAAGGCATTAGCAAGATCGCACCTGGAGTATTGCATACAGTTTTGGTCCCCTTACTTGAGGAGGGATGTAGTTGCATTGAAGGCAGTTCAGAGGAGGTTCACGAGATTGATTCCAGAGATGACAGGTTTGTCTTATGAAGAGAGATTGAGCAGTTTAGGCCTTTAGTCTCTAGTGATTAGAAGAATGAGAGGAGATCTAATTGAGGTATTTAAGATGATTAAGAGGATTGACAAAGTAGACGTAGAGAGGATGTTCCCTCTGGTGGGGCAATCTAGAACAAGAGGTCATAGTTTTAGGATAAGGTGTAGCAGCTTTAAAACAGACATGAGAAATTATTTCTCTCAAAGGGTCGTGAGTCTGTGGAATTCACTACCCCAGTGTGTGGTGGATGCCGGGACATTGAGTAAATTTGAGGAGATAGGCAGTTTTTTTAATTAGTAAAAGGTTGAAGGGTTATGGAGAATGGGCAGGAACGTGGAGCTGAGGCCGAGATGAGATCAGCCATGATCGTACTGAATGGCGGAGCAGGCTCGAGGGGCTGAATTGCCTTCTCCTGTTCCTGGTTATGTTCTTATGACCACCATTTTCGGCTGAACCATACTATTCAAACCTTGGCATCCTATTAGACCATGAGCTGAGCTTCTGACCTCATATCCTGTCAGTGACGACCTACTTCCACCACATTAATATCACTTACCTCACCTCATCTGCCACTGAAACCATCACAAATGCTTTGGCACCTCCAGCTTTGACTTTTCCAATGCTATCAGCTAGCCTCCCATCCTCCACCTATAAATTTTGGCTCATCCATAACACTGATGTCCATATCCTTTCCCACACCAAGTCCCACTCACTCAACACTCCTGTCCTTACTGACCTAACCCCCAATTCTAACTCCATGAATACCTCAAATTTAAAGTTATTATGTCAATAACATCTTGCCCCTCCCTTTCTCTGTAACCTCCTCCAGTCATACAATGTTCTCTATATCCCTCTGACCAGGGCCCACTCTCACGCATTCCTTCCATTCACCCCTCTATCACTCCACCATTAAGGTCTTCCTTTAACTCTCCTCTTCTGCCAATCTTTCAGTCATCCCTTCTGACCTCTCCTCCTTTGGCTCAGTTCCCGTTTTTCTTCACGTCATTGTGAAGTACCTTGGGATGTGCTTTGATGCTAAGGACACGATATAATTGCAAGTTTTAGTTGTATTACATTCCTTTGTCTGTTATTTTTGTAGAAATGTTAATTCATTCAAAGTAAGTGGGTTATAGCTTACACTTCTGTAATTGAGAAATGTCCTGTGCATCAAGTGTTAATCTGCACATATCACCAAAAGTAATTTCTAAACTTTTATATTTATAAAAGACTGGCATTTGTCATAAATAATTAAACTTTAGGCATTCTTCCTCCCAAAACAAATTGATCACTTCAGGTTTCCAAAGCTTAAGATATACATAAATCTGCACTGGAGATTGATACTGCACTTTACGCCATTGACCAGATCCACAGGCTACTGGCAGAGCGATGGATAAATAGAACAATATCCTGATTGCTATCCAGTGACACTTGCAAGAAAGAATGTGTGGGGGATGTCAAATAATAATAGGTTCAAGCTCAATTCTGATGACTCCCGTCCTCCTCCAACACCAACTTAATTCAATAGCTGGTCAACATTCATGGCCCAGCCTTAAACAGGAATAACTGCTGTAAGTTTTCAAAGCAGACTTGTAAGTCAATACTGGTTCAGAAATTTGTTCCTGGACTGCTTCATATGCTGAATTGGATTTATTCATACTTGTTAGATCCCACTAGGTTAATTTAAGACATATGTGGGATGCATTATTCAGTTCATGAGACAATACAAATGATGATAGATTTTCATTTATGTACTGTTTATTCTTTGTATAGGTAGCCTAGAATTTTAAACCAACCACAGTTGTTTTCCTTTCATCAGTGCTCCAACGAAAACTATATTGGGAGCAATTAGCCTTCTTTGTACATGTGTGATTGTTCATCGATACAGACGGAAGATCAAAACTAATCATTTTCAACAATATTTTCAAAACACTATAATGTGACAATCAAGTTGGAACATCAACGTTTAGCACCACAAACTGGCAGAATGTCAGTTCAATCTGCAAACTGCTACCCTCAGCGGGCACTAAATGCTTCTCAAGTTAGAGGTGAAATGCTGGGGGAGGAGAAGACGACGACAATTGGAAATGAAGTTATACCTACAGTGTTGTTTTGCACCACAAACCAGACAATTCATAGCCGTATAGAGAGACTGGGTAAAGGTCTACCACCTCATTCTTGCATGACCAAGCAGTTGCAGAAATAGTGGGGAAAAAAAACAAATAAAATGGGTGGATTTTGATTCCAGGGTCAAATCCCCAATGACGTAATGACTTGCAATGCATGTGCGTTGCCACAGGCTGCAAGGTTGGGATCTGCAAGTTTAATCTGCAAATCACTTAAATGGCCTAAAGTCGTGTTCAGCAACCAATTAGCAGCAGCAGACACATGAAGGCGGCTGCACACAAGCAACAGCGGGCCTGATGTAAAGGGCAGGCAGCAGCCATTGCTGAGGCTGCTGTTCGTTCAAAAAAATGAAAGGAGAACCTGAGCACAGGGCAGTTGGTAAGGAGAGCCCCCATACCTGGCAATTTCCACCCACACCACCCCCCCCCCCCCCCCACCCACACCATTTATTCTGATGCCTCACTGGAGGTAGTACTGGAGGTGGTGACTGAGTGTCGAAACATTCTGTTCCCTGCCAGTGGAAACAGAAAGCCTGCAAGACTAACCAAGAGGGCATGGATGGAGGTGGTAAATGGGGTCAGCAGCAGAGAAGTGGCGAGGAGGAACTGGGTGCAGTGCAGGAAATAATTCAATGACTAGAAAGATGAGACAAAGACCGACCCAGATGACATGCCTCCTATTCAGCAGAATGCAAAAGAGAGGGATATACTGAATGTGCATAGAGTTCTCCTGACCATGATAAAAATATGTACTCAGCAGCCTCACTGACCCAAAGCATTGGTTAAAGGCTGGAGTGCAGACTGCAGCAGCATGTGCTAATGGAAGCTGTCAATGGTGAAGGAGTCATTGTACTAACAGCATTCTTCTTCATCTTGCAGGCCAAATGGGAGTTGAACGTCAGGGAGAAGGAGGGGCGAGAGGGCATGCCAATACAACGGGGTGCCCCAACTCGCAGTGCTGATGCACTTTGAAGAGCTGACCCTTCATGTGGCTAGAGTGTCAATCCACAGGGACGCTGCAGACGGAGAAACAGGAAACCACTGTAGAGAGGGTGAAAATATCTCAACATTTGCGGATTCAGGGGATGCATGGCAATGCTCCCTGTGCAATGAGCTGTCACTGCACATGCAGTTACCTCATTATTTTAAACAGCAGAGGCATCTGTTGACTGTCCTGATCTCTCCAACATCATCTCCATGGGGCCAGCTGCAGAGGGGCAGGATTTCACGCTATGGCAAGTTCCTAAGGAGAAAAGCACTTCAGAGCCTGCACTCATCATACTAGTGCACCCTCCACCAGCACAGATACTCACACCTCTGAGTCCTCATGCAGTATTACAAAGCAGTGGCACAGGGTGAGGTGCACAACAGGTCAGAGTTGGAGGATTCGAGGGAGGCAGAGTCAGATGTAGCCAGTCCCCCTCAGAGGATGGAGGACAGGTGCAGCCCTGCTCAGCAGGGAAGAGCTGCACTGCCTTGGGAGTCTCGAAACAGGTGACTCTAGCTGGAGAACAGGCGTGAGATGTGTGCCCAAATGTCAGTTACTTGAGGCTCTGCAGAGTCAAGGGGATAATGGAGGAATCCATTCATCTCATGTGCTCCACAATGACTCAGTGCTTTGAGCACATAAGCTCCTCCATTGAGAGAGTGGTCAACCTCTTGGACAGCCATATGTAGTATCACTTAGAGTGGATGCAGTAACAATGCAGTGACATGCACAGGACGCATGGCAGACTGAGCAACATTGACCAGCTAATGGCACAAATGGCACAAAGACATGGAGTGGATGCCAACTGCGCCCCAGTTGGTGGTCACCAGGGCATTAGTCTGGCCTCTTGATTACTAGTCCAGTGATGTTACCACTATGCCACCATCTCTCCATTGCCAACCTGTCCTATGTTCTCTTGAAATCTATTACCATCTTCTGCACGGTTTTCTCAACTTCCAAGTTTCACATCATCTGCAAATTTAGAAATGTGCCCTGTCCTCCAAATCATTAATGTACATCAAAAACAGCAGTGTTTCTAGTACTAAACTGATAAAGCAATTCTTATCTGAAACACAGAATTGTGTATGTTTGGCAGTGAGCAATTAGGCTGCAATATACTCCAGGCATGTCAGACAATAAAGTAAACAGAGAGTGAAGCTCAAGAGGCTTCGACTTGCTCCCAGGACAGACTGAATTGAGTTGTTTCAATTTGTTTCCATTATTGAACAAGCAGATGGCATCTTTTGATCCTAGATCAGAGTAGTTTGCTGATTTGAATTGCTATTTACAGCAATATGAATGAGTTAATTGTATGGCCATTGTGAATGTCTGGCTGCATCTAAGCCAGATCAGTTTGGCCTTGTGAATTGAGTGAATCTTCACCAGACAAAAAGATATCTTTCTGTTGAGTTTTAAGACTCCTGATGAGTTCTACACTTGTATACGTATATTTATTTTGGATAATTAATTGCAGATCAGCAACAATAGTACAGAATTTAGTGGAGTGGTGACTGACAGTCTACAGCACAAAAACAGGTCATTCGCCCAACTGGTCTACATTTATGCCCTACATGAGCCTCCTGCCACCCCTCTTCATCTAATCCCACTTCCTTTCTCCCTCATGTGCTTATGTAGCTTCCCCTTAAATGTATTTATGTTATTTGCCTCAGCTACTCCTCGTGGTAGCACATCCCATATTCTTAGCACTTACTGGATGAAGAATTTTCTCCTGAATTCATTATTGGATTTATTAGTAACTATTTTATGTTTACGGCTTCTAGTTTTGGTCTTCCCCATGTCAATAGTTGTGGTAATTGATCGCTTTGTCTACTCTATCAAATCCTTCAGGTCACTCCACAAACTCAATCCTTTTTATGATATTGTTATGACCAGGTGAGAAAGGGGTCTAGGGGTTTCCTCTCAGTCTTTGCCTGGTTTAACGGTAACAGGGTTTAATTTTAAAAACACCATGTTTTTAGCTCCCCCTCAGTGAACCCTTGTTCACTTATCTCCAATTGTAAGGCAAAGAAATCAACCAGACAGGTTTTCTTAGTTTTAAACAAGAAAGGTGGAAGTTTATTAACCTTAAACTCTAATCCAGTTAACGAACACGAATACGCTAGCATGCATACGC